>NW_004567131.1:22483285-22565413 GCF_000260355.1 Condylura cristata | reverse complement strand
ATTTTTTCATATGCCTGTTGGCCATCTGCATTTCCTCTTTGGAGAAGTGTCTTTTTAGCTCTACTGCCCATTTTTTGATGTTATACCCCAGTTTTTAAAAAAAATTTTTTTTTAAATTTATTTATTTATTTGTACAGAACTGGGGTACAGGCCAGAGATGTGGAGGGGGAGAGGATTCACCGGAGACAGAGTGGGGTATAAAACAGGCAGATCGATGAAGTACACTGCTGAGGGGAGCAGCAGGCGGGTCAGGAGAGGTCTGCCGCCATGTGGATCACCTGGGTCAGGCAGGGATCGAACTCATGCAGAAGTGGCTTAAGCTTCTTTGTGCTGTGCTTTAATCCACTCCGCCACCAGGGAGGGCCTATACCCCAGTTTTTGTATGCATAAATAAATAAAATGAGTCTTAGAATTTTTTTTTTTAACATTAAGGTCCTCAAAGCTAACATGCTCAATCTACCCCTTTGAAAGATTGTTTTCTGTTAAGTGCCTGAAAAGTAACTTACAGCTCTTTCAGCACTCTGTTTAAATAGATTTTCTTTACCTTAAGGGGAATTGTTGGAGGAATCCATTTCACTCTGAATTTTGAAGAAAGTATTCCTGAAAGGAATATCTTAAGCCAGTGAAAAAACAGGGTATAATTACCTACCTAAAGGTATCTCAGCATGAACTTCTTTTATAACCAAATGCCAATTGACTTTTACCATTTACTTGCTCTAGAAATTGATTGTGACGCATTGGTGTATGTTGGGTTGAAATAGGCATAATACATTTTATCTAATAGTTTTGCTGCTATCCCATCTTTTCCCACTTGTAGTTCCTGTAATTTGTTGTGTAGGTTAATCAAAAAGTAACTTCCTACTTTCACTGCCTTCCATTTAAAAAAATATTCACTATTTATATAGATTTTTTAAAAGGGTATAAATAAATTTATCATTTATATCCAAATGACAAGGTAAGATCTGTTTTGAGACCCATAAATGACTTTATTATACATGCTATGCCTTTCCTTTTATTTCTCTTTTTTGACTTACTGATTCAGGACGTTTCAGCATCAGAGAAGACCCAGGAGACTATGATTAAAAACCTTTTAATTAAGTTACAGAGATGTCTAATTTTGAAAAGGAATCTTTGTGACAACAGAATTGTAACTCCCCTGTCCAAATGTAGGCCTTGAGCTTTAAGATGACTTTATATTCTTACGTTTTTCTACATTTATGTTGCCATTTATAATGTTCAAAATACCCTTTTATGCTTCATTTCATTTGCTTTTCCTCCATTGCCCTTTGACACTGGAAGAACAGGCATTTTTATTTTCATTTTGTCAGTGTGGAAATCAAGGCTATGTTACTTAAAAGTCCTCCTGAAGGTCACATTACAAATAAGTGAAATAATTGACTTTCATTCAGGTCATTTGACTCCAGAGCTCTTTCCAAAATTACATGCAGGTCATTACAATGTCTTGTAGGCTATTAGTTAAGCAGAGGACCGGCTAATTTAATTATACTGGACAAAGAAGAAAATAACATCAAATGAACCCTAGAATTAACTAGAACCTGATTTCTTATCATTAAAGGAAGCTTCATTTTTCCATCTGGCCAGTTAGACATAAATATAACTTAGTTGAATTGGAGTAAAAAAATGTATTGTTTTCATAATCCAATTAGTAGGAAAATAAAAAATTTATTAGCACACAAAAAACCCTCTGTTATATATATGTATAAATAAAACCACTTGGATTTACTTAAAGTATGATATTAAGATAGGTAAAATTCACAATACTATCAGTCAAAAATTATTTCACTTTGTAAAACTTTTTTAAACCTTGGCTACATTAATTTTTGATAGCTAATAACTGATTTTGCACTTTTCCATTGTTTTCGGCTATATTCTTTAAGTGATTCATATTTTATAAATCATTTTCAAAGAAATACTTCAAATAATAAGACGCATGTATTCTGAAGATATTTCTAACCATGAAAGAAGAGATACCATTTTTAAATGTTGTGCTGTAATGGTACCAAAATATATTGGAAGAAAGGGACAAATATGAGATACTGGAATCCACCCTGACATGAATAAAAGAAAAACTGACATCTCTGTAGAAAATAAACAGTATGAATACTCAGAGTTCTTTCTAGAAATACTTTTTCCTTTCTGTGGTTTCTATAGAACATATAAAACAATGTATCAGTTAAAGAGCTTTCCAGTAAATTTGAACTGTAATATCCTTGTCTCATAGAAAGAATACAAAAAAGATTTGGAAAATGAAATAAAAGGGAAAGGAATGGATCTTAATTCAGAAGTCCTTGATATTCAAAGAGCAAAACGAGCATCTGAAATGGCTAGTGAGGTGAGTATATTTATTTAACAACTGAGAATATATTTTCAGCTAATTTTCTTTTCAGTAAATCTTTCTCAAAGTGTCTATGGGTTCCACAACGTTTGTGTATAAAGGATAATAAGCAGCTGTATTCAAGTAATCTTTTTCAATCAATGCATTTTAAAAAATGATTCTCTCTACCTCCTTTCTATGTGAAAACGACAGTTTTGGAGGAAAATTCATTCCTCCCTCTTCTGGCAGAAAATTGCATGATTTTTTTCAAGGAATTGCCTCTGACTTCTCAATTCATACATTTCAATTCAAACATTTTAGACAGGTTGATTTTCATTACTCCCCTATCACCCTATATATTTTTAATTCCATTAAATATTTTTAAATGTTTCCTTTAATTATTAAAGAATATATGTGTGGCCAGAATGAACATACTTCTACTTTTTTGTTGTTGTAAAAACACAAGTTAGAATATTTTATACATCAGACACTGTTAATAACAAACACCCAGGGTGTTAACAAATGTGGACCATGAGAAACAAGCCGAAGCATCAGCACATTGCACTCAGACCCTAGCACAACGAAGGGGCGACATGTGGACCTACATTCAGGTTGATCCTGTGAGATGCCAATGCTGGACCTTGACTGAAAGTATAAGGAAGTAGATGCTCACATTCCAGGGGACTTCTTGGCGTTCAGGTTAAGGGTGGCCTTGCTTATGTCAAGGCAGGTTGGAGGAGGCTTCAGTGAAGCTTCTCCGAGAACTATATTGTGGTCCTTTCAGTTAAGAAATGCTGGTGGAGCCCTTGGGGTAGCTTAGGATTCTTGACCATTAAGGATTCTGTTCAAAATGGCAGTGGGCTGGAGGTGGAGATGCACCTGAGCTGGTACTTGTGAGCCTCCCTTCTACTGGCCCCTAATTTTGTTCCCTTCCTGAGAGATAGTCATTGTCATTAACTTGTACAGCCTTTCAGGCTGTTTGTATGTATTTTTGGGTCACCATACACTTCTATACCCATAAAATTAAAAAAAATATCTTAAATACCACTTACATCTATTTCTGTGCTTACTTTTCTTGCTTAATATTATGGACCCTTCCCCATGTTACTTTATGTAGTTGTATCTCATTCTTACAGAAAAATTACATGTTCTACTACATGAATATGAATATGCAGCCATAGGCTTCTTTCAGATATGCATAACCATATGTAAATCACATGTAAAATGTATGAAAACAGAAATCTCAACATTCCATAGTCAAACCAGAACCCTTACTACCCCCAATTTCTCCTTCCCTCTTTTGCCCTATTCTCAAGTAAAATCAGTGAAATCCCAGAAGTCGCTTAGATTCATCTTGTCAGCATATTTTATTGACCACATCCCACAATGGTTTCCTAACTCCACCTACTTCTCTCCACCTTAGTCCAAGCTGTCATCTCTGTGACTAGGATCATTGCGATAGCTTACCAGAATAATCCTTGGAGAATGAAATGTCTATGTAGAATCCATCCCCTTTGCTGTGGTGTTCAAAGCACCCCCCCCCAACCAGGGAACAGAACAGGCCTGTCCTTGTTCTACACCCATCTTTTGTCCAGGCTGCCCACCACAGCTGTTAGGGTCTCTGTCCAGCTCTGTTCTCTTCCATGAAGTCCTTCCCCTGGTCTTTTGCAAAGTTGGTTCTTTTTTGTGCCTTTTCCTTATTATTAATTTCCTCGATTGACATCAGTGTTTCAAATTGTTACAGAGCCTCAATTGCATGTTTTATTTTCTATAGAAAGACTATAGAAAAGATCTGGAGACAGAGATTAAAGGGAGAGGCATGCAGGTGAGCGCAGACACTTTAGAGATCCAGAGAGCTAAGAGAGCATCTGAAATGGCCAGCCAGGTAAGAATGTTATGGGATACTAAGTTTGAAACAAACATTTGCAATTGTATGTGGGAAGAATAGAAATGGTCTTTGAGACCATGAGTAGCTTTAAGATTCAAACACATGACTATGAACATTGCTATGGAAGGCTGAGCAAGACTGAAAATTATTTTCTGTTCTTTTAGAAAGAATATAAGAAAGATTTAGAAAATGAAATTAAAGGGAAAGGAATGCAAATGAGTATGGATATCCCAGATATGCTTCGAGCCAAGAGAGCATCTGAAATCTACAGTGAGGTTGGTAGAGAGTAATGTTGCTCAGAGCAATGCATTTGCATAGCCTGTGACCACGCGTGCTGCTTCTCTGGCATAGATTTCAAGGTGTATGTATTTTAAGACATGGTGTGCTGCATTGAAAGTCAGTTAACTCTGCTATAAAGGAGCCATTTGCTAAACCTGGTTTACTTCAATAATGAAGGAGACAACTGCTGTCATTCTGTTCAGCAAACACTGAGTGCCTGAGTGTCCCCTGTTGAGGGTTCAATTTGAGTCCAAAGACATTTTGTCTTTTTTTTATACTGTTGCACACATGACTGTAAAGCACTACTGAAAAAAGATTACTAAAGTCTCTTACTCACTTTCATTATCACTAAAATAAACAAGTCCAATTAATATTAAGAGTAGATAAAGCTGCACAAGATATAAGGTGAAATTGAGTATTCATTGAAAATGAAGAGAAAACCCAAGTTTTCTCAGTAAAATTTTATTTTCCCAGTGCCCTTTAGAAAAACTGGATATTAGACAAATAATGACCACAAAAGAAAACAGCTAATAGAAGAAGTTACTGATGAAATTTGATATGGCTAAATATTCAGTAGTGAATAATTGCTTTGCTATACCATTTTCATTGAAAAGAGTGAATACCTATGAAAAATATAAAGGGAATAAATTTTTTTTAATGTCAGAAAACTGATCAAAGTATTAAATTTGATTAATGGGGCTTATTTTAAAAATAATTTTAACAGAAATTGACCAAATTTATTAAAATTCAATTTAAAACATAAGCAAGTACTCTAAGCATTCCCTGGATTAAAAGGAGAGTGTCAACATGGCAGAGTTAAAATGTCAAAGGAGTTGACTGCTTCCCAGTCTCCTTAGGTGACCCAGCAGTAGGTGATCCTGCCTTGCCTTTTCATCTCTCTTTGGTGTCTCAATAACACACGAACTTGGTAAAGTTGACACTAATTATATTAGCTGAATTAAAACCCTAGTTAAATAAGTAAAACGAGGAAATGACCATTTGAGTCAGTGGAGAAAAATTGCTGTCAACAGTGCCACATTCATGCGATCATTCATTCAGCAAATACTTCCTGACTATCTGCAAAATTATATACAAAATTAGAAATTAGATATACCTTTGCCCTTGGGGAGCTGTAGGCTAATTGTGCAAAAAGAGTATTGTAAACCGATGTCATTTTTGGAGTTGCTGCATTTGGACAGTGGGGTCTTTGGGGTCATTCTGGGAAAGGCTACATCAGGGCTCCCCTTTCACCAGCACTGGCAAATTCCCAGGTGAGTTTCTCCACCACACAGAGATGTTAGTCATATCCTGAAGACCAGGTTTATTATAAAAGGGAGAGAAGAGCAAAAACTCTTGCATACACACAAAGGGGCAGAAAGGGCGGCCCCGAAAGGGACAAGTTTTCTGGGCAAGGCGTGCATGGTCACGGGGCGGGGGGGCATTGGGGGGGGAAGAGGGAAGGGCATTTAGGAGGTCAGTGAAGAGGAGCCCCTGCAGGTACAGGTCATGGGCACGCAGGAGGCTGCTGCCTTGCAGAGCGACAGAAAGTTGGAGAAAGGAGCACCTGCATAGGCACAGGTGGGCAGAAGGACTGCTGCCCCCTGCCAGTGCAGATTGCACTGATTTAGCCTTCTCTTTGGGAGAGGCTCACTGCTTCATGAAGTGGTTTGTTTAAGCTATGAAGAGTTTGAATAAGCTATGAAGAGTTTGAAGGGGGCCAAATTTCTACAAAGGCCCTCAATCTCCATATCTTCACCCTTAGGTCTGCTCTCCTGAGGCCCCCTACAGCAGGCTTATACCTGCTTGGGCCTTGTGCTTTGTGATTAAGGCCTTGGCACCTAAGGATAGTTCCTACAGCTGGGCTAATGGCTGTATTAACCCCTTCCACCCCCACCTTCAGCTCTTGCGTCGTGTGAGCTAGGGTTCTGATCCATGGCACCTCCTTTCCGCTTTTTTTATCCTTATCCTGCATCACTGGGCATGAAACAGTAGGTCATCCAAAAGTGGCAGAGCCTTCGAGACCTCCTGAGCCTTGGAATGAGTGGGGTGGGGCCCTTGTCTGAGGCGGAAGGCCCTAGATTGTGTGCTTACTTTTTTGGATGCTCCCTTTGTGTCTGCTGTTACATCAGCAATTGCTTTGAATCCTGAGAAATAATGTAGAGCACTATATATTCTAGAATTGGAAGAAGTAGTATATTTTCTGTGTCTCACACACACACATACACACATATATGTGAACATGTACACACAATTTCAGATTCATATCAATTGTTTCCATTTTCAGAAAAAGTATAAAGATGAAGCAGAGAAGATGCTTTCTAACTATTCTACTGTGGCAGATACTCCTGAAATTCAGAGAATTAAAACGACACAGCTAAACATCAGTGCGGTGCGTAGCCAACTCTTCCCTTTAGTTCTCACCTTGATGTGTTTTTAAGGAGAGACTTTTTTCTCATTGCTTGAAATTCTATCAAATGTATCATCTTTCTTTAAAAGAATAAAAGTACCAAATGTTCTGACAAGTTATAATTTATCAAGATTGTTTTACAATTGCAAATTCAAATTTTCTTCTTTGGTATAAGTCACAGTTATTTTTAGCTACATTTTAGCATCTCACTCAAGAAAGAGGCCCTTTTTTTTCACACAGATTTACTTTGAAGATGAGATTATTTTCTTTCTGGCCATTGATTATCTGTACTGATGAAATATCCAGGGCTAGTTTGTAAATGACTCTAAACTGTTATACTTTTATCTTGGGGGATAGGAATTGCATTAGCAGTATTCGTTAAGGGTTGGGTTTAGATTTAATGTACAGGTAAACTTGAATTCTAAATTATAATAAAATTATAAAAATCAATCATATTAAAGGCAATACTTTAATATAGAATTAGCTCATTTAGTAATTAAACAATTTGTCAACATCTAAACTCTATTAAGTCTGAGCATTTCTGAAATAGCTCCTATTTTTAGTAGGCTGCAAATGCTAACCCTCAGTTTATACGGTCAGATCCTTTAGGGCCTTCAAAGGCAGACAGTGAAAGGAAGCCCTGATAAAAGATTAGGGGAAGAAAGGCTGCTTGGTACCTCAACTCCTGTTATTCCATTCTGTTCCAATTTCTGACTTTTGGAGGAAAATATCAAATCTCTCGCAATCCTTACTCCAGTACTTCCTGGGTTACCAGGGGCAGTAACTCTGTTCACCTGTATTTTTCATGTAATCATTATATTTTTCTGTAGAATGCCTTTGTTTTGCTTTGTGTTTGAAAGGGGTAAATGTTGTAGGAGGAGCTATTCCTTGGGGGAAGATGAACAACTAAATAGAATATAAGGAAAAGAACCTGATTAATGTTAATGTTGATGATATAATTTATATTTTCTTTAGGGAGTGAGGTCAGGAGAATAACTACTAAAATTTCATGCGTTTTTGATAAATTATAGCCATTTTATGAGCTTTCATATGGTGTATTTTGATTTTTGTCAAATGTATATGTGACATTTATACTTGAAGAAGGAAATGCTTGTTAGCTTATATTCTTAGAGTAAATAATCCACAGTCACCTTTTACAACTATACAAGAATAGTTTTTAGAGGGTTAATTATAAGATTATGAAACATAAAACCAAGTTGCCCATTTATTCTTGAAATGATTATTTAATTGATTAATAGAACATTGGTACTCATTAATAGAATCTGTATCCACATTACTTTAAAACCTGAGAAATGTCTGTCTTTTATAAGAAATGGATCTAAGGTTTGAATTCTAATAAGCTTAGAGTTATTTTTTTCCTTCTCTTCCAATAAAGGTATTTTATAAGAAAGAAATAGGAGCTGGCACAGCAGTAAAAGATACTCCAGAGATTAATCGAGTGAAGAAAAATCAGCAGAATATTAGTTCAGTAAGTTTTCTATAGCATTAATTGTCCTTTCCAAGAGCAAACATAAGCTAGATAAATGTTCTTAGGTCATTATTAAACTGACTGCCTTTCTCTTTTATTCTTCATTTTGTTGAAATGCTATTTCATCAAATATCAAAGGCTTAACTTTCAGAAGGAAAGAGTAGCCTTGTTCCCCTTGAACCTAAAGCAGTGTTTCATCTTGATATATCATAGTGCATAAGAGATAGATCACTTTAATAGTACAGTAATGAAATCTAGGACTAGATTTCATCTTTTTGAACAGTATTTTAGCTGTATTAAATTTTTCAGGGGAAGGATAAATTTCAGTACTTCAAACTTGGAGGAAAGAAATTCTACCCCACTACAGTGATTAAAGGTCCGAGAACATTTATTTGGTGGCTAGCGAGAAGTTTTAAAAGGCCTCATTTGTTTTCTACTTCTTCCAGTTTACAGCAAGGAAAAACACACACCTTTACTATAATTTCTAAGATAACTTACTTTCCAATTTCCTTTGAACTTAGGGGAAGGGTAGAGGAATTGCTTATGGGTAAAATCTCCATTCAGCGCTTGATATTTACAATGGACAATTACAGTGCTTACCAGTGGTTATTCTTGCATGAACATTTAGTGTATTTATTCTTGTTGAGGAAGTCAAAAGGGTTTTCCCCTCAGATCTCCTCTCCTGATCTTCACCTTTAGAAACAGTGCTTTCGAAGACCATTTCAGAGTAGCCCAAATAGAATGGCCTTGGTTAGACTCCTGTCTGTAACTCTGATCCTAGAATATGGGTGAGTGCTGATATTTGAAAGAAAGAGGAGGAAAGGAAGGACAATGCTGTAATAAAACATCAAAATGAATTTATAAAAAAATCTCAGAACACTAGAGCCATACAACCTTTTTAGAATGAGCGACACTGCCTTCTGAAGAAAGTATAAAGAGAATGACCTTTTGATGAGGGTATGTGAGTGCGTTCTGATTTACCCTGGCTGTGTCAGACAACACGTGGGTCTGGGAGAAGAATTAGTTTGGAAGAGACTTGTAAAGTGTTAGTTTCCCTCACTTGCTAATGATAATATCTGAAATGTACCCATCCATGTACTGGGATTTAGTGTTATAAATGTTCTGTAGTGTGCATTTCTATTGCCTACAGTGAAATGACTGTGCCATTTTGATTACTTTAGAGTTGTATGAAAAACAAAAATGTTCAACTTTAATCATGTTTAGCTTTTCACCCGAGGAAAATCACACAAAGTAGTACAGTATATCATCTTTCCCCAGCATCTCATTGCCTCTTCCAGCAAACATTAAATGCATGTTTCTGTGTCTCTATGAGGTTGGGCCATAAACTCCTGCTTAGTATTCAAATGGAAAGTTGCCCTTTCAAGATTAGCTAGATCTGTCAAGCCAAGATATGATTCTTTAACATTTAAAGATCTCGACATTTCCACCTCCAGAGTAGTATAAGCTTTTTAGCTGCTAGTTTTCTCTGTTAAGATCTATTTTGAATTTTATTTAGAGGTACCTGTCTCAGTGTACTGTTTCACTCTTCGGGATCTGCACTAACACTGGCATTTTTTTGCATATTAAATCAACAGATTCTGAGACACAGATGAGATCTGAGATATTTAGGTACCATTTCTCTATGGCTGCCTGCATGGATTTCGACCTTCATCATTTCAAACACCACCAGTTGCTTTCTAGCTTATTTTGTAGACTGAAATCTGTCAGACTTCAACTTGGGCCTCTTATGCCTAGCCTGTGTTTCCATACATAAAAATATATGTTTCCTTTTTCTTGAATTCAATCTCCCGTGGATCTTGGACATATGAAAACACCCCCTGTTGTGATAGCATCACTAGTTTTTTCCTGAGTTTAAAGAACTGTTTGTTGTCCTATGCATAACTGTGCTGCCATTACCACTTGGCTTTTTATCTCTAAATTGGCTTACAGGAGGAGCTTTCCTCTCAAGTGAGGGTTAGGAATAACTGTGATTTTTACATAAAGTGAATGAAGGAAGAAGCAGCCTGTAGAAGGCCACGTCCTGACCTACCACTGGCTCTTCTGTGGTGATCAGGACACAGTGGCCTCTGTTTTTACATTTCCCTCTCTCCTCCCTCTTTTTTCCTTTTGTTGCGACCACCTTTTTTTTCCTTCCTTATTTTGTATTGAGTCCTTTCAGTCATTTTTTAAATGGTAGCTAATTCAGTTTGACTTTTGCCTTAAATTGAAGTGAATCTGTTAATGAATAGAAGCTAATTTTTAAAAATTATTTTTATTGTGGGAACATTGATTTATGACTCTGTGTTTTAGGGACTAATCCTTCTAGCCTCTTTCTCAGAGCCCCATCTAGCAACTGCTCTTTGGACAGAAAGTAATAAATACATTATTATATGACTTAAGCGATCTCCAAGGTTTTTGTGCATCTGTCTAATGATAACACTTATTTTCATAAGCAACATTTGCTTATTTTAATTAAAAAAATATACAGTGATTGGCAGGTGAATAAATATGGGCTTATTTGCATGTTTCAAAAATGGAATGATGAAAGCATCAGATAAAATACAATGTTGGAATTTAAAATTTCATTTAGAAATAATTGGGAATGAATTTTTTGAGAATGTATAATTTAGAATGTTTTGAGCTTTGTGTGGAATAAAAATTAATAGTTTGTTTTAATAAACTACACAGGTGAGATACAAAGAAGAGATAAAACAGGCAACAGCTATTTCTGATCCTCCAGAGCTAAAGCGTGTTAAAGAAAACCAGAAGAACATCAGCAATGTGTGATAATATTTCTTTTAAGTATTTTTTTCTGTTTTAATGGATATCAGTCCACAGTGAGGGTATAACAGTTGTACAGCTCAGGTTCCATTACAGTGAATACCACTGTGGGAGGGCCAGTTCCTTAGTGGTGGAGATGACTGCACACATCTTTATGTCACACTGCCCAATGCAGGTGTGCACAAGGAAACAAGTTACTGAGTGCCTACTATGTCCTTGTTCCTGGGGGACTTCAGAGATGAATGATGCATCCCCTAAGGTTAGATACTGAGTATTCTCAAGGTCTCTAGAAGAAAAAGTCATAGGAACAAGTACCAGTTAGGCAATGCTTAATGCTATAAGAAAAACTAACATCAGGTGTTTACTATCATTTTTTGGTATCTTCCATTCAATATCTAATTTAATAATAAATAAAAATTCCTCTTGCAAAGTGCTGTAGACATGCAGAAAGGCTGTGTCAGAGAGAAGAAAACCCTTGGATGAAGAATTCATGTGAATTCTTGAAGAGTTCATAGTAGTTTGGGGTGGTTTCATGAGGAAGTGCCTTCCTGATCAAGCAGTCCGAATATGTGTAGAATCCAAAGCCTATTCAAGAAGGGACAGGTTTAAGGTGATGAGTAAAGGGTGACAGGAGATGGTGGTGGGCAGAGAAGTGGTCAAGGCTATAAGGAGTCCCACAGAGTCCAACAGGGTGGTTCACATCCTAGCGCGGTATTTAAGAGAGTATTAAGCGGCCCATTGATGATCAGGTCTTGACTTAGTGATTAATTTGTCTCAATGTGTCTCTTTCGAAAGGTATTTTCAGTTTATCATAGAAATGTAACACTTCCTTAAAATAACTTTGAAAATAATATTAAGTCAATGAAAACATAAATCACAACAGAGATGATATATATGGCAATAGTAACTGGTGTGTCCATGGTGGAATTTGGACAACACTGGATTAGTAGGAAAGAATATCAACACTGGACTATTAGTTTGATCCATCTGTAGACCTTCCTTGATATATAACCCTTGTAAGCCAACCTCTCCAAGCCTGAGTTTTCTCATGTGTAAAGGAGGGAGTAGAATGTTAAGTGAGCTATTGCCTGTAAAGGTCTCAGCATGTTTGTAAGTGGATAAAGGTAAGACATGAAGAGTTTCCACATTAAATCATGTCCCCAGCTTCACATGCACTAGAGATGGACTACAGCAGTTTCTCTACATCTGAGTTCTACCCCCTCTGAGTTCTACCCAGACTTCCCCCCTCTGAGTTCTACCCAGAGTAATCTTTTCTTGCATCTTAATATCAATAGACATTATCTGTAAACTCTCTTTCCTTTAGATCGGACTATTATTCCTATCACAACAATCTGCCTAAACTCTCAAACAACATTCCATGGCACACAGCAAATCATACATAAAGAGAGGAGAGAAGTCACAGAAGTAGGAATGACAGCCTTTCTCATTTATTTTTCAGGTTGATCAGACCTTATTCTTGGCACATTGGTTGAAAGTGTGCATCTCAAGTCCATTTTATCTGTGGGCCCCATGGACCTTGTGAATTCTTGCAAAATCAAACCCTTAACATTAAATTTAACCTCCCACCCCCTGCCAAATTAGTAAGACTGTCCTTAAGGAATCACTTATAATGGATTTTAAGCTATAGTTTTACTTTTATCTGTCAAATTCATCTGATGGTTTTGCTGTCTTGCTTCTATGTGTTGGGTGCTCACCTGTATCCTGTAATGTTATAGAATCACTGGGAAATTTGACCCCAAATGATGGGGTCTGATACCCTCGGCTAAGAAAGAAGTCAGTAGGTCAAGAAAATTTCTATGAGGACAGTTGGAGTACAAAGCCAGTGTTGGGGCTTTGTGTAGAAGGAGACTTTGAATTTCAGGTACCTATTAGTGGCTGTCTGTCACTAGGATGCAGGCATAAGGCTGTTGGCACTAGTTGTCTAATGGCAGGAGTGCAGAATTTTTTTTAAAACTGGTAGTAAAATACAGTAAATTAACATTTAATCTACCAGTTTAACCATAGAATTATTCTACAATATAAAATGGTAATTTGAATAATATTGCTTTGGTACTGTGAAAGAAAGAAATTCACAAAAGGGATCATGTGTTACTACTGATAAAATAACCTCACAGAGGCTACCAAAAATACTACGAGTGAAATTCAAAACAATCTTTGGACAAAAGTGTCTGTACCAGCAATGCACACTTTCCTATAAAATCCTGTGAGGATTTTAACTAATGAATGAATGCTGAGGATTTTAACTAATGAATGCTCTGTATTATGAGACATTTCTTTTAAACTGCCCCAGTGTGCGGTACATGTGTCCTTCCTATAACCCACACATCATGCACCTTGTCTCCCAGCTCCAGTATAAAGAGCAGAGCTACAAGGCGACCCCAGTCAGCACGACTCCAGAGATAGAGAGAGTGAGGAGAAACCAGGAGCAGCTGAGCATGGCAAGTTGGTTCTGCTTTCTCTTATATTTTCACCAAGCCTGACCTCCTTTCGTTCTTCACAACACTCTGAAAAGCTTTCAACTCTCTCCATCTTGGGATGCTCCTTCGCACATTCACATCTTGAAAGGCATGCACTGTGGCTTTCCTGTGTGAGGCCAGGGAAATTTGGCATGGTGCTTCTATAATTCATGCATGTTTGTTTATTCCAGGATTCTTCATTAAGCCTTCCTGGTGTGCTATGTACTGTTCTGGTCCCTGGTGTACAAGGATGTACTCAGTGCCTGTCCTCACGGATCTCATAGTTTTAGTTGGCAAATCTCTGAAAATACACCCAGGTGAAGGCCTGATCGTAGTTGTCAATCTGAAGGGGGAAAAAAAAATCTATTGGAATAGGGCCAAAAATGACCTGACTTGACTGAGGTCCTAACATATAATATTGAGGCCAGGACCTTTATAAAAAGAATGAAAAACATTATTTAATCATTCAAGAATCTATTGCTAAGAAAGCAATGAAAATTAACAATTGTGATTATTAGTCTCTAACATGGGCCCTGTGCGAAGTTCTCTATATGAGCCCTTGAGGTTGGCACCATCCTTAGGTGTGGGAAACTGAGACTTGGGGAGGTCAGAGGACATGTTGGACACCCAGGGCTTGTAAGGGCATAGAGGTGTTTGAATGCAGGTCTCCCAGAGTTCAAAAATTCCGGTCAAAGATGTTTCCCAGTAGTTCTTTTTTTTTTTTTCTGTTTTCTGATTACTTTATGGAACTTTTACCAATATAAACACTCGCCTTCTTGTAAAACAGTTAAGTCTTTAGAAAGACTTCAGGAGTTCTCACTAATGGAAGAGAAAATTGGGTGGAATTCTGCTTTATTCTTGGTAGGTCTCCAACTTCTTGTGAACATGGAGTCCCAGGGTTAGAGAAACAGTGTGTAGAGCAGCCATAGCGACTTCACTGTAATTCTCTGTATTTCCATTACTTTGTTTGTGAAAGTTCCTATCAGTTTTGATATTGCACAGCAAAGTATTTATAAAAGTATCATCTTTAAGGACAACCAACTCTCTGTGCTTGCTAAATAAGATGCTACAAAATCCAGGTAGAGAGTGAAAAAGTTTGCTCATATCTACTATGGAAAACATGTGCAAAACAGTGGGGTTAATTTTGAGGCTCATCCTTTCTGGTACTTGGGTAGAAGTCATTCTGCTAACTATGTCATTCTTGTTTATCCTCCACAGGTAAAATACAAGGGAGAAATGAAACAGGCGACAGCCATTTCTGATCCACCAGAGCTAAAGAGAGTTAAAGAAAATCAGAAGAACATCAGCAATGTGTGATCTTAGCAACTTTCTTCTTATGAGAGCTAACTTATTACCAATATGTCAAGGGAGGGATTGCATTTATAAAGTTTTCAAAACCTTGTGTGATATCCTGCTCTCAGTTTACTACCAGTTTATTTGAAAGGTTTCAGGGTCTTAGGTTCGGGGGCGCAGCCACGCTGCTGCTGCTGCTCAGTGGCCAGCAGTGTGATTTGTCTGCAGGTCATCCATCACGTGTCCCTTATCTTCATGCTGTGGCTGCTGTGGTTCTCCAGAGTTCCAGGGTAGTAGCCTGGGTGTCTTGTCCCTACAAATAAGTTTTCCCATCATCTTTCCTACCTGGATGTTTTCTTGCGTTCTGGACCTCCTCAACCTCCTCTCCAGGTCCCAGCTAGTGTCACTTTATTTTTGGAAGATGTCTGGGGGGAAGTGATAAAGTGTGCAAAGTGAGTAGGCCATATGGGCTGGACCATGTGATGGGCACTTGAAGAGGGGCTGTCAGTTTTCACTTCGTCAACCCCTGGTCTGCTCTAACTTTCTTCTGTTTATGCAATCCATGGATGTAGTTACTGAGAGAAGCCTTTTTTGAAGTCATTAACATATAGATTGGGTTCTTTGGAAGAGGAAATTTGGAAATCTATTAAGTTCAAAGAAATCATTTATTCTTCAAACTTTTATAAAGTCATTTGACCAGATTATAAAGCAAAGACAGGTTATTGTTTGGCACTTCTCTTAAAACTGTAATTTGGAGACATAGATGCTCATCTCTTCCTGCTGTATTCAGAGTCACACTTGATGTGACTCCATTACTCTCAAAAAAGAAAGTGGGAATTGAGGAGGAGGAATGGAGTAATGGGCAGCCTGCCGGCCCTTTGATGGATGACCATGGTCACCTACTTAAAAGCAGCCTTCCATAAGTTCTGCCACATTTAATTTGTAAGCCACCACAGCGTAGTGCTGTTCTAAAGCCATAGGAATATCTGAAAGTAATCGACGGAGACATAGCTTACCCTATCTCTTCATGACGGAATGCTGACTGCAGCGTTCCTGGTGTATGTTGGTGCATCTGCAAAATGATTGGACCCATACACACATCTATGGGAGGGGTAAAGTAGTTTGTGATGCAAGGTTTGTAATTACAATAGGTCTCTAACAGTACCTTCTTTTTTTAAATTTTTTTTTTTTTTAGCTAGTCCTTTAAAGTGACTACTATAAGATACATATGTAGTTGAATTGACTCACAGTACTCTTGTTTTCTGAAATGATAGGTTTGTTATAAAAGTCAGTTGGGAAGAGCCACGGCTTTAAGTGTAACTCCTGAAATGGAAAGAGTAAAGAAGAATCAAGAAAATATTAGTTCGGCAAGTGTTTTTATTAATATTGGGCTATCTCAAAGGATGTGGCCTTTATTGTTTACATGTCGTCTTTTTTTTATCTTGGAAAATAAAACCAGTTTTTAAAGAAGCATTTATAATATAAGCATTTATAATATAATATGATATGATATGATATGATATGATATGATATGATATGATATAATATAATATAACATAGTCAATAGGTACACACATTATTTCAGATGATTTCTAAATGTTGCCCTATAAATGTATATTTTGTTTGTTGGTATTTTCAGATGTGACAATTACATTAAAGTTTAGTGTTAAACTAGATCACATTCATTTAAACAGAGATTCATGTTATTTTAGCCAGTGTCTTTGAAAAGACTTTGATGCATAATTTATATGACTGCAATTTTATGGATGTAGCTTGCTAAATACTCTCTGTACAACCCAATAAGAAATGAGTCATTACTCTAAAGAAAGGGAAAAAATCTTTAAATACATTTAATATAGAAACCAGCTACTATTAAAGTCTGTGGCACATATCAGTCTTATTTGGGTCATGTGCTTCTCTCAGTGGCACAAATGCCCTCGGGTCTGCGATAATCGGTGTCCTAATCTTATCCTGCATCAGTTTCACAAATAGCAGTGTTCTGATGATCAGCTGTCAAGAGGGGCTCTATGCAGGGGATCAGCATTTAGGTTTTATAATTCATAGTTCCCTAGTGGCATTTCTGTCCAGAGGTGCTGACTATATCAACATAAATTACCTTTAAGCTGGCTGCTTAGAGGAAAACTAGATTTGTTCTTTATTATTTCTATCCTCTAATAAAGTGAAATAAAGGGAACTAGAGGAAGGTTGGTGTACCCTCTTTGACAATGCTATGGTGGGAAATAGGGAAACAGAAACAGGAAAGTAAATTTAGGTCCGTTAATTTTGGATTGTTTTTGCTGACTGTAGGTATGATAATCACTTTTACTAACTGTATTGTTAGTGGCTATTAGCTACTCACACATTTGTTTTCAGTTGGTAAAGAGGCTTAGGTCATTTTTGTTATAGTTTTTGAGAGCAAAATTTTAAGTTGAGATCCTAAAACAAAATAACCTACTGAATGAGCTCCATAGGAAATAATTCAGAATGTTTTTGGGAAGCTTGAAAAGTTACATAATTTTTTAATTATAATTGTCTTCTAAGTATGTCTGCTGTTTTCTTTTGCAGGTAAAATATACACAGGACCATAAGCAGATGAAAGGTAGACCAAGTCTGATTTTAGATACACCTGGTCTGAGATATGCCAAAGAAGCACAAAATCATATTTCAATGGTAGGGTACAAGCAGCATTTCGTGACTAACGTGCACTAAAGAATGACACCAATGAGTGTACCCATGGCTTAATTCACCTTTAATCTGGATCACTAACAAAGCATGGAAATGAGGAAAACCTATAGGGCCTGCTGAAATGTAATGGAAATACTTAGTCTAATAAAATAATTTTTCTCAGTGATTTTTTTTGGTGTGGTTTTTTTTCCTAACGCGACTACTATAAATGCATCTTGTGAAAGACATTTGCCTGTAATTTTTATCAATTAATTCTAGATGGAGTTTGGTGTGTTCACATGTTGTGGAGAATATTAAAAAGGCGTTTTTAAAAAAGTTTCATGAGATCTCATGATAAAGTACACCCATTGAAATTGTATGATTGAATGATTTCTATAATAATAGATAGTTGAACACCACCTTAATCCAATGTCAGCAGATGTAAAATGTATGCTTTAAAGTAAATGTGTTTTGTAATTATGTACAAAAAGTTATATACATGTAATTAACTACAACTTTCCAAATCTAACTTTATATAATACTTTTTTGAATAATTGTATGGAAATAGCTTGTCAATTTATTGCATACTAAAGTTTAAGAGATAGGAAATTAACATATAGCTAAATTTGTATATTTGGGAAGTAACCAGGATTAAAAAATATAAGTTTTCAACCATCTTACGGATATACAGTCCTCTATACAATTTAAAAGAACTGCTAACCATATGATGAAAAACGTGAAATGATCTGTTCTCCATTTCTGATGCCAGGAAGCTGAAGATTCAGGCATTATTTTCTGAATAATTGGAAAGTGCACATATGTAGCAAATAACCCTGATGTGGGTCATTCAGTGAAAACCACCACTTTATCAAAATCAGGACATTCCAATTTGAGTCAACATGATTTTCCTTTTTTTTTTCAGGTAAAATATCATGAGGATTTTGAAAAGACAAAGGGGAGGGGCTTTACCCCTGTGGTGGATGACCCAGTGACAGAACGTGTGCGGAAGAACGCCCAGGTTGTCAGCGATGCTGCCTACAAAGGGGTCCATCCTCACATCGTGGAGATGGACAGGAGACCTGGGATCATCGTTGGTAAGCTCAGTGCTTCCCTGCAGGTCTGCACAGTTTAAAGTAAAACTGCCTTAGACATCCTCCTCCTCTTGTTTGATGGTCCAGTAGAAAATGGGCCATAGGCAAGTTTTATGGTGTGAACCTTGTTGAATCAGGTGATGGGAGTCATATTCACTAGGTATCATTGTAGATCCTTTCTGTTTTTCAGCATTTTCCCTCTTTTATAACGTTCTTGTCTTAAGAATATTCTTGCTTGTTAAAGGTAGAATTAATTCACACATTAGACAGGGATGAAAGCAGTGATTAAGCAATTACTTTATTTAGCTTGTGTATCTGATCAGTATACTAACTGCAGACTCTACATAAGGGGCAGAAATGACAGAAGCAATTGCATTTAGGCCCTAACCAAAAGTAGACATGCCATAGATTCTCATGAGGTTCCATTATATCAATAGCTTAGGTATTTTCTAATATTATTTCTGACCTGGAATAATTGAGAGCTTCCTGAAAGTCCCGTTAGTCTGAGCAGAAGGAATCATCTCTACTTGCTATCTGTTTTCTGTTGTCAGTCAGGGGAAATCTTAGGAAAACAGTGTTGAAAGAGGGATGAACATCCAAGACCATCCTGAAGTCCAGATGGGATTGGAAAGTTTCTGATTTTTTAGTATCTGACACCTATTGTTCCAAATTGAGCTTCTCAATTTATGTAGCTAATTCAGTAATAATTTGGGTAATCATGTGACATGCTTCTCAGTCCTTTCAGGTGACCTTTCAGGTGGTCTTCTCAGGTAAGGTATTATTTAAGGGGACTAGTAAAAGGCCAGTGAGAGGGGTGTTTGGTTAAGAAACTGTATATTATTTAACAGGTAATATCTTAGTTTGAAATGATAGTTGAAGTGAGGCCACGGAGTTACTTGGATGATTACTAAAGGGTCTCTGGAAGTATTTTTCGAATAGGGATTCTAGATGTTTTTGTGGGCAGCCGATTGCTATGCTGATCTTCCCATGCTGCTTGCTTAAAAGGATCACATTAAGTTGGATGGATAAATTCTGATGTTTTCATTGAAAGTAACAGAAATACCAAGTTTCATTACTTTGTATTTATATTTCACATGGCGAAGCTCTAATTCATCTCATGAGGTGGAAATGCTGTCTTCACAACATAGCTGTGGGCCTCCCTCCCCCAAATTGCAGGCTGAAATGAATTCCCTGCCAGAAACTTTGAGATTCTCTAAACTTTGACCTCTAAGAATTCAGCTCATTACCTTTGAGATAGAAATCATTAATATTTTAAGTACCTAAGATGTATAGCTCTAACTTACCCATTTACTGGATAATTCAGAAGTCATTTTTATTTTTTCCTTATTAGGAGAAACTGTTTTTAAGTGAGCACTTGCCTATAAAACCACACAATGGAGTATAGTCAACAAATGTAAAAGTTCTGTGCCAGGCATAGAAATCTGGGCTGAACTTTTCTCAGTAATTTGGGCTAAGTCAATTGTGCTGCTCCCATTTGTGTTGATCTTTATTAGTTGTATAACCTTGGTCAAGATAATTCAATCTCTCTCTGCTTCAGTTTCCTCATCTATAAAATCTAGATCCTTTTACCTACTTTAATGTTACGAAACATAAATGAGTTGTGTTATAACTGAAAATAGTGCCTGGCATACAGTAAGCACTAAATAACATTCATTAAAAACAGATGTCCAGTCCGAATTTACTATTACAGTAAGTCCTTGTTGTCGACAATAGATTCATAGAAACTGCAACTTTAAGCAAAATTCTGCCTAACAAAAGCAAGACCTCAAGTAATGTTTTGTTCGGTATTGGCTGGGCCTCGCTTTTTCTCATCTACATTAAACTAAATGCCTTGGATAAAATAACATTATTTGTGGATCTACTGTAATAATTTTTACTCAAGATCCATTTCATCTGCATGTCCATAGATTGGTTTCTATTTTCCTGTAGTTGGTCAGGTTATTTTAGGACCTGAAAACCCTTTGTTGGTGAGACTGATAAATCTGGAAGTTACTCATTAGATTTATTTTGCCTCCAACTAAAATAGGAGTAGAAGGTGGCTTGCAGTCCAGTTACTGGCCACAGCCTGGGCTCCACCGGGAGGAGGAAGACGCCTCCCTTATTCGTTCCCACCCCCTTGCTTCTGGGCCGGTGCCCTATGGCACTTTTCTGACCCACGTAGCTTATGCGGGTTGCCTTTATTTGCCCCTCAGAATGCAAAGGGGATTTGCCACTTGCCTACATTTCCATTTGTCTCTTACAGGGAGAGACGTTTGTTTGTTTCTTTTGTTTTCTCAGGCAAAAACCTCTCAGTCACTGCCTATGAATGAATGACTCACATGTGTTTCATCATCAGTTTTAGTCAAACATCTTACTGAGTTCAGCTGGAGCAGAGCAGGCGCCCAGGGAGGGGCGCTGGGAGAGGGCAGCTGCAGAGAGCTGTGTGCTGTGCCTGTGTCAGAGTCACAGGCCCTACTTGGAAGGTCAATGGAGAATAAACTATAGGCGACTTACCGTTTGATCGCCACGTTTTCGAAACAAATCCTTGTGACCCGACGCCCTTTCCTTCTCCCCTGAAGTCTGCAACACACTGGGTTGCTTAATACATGTTTGCTTTTTATATCCACCCCTTTTCAGCCACTTGCTGGGCTCTCTTTGGTGCTGACATTGTTTTTTAATCATTCTTGATTTGTTCATTTCTTCCTTTTTGGAAAAAGACCTCAAAGTTTGGCGCACAGACCCTGGCTCCATCTTCGACATTGATCCCCTGGAAGACAATATTCAGTCCAGAAGTCTCCATATGCTCTCTGGTACTGCTTACATTTTTGAGTGTCTCTCCATTTCTGTGCTTTTGTCCTGAAAGTGAAGCTACTCTGTTCTGTAGAGGCAAATTGTGCCAACTGTGTGTAATGTAAATTTTAAAGTGGATTCAAAACCCAAAAAGTCCTGTGCTATTTTAAAATACCACTCATCATTTATGAAAACAAAATTTGCAAAAGGGTTTTGAATACATCTTCCATTGGTTGTTCTACATTCATTTAAAAAGGAATATAGACCATACTTACATATGCTTTTTATTAGTGAATATGATTTAAAGGTTTTCTGAGCTTACAAATACTGTTCTTTGGAGTGCAATAAACCTTTGAGATTTGTTTTATGAACAATACTGTTATAACATTTTAAAGGTAGATTTAAAGAAATATCTTAAATCAAGGGGCACATTTTCTGTATAGCATTATAAATATCTTAAAGTAGATTTTACCTTTGAGTTTTTATAAAATGCAAAATCTGTAGTCCATGTAGGACGTTTATTTGACTTTTCACTTTGACTGTTTATAATTAAAGGCAAGACCTGATCGGTTTGGACATTTTGAACTTTCAGGCCTTGTTTAACAAAATTCAAACTTGGAGAGCTATACAATTTTTAAAACAATGTAGTAGGTAGATCATCTAGGTCTTGATCTAACCCTGATTTTTACTCGAGATTTAATTGTTGATATTAATAGAATTAAATGCTCAAGGCAAGGTAGGAATTGTGATACTTCTCTAGTTGATTTGATCCACATCAGAAGCTAAACTGTATCATCTACAAAGCAAAGGCAATAAATATTGTATGCTTGGTGATGCTCGAAAGCAATTATTTTTAACAGACATTATCTTTGGTGGAAATTCTTAGTTTCCCAAGTTTTGTTAATCTCCCACTCCCCATCTTTCCTTTACAAGTTGATAAACTAGGATAAATGATCATTAAATCATTTATGTATCCCATACCATTATGCACAAATTTGGAAGTAGGTATTAGAACTTAAAATTGCTGAGTTTATCCATTACATGTTCATTTGTGAATATTTTCCCTCCAATATAGAAAAGGCGAGTCAATACAGGAGACACCGATCTCGATCTCATTCCAGCAGTACTTTTGGTACAGGGCTGGGCGATGACAAGTCAGAAATATCTGAGACTTACCCTAGCTTTTCATGCTGCAGTGAGATGACAAGACCATCTGATGAAGGAGGTATCAAACACTTACCATTCAGAGAAGATGAATCCATTTTTAAAAATGTGTTATAGCATGTTTTTAACATCATCTTCACTTTGCACATACATTCTAGAACTTTTTGAAAATTTCTAATTATGTTTAGCAATTTAAGTCATTTTTTTAAAAACCCTACTAATTCGCACGTTTGTTTTTCCTGTCTTCACTCTTTTCACTGCAAACAGATTTTTTAACCATGAAAGTGTCTTGGGACCCACTATGTGAGTCTGTTTCATGGGGCTCGTGTGTGATGGATATATACCGAGTTGTGGTGGAAACTTAAATTCTGCCAAGTTTATATCTGATTTGCATTAAGGAAAATCAATCTTACAGTTATATTTGAGAGACTGAGAGGTTTCTATGAATTTGTATGTGTTTAAATATTGATATACAGCTGCAGACAGAGTTAGAGCTTGCCAAAGAAGGCATTGGGTAGGATGCTGGGGATATGAAATTTTTTTTAAAAGATTTATTTATTTATACTTACAGAACCGGGGTATAGGCCAGAGCTACAGGGGAGGTGGGAGGATCCACCAGAGACAGAGCGGGGAGCAAGGCAGGCATATTGATGGAGTACACTGCTGAGGGGAACAGTGGAAGAGACAAGAGGGGTCTGCTGTGCCATGTGGGTCACCTCTCTGGCCAGGGATCAAAATCATGTGGAGGTGGCTGCGTCTGGCATTGTCTTGCTGCGCTTTAACCTATTGTACCACCAGGGAAGGCCTGATAGAACATCTTTTTTTTTTTTTTTAGATTTATTTATTCATATAGAACTGGGGTACAGGCCAGAGACGCGGAGGGTGAGAGGATTTACCAGAGACAAGAGTGGGTAGCAGAACAGGCAGATGGACGAAGTACACCGCTGAGGGAAGCAGCGGGCGGGTCAGGAGAGGTCTGCCTCGCCATGTGGATCTCCTCTGGGGCAGCCGGGTATCGAATTCATGCAGAAGTGGCCTAAGCTTCTCAGTGCTGTGCTTTTAACCTGCTGTGCCACCAGGGAGGGCCCTGATAGAACATCTTTTTTTAAATGGAAGATAATGTTGATTATAGTCTCTATATTTTACATACCATCCTTTTTCTCTGCCTTCTCCTGTTTTCTGCATCCAAGCTGGTGGATTAGATCTTAAACTTTTAGTTGAAGTTGTCTGGATGTTAAAGAAATCCTGCAAATAAAGCTGCTATTAAAGAGTAAGATGAAGATGTTACCCTACTCATGCAGCTATGTTTTAATGCAGTAGGCAAGAGAGAGGCTAGGAGCTTATAAGAACAAAGAAATACTGGATTTCCTTTTCAACCACAGAAGTCAGGGTGTTGAAATCCCTAATACAGACATTTTGATGTCAACCAACTTAAACACCATAGAAAAAACCCAGAAATATGACTGAAGATCTGATGAAATTATGAAAGCCCTTTAATTTTGCATTTTTTTTTGTAGTCATTAAAGTGAAACACTTAGGAGGAAAAAAATCAGTTATATTCTATACATCTTAAAGTATTCATTCAAACTGGTTGGCCTTGGTGGGAAGATGTGAAGGGTCTTCTTTATGATTCTAAAGAAACATTTGTGAACTAGTTTTGCTCGCTCATATTTAATAGCTAAGATACACAGAAGAGATCTCATTTTTCTGGGTCTGGTTCTTTAACAAAGCGTTCAGTAACCTCTTGAGTTTTTTATTTTTTTTTGGTTTTGAACCTAGTATTATTGATTTCCCTCTTCAGTGTTTTCTGTGGTCCTGGAGGTGTAGAATAATGTTGACATTTGATGAGAAAAATAAAGCCCAAAGCAAATACAAGAACAAATTTTGTCTAACCTTTCTTAATTTGCTCGCTCCAGCATACTGGAGTACCTTTGCTTCACCAGTGTCCCTTTTACTTCATGATTGGACACACTGGTCTCCATTCTTTATTCCCCAAATGTTTATTGAATGCTTTTTGTACACCAGCCAAGAGTTTGGATCTGGAAATGCATAAGGGAACAAGCAAAAGAGACATGTATCTGTTCTAAGGGGCTCATAGTCTGGTGGAGGACCCTGATATTATGCAGATACTTGCCTAAGCAGTAGACAGTTATGAATAGACGAAGTTCCATGTGGGCAGGTCATGAGGGCCAGGTGATACAAAAGAGGGATTCCATCTGGCCTTGACATGAGGGAAACCTCCCTTCGGAAGAGAGATTTGATCTGAGATGGGAATGGTAGCTAAAAGTTAACTAGACCGAGGAGACTTGGGAGAATGTTTGGGAGAAAATGTTTCTTCTAGAGAAAACAGAGCACTCAAATGGGGTGTCAGTATAACATTCACATGGAAGTGTTGGTTAGGCAGCTAGTGCTCAGACAACCTGTTCCCAAGATGAACATGGAAGTCATTGTCCATGGTGACGAGTCCCGGAGGAGTCTGCAGACAGATGGATGTTTCAGCAGAGAAGTCTAGGTTCACTTGTCTCAGACTCATTATCTTCAGGGCTGCATTTGCTCTTGGCTTATCTCTTCTTTCTCTTCTCAAATCACCACTACTTTTTTTTTTTTTTTCTAATTATTTCTAGCAAGAGGACCTTACACTGTGCCAAACTCAGTGAGGGGAATGTCTCTATTGAAGAAGGTATACATAAATATTCTTGCATTTGTGTTAGAATTTGACTAAAAGTAACCCAGGGAAGCCTTTATAAACTTCTGTTCTCAGTCACTTGCTAAGAGGCCAACATGCTCTGTCTTTGGTGACATTTCCTAATTGGGCAAGAGACATTGAAAGGGGTACCAAAGGGTATAACGTAAACACATCCACAGGCTATCTGAGTTAATTTGAAAAGATTTCAGGATGGGATTATACTCCTGATTTCATTTACTTTAAGTGAAGCAGAAGCATATATACACCAGATGGCACTTAGTATCTTTCTTTAAATGGCTAGTGACCTAATATGTTCATAACTGCCTCACACTCTTCACCTTCTCCCTAAAACTCTGTAAACTCTTTGGCTTCCCTGTGCTAAGTGCTCACTGCAGCTTTTCAGGCACTGAAGTTGAATTCTTTGGAGCCATCCTTAACTCGTCTTTTACTCACACACCACATCCAACAGTTAACAAATCCCAAAGCTTTACCAGGAAGAATCTCACTACTTGAGCCAGCCCTGCCCTCACTACTGTGTTAGCTGCTCCTTGGGTCATCACATGGCCTGACTGGTTTCTTGCTTCTGCTCTGGCCACCCCATACTACCAGGACTCTGCCCAGGGCTACTTTCTACTCACCAACTGGAATGTCTCACTGAAACATACATTGTACATTGCATCATGTCATTCTCCTCTCATTTCATTCTGAATGTGACCCAAGTCCTCACTGTAGCTGACTAAGCCTTCACTGGACCTGGCTGCGGGAGAGCTCATTTCCTCGCTTTCCTGATCCCTCCTTCCTGGAACACGGTCCCTTTCACCCCACCCTTCCCCTGGTAGTCACTTGCCTCTCCTTGTGTTTCAGCTCAGATGTCACTGGATTAGAGGCCCTTTCACAGAAGGACAGACCTGCCTGTGCCTTCTCTCCCTATCTTGCCTTTCTTTTCTTGCACAGACTTGACTCTACCTGAAATATGTATTTGTCTATTTGCTTGTCTGTCTCTGCTTTGCTGCAATAGAAACCCTACCAGAACAGGGAGAATGGCTGCTTTGCTTTCCCTCCACCTCCACCCCCATCACCAGCTCTTAGAATAAACCCCAGCAAATATTGGATGACTGAATGCAGTGGGCAAATTAATATTTTATAAGCTAATGCCACATGCACAAATATATGTAAGTATACATTTAAAAAGAAGTGAAATGCTATTGTGGGAGGATTTCAAGGAAACTCTTCCATTTTTGTTTTGATATGTTTCAGTGACATTAAAGCATAGCTTGAAAAACAACCTAAAGTGGAAACATCCCCAGTGTTTTTTTTTTTTTTTTTTTTTTCTTTTTCTGGTGGGGAAAAGAAAGAGTAGCATCTATGACTTCTTGGTTGCTTTGAAATTTAGGGTCCTCTTTGAAATATGTCTGATGTTGGGCGCTGGTAGGGAGGTGCTGATTGTCTCTGTAGAAGGAGGAAGATTTCATGGTGATGACAGCGGATTGATGAAAACCTTTGTGTCTTTAACAGTAAGAATTAATCATGTGTATTTGTTTAAATACTATTCTAGAAATTAAAAAACATTTTAGAATAATGTTTTTATTAGTGGCAAGATGAAGAATAAACAAGTTCTATTTAAAATGGCTTTTTTTCCTTACAGATTTTGTTGAGATTCTTAAGTTTTGATCACAATTTTGTGTGATGATGTTATGACCCCTGTGGTGCCTCCCTGCTGTTGAGGGGTGCAGTGACAGCTGTGCTCTGCAGTGAACCTGACGCTGACCTCACAGGAGTGCTCTCACCTCATTGTCTGGATTCTACACCTGGACAGAGAGAGTGTAGAACAAGAACTCTCTAAGATGTTTTACATACCCTAGCCTAAGAGACTTAAATTTAAACTCTTCCCCTCACTCTTCATTCTACACATGAGCATGTGTTCTGTTCTAAAGAGATCTGTTTTACTTTGTGAATTAAGTGCCTGGCCAGTTATGCGAGGAACTGCCTAGGAGCCAGAGGAAGTTCTCATTGTTAGGACACAGGGTTAAACAATCAGCTCATTTCCTTGAGGCGAAGTCCAATGTTTCCTTCATTCACATTTGGTTTTCATGAGCACTAATATATAAGCCTTCTTCTTTAGGTTGTTATCATTGTTTTAGTTATGTGTGTCTCACGATATTTTCCCATCTTGCTTTGATTGCAGAGTATTTTCATTTTCTTATGTGATTATTTTGGACTTTCTTTGCTTTTCAGTCTACTTTCCAGGATATTAAGTTACCAAAAGGTTTTTCATTTTACATCTCTACTGTGTTACTTTGATTCAATAAAGGAGGCTTTTATTTAAAGTTCATCTAATTTTGTTTTGATTCTTGAATAGTATTATTTGAAATGATCTTTATTGCCTCTTGGTATTAGATTAGGTTAACTTATTTTTGTTTGACACACATTTCCTTTAGTAGAAATAATCCTGATGGTTTCTGCTTATTTCACTTCAAGGTTTGCTTTGATCTTTGTGTTTGTCTTTAGTTAACGTGGGTCTGCAACATGAATTTGCCTTCTGCTACATTTGTATGTCTTTGGTTTTCCTTAATGTACAGTGTTCATATTGCTAGTATTTTTATGTGTTTGTAATCTCACCCAATATTTACCCTCCTGAGTTTGAACTTGCGCTTAGTTTTGGTATTTTATGTGTTTCTGCTTTCCTCTGGAGCATCTAAATATGGGAACTTGATAGGGAAGGGAAAGCAAAGCATATGCAGTTTTCCCAAACAGACATTCTCAATGTCCCAACTTTGTGAACGTTTCCATTTTTTGGCAAAAGAGTCATATTGTGAAGACCTCGTCCTTTCTTAAGTGACAGGAAACAAGTTTCTGAGTTCTGGTGACAGCCCATTTGAGCTGTGCTTGTAGCTTTCCTCCCGTGTGATATGTTCTCAGAAGAGGTTAGGTCCTAGGACATGGTTTAGTGTGTTTGCACCACTAGTGTAGAGATAATGAGCAACGAGGCAGCACACCAAGAAGGGAGTCATTTGTCCTGAGGTTTTATAGGCACTGCTAACTCCATCTGTATACTCATGGACATTTATCTAGTATCTGTCATGTGTTGGATGCTGGGAAACAAAAACAAAAGACATAGTTATTGTCTTCAAGGAACTCATTCTGGTGGGTGAGACAGATGCACAAACCCATTTTTCTCAGGATGACATTATGATTGGGTAGTGATACCGTCCTCAACTTACAATGGTCCCATTTAGTTAATTTTTGACTTTATAATGGTGTGACAATGGTATATATTCAACAGAAACTTTACTTCAAATTTGAAAGAGGGTACATTATTTTTGCTTTCATTATAGCATACAGTCAATTATCTGAGCTTTTCAGCACTTTATTATAAAATAGGGCTTGCGTTAAGATGATTTAGCCTAACTGTAGACTAAGTTTTCTGAGGATGTTTGAAGTAGGTTAGCTAGGTGATGATATTTAATGAGCTAGGAATATTAAAAACATTTTTAGCTTATAATATTTTCTACTTATAATACTTTACTGGGGAAGAACCCCATTGTAAGTCAAAGAAGATCTGTACATAGGTTAAATTGGTGAGCTAGAAAGAGGACTTTAGGCATAAAAGTAGCACATAAAGGGCATTGGAAACTTTGTGTGTTCTGGATCAACTTGAGCTCAGGGACTTTGTCTAGGAAGTAAACTGACGAAAAGACCAGAATTAGAGTGTCAGCAGAGCTGAGTCACAGTTTTTTTCAGAAATAGGATTTAATGAATAGAATTCCTTCTGGCTTATTTCACTGAGAGTATTCCCTTCCAGCTCTATCATGTTGCTGCAAGAGACACAAAGTTTATTTTTTAATTGCTGAGTAGTATTCTATTGTATATACATAGCACCTCTTCTTGACTAGTCATCTGTTTATCTTAGCTACTGTAAATAATAAGGCAGTAAATATGGGGGTGCAGATTTCCTTTTTAATTAATGTTTTTGTTTCCTTAGGTAGGATTCCTAGAAGTGGGATTGCTGGGTCATATGGTAACTCCATTTTTAGTAAATAGAGGGTCTCCACTCTCCAGAAGATTTTAACACTCTTTAGAGGGCCAGATATTTTGACTGAAGTTAAATCCACTGTGTCTAACAGTCCGGTCTTCACTGGACGCTTTAGGTTCTATGAAGAGAATTAACTCCTTGGGCACCTGTGATCAGAAGAAATTTTTATTGGTCTTGTAGAGGACCTAATGGTATAGAGAGAGACAGCACAGGATTTTTCACATCAAATATCACATCTTCTCTGACTGTTGAAATTTGTTGTTTATATAGAACAGCAGCAACACCAAAACCAAAGCAGACTCCAGGTAAAAGAGTCAACCACTGGATATTTAATGGGCATTATCAGTCTTATGTGTGGAGCCAAAGTCTTATTTTCTATTTTCCCATCAAACAAACCAACCATCTCAGCTGATGGCATGATCATACACACTAATACTTGGGCAAAAACCATGGTAATCTCCTATCACTGTTCTTCCTCACACTCACAACCAATTCATCTATAAGCCTGTTGGCTCTATTTTCAATATATCTCTGTCCCAAATCCAACTCTGCCTACTACTTCCACTGTCAGAGAGAATCACCATCCTATTTCTTTGGGATTGTCAAACAGGCTCCTGCTCTTTGTAATTCCTTTCTTGTCCCATAGGGTCTGGTTTTCAATCAGCTGCCAGAGTGGTGCTTTAGAAACCTGCACCTGATCTCATTATATCCTTGCTGGAAATACAATAATGGCTTCTGTCACACTTGAACAAAAACCCAAGATTCATGGTCTTCAAGGTGTGCTGTTATTTCATCTTCTAGCAACCTCTTGCTCCACCACGTAGGTCTCTGGCTGTCTTTCAGACCAGGAATTCTTCCACAGTGGGACTTTGAAGCCACATGCTAATTTTTTTGGGAAGCCTCTCTGGGAGATTTTGTGATTTGTTCATTTACTTCACTGAATAAGTGTTAAGAAATCAGAAAGACTTTGCTTGGAAGACCTTAACCTGTGTACATTCCCTACCCCCTTACCTTATTTTCTTGTTAACTCTTATAAGCTTTTTTGAGGCATAACTGATATATAAAGTTGCAAATATTTAATGTATAGATTTTGGTGAGTTTAAACATTTGTATACACCCATGTTACAATCACCGTAATCAAAGAACTATCCTATCTACTACCTTCAAAAATTCTCTTATGTGCTTGTGTGTGCATGTGTGATAAAAGCAATTAACATGAGATTTATCCTTTTAACACATTTTAAAGTGTACAATCCAAATGTCATAATACGGCACATGTACACACTGTACATCAGGTCTCTAGAAATTACTCACCTTTTATAACTGAAAGTTTGTACCCATTGAGCAACAATTCTCTTTTTCCTCTTCCTCCCAGCCCCTTGCAACCACTACTCTATTTTCTGTTCGATGAGTTTGATTGTTTTAGTCATTTCCTGCAAGTAGAATCTTGCAGTGTCTGTCCGTCTGTGACTGGCTCATTTCTCTTAGCATAATATCCTGCAGGTTCATCTTTGTTATCACAAGTAATAGTATTTCCTTATTTTAAAAGGCCTAATAATAGCCCTTGGATATTAGTCCATGTAATACTACATTTTCTTTGGTGGTACCATATCACATGTTCTTTATTCATCTATTCATGTTTTTTTTTTTTTTTGAACTTTGCTAGAATGAACAACAGGCCTCAGATATCTGTTTAAGATTAGCAAAATTAAGATCAAAATCACAATATCACTTTCCTATGTCAGTAAGTATGGTTATTATTAAAACCAACAACAACAGGTGTTTGTGAGGGCACAGAGAACTCTGAATCCTTACCCACTGTTGGTGAGGGTGTAGAATGGTGTTGCTGCTCTGGAAAAGCAGTGTAGAAGTTCCTCAACAATTACAAATAAAGTTATAATATAATCCAGCAATTCCACTTCTAGTTATATATTCATAGCTCTTTTTTACTACCTCACATTTCATTTTACATTATTTATGTGTATAGTGTCTATAGCTCTCCTGGAATGTCATCTTGAGAATAGAATCTTTCTGCTTGCTTTATTCTCTTTTCTTTAACTAGCCTATAGAACAGTACCTGCATTTTGGTACACACTCAAAAAAATAGTGAATACATAAGTATTCCAAATTAAAGTCTGGACTGAAATACACAGAAGCAGCTTTGCTACATGTGTTAAATCACTAAAACCTGGCATTAGCCTTCAATTTATGAGAGTCTAATTAAAGTAAATTTAATCGGCGTGTAACAATGCAATAATTATCCTTATTAAAGTTGTTTTTGAAAGCAGCATTGTAAATGTATTATTGGAATGTAATGTGGTAATCTATGTTTATCCAAAACCTGAGTCACCTAGTGACCTTTCATTACCAAGAAATCAGTAAATTATTTCTATATTAATACTTCAGTTCTCATGTAAGTACTTCTTATCTCAGTATTTTATTTTACTAATGACATCTCTTCTCAGTAAGGACTCCACAAAGTAGAAGTGTCCACCAGATGCTGAAACTCTCACCTTCCATGTCTTCTACTTTGGTGTATTCGAGTTTTGTTAGATCACTGACTCAGTGAACTCGGTGGAGACTGACAGGGGTGGTTTAGCTTTCCTTCTTGTACCCAGAGTACATAGTATACTCTTCGCCTTCATTTAACATAAAAATCTCAGTATTTCTGTTTTAACTACTAATTCAGTTTTCTGATTACTATTGGAAACTTCCAGCACCCTGAAAAAAATTCAAATCCTAGCCTGATTTCTGTAAACACATTCAACAAGAGAATCTCAGTTGTTTTATTTCCCTACTATATTTGAGTATTATTTCCAAACTGAATTCAAGCTGTCAAAAGTGACATTTCAATATCTTCAATTACGTATAAGACTAGCAAAATTAAGATCAAAATCACAATATCACTTTCCTATGTCAGTAAGTATGGTTATTATAAAAAAACAAACAAACAGGTGTTTGTGAGGTCACAGAGAACTCTGAATCCTTATACACTATTGGTGTGGGTGTAGAATGGTGTTGCTGCTCTGGAAAAGCAGTGTAGAAGTTTCTCAACAATTACAAAGAAATCTTGGCTGTGAAACTATTCTTCAGGCAAATTAGTGATTCCTTAATGAAAAAATCCAACTAGTGGAATATTACATGATGATATTTAGGCATCTAACTAGTATATCTAATCTGTAAAAAAAAAAAATATACATATTGCAAATTGTTAGGAGCTTCTAGTCATTTCGCTTACTCTCCCGCAAGAAAAAAGTTTAAGGGTTTTTATGGAATTTGAAGTTTTTAGAAAAGCTCATGTTCCTCATATCATAGGCTTATAATGAAGGCAGCAGCATCAGTTTCCTGAGAGTGAAGTCAGGGAAAGGCTCAAATGCTAATGAATAGCACTTGTCTCAAGATGCACATGTGTCTTTCATTGATTTGCCAAAATTAAATCAAAGGGTTCCATATGTGTATGAAGGAGAAACAGCTGACATTTAAAGTAGCAACTAATAAAACATTAAAAATGTATTTCCTGTAAAGTTGAGTTGATTGAGAGAAAGAGAAGGTTTGATCATCAGTAAGATATAAACATGACTATGGCGTCTGCACCAAAGAAGAAAACTTTGTAAGAGCTTTATAAATAGTCAAGTGGCATACATATATGAAACAGAATAGGTTGTCTGGGGTATCATGACGTCCACGTTGGTAATAGGCTGGTATCCATATGTATTTACTGCCATCTACAAAACAGCAAGTCATAATGTTGTCTTTGTAGTCACAAATTTCCCTGTTCTCCCCCTACTCCATACTTATCCAGGTGCCCACGTCCTTCCTCCCCGAGCCCCAGGCCAGAGGTCGTGGGGACTGATTAGATCCTGACTTAACAGTAATTACTTAAAATTTTCACGGGCTGATACAGCTGGAGATGCATATTGAGTTTCTGCATTTTGTTCATTGTCTCCTGTTTCCCTGGATCATTGTCATGTGCTGCTTTTGTCACAGCTAGATTCCCTCACTGGGTTACGCCACATTTCCCAAATGTTCTGGTTCTTGATCTTTATCTTAAACCATAGACCTGACCTTGTATTTATTGCTCTTTCTGGTAAGTTCTTCCCCAGATCCTGTCTAACTGTACCTTTCTTCTCAGTGACCTGTTCACTGCCCTACCTGAGTGTGACTCTTCATCCTTCTCTAGCCATAGATACTCTTGATCTTAGAGCTTGGGCTTTGGCAGTCCACACCATCCTTTATACTCATTGCTTACATTTCTCTATCTTTAAATCATGCCAGGTACACATTGAGAAAGTTCCATATGTGGCCATCAGCTGAAAGAAATATACGAGCTCATTCCAAAATGTAATCAATACTCAGATATGTCTATAGATATAATTAGTGTGGCTTGTCAGTAAGGGTGTCTAATGAAGAACTATATTTGGGAACTCCTGGATTGATGATGTTTCCTAAGAGTCAATATTTGAACTGATTAGTGCAAGGAAAAAAAATGTAGTCAGTTTTAAGTTGGTAAATAAAGAAATATATACACATGTAATATATGTATATAAATTATACACATAATTTACATATGTAATATGTGTATTACATATATAATGTAATATATACACACATATATAATATATATATGTAGCCAATGAATATTTGCAGAATATCCAGCAAAGATTTAATGAGAATTTCTTCTAATGTTCTTGCAAAAGGAATCTTCTTATGTAAGACTGATTTACCTTATGTTGGCACTTGTAGCCACTGAGGAAAACTGGAATTTGCTGGGAAATGACTTTTCAGTCATGGCATAATTTGTGTCCCAAAGCTGGTGTTGGTGACATGGTTTATGTAAATGGAAACAGCACGCTATCTACCTGCTATTCCTAAGTCCCTGATTGCTTTCAACTTATCAAAGAATTGCCTCAAATTATGTAGTTACTTGTCATGAAACTATGATAGATGGATAATCACCATGGTGTACAGTTCTTTCTTTTTGTTTTGTTTTGGGTGCTGGTGTGTATGTATATGCCTTACACCCTGTAGATTTTGCGCCTTGAGAATATTATTAAAAGCTGTATTTAGGGCAGAAATTCTCTTTCCCCCTCAATGACATTCCTGTGGTTTGCATTACAGTTACAAATTGGGGAGTTTATTCAGGCTTACATAGCTAAATAATTCTGAGAAAAAGATACTCAGGTTGAAATTCAAATCTAATGACGGAGTAAATTGACTGGATTAATCTGAAGCAAAATGGCAGATATTCTTAAATCTCAAGTCCTCTAATTCCATTCAAACCATATTATGTCTTAGCTCTGTTCTGTCAGAGAACATTCACAGAATGTTTTTTTCTAGGGGAAAAGCAGCTTGGAAAGCAGTGCTTTCAAATGTACTGCTTTTTTGGATTTTGCAAAGCGTTAGGTGGCCTCATTATGGACAGCTTTTTATTGCTGAATGGAAAAGTGGTTAAAAGGTTGAAATGATATTGGGAGATGTGATTTGAACACAATCTTGAAATTATACAAATGGGATAAAGTGATTGACACTTGCCCTCCACATGGTAGGATACTATTGGCAATGGGAGGAAAAATTAAGATTTCATGAAACACACATACATGTACTTACCGTGTGTCAAAATGACCTTTCAAAGAAATCCAGAAGCCTTTGCTTCAGAAGGGGTGCTATGGTCTGTGATTTGTACTTACATTTCCAAAGTGAGTGAATTATTCTCACTGTAATTTCTTCCAGACCTATTCTAGCTTCTTGTCAACCATATTCACATGAACTTCTTGTGGGGCTCATACCCCAACGTTCACTGCAGATATGCTGATGGCAAATACAGTAACTCGGTGACTCTCGTGTACCTGAATCACACATGCCTCTAAGCCTTCTTTTCCTTAGCTTTAGCTTTTCTCTCCCTCTCATCCTGTCTGTCCCACAGCAGGAATGACTGATGAACTGTTGCCCTCTCCAAGGCCAGCTCAAGTGCTCATTGCTCCTAGGAGCTTCCCTCCTGTGCAGACCATAATGTTCTTTCACATTTCTGAACTCACATGGTTATTTGGAGATTAAACATACACTCTTGTGATTACATCCACGCTCATTTTAATAAGGATAGCCAAGAAAGTGGCTCCTGATGATTGGTTTTGAACTCCTGGCTCCTCCTTAGCTCTGGTATTTTTCACAAGTTACTGAGTTATACTGACCTTCGGAGGCTCATTTGTGTAATGGTAATTTGTCAGCATATGGCATGCTAACTCGGCTCATGAGTAGGGAGACTGTACCAACTTGATGGAGATGAAGGAGTTCTTGAGTCCTTTCTGGACTGAGTTCTAGGTAAGTTCTGAGCAAACTGAGTTAATCCCGCTAGTTGTCAGCATTATACTTACATTATTCAAGTATCTGAGTATGTGAATTGGGGCAAGGGAGGGGCTGCAAACAAAACTCCATTGTAGGAGAGAAGGAACTGGGGATAACATCTTTAAAATAGTTCCACATGAGCCCCTGAATTTGTATCAGGTGAGGGAGAAGGAAGCCAAGTTCTAGCCAATGGCTGCCCATTTGAGTCACTTCAAAGATTAAAAAAATTATGTGCCACTGTCAGGTCCCCTCCACTCCCACACTGGAGATTCTCAAGGTGGTTTGGAGAACCTGGACATAGCATGACTTTACATGAGCACTGGTGAGCTTAATATGTTTAAGAACAAATGAAGAAATGACTTAAGGGAACAAAACCCAATTCAGGTCTGCCAGTCAGCAACTTTAACTGGAACCGCCCTAAGTCTTCAGAGCCATTAACTTAATTGGACAAAGGGCAGATCTCCAGAGTCAACACTGTTCGAGGAGGGCAGCTGTTGGCACTCCTTTTGTGCCTGGCATGCCTCATACATGGCGGCCAGTGATCATTGCTGGTACATGTGGAGGACCATTAAGGGCCAGGCAGCGCAGTAAGTCCTATGCACACATGGACTCACTTATAATTGGGAGTTGAGGGAGCGCCTGAATGAATGGCCAGTGCTTTCAGTTCCCAACATAGACATGAGATTTTTACTCAGCTAATTAAGTGGGTCCAGTTATCTGTGGGGATTTCATCATGTTTTTTCTTTGGGAGGACACTTTGACAATATCCTTCAAATATCTAGATAGCCAATACTTACATTGAGTTGGTAATATTAAATGTGCTGTTTTCTGAAGTATTTGAGGTTTATGTTTTAATAAATCATAGTTTCTACAACCTAAATTCTGGGGCTAAATCAAGATGTTAAGTAACTATTCATAATAACATTATAATATGGATTGGTTAAAGAACTATTTAAAAAAATTCAACCTAGTATCATTATCATCTGGAAAAACACAATAATGATTGATAATTTTCTGATGATAAACTTTTTTTTAAGTTTGATGTTCCCATACATCATTAGAAAGAATGTGCCACTTATAAATATTAACTATTCATAATACGCAAGAACTACATCTGTTTTATGCTTTTATTATAAAAACTGTCCTGGATAAATCAACCTGTAATGATTATTTTATATATGCAAACTGATTGAACAAAAATGGCAACTATTACGGATTTTTTAAACACATAAAAAGTTTTTCTAATATATTAATAATTATTCAAAATGCTGATTATTCTAAGTTCTTTACATTCTAAGTTCAGTCACAAATACTTAAACATATTTATGGAGAAAACAAGTGTGTGTGAACTGGTTTTGTATTTTTCTGTATTTCAGTTTTCTTCTAAAAGGTAGGTCTTTTGATTGTCATTATTGATGAGAACAGCAATAATTGGGTGAACACTACTGAGATACTATTTGTCTTTGATGTAGGAAGGTAATATTTCAGAGAGCCTTTAAAAGGCTTGGTTTCTTGGGCTTTTGTAACATAGTCAGCTGAAATATATTTCTTGACTCATAGTCAAAATAAAATGGAGATTTAACATATATGACTAAGATTTCTTGTAAAGGTGTAGACTTCGGAGTTGTTCGACATATGCTGTGTTTCAGATCATGTAAAGGTATCATTCAGCTATGTGTCTTGAAATATTAGATCCTCCTGTTTCATGAGACAAATCTGGTAGAAACATTTATATTTTGTCATTGGCTTGATAATCCCATGAAGTTCCTCTAAATTTCTTATTCTCACTTTTGAAAATGTTTCCAAGGATTACATGGCCAAATGAAAACATGATTTTATTAAGGAATTTTATTTTGTATTTGTGTCTTTTTAACATAGCATCTGCAATACGAAACAAGTATTTCTAATGTATTTTAATTGCATGTTTTACGAATTCCCTGTGTATGTCCTTAATTACTGAAATTTATACTAATCCAAAGAGATTGCTTATAATGTCATTAACCAAATTTCACATGACACTGAAAATGGCATTTTATTCCAGAAGATTCTGGCAGAGCACAAAGTCACATGAGATCTTGGAAAGGGTATTTTGAAACTCACTGTAAAGTCTTTGTATATTTATCATGCAGCACCTGTTCTTCCTGGAGCTTACCAGCAAAGCCATTCCCAAGGCTATGGGTACATGCACCAGACCAGCCTGTCATCCATGAGGTCAATGCAGCATTCACCAAACCTAGTAAGTATTAATCTGAAGTAGCTCTTCTTCCCTGGACATTTGTTTGTGCTCCAGAATATATCTGTACATAACATTGAATAGACTAGTATTGTGTAGTTAGGTCCATGATAAATGTGTCTGTATTGAACCTCACAGCCTTTTTTCCTTGTTATTATTCCTTCAATAATACAGCACACATATATTTACAGTAATTATGTCATATTAGGCATTGTAAGTAACTAGAGATGATTTAAGGGCATGGGGAGGATGTGTATAAGTTATATGCAAGCACTATACCATTTTATATAAAGGATTTGAATATTCTTGGATTTTGGTATCTGAGTGGGTTCCAGGAACCAATTTCCTATGGATACCAAGGAACAGCTATGTTGTACACATTCCTATAAGGCATAAATGATGATGAGTTGTCTTTTGTATACTCTTTTACTCTGCAAAGAGTTACAGAGGTAAACCACTGAGAAAGGTAGGCATGATATGAAAATATAAAAAATAAACCGCGCAGAATATGCCACTTTGGTAATTCATGGTTGGCCAATTATGATCGTAATTCAGGTCAAAAAGCACAACATTTGGTTGTGTTAACTAGTAATCTTGCCATTAATCCAAAGGATCACTAATACCAATACAACACAACTGGTATTTATCTTTGCATCCTCCTACTGAAAACCTTGAAGTACTGATGCATTCATTGGAGGTAAAGATTGGAAGCAGTGTTAGAGCTCATCATGGAACGTGTGGCATCTCATGACAGAATTGCTTCTCCAAGCTCCTTACACAAACATGTGGCCTTCATTTGAGCTTGTAGAAACACGTAGCCCTGGAGCAATGTGGGAGTCCCTCTTTAATTGCTCTACAGTTCTTTGTGTCTTAGCCAGTCTCTCAGTCTATAAATAATACATTTGATTTTGAGGTCATCTGATTTTAACGTTAAACAAACTCTTGGCCTGAAGTGTGAAAAACACAGTAAAACTCAATGTAAAATTTTTTCATTAGAACAGTGATTTAGTTATATGTATGTTAATTTTCAGGGCACTTATAGCTAATTATCTATTACTATGATAAAAACCTATGAAGTGAATATCTTATAGATTTTTCTTTTATTTGTTTTATATGTTTCTGAGATATAACAGAAATTCTTAGTTACTATTTAAGAAAAGCTCACTGCTTCTGTGCTGGTCCGGACAGTTGCACCTGTCTGTAGACAAAGGGACAGTCTATGTAACCTGGAGTTATCTGGAGCTGACAAGAGCCCAAGAGTTGTCTTTATTTCAAAGCTTGCTTTCTGATGGGCTACCTGTTAGTGTCTTTCTCTATCCCATTCTGGTCCCCAAATATTGCATTTTTTTTTTTTTTTTGCTAGTCTGGTAAACATGAAGTGAACACAATTGGGACACCAGGCTCTAGTTGACAGGTCTCCAGAAATAGATGTGCTGGGAAACATTCCTAATAGTTACTTTCAGCATTGGTTGGTTGGTTGTGATTGGCATTTGTGGATGTGACTATTTGGTGTTCAGCAAATTTGAGTAACTCCTGCTTTCCTCTCCCAGAGGACCTACCGAGCCATGTACGATTACAGTGCTCAGGATGAAGATGAAGTCTCCTTCAGGGATGGCGACTACATTGTCAATGTGCAGCCCATCGACGATGGCTGGATGTACGGGACGGTGCAAAGAACAGGGAAGACGGGGATGCTGCCCGCCAACTACATTGAGTTTGTTAATTAAGTCCTCCTTGCCGTTGAGCTTTGTTCTAATGTATACTAAACCCAATCTTTTTAAGAGATAGAAGATACTTTTAAGACGACTTGGCAGTTATTTTACAATAATCTATCCTTATTTGGACAGGTAGACACACAGGTACCAGGATGAAGGAATTAATTCTGGGCTGAAAACAGCAGCATGTACAGTGATTCCTGTAAACAAAATAATTAGGTCTGGAGACCTGGTGCTGCTAATTGTGTTCATGGTTTCCTTTGATTGGCTATTGAACCCTTCTGGGAAATGTATTTTTGTAGACTTTAGTAGAGATGTTGATTGTCCCTTAAATGTAAAGAGTATACGAAACTTCTTAGCTGCCACTTGGGAATCACCAGAAGCCAATTCTTTGAATTCAGTAACACAGCCGATAATTTAAAAACCATTTTGCTTTTGAGTCTTTAGGCAATTTCCAATTCAAGTGAAAACTGCCTAATACAAAAAATGTTAGCAGTGGCAGAATGACACTTTGGTTAAAATTCTACTGACTGGTGGCCTCAGATGCCTAGAATCTTCTACTAACAAGGAAATTTCTTTGTTCTTTTGTCTGACTTGGATCTATTTCTCATTTGTACCAAGGCAATCCTACACTCTGTTCACATTCTGTGGACCCAAGTCTATGCAGGCCCACAAAATGGCAGGACAAAATAATTCACAGCTACTCTGCAAAGGGCAAAATTTAAGGTCATTTATATTATTTCCCTACTAAGCTTTATCCTGTTGCATGTCATATAGGTTCAAGCTTTGTAACATAGGCAGCTGCACTGCCCACTCCTGTTATTAAAGCAAAAAGTGAGGCTGACATTCTAAAAATCTTTCCTCTGTGCCAGCTCTCAGAGAAACATGTTTTGAAAAGTTGCTTGAGATTCTCCTGCTGCATTGCACTCTAGTTTTGGAAGATTTACACCTTAGAAAATAGTTGTATACTCTAGTAAATAAGTGATAGGGGTTTATTGAACAGCTTTCATTAAATTAATGCCAGCGACATTAAGAAAAGAAGAAAACTTGACAGGACCCAGTGTGGGGAAAAAGGACAGAATATGAAATGTGCTGAAGAAAACCTAGCAAACAAAGCATTGCCAGCTTTGCAAAGGGAAAGATGATCAGGTTAATTTGGAACGTGGTACTCAGATTCTGGAGTGGAAATCTACCCACTGAAGCTGGTTAATGAAAAGACTTCCTTTCCCTTTTCTTTTTTTTTTTTTTTCTAAATCATGTTTAGGGGATACAATAGGAATGTCAACAGAGATTCTCAGTATTGGTCCACAAGTTGTTCACTAAAAAAAGAAATGATCACTTTGGACTTTCAAATGAGTGACCTTGCAAGCATTTGCTGGATTCTCAGCTGTAGCTGTAGCCCTTGCTGGCAGTCATGAGTCAGTTTCTCTTGGAGTCTGTAGTCAAGCTCCGCTAAGAGATTCATTTCCATCAGCAATTCCAGGTTTTTCTGATTGTGCCATTTATTGGGACTTGCAGCAGGGTAACATTCTTGTAAGAGCTCACTCTGCAGTAGTGATGAAATTGGATAAAAAACATTTACAGAAATGTAATAATATGTTAGGTCTTGTATAGTATATTGAAGAAAATTAACAAAATATCCTGTAAGATAATTTTTGTTGAAATACTTAGTCCAAAGGCAGATTTTAATTAATTTAGATCTTTGAAAAGTTAGCACATACTTTTAAAAACCTTTTTGTTTGGCTAAAAAAATTAAGTAAATTTTACTATATTCAACCTGTATGTATGTGATACTGACATAAAGTTGAACGAAAAAATTTCAGGCAAATAACTAGAGATTTTTTGAGGGATTTTACCAGAGACTGTATACTTTGACTGATAACCTGCTTGAATGGCCAGTCATGACTAAATTGTTTAAACCCCGTATCTATTTTGATGTCTTATATACAAACCTACAAAAGACCAGCTGAACTGGAAATGTTTCTGCAAAGATTTCTGTGCATGAAAACCGAGGGCAGTAAGTTTGCTCAATTTTATTATATGGCATTAAGTAAATATTTACGTTTCACCCAGACAGACCCATTTTTTGGAATTATATATAAAAAAAGAGTAGTTGATTAAATTTGCAGACTAAATGTAGGGCAGGTACAATTTTTGATAAATAACACATTTATAGGAAGCTCAAGGGAAATTGACTTGAAATTATTATAATCAGGAAAGGTACCATAAAATAGCAGCTTGATGTTTTATTGTTTTTCTTATCTATCAATTCAGAAATTGTATTCATTGAATGTAAAAGTCAATACTAATATGGGAATTAATTTTCCTAAAATTTTAAACTTTACATAATCTTGGCACAGCAAGATGTTTCTGCTTCCAGCCTTTAGGAATTAAGATCTGAGCAGCATTTAACTAGAGGACAGTTATTTTGATAAAGACTGAGGGAGAACAAGCTATCACATGCTCCTGAGGCTGACTTGTTAGTTAGTGTTATCATTGTTCCTAGAATATCAGGATATTAAGCATCTCAGCAGAAGAACAGGAAATATACACACATGGATATGTGCGCGCGCACACACACAGTATCACAATACTGCTTTTATAGCATCATTTTGAAAGACTACATTCTCGGAGACCTTTCCCATTCCCACATACATTCTCCCCATCTTGAATTTGGCAACAGATATCCACAAGGTTGACAGCTCAAGAGTTCAAAAACAACAACAAATCTTTTTACAATCAAGTTGTAAAGAAGACTGTGTAAGTGCCCGAGTATAGGAAGCATGCTGCTAGGTCCTATTTTCTAAATTTGAGGTGTTCTGGAGGTTGCTAAAAGCACAAGGAAGAGTTTGATACACGTTTAAAGGGTTCCAAAGCTGAATCTGTGTGTGGATCTGTATCTCTCTTGAGAAAAGTTTAGCAACAGAATATAATGCTTTTGTTGTAAGTTTTTGTAGTAATTGTTTCTACTAATTACTGTCCTCTAGAAGGCTTTCTATTTCTAACCTGAGGCAAAAAGAATTTTTTGTCTTCTCGTTATTGTTTACACATCAGTAGTGAAACCCAGCCTGACATATTTATCAGATGCCCGCACAGTCTCTGACTCTTCTCAGGCTTCCCCCACCTCAAAGACCATGTAGGAATGAATTCGCAAGCACAATTTCCAGGAGCACTTTGTATGACTGTGGGTCAACTCAGCCCAGCCCCGATCCTGCCCTAGGCAGGACATTGCTTGAAGATGATGAGTTTTGACCATTTTGCCAGATTTTCTTTCCTCCTCCTCTCATGTCACACTGGACAGTACTCCTGGAGTTGGGAAGCAGACTTTCCTAAACAGACAGTGGATGTTCAAGAGAGACACCTTTTTCAGGTTTGTCCCTCTCCAATGGGATGTTCTGAATGAAATGATAAAGAAAATGTCTATGATTCCTTTATAAAACATACCTATATTAAGTGGATATAGTTTATATCAAAATGATAATAGAGATATTTACAGAAATAGGTGCCTTTTTGATTACCCTTGTTTATCTACAATAGCCTTGGAAAGAAAACCAAGCAGACATCTTCTGCCTATTCTATAGTAATATTTTATTATACACAATTGGTATTTTTGTGGTGGGGAACTGAGATGCTCCTGATAGATATGAAATGTGAGAGCTGATTGTATTTTACCTTGAAAGGTATAGGACTTTTAGAAAATGCTGATTTCTCCCATCTATTTCTGAGAGGTTTTTTTTGTGGATTTATATATAGTTGAGGCACATAAACATTAACTTTAGGTTTGGGATTTGTAGTACTTGTAAGATAGAAGTATTATGTTATGAGGCTGAATTCATTATGTAAGATGAGATTCAGTTCATAAATCATGATACCTTAGCTATTTGCCTCTGATAATCTAAAAGTGGCTTGCGTGTGATTGTTTTGGGTAACTTGATATAGGGGTAAGAAGTTTTAGTTAAGTTAGAAGCTGTGTAAACTAAGTTAAGAATGTTAAAATGAAAGTCTCCTTCTGAAGTATTCCATGCCCACTAGGGTCCATCCCAGGAAAGTAATTGTCAACTCTTGATCAAAAATTCAAGACATTGTATGATGCTTCCACAGCCATCATTCCATGAGCCTTAGACTACTGGGGCCCACACACCTGGAAAGACCCCCTGGGAAAATTTCCTCGCTGATTGTCTGTATTACTTCAGTATATTCATGGGAACTCCATAAGCTTTTTGTGTTTGTTAAATGATATGCAGTTTGCATAGTATTTTCTTCCTTGTAGTCCAGTTGCTGTTAAGAATGACTTTAAAGGAAAAGAGAAAACTGCATCAGAGTCTCATTCTTCAGTGTCCACACAATGAATGACTGAGGATTTAGAAGCAGCGCCAACTGGGTGATGGCCTTAATGTGGAACTGTTGGTCTCTGACCTGTGATAAAAATGCAGAATTGAATCATTGTTCACATTGGCTTCTATTTGCTTCAAAATATGTATGGTTGATGATTAACTTGTAAGATTGTGCTAACTTTGAAAACATATGGTTTTGAAGGAGACACATGTTTTTGAGATAAAGAGGGTTACAGAAAGATACAATGGTACTACTATAATTTGGCTTTTGTTATGCAAATTGTTAACACCAGCTATTAAAATATATTTTAGTAGAAATGCTTTAATTCATGTTTTTTTTCCTCTACACTGTGAATTTTTCAGCCTTGGTGGACTAGAGCAACATCGTGCTGCTCAAAGGACTAACCTATGCAAACTAGTTCACATTTTAGTGGACGTCACAGTCCGTGTGTGAGGAGACATTACTCTCCTACACAATGTGCAATGGCATTGAAGCGACACGCAAAGCCTAGCATTGTGTGCGTGTAGTGTAGTCACTCACAAGCCCTTCAAGGCTTCCATAATCATTAGTATTCCTTGCAAAGCAGCTGCTGATTGATCTCTTAAAACTACTCGAACGATGTCAGAACCCGAATGACAGCTGGATGTGCCGACTCCGTGTGGTCACTGTGAGTGTCCGCCTGTGATAGACCCGCATTCTCAGATGCGCTCTCTTCAGGGTATTCTTATTCTGTGTCTTCTTTCTGTGTTTGTAAAACATGACAGCGCTTTAATTTCTTATCTCTACACATGCAGTTTGCTTAAATAAATGCAGGCTATGACAAAATGGTTTGTCGTCTTGGTTGTCACCGTGGTTTCTTGGTGCGTGAGCCATTGACAATATGCCGGGCCTTAGGTTTCTTGTGGCAGCTCACATCAGGTCAGCCTGAAGATGAGGCTGACTCCAGAGCACTTAACACCTGAGAGTCGTTTCAGCTGTGTCTGCCCCAAGAAAATTTAGTTTTAAATGATAACAACATTATGCATTTTGAAAATCAGTAGCTTTCTGATTTTATATCAAAGTAGTATAATAATACATCATTGTAGTTCACTGCTTTCAAGATTAGATTCCTCACATGTCCCCAACAGAACAATTTTAATTTTCTTATATTTGTCAGATCAAAGAAACAGCTTAGAGCAAAGAATAAAAAAATGCACAAATTGAGTACATGAAACAAGATACTCTGATTTCTCAGCTAAGAAGGACTCATTTATCATCGAACATAATTGCTTCCCCCCCGTAATTTTCTCATAATTGAAAAAGTGAGTTAGGTCTTGTATTTTCCCTCATATAAATCTTGGATCCTGGCCTTTTCATAGTATGTCATGAAAGTTGCTCTTTGATGACTCAAAAACCTGCCTTCTTGTAAACTGATAAACTTTGCAGATGACACGCTTAGTTCACATGCCCATAGACCTCTTTTTCTCAACCTTAGATTTTTCTGTTTTTGTATTACAAAAGAGTGAAATATATATTTGTTTACCATTAGTCATCAAACACTGGTGATATTTCAAATCTCAATTTCTTTTTCTTCTTTCAAGATTTTTTTCTTTCCCTGTTTATAAATTTTCTCTTCAGAGCCCAAGCTACAGAGAAATGAATAAATTTGAAAGATTTTTTTTCTGAGCTATAATAATTTAGATTTAGAAAATACTATGCTTATAATTTTATTATCCTAACTTAAAAATGTGTGAAGTTAGTTTCATTATGTACTTGAGACATTCAAGACCATTGGGATCCTTGCAAAATAACTTTTCACAAACATACTCAGACTTAATAAATTAAAAAGTAGATAAAGGGAAGTTTTGTTTCTCTCCTTGTGTAGTATGCTTCTCTTATACAGAGAGATTGATAAGAGTTTTGTGATGGCAGAAACCTGGTTATAGTCCAAGTGTGAACTTCAGCTACTTCTGCAGTTGTAAGCAAAATTATCAGACCTTTGTCTATTATATTTGTATTTGGGAGCAAGAGTTCTGATGAAAATAGAATGAGCAAATCAACTTAAAGGGTAAAAAGTCAGTATTAGAACAAAGGATCCAGCTACTGATTTCATATTTATACCATGACACTTTGATCTTGGCCACCTTTTTTCTTCTCTTTAAGAGCAAACATGAAAGAGAATAGTAGACTGAAACAAGACCAAAATCCAAACTTCTGTTATTCCATTTGAAAAAATAAGGAACTTTTCTACGTCCCTTATCTCATTTAAGATAAATCTTTAAGTGATTCTCGACCTAGCATAGCTTTTTCTAGAGGGTTGCATTGTTTTCCAAGGCCATGTGTTCAAAATGAATGTTTGCATATGGAATAATCATGTCCCATCTCCCATGAACTCATGACTCTGGTCAGTGCTGACCAGATGGTGGTGACCCATTTCCATGCTGCCTGGCCCCCCAGACAGGACTGCACTCAGGCTTTGCCCAGCAGCAGTGAGGGACCAGAGTCACCCAACTCTCGCTGAAGAGCCTGTGTTCACAGCAAGAAGCATGTTGGTTGGTTACCTTTATTATGGAAAGTGCAAAGACAGAAAGGAGGAACAAGTTAGGACTGAGGAAATAGAAAACATGAGCAAGAAAACGTCAGGAGATGGAGGTATTCAGAGTAGGTGAAGTTAAAGGTGAAATAGATGGTTGATAGTGGCAGGAGCCGTGAGAAAAGAAGAAAGTGATGCCTGCTGATTCCCCTTGCTTAGGGAGCCCTGCTTTTGCTAGCGGGAGGGCGGGCCCAGCCTTCAGCCAGGGAGGCCCTGTCTGCTGCTCTGTGTGGCCTTTCACAGCTCCTGAGTGTGGTTGGGGTTGCGTGGTGCGCACCAAGCAAAACATTAGGTGGTGCCAGCTAAATTTTTAGTGTTTCAAACGTTACAAGTTGTTGTAAATGATTTTTTCCTCTTTTACATTATGTTGTATTGCACTTTACGTATCCTATTGAAAATCATTTTATTTGGAAGCTGTTTCTCTGGGCCCTTATGAAGGGTATCCATAATTTAAATGAAATGTTTTAACTTTCACCATTGGGTATGTAGAGAGAAAAGACTGGGAAATTATAGAAACGTTCTCATGATTTTTAAGTGTTCGGTTAAAATAAAAAGGGGGTGGACACCTTTACAGAATGACATAGGAGCTGGAGTTCCAGGGGTAAAAGCAGGGTTTTTTTTATGGAGAGCATTTAGAAAGACTTTACTTTTTTTTTAACAAGATTTAAATTTTTTTTTTTTTTAATGTAGAAGAACTGTACTACAGGCCAGGGGTACAGAGGGTAAGAGGATTCACCTGAGGTGGAGTAGGGAGCAGAACAGGTGGACTAACTGAGCTACACTGCTGAGGGGAGCAGCAGCTGGGGCCGGAGAAGTCTGCCGCGCCATGTGGGTCAGCTCCCTGGCTGGGGTTATGGAACTCGTGCTACAGTGGCTGCAGAGAGCTTCATTGCACCATCAGGGAGGCCCCAGAGCACTGACTTTTCTCAGAAGCTTAAACACTGTCACTGTTTTTATGTATTTATGCACTTGTAGTTATATGCTTGTACTTACACAATTTAATTGCAGTTTGAGAGAAGTTATGAAAGCGAAGCCTGGTGCATCTTGCATTCTTCCAGCTGGGAAGGGGGAACTATGGACTTGGGGGGAGAGGCCTGAAGACTTCTCTGAGGAGCTACTGTTTGAATTGAGCTCTGAAAACTGCACTGTTAACAATCTTGGTCCATCTAAGCATAAGACGTGTGGGAAAATTTAGTCCCTGGCAGTGAGTGGTAGAGAGAAATACTCTAATCTTTCCCAAACTTTAGTTTAAGCAGCAAGAGTAGGTTGGTTTTCACATTTTAATAAAACTAAATTCTTTATTTGAAAAGGTCACCAAGTGCTTGAAATTATTATATGCATGCACCACCCTTTTACTGTTCTAATTATGATTTACTCCACTTTTAAAAAAAACAAAAACAACTTAGCAGGTTTCAAAAATTTGGTTCCATCAAAAAAGTTTGCAGATGTGGACTACTTCACTTCCTCTTTTGGATAATTGATTATTACGTAGCCTTTCCTGTGGCCTCGCTTCCTCCCTGAATAGTTTTGGAAAGTGTGTTCTCATTGAAGTCTGTAGCAGAACCATTGATTAAATGCTGCTCTCCCCTGTTTTAAATTTCACAGATTTGGGAATTTTTATTCCCATCTTATACATGATATGAGTTTAATGTGCTACGTTAGCTGAGCAACACAGGGAAAAATGACTCAGTGCAAGCAAGAAAGTTGTTGGAAATTATTTGTAATAACTCCTTGCTCTGAGGTGATTCCGCTTTGTTCACAGAATTCTAGAAAGACGTTTGAGCATCTGCCTGCTTTGAAAGTGTGACAGTGTATTTATACAACCATTTAAATGATGAATGATAGTATTTTGGACGTGTTTGTTTTTCCTAATCGGTGCCTAATAAAGTGTTTGTTGTATACAATAAAACTAAACAAAATTAATGAGACAACTATAGTCAGAGACATTCTGCAGGGAGAGCAAGGAAGAGGGTCTAAGACAAGGGCAGGGAGAGCAGAAGGGACCCAGGTGTGCACGGGTGAGGTGGTGGTGGGGCTTCTACGGGGCTACACTGATGTAAAACATATACAAATAAAGAAATTAAACATAAAAAAATAAAGTGCTTTTGTGTGAACACTCCTTGATATTTCTAAATTTCCTGGCTACGTGTACGTTTTTCTTTTAGAACAAACTTATTTGAGTTTCAAGATGTTGCCATAAAAATAATTTCTCAAACCTTACATCTTTTTTTTTCTGTGTTGCTTTCTTCCCCCCAATAGGAAGCACTGATGAGACGACGCTTTTCACATCTGTATGGTAACATATAGTGTCTTTGGTTGGGAAGCCATCTCCCTACTAGTTTATGTGAGTTCTAGTGGGGCTGGGAGAAGAGCCTGGAAAGATTACAGACAAGCTTGCTTTGTGCAGTCTACCCGCTAAGGCCCCTTCAGGCCTGTCCAGGGGAGGGCCCCTGCTCAGCCTGCAGCCACCCCCGAGCTGCAAACACAAGGGATGGTCACAGTGAGAATTTTTCTGTCCTCTATGATTTCTGTCCTAGAAAGGCATGGGAGTGGGAGAGAGGATGGTTCCCATGAAGATTTATTTTCATAGAAGACAAACAAAAATGTTTATGACTTGAGGACAATGGATATATTGTGGCAGCCTCTTAGTATCATTGGAACAGTTTCGATGTTTGAAATATTTGAAGGACATATTTTAAGAACTTCAAGTGGAGCTTCTGATCATGACAGAAGTTGCTTGACCATAACTGAGACCCAAAAATAAAATAATATTTTCATAATATTTAATTCTAAGGAGATGTCAGATTATAGTTATGCTCAGGTCCATGGCTTAGGTTATCCTTGATTGTTGTGGCTGGATGTTATCAGCCACAGGAAGTTCTAGTGCCATGGATTGCTGTCAGGTGAATAAATACCTGTGAACAAGCAGCATTAGTGACAGGAAAGGAAGAAAAACTAGTTGGGATAGGGCAAGAACTGAAGCTTCCATGGTCTCACTAACTGAAAACCTCAACATTTTTGCCTCGAGTGGAATAGGACCTTTCAAACTATTTTCAGTGCCAGAAGGTAGAATACCCTATGTTCATCTTCTCCTATCTTTGCTGTTTAGTGATGTCCAAAAAATAATGCTGTGCTCCATCTTAACTTTTGATTTGGAAAGTTAGACTTAGAACACATCTGGAAATTGGTGCGTGCAGGTTGGGATCTATTCTTTGAATGTAGGATCTGTGATGCTGATGCCCCAGCCTTTATTTGAATATTTGTTTTCAGTGTGAGAAAGGACGTTAATCCGAGCAACGCTGAGTGGGCTTTGCCCTCTGTTAAATTTGTGAAGTCTGTGTTGAGGTGGATGAGTTTTGACCAGCAACATGCGACCACGCTGAGGCATGAGATTTTCAGAGCAGAGGAATAGAGACTGATAGTTCACTTGCTCCTTCCTTTCTTGGGGAGACATAGCATAACCGTCTCGTTTGCTAGAATCCAAGGCCAGAGGCTGAGAAATCCCACGACTTTGTCATGGTGACAGGCACAGAACTGGGAGGTGGCTACAAGCCCCGCTCTTCTGTCTTCTGTCACGGGGCCTTTCCCATCATGCACTGCTTTTCCGATGGACCCACAATCTGTTTCAAACGGTGAAGAAAGTGAGCACATATCTACAGTTGCCTTTCTTGTTGCTTTAATGTTGTAACAAAGGGCTCTGCCCCGCAGCTGTGAGCGCCGAGGAAAGTGATCCCAGGTGGTGGCTCGACTTTGATCACCCCAGCCACAGCAAGGACGCGTTGGGGTAACACAGCTCTTGATGGTGTCCAGACTCTCGTACCACAGATTGCGAAGCTGGTATCTCACGTCCTTGAATACTCTGCAACTGTGAATTAAGATAAAAGGAGAACAGGGTCTCCGCGCTCTGATGGGGGGTCAGCACGCGTGCTGTTGTGCGTCCTGCGCCTTCTCCAGGGAGGCTTCCGTACCGCGCTGGCAGCCGCCACCTGGCCCAAACTCAAACCACTTGCTGTTTGGGCAGTTAGGCGGCCGCGGGCCTTCCAAGCTGTTGGTTTTTAAAATGTCATTTCAAGGAGCATGTTTTAGGCTCCTCATGTTTGCCCCGCTGGTGAGGGTCGAGACTGGGACCTGTGTAGCTCTGCGGCCCGTTGTGACCAATCACCCCCTTCCCGATTGTGGGTGGGCCCCTGTCCACTGCTACTTCTGTCGGCTTCATTCCTGAACATGGGGGTTCTGGCTTTCCAATGGCTTTAAACTTTTGATGTCACTTTAAGGTTTTTGATAAGTATTTTTATTTGTCACTTAGCAAAATTTACTAGAAACCTACCGTGACTAGATTGACCCGCTTTTAGGTGTGGTCATTTCTGTGATCACTTGTGAAGCTGAACATTTTCTGCACGTGTTTATTGGCTCTTCGCAGTTCGATTTTCTCTGAACTTCTTGGTCTCTCACTTTGCAGCCCGGGGCATTCCGCATCGGGTATACATGCTTTGTTTTGTTGTTTCACTTTTGATGTATGTGACCCAATTACCCTCCAGACGTTTCTTTTAATGTATATCCCTTCACTAGGTTGTGTGTCAGCTTCTTCAGGCTCTTTCTGACATTGAATGCCATTGTTTGTTTGAATTTTTCTGAGCAACCCTTTTACTGACAGAAACTGCTTTGCGCCTGGTGCATGTTAATGCCATCCTTTTTACATATACAATTGCCGTGTGTTAAGATCTAACAGGAGAGAAAGAGTGAGTTTTGAGGGGTTGGTTGTAGTGAAGCTTGTGCCTGTAAGTGCTCAAGATTGCTGAGTGAGAGGAAGTATAAACAGAAAGGTAATGCAGGCAGGGAACTGAGCATAAACAACACAGAATTGAATCACTGTGCTCCTGCTTTCTTAAAGTACCACAGACTGGGTGGTTTAAGCAGCTGAAATTTATTTCTGACAATTCTGGTAACTGGATGTTCGAAATTCAGGTGGAGCTGTTCTCCTGAGGTTTCTCTCCCTGGCTGAAGATGACCATCTTCCCCATCTTTGCTGATCTTCCCTCTACCTGGTCTGAATTTCCTCACAAGGGCACCAGTCTTATCGGGTGGAGCCCCATCCTTTAACTACCACTTTACAGGCCCCATCTCTAAATAGAGCTGCAGTCACTGATGCTGAAGTAAGGAGTCTGACTTACAAATTTTGGCGGGGCATAGTTCAGCCCATAACAGAAATAAATCATCAGCCAGATACAATCAAGTGTAGCTTACGAGGGTTGCATTTAGAGAGCATTTGGAATGGAAAGACCAATTTGAAAGATGAAGACATTTGAAAGATGAAGAAACTAGGAATGAGAAAGTTGAGATGATTTATTTATAGTCACTCTGGAGTTAGTCACAGAGATAGGACTTAGGGTTTCAAGTATCATGATTTTCCTGTTAACACTGTGCTGCCTCAACAGCTTCACCTGGTAGCTAGTTGTGCCCCGGAGTCTCTCTGTATCTAGTACTTGGCAGTGATGTCGGACCAAGAAATCCAGTGCTGCGTGCCCCAAATCACTGTTGCTGAACCTCACCTCTCTATAGAAAAATGGTTTCCCAGACACCTTACCCATTGATGTATCGTCTCACTGTTAGATAGGAGTAAATGGAAGATTAATTTCACCCTGCCAGGAACTACCACCAATTGCAATGGGGATTTGGGTTTGTACATTAGTATAGGATGGAGCTGTGGAGCCCACCTTGTCTACAAGGCTTACCCTTCCTTACCTCACCTCCAAAGCCCCCCTAGGACCTTGGGAAAATTGCAATTGTACTTGATTTTGGTCACAGGATGTTTTGCCTGAACTTATATTTTATTAATGACACCCATTTTTTTCTCTCTTTATATTAAGTCTTCAAGCAGCTTTATCTACCAAGAGGTGAGAGACTGAGACAGCACCACTGCTTGGTTCTCTTATGTCAATGCTTGGTTCTCTTGTGCCAATCACTGTTCCATCTTCTCTCTTCTTGGTTGTTGGGTGTAGGCCCCAAATCAGTGTTGATCTGTGCAAAAAATAGTTGCTGATTTCCCAAACAATGTAACTTGGTTTTGAGTTTTTATATACACTCTTCTCTGATACAGAGATATATTCTATATTGCTAGAATGGTACAGTACTTAATAAGTAAACACAACAACGTAATAAAGAAACAGAACACCCAGTTGTATCAACACTAAATAAACTTATCTTCATTGCTAAGCTTCCTTTCACTTTAATCAGATTGTTTCCAGGGTGGTGAATGGCTGGCTGATCTTGAACTCATGGAGATGGCTTGCGATGGTAGAGGGATGCTGACGAACAGTCAGGTCTTGCCTGCCACAGCTACAATCTGAGAAGGAGGCCACCTTTAGCTTCTTGGAAGGTGTTACCTGAGTCTGGGCAAGAAGGTAAGCTTTCTCTTTTATGCATGATCTAGATATTCTATCTGTAGAAAAAGTTAGCACATACTTTTCTCATAGAAGGGATTTAATCAATGGCAACAGTGCTCATGGTGGCATTCTGTGAGGGTGCCCTTATCAGTTGCTATAAAAGCGAATTTACGCCTATTATATCTTCAATGGGATCATTAAGTGGCAAAGGATAAATGCAAATCCATGCTTTTAATAAAATCAGATTAAATATTAATTGAGCCCTTATTGATTACAACAAAATTGTATAAAATATGTTAAAACTTCTGGATTTTGGATGTGAAGAGCACCTGGACAAAGCTAACCCTATTATCGTTTAAACAGCAAGATGTTGTGTCAATACATAACTTATATATGGTATATTTTTACATAGTGCCTTTGGAATGACTGTTCATTAATTTTTGAAGTAGGAGAGTAGGGGTATTTAACGACTTTTAAAAAAGCATGGTTAATTGAATCACCGGCTGTTAAAATGAACAGATTTAATTATATGAAAGTGACACAAGAGGGCAGCTGTGGACTGTTTCTGAGTACCTTGTGCTACAATATTGAATAGTCAATATCATAGGAAATTGTCTTTCATAAACTTATTAAGTCGATGCACTAACATGCTTTTATTTAGACACAATTTTACTACTCAGATCCTTATTGGCAGCTAAAAGTTGTCAAATAATGATGCAATTTCCATTTAACTGATTATCCCTAGGATTTCCTGGTGAGGGCTTAAGGATCATTTGACCGATCTGCGGGTTGGGTCGGGAAATGAGGGAGGTTCTCACCGAGGAACAGTTTGGCCCCTCCGCAAGCGTATTTGTTAGAGTGGCGCACATCCCATGCAGCAGAATTTAGTGATCTTTTGGGGCTGGACAGGAATGTCAGCGCTTCTGTGTTTTCACACATATCTTAAAAGTTAGCTAACTTTTAGTAGTTTTGGTTGTCATCATTTGAACTTACAGTAGGTGAATGTCCCGTATGGTACCTGGGGCCTCTGTAAGTTCTGCCTTGATATCAGACAGATCCTTTGCACAAGGATAATGTACCTTGAGCCAGAGAACTCTGATGCTGCCTAGAATGTCCCAGCTCTGAATGGCTTCCAGTTTAAGTGGTTTGGGGAATTATATGAGGGCAGTGAGAGAAAGAGCTCTGGCTCAGCATAGAGACAGAGATATGGGGATGGAGCTATAATGGATTTGCTGTGCTTCCTCACAGATGACATTGTTTTTTGTTCCAATTGAATTCTTTATACACACACACACACACATATTAAATGAGTTAACATTGGATTACAACACTTTATATGATTTAGAGGTACAGGATCACACCCCTTCATGTGTTGTTAGGATACCACACTCAGCACTAAGATACCCATAGGCTCCTGCCATAGTCTATCTTGCTTCTAACCCACTTTATTTTCTCCCGTGCCCCCCACCCCATAACCTCAACTGAGGTTATCAGTTGACGAGCATACAGAGTTCTAGGGTTTGTTTTTGGTTTTAGCTTTTTCTGTATTCCACATGTAAAGTGACACCACCAGTTATCTATGTTTCTCCTTCTGATTTACTTTGCTTAGCATTATCCCTTCCAGTTACATCCATGTTGTTGCTAATGGCACATGTTTATCTTTTTCACAACCAAGTAATATTCCACTCTATATCTACACCAAAAGACATCCTAGTGAATGGGAGAAAATATTTGCACACAATACATATGTAAAGATGATGCTGTTCAATATCACAAAAGAATTCACACAACTCAACAAAAATAAAATAAATAACCCAATCAAAAAATGTGGGCAGAATAGCTCAATAGGCGCTTCCCTAAAGAAAACATACAGATGAAAAAATGCTCATCATCACTAATGGTTGGGGAAACACACATCAAAACTACAACTGAATGCCACCTCACACCTTTGAGAATGGTGCCCATATCAAAAAGATCAGAAACAACAAATGCTGGTGAGAATGTAGAAACAAAGGAACCCTCTTACACTGTTGGTGGGAATGTAGACTGTCCATCTCCTATAGAAAACAGTATGGTGGCTCTTCAAAAAATTAAAAATGGATTTGCTCCATGATCTATTAATTTCGTTACTAGGTATCTACCAGAAAAATACAAAAACACTAATCTGGAGGGGTATGTGAATGCCTGTGTTCACTATTTGCAACAGCCAAGCTATGGGGAAATCTTAGTGTTCAGCGACATTGGTTTTAGAACACATCTGCTTTGTGAAAATGGGAAGCAATGAAAGTTTCAGAGCTTTTCCCAAGTGAATGAGATCTTTGTCACTGAAATAATTTCAATGAATATTTATTAATTATGTACATGAAGTAAGGTCCAGTCCATGGTGCATGCAAAGCTCTTCTGAACTGAATTGATCAGGGAGGAGGTGGAGGTGGGTGTGTATGGTTCAAAATCTTTGACTACAAGCTCAAGTGTATCTCCAGAGAGCAGTACTTTGGTCACTGGGTCACAGTATATATTGCAGGACATGCTGGTTCGATAAATTCAAAATAATTCTAATAAAGCCTGGGGAGGACCCCTAAGACACTGGTGTATGGTGTATGTGACCCATCGTGAGGAAGTAAAGTGGAAGTAACTGAGGCAAGAGCAGAGCAGGGCAGAAGGTCGCAAGGACGGGCTGTGTGACTGACCATCATCTGGAACAGCAGAGCTATGCCCTAGGGTCTTAGCCTCAGTTCCAATTCAAGCATTAGTGACAGGTTATCATCCGAAAGACTGAGCTAGGTACTCATCATCTACAGGCCATTCAAAATGGGTATGGTGACTGGGGTCATCAGTGAGTGAAATGAGTGAGGCAGATGACAGAGCCCTAAAACTGAGCACCCAGGAAAGGCACCCAGATCAGACCTTCACTCAGGGGTCTTGATGTAGTTGTTGAATGCACATCAGGAAACACTTTGCTCTTTGTGGTGCTTCAGAACACTTTCCTGATAAAGACAAGAACATCTCCACAGCTGCTGGCTTTCTCAAGTCTCTGAATTCTAATATAGTAGGACAATCTATATAATAAAGAAGTTGCAGCCCCAAATGACGAGAAATGAGGAGAAGCCTTAATTCATGTCATGAATCATGTTTTCAGGTACAGCCAAGTTCCCTCCGGGGTACTGGGGGAACTTAAATATGTAATCAGGGTGTCACCACTGGTAATTTTTAAAAAAAGACAGAAAAATGATGACAAGTAAATGTCCTAAGTTCTGAAAAGGGTGGACTCCAGAAACTACAGACCAATAAATTTGGTCAAAGTTTGGTCAAATTGTGGAATGAATTTTAAGCAGATGTCTTATGAGCATTTTGAAAGGAATGTGTTGACTGCTAGAGACATGGAACCACTAGGGGCAAATCATGTCAAACATACCTCATCTCCTCTTATGAAAACATTTTAATAGGACATCTAATGGTTCTTGGTTTTAGGAAAACATCTGGCAAAATCTGTCAGATATCATGTAGGTTGAATTTCAGTGACGTACACCTGAAACTTACATGAAGTTATAAAGCAATATTTCTTCAGTTAAAAGAAAAAAGTCCCCAATGTGTGAGAACTGAGCGTATGATGAAGGAAGTATCATAAACCAGTGAAGGAGGGTGGATTCATTAACATAAAAGTGTTTGAAAAATATTAATACCAGATACTAAAATAAATTTCAGAATAAGATAAAAAGATTAAACTACCAAAAGGAGGAAATAAAGATGGTTATTTGATGATCTTGACATAAGGAAGGATTACTAAGCATATTACAATTGAAAATCCACACTGAAAAAGGCTGTTGATGTGAATGTAAAGTTTATTTAAAAATTATTTCCAATAAGCATTTAATTTTGAGGTAGTTGGAAATTCTTACTTATTTGTAAGAAACAATACAGAGAGGTCCTTTACACAGTTAATCTGGTTCTTCCCAATGCAAACATCTTGTAAAATGTTCACTATGTTGAATGAGATTGGACACTATTGTCTAGATCCTAAACGTAAAAGGAAAACATTATTCTTTAAGTAACCCTATTGCACTTAACATGAGCATTATATACACATATATTACGTATTTACACACAGATACTATGTATGTGCATATATATGTGTATGTGTGTGTGTGTGTGTGTGTGTATAGATAGGGAGTGAGTAGGGAGGGAGGGAGAGAAAGAGAGAGACTGAGAGAGAGCGAGAAAGAAAGAGAGAGAGTTGCAAAGTATATTCAGTGTCCAGAAGGAGTAACACAGGGTGTCTTGAGAGGTTTTAGAAGGACTTTGTTAAACTTGGAGTTTCAAGGAGGGCTTTCTTAAATCAAGGTTAAAATGTTAAGGAGACAAGATATAGGAAGAAAGACTCAGGTGAGAGGGGTCAGCATGGAAAAGGCCCTGAGGAAGAAAACGCCATGTGCTGTCCATGTGGACTCTGTAAAGCAGCCACCCAGAGGAGAGAGAATGCCAAGGGAAGACGCTGGGAGGCGGGGGACTGCCCGAACCACTTGGGAACCATGGTAGCGGTTTCTATCCAAAGAGCATGGGGAAGTTTTTAAAATAAAATTATTTTAGACTTGAGTTTTTAAAAGCCCACATTTCCTATTGTGTGGAGAATAAACTAGAAGGAGAGGGGAGGAGAATAGAATCCAATTAGTCGCCAATGGTCATAATTAGTTGGTGCTTGTACAAGGCTGATGGCAATGGCCAGGGAAATATGAGAAAAAGCTGGCACACTTTAGTTCACTGTAAATGCACAGAAAAGCAGGCCTATGCTAGAATTCCTGCAAAATCTGACAACTTTTATACAGATGCCACATTATTCTTCTTATGGAGACATACAGAGGCAAAAAAAAATCTTCGGTATACAATTTTCCAATTTAGGTAGCTGCTATGTCATTCTAGATGTATAACCTCAGGCAAGTTATTTAAACATTTTGAGCCTCAATGTCCCTACTTTTTCAGTGAATTTAATAATCACCTTTTCATGGATTTATTGAAGGTATGTTTGACATCACTGATTGTTGCTATATATCTTTTATTCCAGAGTAAGAGTCATTTTGGTGGAGCTAATGACCATTCAAACAAAAGAATAAACTTCCAAGTTCTCTGCGGTTCGGTATGGTCATGCAAGAAAGTTCTGGCTAATGGGGTGTATGAGCAGGATTGTGTGACAGTGTTTAGAAGCTCATCTTCCTTAAGAGAGAACTGGCACCTTCTCACTGCCTTTTTCCCCTCCCCACCCCACCCTCCCTCTCCCTTCTTTCCTTCAGCATTGCTACCTGGAAGGAAATACTTCTTCATACCATAAGGACAACGACTACCTTCTCGGAATGGTAGAGTTGGGACCTGGTCCCTGCTGAATCCCTAAAGAATCCAAGTAGATAGGCTGAATATTATTTTGATGCTTTGTTGTTTGTTTCTCTGTAAGAGAGAAATTGGCAGAGACTTTCTCTCTTACTGGTGGCCAGCCTTGACCTATGTGTTTGACATAGGCTGGACGACGTAAAATGTATGAAATGCCCAGATCATTGTAAGTGATCATGAAATACTTTGTCCTCCATGCTTTCCCCAACTAAGCCACTACTACTACTACAACAAAACCCCTTATAACGCTGCCCTTTAGTATTGGAGATTAAATTTTTGTTTTTCTTAGATTTGGGCAGGCTGGAATATATCCAGGAGTAGTGAGCAGTGTCTTCAGGCCAGGAACACATTTCACAGGGAACAGTTAGTTACTGGAGTTGTCTTTGTTTGCTATTTTTCAAACAAGTGTGCTTTCATGAGGGTTTGGGGAGCTCAGGCTATTGGGACCCTACAATTCCGTCTATGCCAATAGAATTGGGACTGGATTTTTTTTTTTTAAGATCTATTTATTTATGCATCCAAGAGCTGGGGTATAGACCAGAAGTTTGTGTGTATGTGTGTGTGTGTGGGGGGGGGATTAGTGGGGGGGGAAGAGAATTCATCAGAGACAGTGGGGAGTGTAATAGGGTAATTGACTGAACTATACTGCTGAGGGGAGAGACAGGAGAGTTCTGCTGCGCCATGTGGGTCACCTCCAGGGCCTGGGCTTGAGCTCATGCTGCAGTGGCTGCAAATAGCTTCACATTGCTGAAGCTTAACCTCTGTACCACCAGAGAGACCCCCAGACTGGGACTGAATATGTATAGCTCTACCAGGGGCCACAGCTGGTGTTTTCAACCACAGAAAACTGGAGGGCTTGGGAGATAGCTGGGCTTTTGCACACACTGGGCCTGGGTGTGGAGTGAGCAGCCAGAGCACCTTAGATCAAAAGGCCCCACCCTTGTCAGAACTGCAGGGCTCAGTGGTCTTCAGTGTGTCTCCCGAGGAGTCAGGGAGACCCCAGAAGTCTTCTCAGGGGCTGCTGTGGAGGGTGGAGGGCAGGTGGCTGCTTCTTTCGTGAGGTTGTGAGTAATACAATTTCTGAGAAAGGATGAGTGGCTTCAACAGTTTGGAAATCTAAACGTGGAAGGTTGTTTCAAGGACTTGAAATGCTGACATGGAAACTGAGAATGATGTGCTGCTGACTCCAATCCAACCTGTTCAGTAGCCGCTTCTCAATGTGCTAAGTCTATTTGAATTTACTTTCGACTTGCATAGGTGTGACTCTGAAAGGAGTCAGGGCTACAAACGAGATATAAGGGAGATGTTGAAAGCTCAAACAGAAGAGGCCATCTGAATGAGACATTAGAACTTTCCTTAGAGCAGATCTGTGTCCACCTTGACAGCCATCTGGTAGTGTGTCATTCGTATCAGTGGGTTTATGTTGATGTTGACAGTGACAATTTACCACGGGAGTTGGAAGAGTGGAAATGAGAATCAAAGGCTAATTTTCACATGAATGACTTCTAGCAATTCTTATTTCAATTGTATTTGTAAAAATAGTATTGTTTATTAAAGTAATGCTGGTTTACAGCACTGTGTGATTTTGGGCATAGATGCAGACCTCTCGGAATTACATTGCCACACCCAGCACCAGTACTCCCATCGTCCTCTGCAAACTCTAGCCCCTTAGGCCCCATCTAACATACTTTCTCTCTGGTAGTTTCAGTTCAATACTTTGATTTCTAAGGTTTGTTGGGATTAGTTTAGTCTAGCCCATTGTTTTGCTGTATATTCCATACATTAGTGAAATCACCCGGTATTTGTCTTTCTCCTTTAGATTTACTTCACCTGATTTAATTCCCTCCGCTCTAGGTTTATTTTATTTAAATGATACATGCTCCTGAGTCATCTCTGACGGCTTCATCATTGAGAGGTCCTTCATGGTTTGCATAAATAGGTGCAATCTCAACTCACATTGTGTGCCTAGGAAAGTTCTTTCTTTTCATTCCTCCACTCAACATGTGAGCCAGTCATTCTAAGTGAATTGCAGTTATCAAATGGAGCCAGACTTTCCTACCCAGTGCTTCCTTCTGTGAAAACCCCTTCCCTCTCTTGCCCTCCCTTCCCCTCCCCTCCCTCACCCTCCCCTAGTTAGCACCTTGCTCAGGTCCATCATCACACTGGTCACAGTTCGTTGCTAGAGACACTATTCTAAATGTAGCAAAAGCCTCACGAGCTACTCTGAGTGCTCCCAGAGGCTCTAATTGGTCGGGGTACAGTTGCTTCATCAGACCATCAGAGGACTACTTCTGGTCTTTGTCTCCTCTGGAACCCTGCAGGGGCAGAGAAGAGATTTCTGTCCCAGGGAACAGCAATGTAGCCTGCTCTGCACAGCCATTTTCTGATCAGTCTTCCCGCAGGGATATGAATTCTGGTGCCCACATCTGTACCTCTCCTCCACCCCCAGGAGGCTGTCTTGTGATAGAGGCCTGGTGCAGTCAGTAATCTGGACTAAATGTGCTCGCCCATACCCCTCATTCCTGTCTTGAAATCCCAATCTCCATTGTGATGAAACTGGAGGCGAGCTGGGTCTTCTGGAAGGCAGTAGGGTAAATTAGGTCATGACGAAGAGATCAAATTAGGTCCTGACAAAGAGATCAAAACCCTTGTACAATGAGGGGAAAAATGTGGGATCTCTCTCTGCACCTCCTCCCCAAGAAAAGGCCACAAAGGATGGAACTAGGAAGAGGGCCTTCGCTAGGAACTGATCATGGTACCCTGATCATGGCACCCTGACCTTAGACTTCTAGCCTCCAAAAACATGAGAAATAATTATTTGTTGCATAAGTCACCCAGTCTGTGTATTCTGTGTAGCAGTCCAACCTGAAGACAGTGTGGTTGATGGGCAGGCAGGCCCTGCTCTGTCACCCATTGTTTGTCTCCTTTATCACTACTGCAGCTTGTATTTGATCAACATCTGCTTGACTTCTCTGTCTTCTATCTCAAAGAAGGGAGAAAAGGAACATTGAACTGACACCCTTGACAGCAGATAGAACTGTAAAGCCCAACATTCAAGCAAGTGTTGGTGTGGTCAAAACCACTTTACCAAGGAATTACTGTCATCCCATTTTTTTTTTTTTAAAGATTTATTTATTTATTTATACAGAACTGGGGTATAGGCCAGAGATGCGGAGGGTGAGAGGATTCACCAGAGACAGAGTGGAGAGCAGAACAGACAGATCGAGGAAGTACACTGCTGAGGGGAGCAGCGGGCGGGTCAGGAGAGGTCTGCCACGCCATGTGGATCTCCTCCAGGGCAGGCGGGAATCGAACTCATGCGGAAGTGGGTTTAGATTCTCAGTGCTGTGCTTTTAACCCGCTGCGCCACCAGGGAGGGCCTCTTTTTTTTATTTTTTTTAACCTTTCCGAGAATGATTTTTTTTTTAGCATTTATTTATTTATTTATTTACATCATTCTTTATTTTGTGCATTTTTCCATCTCAGTTGTAATCCCCCTGGGCTTCCCACCACCAATTCACCCTTGTGCCATCATCATAGTTCGCTGCCTTTGCTGCCATGGCCAAGTTCAGTGAACTCTCTGGACCCAAGTTTTTTCATCTTTAAAATGCAAGTGTTCGACTAGTTGAGCTTTCATTGGGTTACTTTTTTAACTCTAAAGGTTTGTGAATTCATGATTATCATACACCCAAAGAAGGTTCTGATTGGGAGTCTTTTATCTCATGGTAACTAGCAGAGATTCTTAGTTGACTTCAATATCTATTTACTTTTCTTCTTCAGTACAAACTGGCTCAGAATAAAAAGAGTGTTGGCTCCTCTTGAAGCTAGGAAGCTTTGCAGACTATCTGGGGATTCTGGGAGGGCTGTTATGTCCTTCTTTGTCCTTTTCCCATCCTCTTGCTTCCTTGGAATGGTGAAAATACTGGCTGGAGCCCTGGCAGCCTGCAAGAACTTATAAGCAAAAGTCGGTAGAAAGATAAAAGGACCCAGGAGTAGAAGTGTCACAGAAATCCTAAAATGCTCGCCTCCAGATTTATTTTAAGTTAAAAAAAAATGATTCAGTGTTATTTTTGGTCTCCGTTGCCAGTAGTTGCGTACAATTTCTAAATAATACAACTCATTTGGCTTTCTCTTGTAAAGGCTGATCTTTCAAGAGGATAGGAGAGACGAAACTGGCAGGGCTCATTCTTAGGACAGGCAGGTTTTAATTCATAGCCAGAAGTCTATGCCCAGGATAAACTCTCCTTTGCTTTTGGACACATGAGACTCCATAGAACTGAAGAGTCACCAATTTAGCTCGCTCTTACCATCGGCTCCCTGTTCCAGACAGCCCAGTCTGATTGTTTTTTCAGACACCTCTAATAGTTAAAAACTGTGGATCTGAAAAAACCTGTTGGCCAAAAATTCTTTTCAACTGACAAAATGTGCTCGCCCCTGCCAAATATGAAATAATACTTAGTCATTTTAAATGAGCACTATAAAGCCTCATGTGTTTTGTGGCCTTATGAAGTAAGTAATGACAGGAAAATAGATATTCGGTTACATCAAGCAAGTGACATTCCTCCCTAACCATCTCAAGACGCTTTTAGAAAGTTCCTGGATATAATCAAGGTGAGGATTTCCAACAAGAACGCTCACATGTTTCTTGCACGTTGCTTTTGATGGTAACTGTGGCTCTGTGGGCAGATGTGTGAACTTGGCACAGAGAGACCTGAACTTGAACTTCAGTTTTTCCAGGCCAGCTCCCTGACGCTGGACAATTGATTTAGCTCCTGGTACTCTGCTTCCTTCACTATAGAATTGGGAGATGAATATTTATCTCACATGGCTACAGTAAGGACTAAATAATCTAGGTGACATACCTGACAACAAGGCCCAGTGGGGCTGGAGTTGCTGCTTAATGGAGTCTTATGTTGCCAGATATTGGTTATCTGGAATCTAGAATTTCATCCCAGAGCATCTGAAATATTGATTAATATTTTAAAACACAGTCAGACCTCACCAAGTCATTTGGTTTTCAAATAAATTAAACGCTGGCTGTTGTTGGATGAAGGAAGGAACTGACAGCGTTTGAGAGATGTGACCCAGGAGAGCCCTAGGGACGCTTGCTGACAGCTCTGATTGGGTGTGGGTGGTTAACAGTGTGAAGGGCAACCCTGGGATTAAACATAAAGTTTGACAACTTTAATAATGAGCAAGAAAGTGTAATTCATTTAGGGAGGGAAAGCCAGCGCCATGGACTGTGTGGGAGGGCTGTCTCTGTGTACAGGCGAAGGAGCTGGGTGGCACTGGGGAGCGGGCAGCCTTCTGTGTAGGCCAAACACAGGGCGGAAGGAGCCCTAACAGAGGTGCCTATCTTTCAGTACAGGTGACTGCATTGCAGGGAAGCTTATGAGGTGAGCAGGAGGGATTTCTAGATGAAAGCAAGCTCTACAGGTGCATGGGCCTTCTATGTGCACTGTGCCACGTGGGCACTCTCATTTCATCCTTAAAACAAAGTGCAGCCAGGCAGGCATCCTGCCACCTTTACAAGGGTCAGTTAACTGAGGAAAAGAGATGAGATGCTCAATGGTGGACAACTTGGAGCGGAGACCAGAACCCAGTGGTGCCTTGGGTCTTTACAGAATGAAGAATCAGTAGCACAGAGCTTCACACATAGCGGGTGCTCAATGCAGGCCCTTGTTGGTATGGCTGAGGAGGGGGCTGGGCCTGTTATTGTTCCATTTGGAAAGCAGAACATCCACGACACTCAGTCACACTCTAGCAGCAACCAGTCAGCTGCTGTCTGTCTCCATCTACTAGGGGCTAAGAGGAACTGGTTTCAGCCACATATGGGATCCGTTCATTCTGAAATAAGCTTCCTCCTTAAAAAAAAATTAAGAGTTCAGGATGTGAGTTTTGTGAAATTAGTAAATAAAATAACCAAAAGAATGGCAGCAATAACGTATTCCCATAAAAGCGAACATTGTATGTGTGGGTGGAAACATCTTCATGCTCAGCTCAGTTTTGAAGTGGGGCATTCCCATTCATCTTCAGTTGCTCCCAGCCCAGCCCATCTCCCCTCAGCTCCTAATAAAAAACAAGGGATTCAAGTCCTCAGTGTGAATTGCCTACATTTGGGGCAGGAGTCAGCCTCATGGGAAGCCATTAACAGGGATGCAGTTACTCTCTTAAGATGATGATTCGCAGCCAGAGCACTTTGGCCATAATTAACACCTGTGATCCCCAGGCGCTGACACTCTGCAGGGAGCAGCAATCAGCAAGCTCCAGGCCCCGGGCTCCTAGACTACAGCCTAGTTTGCGCTCACTGCCTTTTCTTTCCTCAACGGGCTGAGCTCTGTATCTGCAGGCCTGCATAGTCTCCGCCCCCTTCTACCTTTCTACTTTGCTCCAATTTCTGCCTTTGCTAGTTTGCTCCAATTGCCCTGCTTATTCGCCCAAATCCATAATATCAAGATCAAGATCAGCTTTACACACACACATTTCCCAGGGAGCTGGTTCAGAGCCTTGAGTCAGCAGGTCTGGGTGGGACCTGAGATGTAGTTTGTTTTTTAATTTAATTAATTTATTTCTTACATCTTTCTTCATTACGAGCATTTTTTTCACCTTAGTTGGAATCCGTGGACTCCCCACCACCCTTTCTACCTAGCTCCCAGGTGCTGCGGCCGCTGCTATCCTACAGCCATAATTTTAATCACAGGGATAAGCTAAAGGCCTCTGGCTTGGAAATAGAGGCTGGTTCCCAGTCCTGCATCCTTCCTGCAGGACTGGGGCATGGCACAAGAACATGTCCTGAGTGCCAGGATTGGAGCACTGATAAACTCGGACAACTAAAAATCTTCCTCCTTAGATTTGTCCAGGACTGTAAGGACGTCCAACACCCTGTCTTGGGAAAATTCCAAAATTCTGTGTCCAGCGATTAGGGTAAGTGCTGACCTTGGGCTCACCTATGGATGAGTGTGGGGTCAGGAAAGCAAAACTAGATGTTTCTTTGAGCCTTGCATTCTGGAACTGGAAGAGAATGGTGTGTGGGGACAGACCCCCAGTGACTCAGTCGTTGCTTGCTTCTCCTCAGTTTTGTTTAGATTTTTGGTTTTGTTCTGTGCACCAAATGCCAAAAAATCCTAACCACAGTAACATTTTCTAATGGTTGCATTTTCAGAGCAAAGCTGGGGGTGGGGGTGTACCTTGCACATACACATAGACTTTGTCATGATAATGGCTTTCCTGTTCTATGTGCCATGAGCCAAGAGTCTTCAAAGGCCTTTTACCAAAAGTGCATTTTCCCTCTGAAATATTCATTTATGTAATTCAGCTACCTACCCCAGGCTCATGATGAATTATTTAGATAATTGCTTTAATTCTCTGCTTCATTTTGCTAATGTAGATCTGGCCTTTGCTTATAGATTTATCGCCAGCTTCATGTTTTTTCAGGGAACAAGAATTACTAAAGGGTTGATGGTTTCATTGGGGTTTACTGCTGAGGCATTAGAAATAACTACATGTCCTCCTCTACAATATGAGAGTTTTTGGTGAGTCTGATGATTAGCTGCAGTAGAGACAATTCTCCTCTGGGAGTGGGTGGTGAGAGATGGAAGAGATGCAGTAGAGACAATTCTCCTCTGGGTGGTGAGAGATGGAAACATCTAAAACGACTGACTAAAAGTTACTATATGAAGCTTTAAATATTATTGTTATTAAGTACTACATTTCTATTAGACTGTCACATTAAATTTTTCCAAAAATAATGTAGTAAGTATGTTTTCCAATACTTTGCTAAACATGATCCATAAGGAATGTTTCCTTCTGTGTGACCTGAAGCTTAATGAATGCCCACTCAGTCTCACTGAACAGCTTCCCTGGCGCAGTTCTGGCTCAGGACGGACTGTCTTCGTTCTGTTTAGCTTGTATAATTTGATGTGACTGTAGCTAGAGGCAATTTGGTTGGCAGTAGTGGAGAGGAGGAAATCAAGCAGAATCAGCATAAGAAGTGCCTGGATGTGGCTTGAAGATAAGGGCTGGTGATAAAAAAGAGCCCACATTAAAAAAATATTCTGGTGGCCCCTAAGTCTCTAAGTGAGAGAAGTGAGAAATGTACCTGAACCTCAAAGACATCAAAAGCCAAAACATACAGAAGAATTTATGGGCAAAGGAAAAGAGAGAAATCCTAGGCTTTCGAAATTGCTTAGGGATTTGAGTAAGGCCATCTATCTAGCCCAGCTCTATCTTATCACAAAACAGTCATGCACAGCGCCCGTGGGATGTGGGCCAGCTTTATGTCTTTCGACTTGTCCATGGGACTCTCTCCCAAAACAAAAAAGCCTGGGTTTCTGCATGGAAAGTGGAAAGGCCTGTTAAAGCCCCTAAGCTCAAACTATTTGAAGAGCCACTTACAAAAAAATAAACAAAGGCTTTATGGAACTCTATTTCCCATTAAAACCAACACCCTGTAGGAATTGTAGCCACCACCGGCCTCACCACAAGGGTCTGTTTGGAAAGTCTCAGAGTCCTTCATTGGACTATTTATTACTAAGCCTAGCAATCAGTGCCTGAAATTTCTCTTTTCCTTTCAGCGGCTTTGACTCTGTGGGTATTGCAACACTCTGGCTGGTGAAGCTGAACTTTTCCAGTGTCGTTGAATTTCTTGCGTTAAGTAGGCAAACAGACGTTTGGCTTCTAAGATATTCCATAATGCCACAAGTATTTTCTAGCTGCCTGAGCTGGCCTAGAGCCTTTCAGAAGGATTCCAAACTGACCCCATTATCTAAATTATTAATTTCAATGACACTCAATACAGTGCTGGAGAGAGCATTTTTCTTTACTTAAAGTTATTGATGAGCTGCTGATGTTGTCATGTGACTGAAAAACACTGGTTTGTTTTAATGTAATTTTTTCCCCCCGCTACCATTGCCACAAGCACTGTCAATTTGGAATCATATCGTGATCCTGAATTTTGATGACAGAGTGCCTCTAGACTTTGTCCCTTACATTCCACCTTTTGCTTTCAGTCACTCAATTAGCTAATCCAGAACACTGGAGACCATTCTTGACTTGTTCTTTTCCTTGCACCTGATGATCCAGAGAGGACCTAGTTATTTCTTTACCACATCTTAGTTGTAACTTTCCCCACTGCCGGGACCTACTGCCTTTTGGGAGAAGCCTGGTCCTCTTAGGTTCTAGCGTGTCCACTTACTTCTCCAGTCTCATCTGCTCTCACTGAGCCTCTCCGCGCCCTGCTGCCATATTGAACTACTCTCTAGTGTCTCAAACATGCCATGCTCTCCCTGGTTTTCAGGCCTGTTCCATTGTCTTAAGATGGCCCCTTGCCTAATTTTAACATATCTTTAATTCTTGCTTTAGGTTCCAGTGTTCGCTAGTCTAAATCCCGCCAAGCAAGACCTGTCTTTACTTTTGTCATTTACATCGATAACCATCTATCAATATGGTTATCCTATCCTATTCAATAGGGTTTAACAAGATCCTTCTATATTTTTCTTCTACTTGCTGAGTCATGAGAACCTAGTCTCTAACACATCCGGAAGGGCTGACATTCACAGAATTCCCTACTTGCTTGTCAATCTAAAAAGCAATAATCAGGCTCTAATGTCAAGAGACCCAAGGCCTTGATGATCCAAACGTGCTTTCTGAGTTTTCCTATTATAACTCACATAGTAAGTTCTCATTTAACTTACTTTGTGGTTAACGTGGTTGATAGGTTCTTAAAATACTGCAACCTTAAGTGAAACAACATATAAGGAGACCAATTTTATCATGGGTTAGTTGATAAAAACAAGATAAATATGTATGGCATATTGCTATTTTATTTAGGTCTTTATTTTTTTTAAAGACTGATTCATTTATGCATACAGAACTGGGGTACAGGCTAGAGGTACAGGGGCGGTGAGAGGATTCACCAGAGACAGAGTGGGGAGCAGAACAGGTAGCACAATGAAGTGTACTGCTGAGGGGAGCAGTGGGGGAGACAGGAGAGGTCTGCTGTGCCATGTGGGTCACACCTCATGCTAAAGCAGCTGTGGCTAACTTTGCAGTGCTGCATTTTAGCCCGTTGTGCCATTGGGGAGGACACTATTTAGGTCTTTTAAGTAAAGACCTAAAACACTACTAAACTTAAACAATGATTGAAATTCACTCATTCATTTTCTAACCTGTTAATGCCACTTCAGAGTAGTGAGTGGCCAGAGTCTATTCCAGTGTCAGCAATGCAAGGCAGGAACCACCCCTTCCATAGCAGGTACCTGCCACCTCCCAGACCCCAGCTGAGTCTGCTGAGACCCGCCAGTGAGCTTCACATGCTGGAGATGTGGGAGGGAACTGGATACCGGGAGAAAAGCCACCAGAGGAGGGGAGAATGTCTAACTCCACTCAACAGGGGGCCCATTAGGAATGACCTTCTTTTCTCTTGCCAATGTTATAATGAAATGATATTGAACAAACTGCTATTGTTTGAGTGCTTGCTATCTTTGTAACTCTGACTGATGTGTCAGAGTCTGTAGTTGGTGTTTATCAATCCAGTATCCCAAGGAAGTACTATCATCTCAAGCAATATTTCATGAAAAAAATCTCTGGTCAAATATATCTGGCTAATGTTGTACATGGGAAACACCTCTACACCTCCCTAGGAGGTATTTATAATGTGAGAATTCTAGAACAAAAAGCAGTTTAGTAGAGATTTTGAAATTGTCCCTAGGTGAGAGAGTTTGTGGTAAAGAGAGGGATGAAGTTGATAAGAGAAACAGATGTTCCATGACTTACTGCAGCTGTTTTTACAGGTTTGGCCACTAGAGCCTAGAATCTTCCTGGCCATACATGACAGACTTTTGGAAGACGTAGTCCCCTTCCAGACCACAGGAGTCTAGGGAAGGCAAGCCAGAGGGTGCAGCACACCAAGCCAGTTCCTTAAGCCACTTAGCTAACAGAGAAGGATCACCTGAAAGTCATGATAATGACTTTTGATGTCAAATCTAGTTCCCTGGCTAAGATTCCGTTTCAAAATAGAATTACTTTGCGTTGACTGTGACCGTGTTCTCAAAGTAATCACATTTAAAAGAAGACACAATAAAACAGACACTCACATCATAGGATGGCACAGTGAGATCTGAAAGCCGGTTTCCATTCCCTGTCGCCCATTACTGCCATTTCACAGTCGGCAGACAGATGCCCTGCATTAGGCAGCCATTTCCTGGAGCATGGTTTGTATTACCAGTCGTCCTGCTCCCTTGCTGAATTTCAGAACTTTGCAATACTTTGAAACACTGTTAACTCCAGCCAATTTTATCATCGAGTACATTAAGGTAATAGATCAAAGGGTAGGTGCTTCCAACCATAATAAAACAGGGCCTTAACTACATCTAGATAACACAAGGATACATTGAACTGCATTAAAAATCATGGCAGATGTCCTTTTGCAAATGTGTTCTTGACACAACTAGCAAGTTAGCTAAGGTCTTTCAATTAGGTGCTATAGTCTAGTCCAAAGGAGATTTAGAAACTAGGAGGGAGGGAATTTATATAGACCAGTAAAAGCTGTTAAATTTTTTGCTGTGAAGTTTAGATTGTCCTGCACTGAGACTATGGCAGTGAAATGAAACTGTTGCCTTGATGCAATGTAGGAGTGAGAAAATCACATGGAAATGTGTGACAGATGGGGTTCATACAGTTGGCTCTTGAACAAACTGGGGGCTCTGCAGCAGAATATCTACATGGAAATTTCAACTCCGCCAAAACTTATAGTTTGCTATCGATTGGAAGCCTTACCAATAATATATTCATTTAACAAATATTTTGTGTTTGTAGGCATTATATACTATATTCTTACAATAAAGTAAGTAGAGAAAAGCAAATGTTATAATGCAAATCATAAGCATAAGAACATGCAGGTATGCTGCTGGACTGAATTTATTCAAAAAGTCCACACATAGGTGGATCCATGCAATTCAAACCTGTGTGGTTCAAAGGGCGACTGTATAGTGCAAATAAATAGGTGATAAACTTGCCTTCAATACGCATTTGTATGCTTTCATTTTGTGGCCTGGGTTCTGATAGACACAGACAGATGAACTGTTTTCCTCAAAGGATGTACTTCTTCTACTAGTGGTGAGAGACCCCCAGCACATAATTGTGGAGCCATTACTTCCTTTGGGAAAGTAGAGGAGCCCTCCTTAGAGGAGGCAGAGTCAGGAGAATGGTTGAGACTGGAAAGCTGGGGAGGAGGGGTCGCTCTTGATGGGGAGACGCGTGGACATGAGATACTGACGTGAGAAGCAAGGCTGTGAAGTTCCTGTGTTTGTTTCACCATTGTACCTCCCCAGTTCACTTGACTTTCACGTTTGGACCTTTGGGTATCTGCTGCATATCTCTTTATTTATAACCATATTTTGATTGTTATCCTCAGATTTCTAGAATCTAAACTGGTTCCCAGTTGTATTTCACTATTTTTATTGGCTCTCATCTTGTTTCTGGCCAGTAAGGACAAAGAATTTGTCTATTTGCTTTTGAAGCTCAGATTCTAGTTTTCAATGACTGAGAAAAATGTGATCGTTCCATATGTAATAGTGCAACTGACATGGTTACCCTGTTTTTGCTTATTGTACATCCCTCCCGGTAGTGTCACAAAATCAACATTTCATAGCACCATTCTTATCTGCATCATATCATCATTGACTGTTAGAGTTGAAAAGAGACCAATCACCTCGTGAAGAGATCAAAAAATGAAGATTATAGACCAATCCTCATGAATACAAGTCCTTAACAAGTGCTAGCAAGTGGAGTCCAGCAAGATGTAAAAGGATGATGCATTGTTCATGGACTGAGCTGGTTCATATGCTGAAATATCGCATAGGGGTTGTTAAAGAGGTAATTAAATGGCGATGAGGTTATTAGGATGTGCCCTAATTCAGTAAGAATGATAATAGCATGAAGTTTGGACACAGATATACTCAGAGGGGAGGTTTTGTGATGATACAGAGGAAGATGGGTATCTACAAGTGAAGGGAAGAGGCCTGAAGACCCTTCCCTCATGGCTCTCAGATGTTCTCGAACCTTAGAGACACCCTAATTCAGGTGAGGAAATTAACTTCTGCTGTTTAATCTATGCAATCTGTGGTAATTTGTTCAAATGACCCACAAAACCAATACCCTACCTAACCAGAAGTTAACAGAACAAAGAAAACAATCATTATTATTGCAAAATAACTTTAAAAAGAGCCTTGAAAACTTTAAAACCTATTTATATATAGTTTAAGACTTTCAGCAAACTAGAAATAGAAGGAAATATTCTCAATTTGGAAAAGTGCACTTAAAAAAATTAAAAGGAGATGTATGGCTTGCAGTGTTTTACCTGTATTTTCTTCTATATATTTTATGGTGTCAGGTCTTATGCCCAAATCTTTTATCCATTTTGAGTTGATTTTTGGGCATGGTGTAAGGTAGTGGTCTAGTTTAATTTTTTTTTTTTTGTTTATGTTAGTCCATTTTATTGCAGCACTACCTACAATAGGTAAATCCTGGAAACAACCCAAATGCCCAAAACTAGATGATTGAATCAAGAAGGTGTGGTGTATATACACAATGGAATACTACTCAGCAATCAAAAAAGATAAACCCATGCCATTCCCAGCAACATAGATGGATCTAGAAGGAGTTATGCTCAGTGAAATAAGTCAGAAGGAAAAAAAAAAAAACAAAAAACATTAAATGGTTTCACTTATAGGAGGAATTTAAGAGAACCATGTAAGCCATAGTGGGGGGATTATATTGTTATTATAATACAAAACACAACACAACACAACAAAACAAACTGACAGTTATAAACTGGAGAGATCCTACAGGGGAGGGGGACAGAGAGGGATCAGAAGGAGGAAGGAATGTGGGGAGGTTGTGGTGATGACTGGTAGGGGGAGGGGAAAAGTGAATATTGTTATAAAATGGACAGTAATGTAAATAAAAAATTTTAAAATTAAAAAATATCTCTGTTTTCACGAGATATACATGTGAATTTTAAAAAAATTTTACAGAAAATTTAAGTGGTTTCTTCTGAGACATGGAACAGGACAAACACATCTCTCTTACCAGTTGTAGCCTACATTATATTGAGGTCATAGTGTAGCAAAGCAAGAAAAAGAAGTAAAAGGCATAAATATTAGGAAGGAAGAAATGATACCATCTTTATTGCATTTGACATGTTTAATATATGTCAAAATAGCAAGATGCAAAATAACAACTAGAATCAGCACCTTCTCAAGATACAATCTATAAAAATCAAATATATTTTTACAAATAGTAACAAATAATTGGAAATTGGAAAAATTTGAAAAACCACTTGTAATAGCACATACCTTAAAATTCTTAGGTACGAAGTTAACAAAACATATGCAGTTTGTTTCTTGAGAAATATGATATATTGCTGTTCATGGATTGGAAAACTCAATATTGTTAAGGCATCATTTCACACTACTTTCATGTATAGATTCAACACATTCAAAAGACAGCATTTTGGGAGCAAAACTGACAAGCTGATTCTAAAATTTATATGGAAATGCACAGAACCTAGTACAGTCAAAGCATTCTTACAAAATAATGAAGCCACAGAACTTACAGTATTTGATTTTGTGACTTTAAAATTATGGCAGTGGAACATGATAATGGTATCCTATAGATGATGGAACAGACAAGAGTCTAGACATAGTTTTACATTTATGTGGAGAATTGATTTTGACAAAGATGCCAATGCACTTCAGTGGGGAAAGGTGTTGACATCACTTGCTACTTGGATGAGAAAGATGAAGAATGTGGCAATATGGCCGAGAGAAATTGAGTAAATTACTCAGTGCCACACAGATGAGCCAGGACTTCTAATTTGGTGGTTTGGAGTAGTGTTTATGACCCACTGTGCTTCATCTGACAGGAGTCTGGTACATTTGTCTTTAGTTTGTACAAAATATAGCCTGAAGTTATATGGCTAGCTAATTTTTCCAACATGTTTTTGGTTTCTATTTGATTACAAAGGACTATTGAGATTTAACAATAAGTATTCTCCCAGAACCATACACACCTAGCTGGACCACGTGACCTACAGTCTGATTGAACCAAAAGCCTTAGTAATGGGTGTCTTGTCTCTCCAAGTTGTCTTTATGTAGCACTTTCTTAATGCCATTAGTAAGTATCTTTAAAAATCTCCTTTGAGTGCTTTGCTTCTTTTGTAAAGTTTCTTTTTTAAATTAGCAATTAAAAAATTGTCATGTTCTCTTATTTTGATAATTAATGAATTACATTTTGATAAAGGTAGCATTGGGTATTAAGATTGATAGAAAAGGATTGACAGTTTCAGGTCAGAAAACACTGGTTTCTGATCATTGCAAAGTTTAATATTTTCAGACAGCTGAGTCTGTGGGAAACACCTATTTTCTGAATCTGGTTTGGAGATCTTTTGAAAATATTTTTAAAAAATCAGGTAGAGCCCCATATAAATATGGCACAGCAGGGGGAAAAATATTGAAGATGAAAGATGTTTGTGCCAGTAAGGCAGGAGGGGGTAGAAGACAGATTTCAGAAAACAACAATTCCAATTTCCTGGAGTTGGTAAGTCATGCCTGGTCTGTTAGGACTTGGACTCTGACAGGTCAGAACTCTTCTATTGTGTGGTTTGGAACATTTCAGTTGCTTTGGGGTGATTGAATATTTTCAATTACAATCTCATAGGAAAAAAAGTGTAGTTGACATGGGAAAGAGCTTTGAGATTTTCTTATTTAGCCAACTACATAATAAAGATGAAGCAACTAAGCCTGGATAAGTTAATTGATTTGGACTAAGGCAGCCAGTAACCACTGCAGGAAGGACACCACCTGTTCTGATGCCAAAGGGCAGGGTTGCTGTCATTAGATCCTGTCACTTTTCAGCTTTGATTATTTTCCTCAGCACACAGACACTTTTAATCATAAAAAAGAATGTTTGTTGGAACTTTTCTGTTCGTGGCCTTTTAGCTGTGAATATCACTGTTACCTCCATCTGCAGGGTTGACAATAGGTCACCTACCCACAGCCACCTCTAGTCAGGTGGGAGAAAAAGCTCCCACCTGAGCCTCTTCCTCACAGAGGACACCTGGCCACCCCAGCACCAGCCACTCCACTAAGACCTTTAGTCCTTTCACCTTGTCAATTCTCTCCAGCCCTCACAGGGAAGGAGGCACAAAGAGCTCCTGAGTGAGGGAGGGCATAGAAGGAGGAAAAAAAATCCTAGTCCAGGTTTTTGTTTTTGAATGTAGGTAAACTCTGAGCTGTGGGGAACAGAAGTAATAGATGGGATGATGAATGGAGCTTTTTATTACCTGACTATGGTTCCCAGAATGCCTAGAAAAGATGATGGTTCCTTCCTTACCAGGGAGGGAAGTGAGACCCACCAGAGCAACTTGAAGGGAGGATTGAGGAGAGAAGTAAGTCTACCCTGCTTGTAGGCAATAAGCCCAGCTCGTCCCACATATCAGATAGCTCGTCTGGGGCTTGCACTTGCTTGAAGCATTTACACAGCATTCATTGAACTTACTTATAACAGAGGCCAGAAAATGATGGGGCCAAAAGATGTTCAGATCTATCTTTTCAGAGATCACTTGGGGTCAGACTCATTGCAGTATTACTAATCAGGCACCTATGAAACTAAAAGGATCTCAGCTCTTTTCAGAATCTAGTAGCAATTAAGCTTCCAGGTAGTTAGCATTGGTTACTGATTAGGGGTGTGTTTTTCAAAGCAGGTGACCCGAAGTGGGGAGGAAGGCTGCCTGCTTTTTTCCCCTTGGAATTGCATTTCTCGTAAATTTGTAAAGCTAGAATACCAGGCGTTTCTTAAATCACCAACCATTCTACAAATATGCTAAAATGTAAAAGAAAAAATAAAGAAATCTATTGAGAAGTGAAATATTATACAAGCTTCAAATTGTCTATAAAACTGGTTGGTTCTAGGTAACTCCGTGAAACAATTAAACCAGTAAATCTGACTTCATCTGAAACTGGTACAATCTCTAAAGTCTGATTCTTTGTTTAAAATTCTTACTTAATTATTATTTTTCATTTCAGGGGAAAGTATATTTTTAGCTTTCAAAAAATATGAATACATAAATTCTTTTTAGCCCTGGTAATTTGGTTGGCAGGCTTTCATACAAGTGTATACAGATGGTGGTAACATAGCTTTCTGAGGAATTGTTCTGTTTCTTATTCGATGAAGCATTTAAAAAAATATTATTGTTCTTTCTCCAAACAGAAGTAGATCTCCTTTTGCCCTGATTATTATTTCCTCAAAAAGATGAAGTCTTTTCCATCAGCCATGTTGACAGGACAATCAACTTCAAGTACATTATCAAAAGTGCCACAGCCTGGGTCTCCACATTTTCTATAAAAACATGGCTCCAAACAGCCTCCAAGGAGGGGTTCTGAGCAGAGTTTTGCCACCTAACACTCTGTCCTACATCGTCCCCATGGCAGACATTGACAAGTAATGTTCTGTCTGAATATTTTCTGTTTGCTATCCAGATTCATTTATTTTCTTTTCTGTCCTGGGAAACTAGGACATGAACTTGTTATGTTAACAAGCGCCTTTGACCTCTGACTTCTGGTGGAGTCTGGTCAATGGGGAGTACCAGCTGGCAGAGGACAGGGAGGCTGAGGAGTTTCTTCTCACGTGTCCTTCCTCACGTGTCCTTCCTGCGCAGTTGCCACAGAAGCTGCACCCTTGGGCCCTGACCCTTTCTCCCTGCTGGCTCAGCACCGCTCTTTCCTTCTAGTCTAAGGGCGGAGAGTTATCCTGGGGACTGCATTTCCATACACTGACCTGTCATTTGTTGTCTCTTGGTTATGTTTGCCTTAAAAATTTGAGGAACCGTTTTTTTTTTTTCTACTGAGATCTTAATACATTTTCTTTTTGATATTTATGCTCTTTAATATTTCTCTGGATGAAAAACCTGACAGCATCTGTTCAAACCTGCCCTTGACCTCTGTGGTCCTTTAGTTGAATCCTTCTTTGACTTTCTTCTGTCTTGCTACACCACTTTGTATAGTCTTCCACTTAGAGAACTTCAGTGGTGACCAGCAGCAGAGCAATAATTTATATTTCTATTAGTACCTGCTAAGTCATGATTCTTTTAATATGGGGATTCTGTGTGCCTTTATCACTTAGTGAAGCACTCTTATCAGACCTTTGGTAATATACATTTACTTCCCAATATACATTCATTGAAAGATATACTGGAAAGATGAAAGGAAAAGGGGAAGAATTAACTACTTACAGTGTTCCCACATGGGATTATTATTTTAATGAGGATGAGTATATAGTTCTTACTGAGCTGATGTGACATGTTAATAATATAGAATTTTGGCCTTCAAAGACAAGCCTGTTGGTGAAATATTTTGAAGGGAAACCACTTATATGTCAACATTGCTTTAATGTTTTGTCATTTTGCATTGCAGAGTGGAAAATGAACTCTGGCCAGAGAGACCTAGATTCAGGTGCCAGTTCAACTGCTTCTGACTGATGACCTTGGAGAAATGATATTTGTTTCACAGAATTACTTTGAAAGCTTTCAAGAACTTTGTTTGACTTCACAAGCAGATCAGGCACTCAACAAATGTCATTCATTTGGTAAGTATTAACTTGCATTCTTTTGCATTTTTTCAAACCAAATCATAAAGACCAAGAAATTATACCCTAAAGCAATGAAAAACCCAGGCAGCTAACAAGCTATGGTTTCAATAATCTGAGCAGTAATGCTAAAACCAGCTTTGAGCTTTTAATTTGCTCTCACTGTAGCTTCCTGCGATTTACCAAAATGTGTGCAACTTCTCCTGGAGCTGAAAAACCTGAAAGCACATTTGGTTATCCCAGACATTCTTGTGCTTGGGTCAGAAATTAAAATCTTGTGATTCCAATTCTTACGACAAAAAAAATTCAACTATAAGTTGATAGTTCTAGTATTTGTTAAAGTTTAAGCAATAACACATTTACTTAATTAAAGTGGCATAGTTTGGTATCTAAGAATTGTAGAAATGGAAAATTCATTTATGATTCTTGGTATAGAGTATAGTTAGAAGGGTGGCGCCCTGATTTCTGTTAGCTGGAAGGCTGTATAAATGAAAAGGAAACCATTAATCTCATGGCATGATAGGTATGGAGAGTAAAGGGCTTATATAACACCCCCAAACAGCCAGTCTCTACCATCTGATCAAGGAAACAAGCAGGAGCCATTACCCCAAAAGTTTATTTAATTGAATGAGCCAGTTTGTCTTAGAAAGCTGTGTTGTTTGTCCCGGGTGAATTGAGTTCAGTGGAGAAGGCACCTTGCAATTTGCCAGTGACTCTATCATCCCATTCATTCCAGTGGGCTTCCTTTCCACCTACCGACCCCATCAGACAGTTGACTCTGTTATGATAGCTCTTCTGTGGAGAAGAGAACATAGGCAGGAAAATGGAGCCATCCTGCTGTTGTCTATTAGGTGCTCACTAAATTTATATTGAACTAAGATAGAGACTCAGGACTTCACTTCCTGAGTATGTGATTTTGTACTAAGTTCAAAAACCAAAGTGACATCCATGAATTTTCAGCCAAGTTGTGCTTGTGCTGGTGAGGGTATACTGATTTTGACTTTGAATTGAAATATAAAAAAAGAAAACATTATAGAGAAAATGAAGTTCGCTTTACTACAAAATATTGTACTTCACAGAAAGTAAGGATGGTGATTTTTATGGCCTCATATTTTTTCCAATTCTATGATAATTATTAACATAATAACATTAATAGAAAATGCACTTCTGACTAACAAAAATTGGCTGCACTAATTAATACATTTTAAATATTTTTTTACTAAGAGAGAGTGTGGTTTTGAATTTTAAATTGAGAGCACCCAGTATGATTTCTCTGGTATTTGTTGCTATAGGGTCAATGTAATGAAGTCACACTCTTGCCAATGAATTTCATGGTCCCGACCTATTAGAACACAAGGCATTAAGCATGTTGTTTTGATTTTTCCGCATAATTAAGTGTATTTTGAGAATAATGACAATAATGACCGCAATCATTTTGGATAGAAGTTAACAAAGGAAAATATTTCCTGTCTCTCTTGTAGTTACTATTGTAGTGTAACAAGACTTAGAAATGTAAATCAACCACTTTATTTTGTTAATTTATTGTTGGAAAGGACCTATACAGACAGCTTATCTATGCTCTACTATGTCTGTGTCTTCAGTTGTAGAGATTTAAAGGCTAGAGAACTGGAATTATCTGTATTCTTATTTATTCACATGATGGTGGTTGATTTCCCTGTCATCTGGGATCTCAGCTGGGGGTCTGGTCAGAACCCCTAGGTGATGATTCCCAATGTGATTGTTTGAGCTTCTTTACAGTCTAGCTCCTGGCTCTAACAGCCAGTGCCCCCAGAGAACCAGGTAGAAGCTGTATCTTTTATGAATTGGCCTTAGGGGTCACCCTGTATCATATTAGTCCTCATCATAAGTTTGCCCAGATATAAGGAAAGAGGATACAGACCTTACCTCTCAACAACAGCTCAAAATCACACTGAAAGAGTACATGAGTGTGGGTGATACTCTGGACTTCATTGCAAAATACAATCTACTGCATCTCCACAGTTTTGCAGTTTTGATTTGCATCTCCTATTAATAAATGGGTTTGCCACCTGCATGTGTTCTTTGGGGAGGTGTCTATTTAGCTTTTCCACCATTTTTTGGTTGGTTCTTTGTTTTGTTTTGTTGAATTGTTTGAGTTCTTTGTAGATCTTAGTCATTAGTCCCTTGTGAGTTATGATGTCTAAAAAATGTTTCCCATTCAGTAGGGTGTCTTTGTTTAAGAGACAGTTTTACTCACGGTACAGAGATCTTTTGGTTTGATGCAGTCCTCTTCATTTACTTTTGCACTTGTTTTTCTTGCCGTTGGACTTGAATCCAGGAAGACATCCCTGATGCTAATGTCATGAAGTGCATTGCCTAAATTTTCTTCTATGTATCTTATTTTTCAGTCTAAGATACAAGTCTTTAATCCATTTTGAATTAATTTCTGTGTGAGAGTGACTTAGTTTCACTGTGCAGTTTTCTCAGCACCATTTTTTGAAGAGACTTTCCTTAGTCTATTGCAGACTCTTGGTTCCATTGTCATCGATTAACTGTCCATATAAATGTAGTTTTACTTCTAGGGTCTCAGTTCTATTCCATATTTCTGCTAGTCTATTTTTACTCCAGTACCATACTGATTTTATTATTATAGCCTTGTAGTATAGTTTGAAATCCAGGGGATGATACCTCTGATACCTCCATTCATTTTTTTTTAAAGATTGCTTTGATTATTTGGGGCCTCATGTCATTACATATAAATTTCCATATCAACCCCTTTAACAGTATTTTCTCCATTTCTTTGAAGAATTCCATTGAAATTTTGTTATATCACAGATATGTTATATTTTGAACAAATCTGTGAGGCCCCAGATTTCTACAATACATGGCCTCTCTTCCTCTGTTCCATTCCCCTAGCCCACCAAATCTCAGGCAAACACTGTTATGCTCAGTGTCTGTATAGATTATTTTGCATTCTAGTAGTTTGTATAGATAGAGTTTTGTAGTATGTGTTGATCTGACAATTTACCTGATGGACATTGGGCTAATTTCCAATTTTTGATGTGGCAATCAAAACTCCTATGAAATATTCATGTATAAATTTTTGTATGGACATTGATTTTAATTTCTCTGGAGAATAAATACCTAATATAGTTGACTGGCTACAGCAGATGTTACAACTAGGAAGACATAACAGTAAATACTATGTAAGTCACAAAGATTTGCATCTATTTTTTCTAATATTTTCCCACTTTTAGCTTTAACATTATAACTTTGACCTATGGATTTGGAGTACAGTAAGTGGTCAATCTCATTCTATTTCATATGCATGTTTAGTCGTTTTAGCCATTTATTAAAAACACTATTCTTTCTCCCATTGCATTTTCTTGGCATCCTTGTTAAAAATAATTTGAACATAAATGCAAGGGTTTATCTCATGACTCTCATCTTATTCCATTGGTCTATATGTCTATCCTTATGCCAGAATCACACAATCATCACTGGAGACTTGTAATCAGTTTTGAAATAGGAAAGAATGAATCCTTCCAGTTTGGTTCTTTCTCAAGTTTGGGCTATTTTGGTTCTCTTGAATTTTCATATGAATTCCAGCATCAGTCTGTTTGATTTCAAACAAAAAAGGAGTTACAACTTTAAAGGATTTATATCAGCAGATGAATTTGAGGGAATGTGGTTATTTAGAAAATTCTTGAATATGTTGCATGGACTGAATTGTGTTTCCCAAATTTATGCCTTGAAACTCTGGATCCTCATTTAATTGTACTTAGAGCTAGAGATTTTAAGAGGTAATTAAGGTTAAATAAGTTCTTAAGGTCTAATCAAATCAGATGATTGTCCATATAAAAAGAAATACAGGGAGCTCTTAGTTCCCTTCCTCTCTTTCTCTTTCTTTCTCTTACTCTCACCCTCTCTTTCTCATTCTCTACTCTCCTTCCCTCACCCTCCAGTAAAGACACAGTGAGAAGGTGGCTCTCTGAAAGCCTGGAAGATAGGTCTCATCAGAACCCCAACATGAACGTACTTACAATGCCAATAGACTTCATGTCACTCTGGATGTGACAAGTGCTCACTGGCATTAGGATGCAAGATAATTGACTTGGAAATTGTTGAAATACAAAGCATGTTCATTTTTCAAAAGTGTACACTTCAGTAGAGGTTCTGTGATAGTTGGGAGGCTATAGTGATGGACAGACTTATGCTGAAAGATCATAAAGTATCCTCAAGATTAAAATAAAGGGTTTAAGCAAAGAAGGAAGGGGATCAGGCTGAGCATAAATCATGTGAAATCAAGTCTGTCTCTGGCAGTGTGATTCCTTGCAATCTGTGGAGGAGAATGAACAGTAAAATTCACATAATCAGCACATGGAGGCTACCCAATTACTATTGGGAGAGACATAAAACGTTTGTGGAAATTAGCTCAGTTTTCTCTTTCCTAATGATGGAAAGGCAGTTGACCTATGTGCAGCATATATTTTTATTCTCAAACAGGGAGTGATTTTGTAGTTTGTCAGAGGCAATGTCCATAAAACATTTGTCATCTTCTGATGAGAGGGTTTGCATTATTTAAGTTGAAAATGTAAATTACTTTTGTTTTTCCAAATGATTGAACATTTGCATCATTGTGAAAGATTTGATTCATTCACACACCCACCCACCCATACACACACACACACACACACACTCACATACATACACACACAGCCTCTTTCTATGATAATTGCCTATTTGTGTATCTGGGAGAGATAGGTGGGGCATGGTGAAAGACATTTTTGAAAATCAACCATTTCCTATTTTAGATGCCCAACTACTAAAATCCAAAATGTTTTCTCAGTGAAGCATATGACAATGGATGCCAGATGCACTTGGGTTCCAGTCCAGGGGTTAGCAAACAGTGCAAAGAAGCTCTCTGAAATTCCTATGGGTTGAGAGACTTGGCATCCTACACTTAAGAGAAGTTCTTGGAAATTTTTTCCAGCTATAAATAATTCATAAAATCAAAAAAGTGAGGTTATTTATTATATCTAAGCTATTGAACATGAACATTTTACTACCTATGATCCCTTTCTATCTATTTTCTTCTCTCATTGTGGTTAGCGGGTCCATATGTTAGATTAGAAATTCAAAGGTAAATGACTTATTTTAGTTTTTTTTTT
>NW_004567131.1:22465320-22482850 GCF_000260355.1 Condylura cristata | reverse complement strand
GGGAAAGGTTGGAAGGGTAACTCACAGGGGCAGTTGCTACTAACCAGGATATTTGCCCATGGAACTTAAAATCAGAAACAGTGATGCTTAATTGGCTAAGATGACTTGTGCAGAAAATTCATGGCACATATTTCCAAAGGAAATTTCTGATTTCTCCTTTCCATATTGGTTTTATATTACTTGATCTTATCTGCTGTTTTTTATTTTTTTCCATGCTAAACAGGAAAGCATATCCCCAGGATATCGAAGTGCATTATTTCACTGCTCCCAGTCTTCATTCTCTCGGGTGTTATGAGAAACTGCCACAAACAGGCAGCTTACAAAGCAAACACTGACTTTTCACAATCCTGGAGTCGGGGAGCCCAAGATGCAGGTGCGGGCGGATCTGTGTGTGATGAGGCAGTCTCCTGGCTGCGCGTGGCTGAGCTCACATGGCAGCGAGCAGAGAGGGGAAGAAGCTGGTCTGGGTCTAGTGGGGGGGGGCCCTTCCCACCTAGGACCTAGTCATCTATCCAAGGCGTCACCTCCAAACACAGGCATCTTGACTTCCTGAAAGTTCTCGCTCTTTGCTCCACTTTTAGGAAGACTGACATTCATACCTGTTTCTGCTTAGTGAAAAAATCCATTGAGGATTTTCACTTTTATGACAAAAGCCGAAAAGCAAAACTAGTGTGATCTTGCACAAGACGTCACAAGGCCCTGTCCTGGGAGCAACTTCTACATGCTGTGTATTTATCCTCACTTTCCTGCTCTTACTAGTTGTGAGTGTTATTTTAGGCTTTTGTGTTATTTGGAATAATTTGGTGGATTACTTTTATGGGTCTGGGCTGCTAAATTTTTCCAATATAAATTAGTTGTAATGTCTTGTTTGCTTGACACTATTTGCCTAGAAAGGGTTTCAGAACTGTGCCACAGCATTAAGGGTGAGCTTTTTTTTTTTTTTTTTTTTTTAAAGATTTATTTATTTATGCACACAGAACCGGGGAGTAGGCCAGAGGTACAGGGGCAGTGAGAGGATTCTCCAGAGACAGAGTGGAGAGCAGAATAGGCAGATCATCGAAGCACACTGCTGAGGGGAGCAGCGGGCACGTCAGGAGAGGTCTGTTGAGCCATATAGGTCTTCTCCGGGGTGGAAGCTTGAACTCACACTGAAGTGGCTGCGGCTAGCTTGCAGTGCTGTGTCCTAACCCTCTGCACCATAGAAGAGGGCCCAAGGATGAGCGTTTTAACACATGGATTTGGGGTGGGGACCCAAACATAGAGCCCATAACAACCCCTCTATTTTTTAGCTTTCCTAATCAGCACATTCATTCTTTATTCAGGGTAAGCCTATCAGATTCATCATGAATTTTATTTTTTCTTTCTCTGAAGACCCTGTGAAATGTGAGTGAGGGTTCAGAAGGGGCTAAAGCTATAGGGATAGTGGACTGGAGAATCAAAGTGATTTAGAGGAGGGACAGCCAGCCTGGGGGTAACCGGGAGAGGGAAACAAGTGGCTGCAGCAGGGAGCCGGCGCAATGGGGACACAGACTAGAGGATTTGGCCCCAGAAGCCAGAGGTGGCAGATTCAGACAGCTCAGAGGCTGGGCTGGGGGTAGTAGGGCCTCGCCATTCTCTTCCTAATTGCCTTGCAGCTTCTCAGCAATGGGACATCACTCTTAGGCTGGAGGAAGACAGAAAGTTGCAGAGTAAAGCCCACCCCATTTTGGTGTGGACTTCTGGAGCGCCCGGCCTGCGGGTCCCCTGACCCGCAGGGACGCCACTCAGCAACCCTGTGTTCAGCTGCAGACGTGCCAGTCCATCTTTTCCCATTTCATTAAAACCAACAGGAAAAAAAATGAATATTGAAATGAGCACCCACAGAGCCATAAAGCAGCTTTTTCAACTATAGGCATTTTATCTATTTAAAGTGTTTTTTGAAAAATATGTTAGGAATATAATAAAGCCCCCCTTGGATCTTATTTTTCTTCTTTTCTCCTTCTTGGAGGTAACTACTCTCCTGAATTTTGTGTTTACCATAGACCATGCACCTTTTTTTTTTTTTTTACCATAAACAAATGTGTATCTATCAATGCATAATAAAAATGTTGTTTTGCACATTTTCACATTTTTTATCTAAGTGGTGCATGAGACTACCATCCTTCTGTTATTTCTTTCACTCAGCATATATTTTTATATGTATTTAGGTAAAGTAGATATATTGACTTATTTTGTAAATGCTATGGAATATTTTTTTTTCTACTTCTAAAAAGTTTTAAATCTTTCTTGTACAAGTCTTTTTGTGAAGAAGTAAGAGCATTTACTTAGAATAGCTTCTAGAAGGAAGAATTGCTGGCTCAAAGGGATGTACATCTTCAATTTTACTGATAATATTTAGTATGAAATAATAATTATATTAATGAGTAATTTGAGTATTACATCGTTAAGTAGTTAGTAATTCTACTAATATGACCAGGCTGATCAGATTGCTTTTTTACTTGAGAATCAGAAGTATTTTATTATTGTGTGAATTTATGTTTTCCTTGTTATTAGTGCTTGAGCAGCTTTTAATTTAATTTTTACCACTTAAGTTTCTTCAAAATTCACTTTTTGTACCTTGTGCAAATTATCAATTTTTTCTTATAAATTATAGTGGTTTTAAAATTACTTAATGAATCTTGAATAATTTTATTAGTTAATAATAATGGTGCATGTATAAGGAACTAGGTATAGAAATTCTAAAAATATGTTTTGCTACTAAAATTTTATTGGATACATGCTTACCACTTTCTGGTTTATTAAATACTTTTTCTGGATCAGAGATAACACTTTTCCTTTTAAATTTTAAATGGTATTTATTAACATAGATTTATCTTGAATTCATGGGATAAAGCCACATTCATTTTGCTACTTTATATATTGCTATAGTTTATATATTGCTAGTGTTATATATATGGCTAGTATTTTATTTTATTTAGGATTGTTGTATTTGTGTCCATAAATGAATGTGAACTCAGATTCTCTTTTTCTTATGTGGTCTTTGTTTAGAGCATCAAGAAGCTACAAGCTCCATCAGTCAGTGTGGCGAGTGAGGAAGGAGTTAAAACAGCTACTTTGTCATTCTTGCTTCCAGGGAAGAATACAGATGACCCAATCCATGAAAATACTTTCAAAATGCTAATAACTGGATGTCCTGGTAAATAGAAGGGAGTATTTCAAAATACCCTTAACAATATGTCTCTAGCTTAAGATGACCTCTGGCCAACAAATCTAGTATCTTTGGATTTGTGGGGCACAGAGAATGGAAGAATATTGTAGAATTCTGGGCTATAAGTGGAGTTGGTTCATGAACTAAATATTTCCTGCTGGTGAACTGGTAATGGGTGTGCCTATCAGAGATCCCTTTATGACTCTGGGCCAGAGGAGTGGGCTTGGGAGGAAGGCTCGGGTGAAATGCAAAAGTTTCTCTTCTTCTGTGCTGCTTAATCACTTATGTCTTTGATATTGTTAGTCAAGACTGATGCCAGGTAAGAGCTTCCTCTATTTTTTGAGTAACTTGTATAAGACAAATTATTTGTATTTTTATCTTAGATGTTTGGGTGTTGCTCACAGAGGTCCACTGCCCTAAGCTGGAGAAGTTCCAGAGTATTATATGCTATTGTGATTCTTGGCCTGAAAGTTTGAATAATACCAGCTTTCAGCTCTTATACATTGGAAAATGCTCACAGCAATTTTCTAAGAAATTTCTACTCATCAAATTTGAATTTTATCATAAGAGTCTTATTGAAGGTGACTGAAGATCTCTTTCCACTGTATTTATTTTAAAATTTAGAATGTAGATATCAAGTTCAGTATTATGGCAAGCTTCCAATATATTCTTTATATTTTCTTGAACTCTCTATTGAAATTCTTGTCCTTTTGGTTATTATTATTCCAGAGAAACCAAAAGTGGAAGAAAAGTGATTTCTCCCTTGGTAGAAATTCTTGTGCAAAGATTCCTCCTGGCATCTCTTCATTTTTGTGTTTTTTTCGCCCTGTTTTTCATTGCATGCAGTTGATGAATGCAGTTGACCACTAATCAATATTAGCAGCCAGGCTAGTAGAGATATTACTGAATTATAAATGATCTCTGAAGATACATTCCAAGAAGCTATCACTTTTTGGGCTGCATTTGTATCACAATGGTGACAACCTTGATATCAGGATTTTAATATCCGGTAGGATAATGAAATTTCTACCCAACAGATTTTCCTTGTCTTTCTACTCTAATAACTGAATATTTCTTCAGGTTGATGAATAGTAATATTTTCTGGGCCTCTTTTCATATAGCAATTCTTAAGAGGGTCTTTTTCAAGCCATAGGAGGTCAGAGACCTGAGGATAAAGTAACAAAGGGGAGGTACTTATCTGAGAAGAGAAAATGGTGCTCTCTTAGCCTTCCAGTCATCTTATTGCTCCAGGTAGGTAGACTGCAAGTTACTTTTGGGCCATAGGTCTCTCATCAGCACTTGACAGGACTGACGACAAGCATCTAGGGAAAGAAAGTGCCTTTGTAGCATGAACCTGGAGAAAGGCTCAGAGGGAAGCTTGCTGATAAGATTGTTTCAGGGGAACGAACATAAACCCAGAGTTATCACAGGATCTCAAATGCATAGGAATGACTGCAGTCCATAAGGCCCCAGAGAGGAAAAGACCCTCCTTCTATTCATCTTTAGTTCTCAGGCAGTTCAGTGATTTAGTGTGTTAGTTTTTTGTTATCTTTTTAAATTAAAATCAAAACAAGAAGTCAACTTTTGTAGACCCTAATGATATTGGTGACAAGGACAACCCACTTTATATTCTGATAACTTTTATCATGGGATGCCAGACATACATTTTTCAAAGTTATTAGTTATAAATTACTACTGGTATTGAGGGGCTTCAGCTGAGTGTCAGTTGTGTTCTGAACACCGGGCTAGCCTTGCCTGATTTCCAGCTGGCATCTGCTGGCATAAAGTTATATTCCATCCTGTGCGGGCACCACTCAGGTACTGATCTGATTTCTAGAATCATCTGTTAACTCTGTGAGGTGGAGACTAGCTTGTCTTTTTTTCTTGAATTTTTGAAGGGAATTAAAACACAGTAACTGCTGATTGAATTGATGGACAAGAAAAAATGAAACAAAGTGTCAACACTGGAGAAACATAGTATGTGTGTAACAAGGATTATTTTATTTTTATTATTATTTACCTGGTAGTCTTGAATTTTTTTTTTCTTTCCCATGGTACATCTCACCATACCTGAAATATAAATGTCTCACAGAGATTGATCTGTAGGAAAACTCAAGGATCTTTCTCTAACTGCAAAGAAATTTTTTTGTAGCCCCATCCTGCTATAAATACCAAAATCTTTAAATAAATGAATAAGACACAATATACATATTGCTGAAGTCCTGTTGATAATGACAATCACAGCTACATTTACTGTGTTGTATGCATAATGACTTTCCTTCTTCACTGCAGTTCCAGGAGTTAGGTGAGGACTTGAAGGGATATTAATTTGCCTAATGTCCCACAGTTAAGTGGAGGTGGAGCCTAGATGTAAATCTACAAGCACCCAGCTCCAGAATCTTCTCTCTACCCACACACACACCCACCGGATATACAGCCTACCAAGCCATGGAATGGGAGCCAGCCCTCAGGAGGGTGAGGGCCTCTGGAAGCTGGTTCTCTATTACAATGGATGAGTGTGAGTGTTGCCCAAATGGGATTCGGCCTTCACTTCTGTTTCCCTCCTGCTGCCACGGAATGCATCCTGTCCTAAATGAAGAGAACTACTTAGTGTTAATTAGGTCATAGAATGGCAGCTCGTCACTTCAGGTCAAGAACGGTAACTTTGAGATATTATATCAGAAAAACCTAAGACTCTAAGAAGTCGGAAAACAGCAAAACAATGCACCAAGAGCCCACAAGTTGTTCTATAGACATGTTTTCATAGATGGCACAGAGTAAGAATGTTATATTTAGTAAAAGTTCTTTGGAAAGTGCCTTTTAGAAATAGTCAGCTTGGTGCACTAGAAAGAAGAGTTAAAATTCATGAGTATAGAAGAAACTTGGGAACATCCTGAGAGATGACTTAATTAAACACAGTGGACTTTCTTCCTTTAAACAGAAAAGTAAAATTGAATAGTCTCTTTTGCTTCGGTTTGAACATCTGAAAATCCTGTGGAGGATCGAAGAGACTAGGGAGTGGTTGGATTGAAACGATTCATTAGTTAGACAGTAACTGGGGCAAAAAGTCCCCAACAACTGAAAAACTGACTGTGGGAGCTCAAGGAAATAAAAAGGAATTTTAATGAAAAGACAGAAAGTTTAGAGACTATGAAAAAGGAGCTGCAAATGAGAAATGCTATCATGAGTGATGACTCAGGGAGACAGACATTAGAGAGAAATAATAACATTAATGGGCAAGACAGACAATTCTGCTAAACTAAAACAATACCTCTCTGACCAGCGGCAAAGGGCAAGGTCACAGGTGGGGGTCTGCTTTATAAAATCTCTGGTATAATGAGAAACTGTGCCAGAAAGTGAAAGTGTGAGGTTTGAAAGCACTTGAACCTGTCTGCCAATGACAAGTGGCTGACCCCTACATTCCCAGGGTACAAATAGGCTTTTAAAGCTGGTGGCATTGGTCCCTGGGTCACTTCCGTCTTTGGCTTCTGTGTGATCGGAGATTAGGCATTACATTATAAACCAAGTTAAAAGAAATTAAGGGTGTTCTAGAGCTTCTATTTACTACCCTTTATATTACCTTATTTCTTTTAGCCTATAGTGGAAATTTTATTGTTGATGGAAAACTGGACAGGGTGAGAAAATATATAATTTCAATAAGTTGAATTCTGAGATTAGAAATCCAAATTACTCAAATGCTCATTCTATTTTATGACATTATTATCACATAATATTCTGTCTGAATTTATATACCTTTCTGATTGAAAAATAGAAGCATTTTAATACTGATCACTTTTATAGAGTTTCTCATTTTAAAATATGATATAACCTCCCATTGAAAATAAGGTTATTTTTATGAGTACTGATTTTAAAGTGTTCCCATTGCAACTGCTATTATTTTATTTTTCCCTGCTTATTTTGTAATACATTTTTTTAGCATAATGGAAAGGAAAATAAAATGGAACATAACCTGAATTACTTTTCAACTAAAGCCATTGCTTCTTGTCATTTTGAAATTTTTTAGTACTAAACCCTAAATGTGCTTTTTTTTTGTTTTTTTTTTTTTAAAGATTTAGTTATTTTTGCATACAGAACTGGGGTACAGGCCAGAGGTGTAGGGGTGGTGAGAGGCTTCACCAGAGACAGAGTGGGGAGCAGAACAGCCTGACTGATGAAGTACACTACTGAGGGGAGCAGCAGGTGGGCCAGGAGAGGTCTGATGCACCATGTGGGTCACCTCTGGGGCTGGGATCGAACTCGTGCTGAAGTGGCTTTAGCTTCTTAGTGCTGTGCTTTAACCTGCTGTGCCACCAAGGGTACATTAAAAAATGTGCTTTTTAAATATCCTATGAAAGTGCCTAATAATATAAAGGCCAAGTTTAAAAAATAAACATGCATAATAGTTAAAAAAAGAAACAACTTAATAGCAGAAATAAGCACCTTGGGGCTTTGTAATCATTGTAGAAAAATAAAAGCATCCAAGGAAGCAGACGAAAATCACCCAAATTTACTATTTGCAAATTCAGGAGTCATTGATTCCATAATTCACACAAGAGGCCACCAGCCCATTTAACAGAATCCCCATTTTGTCACAAGACTGATGTCTCACTACTGCAAAAAAAATTGTTCTTTTATTGGTTGAACCAAAATTTTTTTCTTTTACAACTTTACATTCTCTTCCCTTTATTCTGTCACTCCCAACTGCATAGGTCCCCTTTCTTTCCTCTACCCAGGCCTCAAATAAGTTTACTTTCCATTAAATACCCTGAGTTACTCAAAGCAGTGGCATTCCAACTGGCTTTGATTAAGACAAAGTGTAAAAAAATAAATATTTTATATTACAACTTACCACATAGAGCTTACACAAATATTTTGAGAAATAATACTCATATTTAATATTGGTATGTTATTCTGATAGTTTAAATTATCTTCTGTTTCATTCAAAAATTACTGATCAAGTCCCACTGCATTACTGGTGATCACAGTGCTCAGGTAGGGAGAAACTGCTGTCAGCAGCCTTGTCTTATTCACATAGTTGACAGGGTCATGGCACCAATCCAGAAATGGACCCCAAGACTTGATAACTTGTAAGGTGAAATCCATAACCTATTTTCAATGTGCATTTAATCTTGCAAAAAGAGATCAATTATCTTATATTGTGCTGATAAGTAATGAGACTTGTGAGTTTATACCCAGATGAAAAGCTGTGACTTCAAGAGTGGGGATGCGTCAGTCAGGTGCTCCCCAGAAGCAGAACAAATGCTCAGCACAGCATCCTTTTTCCTCTGGAGTGGCAGGTCTAGGCTTAGAAGCCATGAGCACCTCCTCGATGTGTTACTCACATCTACTACAAGGATATAAGCACTGCCCTTGGGTTAGGAGCCAGGCCAGGGAGGTCTTCAGCTGTCCACAGGCCAAGTGCAGTGGTCAGTACAAACATCGTAGAAGTTCACAGTTCAGGAAATTTCTGATACTTCTGAATTCACTACTAAAAGTAGATAAAGTTGCTTGAAGAGCCTCTTAGCACTTAACCTCTAATCAGTTCACATTTAATGAAAGCTACACCAATTAATTAGTGGAAGTTATAAATGCTGAGTAATCTGAAAGTAATGTAAAAGGGGTGAAGAAGGGGCTGCTGAGCTATTTTAGATACAGGAGAGTTTTCACTCAAGATGGCTTTGGAAATGACAAGTATTAAGCAAAAAAAAGTGAATATTACTTTACACACAGAGTAAATGTGTTTAAAATTCATAGCTGAAAATAAAACTCAAGTCACTTATGAAGTTTGTTACATGGTACTTGAATTTTTTCAGTATATTATATGTGAAAATAGAGTGATAAAAATAAAAATAGAATGATGATGAAATGTTGAATTAGCTTTGTGATAGTAAGCACAGAAAAGTAGAGAAGAGATCACAACAGAAGGGGTTTTAAATATTATCTAGTTCATCCCTTCTTGTAGAGAGAGAAGACAAAATGGGTTTTAAAGGTAGAGAGAGATGACATCCCTGCCTGTCACTCCACCTGAAACTGATGCTTAAGTCCAGAACTCAGACCAGGCTGGTGCAGGCCCATATTTCTGTATCTGACCTGGACAGCCCATTATTGGGCAGTGTTTCTTCCAGAAGGTTCAGTGTTCTCTTCTGGAGCTGAAGAGTCTTTTACACTTTTCTCTGCTGGCCTTTCCAACATCCCAGCAGAGCTTCCTATACTGGGGTTAAGCCTTTCTCTTCCTGTGATCCTGTAGCAGTTATGCTGAGCTGACACAGGGTGTGAGATGTTTTTAGAAAGAAGTAGGAAGAATCAAACCACAATGTGGTAGGTCAAACTAGAACAGAAATGGCATCTTTTAGTGTCCAACAACAGTTTTGTTTTTTCAAGTTATTGAATATGTAATTTCCTCATATAGTCATCATCATCATTTTCTTCTTTTTTGTGAAAAATGAATTTCACTGTTCTATAATTATCTTATCTAACCAGGTAACCAACATCCTGATTTGCTTGGCATAATAAATCTTAGCTTACAGCAGTTTTTCTGAGGGCCACTCAGATTTTTTCCCAAGTTCTTTTATGTATAGTATTTTATTATTAATTATTGCATTAGCTTGTTTTAAAATCCTTGTTATTATTAATAGTTGAGTTTAAAATAAGATTGGTGATTGGATAATCATTTGCTATATCCTTTCATCTTCTGGTCACTTATGCTAAGTGACTTTTCACATATATCATCAATTTGTCAAAAGACAAAGAATTGGAGAGCAACAGAAGAAAAGTAACTGGTCACATGTGAGGGAACCCTCTGAAGACTATCAGCAGAAATGATGCAATAGGGACATTGCAGGCCAGAAGAGTGTGAGATGATGTTGTCGGAGTATGGAAGAAAAAATAACCCTGTCAGCCAAGAAAACTACAAAACTGTCTTTCAAAAATGGAGAAAAGATACTTTCATAGACAAACAAAAGCTGAGGGAAGGCCTCTAGATCTGCTTTACCAGGAATACTAAGAGAAGTTCAAGTTAAGATGAAAATACACCAAGAACCAATGCAATAGCATAAGAAAATATGAAGTTGGTTGATATAGATAAATCTGTTAAGAAAAGCAGAATACTATAATGGTGGTTAAATCATGTTTAATTCAATTATAAAATTTAAAAGAAAAGTATTAAGGTAACTATAACAAAAATATGTTTAATAATATATAATATTGGCAGTTGTATGTTGTAACAATAATAACATAGAGTATTGGAGTCTGTAAGATGGTAGAAGGATGATAAAAATAAATTTATTTCCTCTACATATTCACAAGTCAATTACAACTAACCAAAGACAACAAACATTGATGTATGACTATTGAGTAATAACTTGGCAGAAAGTAGGAAAAACTGTAATTAAACTGTATTCATAGTGATGGCAGGACAGTAAAGCCTACAATTGGGAAGAGTGACCGCTGTCTGAAGCCTCTTTACTGTTGTTAACTCAAGGACAGACCAGACCAACCTAGGACAATAAAAACTGGTCATTACAGTGGAGCAGGGGGCACAGAGTGATATACAAGATGGAGGGTACACCATTGGAGAACAACAAGAATAAGTATGGAGAATGGTGATTACAGGCTTGAGCCAGTGGTTTCCCATGCTAGAACAATTGGGACCAAAACTGGATAGGAGAGCCAATCAGTGTGTATCCTTATGGAAGACTTTATTACTAGCAGCTGAGGCCATAATGTGTGAGACAACCTGTACCTTTACTCAGGGCTAAACCCAAGACAACAACTGAATGAGCTCACTAACCAGAGTTTGAAGCACCAGGATCTTAAAAACAGGTACAAGTGTCTGCTGAGGAAGGCTTTGTACTCAAAAAGCAAAGAGAATAATTTTTTCCAGGTATGGCCCTGTCTCAACTCTAGTCCTCAGCCAGCACTACCATGGCTCAATCATAGTGTAGAGATTGAATATGGTCTGAATTATTCAAGTTGTTTTGACCAAAAAGTTGGTCTTAGGGAAGTGAGTCACTGTGGATACCCAATATAAAACTCAAGTACCTATAGCATTATAGAAGACTGGACACTTGATATTCACTGGAGACAAACTTTCAGTTTCCTTATCAGCACTAATGTCTTAGTCCTCTGAACAGATATAGGACAAAGCTCACAAAATCTGTGAGCATATGATATACAATGTCTTTATACTGAATAAAAAGAGGAACCAAACAGAACAGTAGATACTAAAGAAATCAATGAAGGAGGAACCATATGTTACACATGGCAGTAATACAACTGTGAGGTGATAAGAACTGGCTCTTGGTTTACTGTGCCAGCTGCTTGGCATCAAAATCTGTTTGTCCTTATAATTGAGAAGAAATGTGCTACAATAAGAACTAGATATCAAATGAATGTTCTCTTCTAATTAAATTCTTATAATCCAAATGGATTTATCCTACAGTAAGATCATGATGCCATTCAGTTGACATTGGGATTCTATTAATTTTCTCAGTTGATCTTGCAATAACTCTGAGATGGCAAAGTAGGGACTTAATATTGAATTTTCTAACTCTAAGCCAGTCCTATTCATTGTGCTTTTGAACTCATTGCTTTTGTTCCTAGAGTCTCTGCCACCCCCACTGCATAGACACAAAGTTCATTGCTTCAGGTCCTTGCAGGTTCTCACTGATTTTACATAAAGGCAATAGTATGTTCTAAGGAAACGGAAGTTTCCTTGAGAAGTTTTCTGTGTGTATAGACACACCTCATTTAATTGCTCCTAGTTTGGTTAGCCTCGCAGTCACTGCTTTTTCTTTTTTTCTTAAAAATTGAAGATTTGTGGTAACTCTGTGTCTGGAAAGTATATTGGTGCTGTGGAGATAGCGAGGAAATTCCCCTGAACCCCACTGGGTTCTTCTCAGACTGATGGAGTATTCACACCAACATCAGATTAGTAAGAGAAGAAAAATCAAATTTCTGTCCCTTTTCCCTTTCCACCTCTATTTGCAGGTAATCATTGATATGCTCTCTGTTTCTATAGCTTAATTTCTACTTTTCAGAATTTTCTTTGCATAATTATTTTGAAACTCATCCATGCTGTGTTTACCACTAGTTCATTCTTCTTTATTGTGGAACAAATTTATCCTATTGTATGGCTGTGTTACAATTTGTTTATTATTTACCTGCTGATGAAAATTTGAATTGTTTCCAGCTTTTGACTGTTACGAAGTTGCTAAACATTTTTTAAATAAAACATTTAAAGTTTACCATTTAATAAGTTTTGACAGATTTATACACATGTGAAACTGTTGGGGGAAAGGATGTCCTGAAGGAATTTTGTAGTCTTACGAACTCCACCCCCTACTCCAGTTTTGTGGACTCCACCCCCTACTCCAGTAAATTACAACTCCCAGCAATACCAAGGGGAGAACTGCGAGGACCCAAGGGTGGAACTAAGCAGGCATTCTGGGACTTTTGGGGGTATATAAGGGAGCCATGTGAGCCACTCTCTCTGACCACATGGCTCTCTGGACTGTGGGACTCTCTCTGGACAGCATGGCTGGTGGCTGGTGGCTGGTCACTTGGCTCTTGATGAACTTTCAGTGTATTATCAGAGTTCTAAGTCAGCAGAGCTGGTAGGATGCTCTAGTTTACTTGTCTCTCTCTCTCTCTCTCTCTCTCTCTTTCCCTGGGTTGTATCCTTTCCTCTTGTAAATAAACCTATTATTGACCCTTTTGTGTGTGCCTGCAGTACAACTGAATTTTAAGCATGTGGGTGAGGACCCAGACAGGCAGCCCAGTTCACATTGGGTCGCCCTGTAACAAAACCACAATCAAGAAGCTGAACAGTTGGATCATCCTTCAGATTTCCTCATAGCACTTTGCAGTTCATTCCTTTCCACCTCCATCCCCAGGCAGTGACTAATCTGTTTTCTGTCATTTAGATTATTTGGCATTTAAAAAATTACATATAGATGGAATCATGGGAAATATACTTTTGTGATTTTTCTCTTTTATTCTGTGCAATGGTTTCAAAACTCCAAATTGCTAATGTATTTACCAGTGTTTATTTCCATTTTACTGTTGCATATGCGTTGAATTATACATGTATGTGTAATATATGCATTGGATATATAATTGCTCATTTAATGGAACATATGGTTTGTTTTTAGTAGGGACCTATTGTGACTAGTTATGATGACTATTCTCCCTACAATATTTTTTTTTGGATAAACTTCCATTCTTATGAAATATATATAAAGCTTATCCCACATGAAAGATAGTAGATTATTACTAAGTGCATTTTACTCTAAACAGTGTTTTTGATCGTAAGAATTGTGTGAATTTATAAATAGTTATGTTTTCCCCTTTGCTTTTGTCACAAGAATGCTCTGAGGTAAATCTGAAGGCCATTTCTAGCAATCATTGAAATTATAAGTATGTGTATATTTTGTGCTAACAATATTCTTACCTTATAAGTATGTGTATATTTTGTGCTAACAATATTCTTACCTTACTAATTATTATTTGGACACTCACCCCTAATTTTTTCAAGTGTTAATTTTTGTTACATTGTATATTTTTAGAAAGTCACTTAAATAAATTTTTAAAGGAGGTAGAGTGCAAGTCAGACAAGTATTAAATATGGCATTATTTGAAAGACACAGGAAGCTATTCTGCCCTCAAATATCTTCCCTGCCAATGTGTCAAGAATATTTGAAATTCTTCCATTGAAGATTCATTCCTTTGCAGTAGAAAGACAGAGAGACAATGATGTCAGGTCACAAAGGAGTGAATTCTTTCATGTGAACCTTTCCAAGTGGATAGCTAGAGATTGGGATGGATGGAATTGGAGATGGTAAATGGGAAACAATTAGCTGCTGCATGGTGAAAAGTGAAAAGGTACTAGAAAAATCTGAAAGGAAGAAACATGTAAGGAAGTCTCTTTATTTCAGTCATCTTGCTGAGAACTATAAATTTTATTTATTTGTTTATGTTTATTGCCCTTTAAAGGGTCTCTTCAGCACTAAGAATTAAGTTAGGGAGGGTACCGCTCGGTGTCCTAGGGGTTAAGTTTCAGTGTTATCCATGTGGCCTGAGTTCGCTCTCGCCAGGGAGCTGACCCACATAAGGCGCAGCAGACCTTTCCTGTCTCACTCACTGATCCCGCTAATAGTTTATTTCAGTCAATCCACCTGTTCTGTTCCTACTGTGTCACTGGTGAATACTTTCACCCCTCCCGCCTCCCCTAACTTCTGGCCCATACCCAGTCCTTCTTTGTGAAATAATAACAAAAAATTCCTAAAAAGGTAGACCTAAGTTAAATAACAATGGTAGCTTAAGCTTCTTGGCTGAACTTCCTGGAAAACTTTAATACTGAAGCACTGAAAAGAATAAAAATAAATGGAAAAGGTCCCAATTTGAAGTTACCCAGTCCAGAGTGAAGCTCATTTACTTCTACTTCATTCTTTGCAGTACTGAAGTCGACATGGTGTCAGCTGAAGCATAGGCAGGCACAATATAAACTGCCTTGGAGAGAAAATCCTATTTTGTCCTACAAAAAAGTAGGTGTGAGATACAATGGGCAATTGTGAATGCATACCCCCAAATCAATAAATTTGGGAAAGAGTCAGTGCCTGAAAGTAATTCTAAACAGAAAGAGAGTGGGGAGAAGAGAAAGAGAATGAAAGGATTCTCATCTCCTAACAATCAACTAAACAAACCCATGCTAATGTGAATGAAAAATTAGATGTCAGAAAAAGTAAAAGCGTGCTGGGAAGAATGATTCAGACAGCCGAATGAAATAGATAAGCAAGCAGCTGAATTGTCGATTTAGAGTACTTGGTTGCATGTGCCTTGCTGATGGAAATCTTATTGATGGAAACTAATTTCCTTATGATAGCAAGTTCTTGCAAATATGTTACTCCTTCTAGCTGCAAGTCTAGTATCATTCATTGGTTTAGAAAGCTTAAGTTAAATGACTAAATAGACTTGTATTTGATTAAAAGTCATTTTTGTAGCTACCAGGAGAAAAGCCAATTAGACATTTCTCCATTATAGACAATGAGATAGAAACAGAAAAACAAACTGTCATAGATTCTCGGAGGCAGTGGCTTATTGACAAGTTTTCTGCATGTAACTAAGTTTCTTTCCTCACTCAGTAGCGAGTGCTGAACTCAAGTGGGAGGTGACATTTCCTTTTAGAGCCTAGCTATAAACATTACCCATAAGGAAATTTCAACTACAAAACTTGCGGGAGTGTAACAGATGTACATTACCTCATTTTCTATGGAGGGGAACTTAAGGGATAGTTTAATTGTATTATTCCACAGCATGGGAGCCTGAAAGGATTAAAGTAAAGTACTTCATGAATATTTATTAAAGTGGTAAATAAGGATGGATCGCTATAGATCCCAATGCAGCAATATCCTGGGAGAAGGAAACTGATGTTGGAAATTGCCACGTGTCGAAGGATCATGTCACTCACAAATGACACAGCCATACTGACTTGTCGCTTCCCCCAACCCCATCATAATTGTGTTTTATTACCCCCTCTATCCTCACTTGGTTGCTTGCTGCCACTTACTTTTATTGCCTATGGAGTTCCCCAGTTTTCTTCTCTTAGGCTCATACACAAGTGGGGATATATTTTCACACGTGAGCTGAGTTTTGGAAAGCAGGAGGCCTGTCTCTGCTGTGTCTACAGTCCACTGTTATTTGAGGCCTTTCCTCTTCCCTCTGGTGTCCCTCTATCTCTTATAAACTTTCTTCTGCTTTCTCCATTAATGTGCCCAACAAGCCCACCCAGGCTGCTTGTCCTATGACTCTCTCTGAAAAGTTATTTTGTCATTTGTCCATCAGGTGCTGAGGTGTTAGTAGATATAATTAATTAATGGTTCCCCCAAATAAAAGTCTTACCTTGACTAGGTATTCTGAATGTTTTGATACAAAGAAGAATACTTCATATGCTGTGCTAGGCTATCTGGAAGTTGTCCTCAGCAGAGTCCTATTATAATCGAAATGTAACTATGTCTCTAAGTCTATGTATCTTTGTCTCTCTCTATCTATATTTTAACCAGAGTCATAGTTTTAAATCTCTAAGGTAACTTAGACTTCCTATTCTGCCTTATATGCCAGGAGGACAATGAAGATCAGCAAATTCTTCTGTTGATAAATCCTGAGGCTTACTCTTGAGGACTGACTTATCCTTACTTTTCCAGATCAAAGCTCAGATCAGCCAACTCTTCTAAATCTAATTCATTGGTTGACTCTTTCTGATGGGATTCTTTTTTGAACTACTTCAAATTTTGGTTTAAAACCAGAAAATAGCAATATTTTTGTTCCTCAAAAGGAAAGAGGTAAAAAGGAAGAGATAAATCCCTTATGCTTCCTGCTCCAGCTCAGTGAAGATTCTATCATAATTGTTACACCAACTCACTCAACTAAGCAATGTTTTTGCTTTTCAAAAGGGAAGAGGTAAAAAGAAAATAGGCCCTTATGTTTTCTGCTCAATCAAGAATCTGTGCTAATTGCTTCACCACCTTACTCACTGAGGCCTTACTAAATGCTGGCTGGATGGAAGTAAGTTACAGATTTGAATAATGAGAATCTCATGTTCACTCTACTCTTGCTTTTGTGTTTTTGAAATCACATTTCCCCGCCACCTCTCTGCCAAATAATGTGGCGGTCAAGGCTTTGGGGTGGTGTTATTACCTTAAATCTCTTTGTCTCATCAGGTACCATCAACTACCTCTTTAGACTCAGCTGCGGTCTTCACAAGTGTGACTTCTCTAGCACTGTTACCAGGACCGGCAGCATAAACTTCAGGGCCAGACTGGCATTTTAAGGCCCTCTGTCTGGGGTGTGGGAGGCCTTGGGAAAATGTGGCACTCCCTGTCCCGATCCAGGCCCTCTAACTATAGATGTGAGCGTTCACTTCCTCCTGGGGTGCAGGCGGGAGAATGGGACCCATTAAATGGTCTGGGCATGAAGTATCATGGAAATGGGGGGCTCTGAAAAGGGGACTATAAAGAAGCACAGGACAATCCCCAGGGTCCCCTGAGATGCTGACTCCAGCCTAGCATTGTCACACAGGGTACCTGGCTTTAGGGAAAAGGAAGAAAGAACCCTTGGTGATTGATCAGCTGGCAAGAGAGAAGCTTAGCAGTTAATTGGGTGGCTGTATCTGCCTCCAGGCTTGTTGCTGCTGCCAACTAGAGCACCCAAGGCCCTGGGCCTACTGTTCCACTGAAATGCTCTCAGTGTGGGCCAACAGCTGACAAGGAGCTGTTTTCTGACCATGGGGCAATGCTGCAGAACCTCACTGGCTCCATCTATGAGCCTTCGGCTGCCACCATGAGTTGG
>NW_004567131.1:22443462-22464510 GCF_000260355.1 Condylura cristata | reverse complement strand
ACAAGTCTAAAGCACCTTCTGGCCAGGACCATAGAAATGGGGCAGAAATAGCCAGACATGACTGGGAGGAAAAGAGCAAAATCACAATCAAGATAAAAGCTGCCACAGTCACCTCCCCACGGGTCTCCCCCACGTCTGTTTCCTCCAGCCCAGGGCCAGAGAAGCAAGCAGTGTCTCCACATGCCTCTGCTCCCTGTGCCTCCTCCGGCCCTCTCTTCGCTCACTTTGCTCTCCATCCTGCTTCCTTTCAGTCTCCAGCTTCTTCTCCCACCTCAGCTCCACCCTCCCTTGGGTGAGCAGGGAACCTGGAACCTCCCCTGTTTCTGGGGACCACCCTATTACAGCATTAGTGCCCTGATAGCCCCATAACAGCACCATCTCTTACATCACAAAGTTCTTTGAATTACCATTTGTTCATCAAACAACTAGGAAATCTTCAGGCTGCAGTGTGGGCCCTCAGGAAGCACAGCTGTAGCTAGTTCCCACAACATCTTGAGGAGACATAGTTCGTAAACTCTGCTTACACTGCCTCCTCCATCTCATGTGTATTTTGGGGCTAGTCAGGCAGTGTCATGGAATCTAAACAGTTTTTGTCATCTTGCATCTCCCAAAGTTTCTCCACCTCGAGAGGCAGAATTTGTTGCAATGAGTTTTCTTTTGTCACTTTTGGTTCACAATGATAGTGTTGTCTCGTTACCACACATCTTTCTGGTCTTCAGGGCAGATTTAAACATGTATTTCTCATTTTCACACATTCTGTTTTGTGCTTCTCTTCATGATCTAAATTGCACATAACGAGATTGGAGACACACTGGGTTTTTGGCGTGAAGAACTCTTGTCCACACTTTTTAGAGACACTGGGGCCAACTAACTGGGAAGAACTAACACTTAGTTCTCAGTAGTGAAATTTCAGTGTATTCAGAGCATGCCGCTTATTATTCATTTCTTCCAAATTCATTCTGACTGTGGTTGCACGGTGCTTTGGTTGAAGGGAAACGCTTATCTATTTACCTACTTTTCTTCGAGAGTAGACTGTACTGAGAGAAGACTCCCACTTAAAATGTAAAAGCTTGATTCAATTGTAAATTCTGGAAAGGCTGATAAATCTGTATGAGCATCCTGCTATGGTTTCAGTTTTCCATTGGTGTGGGAAGGAAATTGTGCTTGTCCAGGGGATGATTGGGTGGGGGAGGGGCATAGTCTAGAGGACGCATTGATTACAGGGTTGCTGCCTGGACTCGGACCGTGTTTTAGGAAGGAGAACTTAGAATGTCGAGCACACCCATGTTCAGGTATAGCTCCAAGTTTAATTTGAGGTAGCAATAAAGTGTAATAAATATAATAAAAACATTTACCTTCAAGTTTAATATACATTTAAATGCTCAAGACTTGGTTTTGAAGAATGCGAGCACTGTTCCTTGCAGCACAGGGATATTTGGGAACTGAGTGGATGTCCCTGCTCATCAGTTCATCTCAGTTTGGGTTGTCAGATTTAGTAGACAATACCAGGCATCCAGTGAAGTTTGAATTTTAGTTACTCAATAAATAGTTTTTTAGTGTAAGTGCCCAGGTTTTGTGGACGCCACCCCCACTCCAGACCAAAGCAATTAAGACACCGGAAACTACAGATCCCATCATCACCAAAGGAAAGTTGTTGGGATGAGGGTGGAGTTAAGTAGCCAGGTTTGGTATAAAACCAGACATGTGGGCCTAGAGGGTCTTTTGGCCTCTTGGCTTGTGGCTTGGCTGTTGGCTTTTCTCTGGCTCAGCATGATGTTGGGATTCCATGTCAGCGGAACAGGTAGGACTCATTAACTAACTTATTATCACCCTCTCTTTTCCCTGAATTATTCATTTTTTTTACTCCCCCCACTCTTTTCTTTTCTTTCTTTCTTTCTTTTTCTTTTTCTTTTTTTTTTGTAAATAAATCCTTTATTAACCTTTCTGTGTGTGCCTGCAATGGAGGCTTGTTATGAATCCCTTTTAGGCACACAGGTGAGGACCCACAGTTAGGCAACCCATTTCATATCGGGTTGCCCTGTAACATAAGTATGTTCCATGTAACACTTAGATAAATATTGCAGGGACATACTCCACAGAATGTTATTTATCATGTAGTTGAAATTCAAATTTAAGCATATTTTTTCTGACAATCTTATCTTAAGCAATCCAATCAAAACCATTCTTCTGGCCAAGCTGATTCTGGACTTCTGCATGAAGAAAGGACTCTTAAGAGTCTCAGATAGAGAAGTCCACAAATTCAACATTACTGGCATCTACAAATAGAACTAAAGGACTTTTTTTTTTTAAAGAGGCATATAAAAAGCAATCTGACTTAACTATAGTACTTCACATTTACAATCCTCTCCTAACTCAAATCATTAGCATGATATTTTGCAGCTGGTTGGACCAGCTGTTGTTACTAGTATTCAGGTGGGGATAGAAGGACATTTGCAGCTTGTATTTCAGACTACCTTTGCAAACCCAGTTAAATATGTAGAGCAGGTGATGCAAAGAGTCAAGGGGGAATAAAAAAACAAACCAACAACCAAGAATCGCCTCAGTTGGGTAAATGTAAAATATAAAATGGAGTCTGTGACGTAAAATTCTGGAATGTAGCGCCTGCCATGGTTCCTCCAGGTGGGATATTTTCGTGTGCAGATGTGTGAGTTTTATATTACCTCACAGTGTCTTTGTAAATGGGTCCTCGGGGCCACTCAGCGGTATAAATTTGTCTAGCAAAATAGCCAAATTACTAAATTACCCCTCTTGATTCCTATGTTCAGCCCCATTTTCTGAGTCATAAGATAGAGGAACACAGCCATTACTTTGAAGTCGCCACTGTTAAATGTCCACACCTGATGCACTCAGGACTGTAACCCCTACCAATGTGCAGTCTATAATGACCGCAGAAATACCACTTAGCCCTGTTCTTCTTGTATCAGAAACCTGGGATGTTATTGTGTTTTGCACTTGATGGCTGATGAGTATATCCCGTGGTGGGGCTCTCAGGTCATGGTTGCTGTAACACCTTTGGAACTGGGTTCAATGTCTAACATCTGTTTAATGATGTATTCTTTTTGAAAAGTAGCTCATTTGAAGTTTCTTCCAAAAGCAATAAAAACATCTTTCAATTTTCAATCTCAACTCAAGATAAACCATTTTCTTTTCAAAATCAAACCATCTTTCTGAAAAGCTGAGGAGGTTCACGAACCTTTGCTGGGGAGCTTCAGGATGCACATCTTGGGTAGTGTTACCAAACAAACCCTGGCCTCAGTTTCCCTCAGCCAATAAAAGGAAACAGTGGTTTAATTTTTTGACAAATGAGGAGGGCAGCAGACTCATGTCTGAAAGACTACCATCCTGCTCTTCGAAGGCTGCAGGGTTATTTATATGAAGGGGATCTAGGGGGCAGATGGGCAAAGGTCTGCAAAGGGGCGGGTTTAGGGGTCCGCACGGAAGTGGGAGAAATAGGCGCCAGCTTGTTTCCTCACAACTGCTGTTTAACTCCCCTCTCCCTGGACTGCAAGACAAACCTTCAAAAGGGAAGAGAAATTGCAAAGAATAGGGAAAGGCAAACTTGCTAATGGATATCTGAGACACCAATCCAGTCATAAAGAAGACAAATTTGTCAAACAATGGAGAAAGACAAACGTTAATGCTTATCTGAGAGACCAGTCATTTGTAACTGTATTGGTAGCACTATTAAAATGGTGTAAATTTTCAAAAAAAAATTCTTGGCCAGGACACCTTGATCTCAACCTATATTTGAGAAGGATAATTGAATAATTCTATTTCCAGAGCATTTCTTCTTGGGTCACCCAAAACTTTATGTAGAAGTGTAAGAGGTGCTTGACACTCTGTACCTGCTATAAAACCCTCTGTCACTCCACATTCCCTACTGTCTGAGTGGAGAAAAATTCTCCTACCCCTTTGTATTCTCAGTTGGTTTTAGTATCCAGAGCATCACTAGATGACTCTGGATGTGTGCAAGAAAAGGCACAAAATGATGTAAAAATAAACTATTGTATTATTTTTAAAATAGTGTGCAAGGAGGAGTTATATTGATTTTGTGGATCCTGGTTTATGAGGGAGAACAGGGTGTTCATCTTAAACCAAGGAATGGGACAGCAGTCTGGTCACCAAGGAGAGAAGAGGGACTTGACGAGGAGAAAGGAAGGCATGACTTCTGGTTTCTTCTGAATGTTAATATGGGCTCCTACAGCTATACCTAAACCTGGATAATATTCCCCGAACATATTCTCTAGGAAGTAAATGGCCTCTATTACGGGTTTCCCTCCAGGGCTAAATTCTCAACTGAAATAATCTGTAAGAATATGTGGCTTAAGGGGATCAACTCTGAGAATTTGGGGGATGCCAATTCTGAGAATCTTGGGGTGGTCTACTTGAACACCCCCACTGCAAACAATGTTCCATCTCTTTAGAGTGACTTCTAAGACTTCTGAGGTCCATAATGCCATTTCAACATTACCAGGACTGCCTACACATTGCAGGATGTTCAGCTTGCAAGGTTTTCCTGTCATTCTGACAGCCAGCCATTTACAAACACTTCCTAGGTGTTGGTAATGTTTTTTTTTGTAAGATTCAGCTGCTCAGAGAATGGCCCTAATTAACCTTTTCTACCTATAATCCCTTTGTTCCATTGGGTGACTGTTGTGCCCCAGACTCTGTGTGTGCTATTTGCTGCTGTGAGGATTAAGTGCAATAAATGAATAAAGCAACTTGCATACGTCTTGCTTCTAGTAAAGACCGCATCTCTGTCAGTTCTTCTCTGTACTTGTGTCAGTGCATGGCTGAGGGGGGGGGCACCCTGGGACTCCCACACTTGCATACTCTAGAGAGACCAGGTCATGTGTGCACACAAAGGCAGAGCAAACTATTAGTATAAAAAATTTAATAGAATTAGTGTGTCTAGAAAGAGAAGAAAGAGTTTTAGTGTCTTCATAACCCCTTCCTGCTCCTAAGTTACCCATCCTTTCATGAGTAAATGTCCAGTCAAGAGGGTTTATTCAATGCAGGCTAGAAGTCTGGCTTAAGTCTATGGCGTGTTTCGGCAGGGAAACATCTGAAGAGGGTTCTGCTGAAGTCATCTGAGCACTGGGCCCGGCAAGGAGGACAGGTACAGAAGGGCCCAGGGCAGGAGGGAACCAAAGGCTCACCTCCTGTAGACTTGGGAGTTGGCGCTTCCCACTGTGCTGTGTGTCCCCGAGCCCTCCCAGCTCTGGGCCAGCTCTTCATCTCAATGTCTCTTGTAATCTCATGTCCAATTCCACTCTCATGATTTTAAGCATAGATACTATCCAAGCTGGGCATGGATTATATCTGATATGAATTGCCAGGCCAGCCATTGTTTCTTTTCCAACACAACCTTATCCTGAGTTGTTTGCTCCTGTTACTGGTAGATGCCCAAGCTCTGACTAGTTCAAGCACTTCTTTTGTCTGGCAGGTGTTTTGATGATGTCACCTGGGCTTTAAGTAGTAGCCTCTTCAGCAGGGTACTGTGGTGCTCTGACCTGCTGACTCAGAATCCCCCTCTTCTACATGGAGAGCCTGAGGCTTAAATCTGTGGACCTTTCTCTGTGTCCCCTCCTCTGGCACTCTCCAAGAATGAATCCTTTGTCCTGGGGACCAACTTTTGCACCCATTTATCCAGTGCAGCGCTGGGCCTTAGTAGCCCCAATATTGCATGTGACTAAGTCAACAACTGTAGAGGGATCTGTGGGTTGAGTGCCCCTTTATCACCCTGAACAGTGCTCACTTGCCCTTTGCTTCGAGTGATTGCAGGGATAAGTCTCTTTTTCCCTCAGTCATTTTTATTTTTGCCTTGTGTTAGTTTTGAATATCTGGAGGTGAGCCCAGTGCTTCAAGAGTAAGCCAAGCCTTACCCCTGGATTGGATTTTGAGGGTAAGGAATCAGTTAGATGAAGCGTGAGATGGGAAGCATAGGCCAGCTAAAGGGAAAGGGTATGTGCAAAAGCACTGTGGTAGGCATTTTTAGGGAAGCAAACAGAGCGTACAGAGAAATTTAGGAATGAGATGGTGTTGGGTCCCTGAAAAAACAGGGATTTCTCAGAGTTTTTCTCCATCACCATCCTGCACCGGAGACCTAGTGATAACACACAGCCTTGAGATGTCTGTGCGCTCAGAAAGCAGTAAATGATATGTGACCTTGATGTATGGTTCTCATGTGCATACTGTTGTAATCTAGGCATAAATCTGGCCCTATGCTGGCTTTGTCTATAAACTATATAAAAGCTAATAGGGTTCCTGACTGGGAGTGCACTGCCTCTGACTGGGTGCTTTTTGGCTACTGTGACTGGGGAACATTACTGCCCCTGGAGCCCAGAGGGGCTGTTGCCTCATACTTGTCCTGACTGGTGCCTCTGCTGTTGCTGCCAGGGTTGGGCAGCCTGAGACCCCCTGAGGACCCCTGGGGACTGCAGTTGCTGTGAATGTTGCTCCGGCCTGTGTCTCATCTCTTGGTGCTGTGATAAAGACTTGTTCCCCTGCCTGGGGCTTCCTCATGCTGTCCTCTCCTCTGCCCATATCATGAACCTGATGAGCTATGAGCTACAGGTGGAAAAGTATCCAGGAGCCAAGTCAGAAAGGGTTTTGGTGATGAGCTGTGCAGTTTGGACTTGATTCTGCAAGTCATGACGGTACTTTAAAGATTGGATTTTACTGCTGGACTGTCTCCCTCAGAGACAGAGTCTACAGTAAGTTCGTCTTTGTGTTTGCTACAGAAAGCATCTGACCAAATAATTTCAGGAGATTTCCATGGTTGTTTTGGATTAATGAACAAATGTAATAATGAGCATTTTGCAAGTCTTTCTTGTCTAATGGATGTTTATTCATTGGTTTCATTTTAAGAGACTAATGTGGGGAATTTGGATTTACCTTTAAGCCTCTTTAGCAAGCAAGTTATTTTCTTTTTCTTTTTGTAAGCAATTGGCTTTTCGCTTTTTGGGGTGCTGTTGGTCAGTTGTTAGTACAATCAGGTAGTCTTTGTTCTATTATTTAGTTTCACATTCACAAAATAATGTTTCATGTTCATAAACAATATTTCCAATTCTGATTCTTGGCAGTAAAAAAATTGAAAATAAAGGTGGTAAATTAAAAATTAGGACCTAAAACTTAGATCGCTAAACCTTCTTTAGAAAAAAATCTGGACCCCAAGTAGTTCTGTCACTGTGTCCTGAAGGCTAGCAGACTTCAGCTAGGAGTAGGAAGGAGGATTAGAAATGTGGAAAAGGCTTTGTCTTTAGTTTCCACCCCATGGACATTCACACCCTGTCTTATCTCAGTTGACAGAAAATTGGAGGAGAAATACTCTTCAATCCTCTTGGGTTCTGAGGCTGGAAAGCAGACAGTTCCATTCTAAAGGAGCTGAAAGTTTGAGTGATGAATTATCTTTGTAGAACATAAAACAGGACACGTTTTTGTGTTCTGCCCATTTATGCTCATTGTCTGCAATGTTCGTTTTCCTTTGGTTTATTAGGAAGGGGAAAAGATTAGAAAATCACAGTGTTTTCTGGTTAGGGGCAAGGTAGTTCAGTGGTTATATCAGCCTTGCTTATGCCCCAGGTTTATGCAAAATTCTGCTGGGTAGAACTTTTGTAGCTGGGGTGGTCAAGATCAATAAACTTGAGTTTATTATATTAAGCCCACATAACTGCAGTGAAACTTTCAGAAGTGCTATATTTTGACTTGCTTTTCTTTACCAGCTTTTTCATTTGCTAATTTAACGGAATGGAGAAAAACAAGAACAACCTCCTTTCTGTTTGTTTAGTGCAAATTAGTCTGTCCAGGTTGAGCTTTTCCATAAATCTGTGATGAAGGTGATGCTCTCTTGTTTGTTATAACTTTCCCATTATTTTTCAGTCTGTTTGTTGATGGAGATAATGTGAGAGCAAGAGGAAAAAGAGCGAACATCAAATGAGGCAATACGCATATAATACCATTGGAGCTACTCAAAATAAATGTCATTATTTTTAAATGTAGAAGTTTAGATGGAATTGGTAAGAGGTTGTCTAAGTTCTTCCTCAATATGATGATTACATCAAATGAATGAAAGATTTGCCTAGTATCTGACCCTGCACCATAGCTGATTCTCTGCTAGTATCTGGCTACCATGTGTCAGCATTACTGTCAGGCTGAGCTTTTTTTTTTTTTTTAAAATTTTTATTTATTTATTTGTACAGAACTGGGGTATAGGCCAGAGATGCGGAGGGTGAGAGGATTCACCAGGGACAGAGTGGGGAGCAGAACAGGCAGATCGACGAAGCACACTGCTGAGGGGAGCAGCGGGCGGGTCAGGAGAGGTCTGCCACACCATGTGGTCACCTCCAGGGCAGGCGGGAATCGAACTCATGTGGAAGTGGCTTTAGCTTCTCAGTGCAGTGCTTTAACCCGCTGCGCCACCAGGGAGGGCCCAGGCTGAGCTTTTTAACCTCAGCCTCATGTGACATTCTGTGCAGTGTTGTTGTTGTTGTGGGGAGTTGTCCTGTGTTTTGTGGATATTTAGCAGCATCACTGGCCTCTCTACCAGCAGAAAAAATGAGAACCACCTATACCCCCACCCTCTGCCAAATCTTGACAATTATATATGTCAATAGACATTGCTAAACATTTTAGAGTAGAAGTTGGGCAAAATCCACTGCTTTAAAGTATTGCACTTAACAAATATTCACTAAATAGAAATGCAGTCTTAAAGAAGGTAAGAAATCTACTTCATAGTTTACCATCTATCTATGTCATTAACCAGTGTCTACCATCTTTCCTTATACGTTTAACTCAAAGTTTTTTTTTTTTTCCTTTTCCTATACTCTTTGGAAAAACTCATCCAAGTCCATGACTTCAACAAGTCTTGAATATTATGATTGATTTCTTTCTGTGTACAACATTCTTGAGACATAATTCATATATCATAAATTACTGGCCAAGTTAAAAACATAAATTGAAACTTTAAAAGTATATTGCTCAATGGTTTCTAGTACATTTACAAGGTTGTGCAATCACTAGCACTGTCTGATTTCAGAGCGTTTTTCTCATCCCCAAAAAAACTCTGTACCCAGTAGCAATCACTTCTCATTTCCTCCTCTAATTGGTTTTATTAGATGATTCATGAATCAGGCAGCATCCCAGTTAGGAAGTAGAAGTAGTTCCGAGGATGTGTAAAATGGAAGGTGGTTATAGTCAGGAGAAGGAAAGCTGTCACACAGGAGGCTGTCACGCTTTTCAGGCAAGCCCACCTGCTTGGGGGCACAGCAGGTGCCAACGAGGCAGTTTTTCTGACAAGAAAATTCCAGATGTCCCGGTCAAAGGTTGCCTTCTTGGGAGAGACTGAAACTGCAGTTACTGAGATACTCTGTTTAGTTTAGTGACTTGAGGCTTAGCACAAAGGACTCCATTTGGGGGCCTGTTATCTCTGTGTTTAACACTGGCAAACACTTGTGCACTATGGGCCTTTATAGGTTTGTCTGTACTGAACATTTCATTTAAATGAAATTATGTTACATGACTACTTTGGTCTGAGATGTTTGTGTCCCCTCAAATTCACATATTAAGTCTTAACCCTTAAGGTGATGTATTAGAAGGTAGAGTAGGTCACAAGGCTGGAGCCCTCCTGAATGAGAGAGTATCTTATAAAAGAGACCCTAAGGAACTATTTTGTCCCATCTTCCATGTTGTGTGACAGCAAAAATACCAATTTTGGAAGTGACCCTCACCACACACTTTATCTGGATGTTGGACTTCCCAGAGTCCAGAGACATGAAAAATAAATTATTGTTGTTTATAAGCCACCCAGTCTTCACCTAAAAAGACTGAGCCAGTGGGTTTTTGTGTCTGGTTTACCACAAAAATTTCAATGCTTATTTTTATTTCAAGACCTATTTCTCCAATTCTCTGCTTCACTGAGCTGCTTGAGCTTCACCAGCTTGGGCATAACTGAATGTATCACTTCCTTCCAATTGTTCCTTATCTCAGTCAAATGTCCAATCCCCCAAGACTGGAGACTGTCACGGGCATCTCGTCTTCAGTGACAACATCCAGTTGGTCAACATCTCCATTTATAGATTCAGACTTCTTTCAGATCCTCATTATTTCTTCCCTACGGTGGTTTAATGTCTCCACCAATGAGTTATTTTGTTTTCAGGATCACTACACAGTCATCCATTCTCTGTAACTCCTCTGTTGTGACCTTTGACTGTCATTTTGTTTTTTTAAATTCCACAATGGTTGTCTTTTGCCCCCTGGAGCCAGGCTCACCTCCTCAGCCTGGCAAGCCAAGTCTTTTTTAATCTGACCCAGTTTGTTTCTCCACTCCTAGAAGGTCTCCCACCTTTTACTCACACTTAACATTTACCAAACTCTCTACTTCACAAATGTCTTGTTTGCTCGAATGCTCTTCGTCTCAATAATACATGTTCCTTTGGTCTGTAATGCTGACCTCTCTCTCCAGGAAGACTTCTCTGATGTCCCACCCCTTATCTGTAGAATGACTCAATGTTCTATTTTACTTTGTATCATAGAAATTCCCAGTTTTTTTTTTTGTTTGTTTGTTTCTTACCTGTTACACCTTCCAAATTGTGATCCCCTTCAGGTGAGGCCCCTTCAAGGCCTCCCCTTTGTTTGAATTGGCATCTCTGTGTTCTCACATGATCTTCCTTCTATGTTGTCTTGAGTTCTTCTCTCCTCTTCTTATAAGGACACTAGCCACAATGGATTAAGATCTGTCCACATAACTGGATTTTACCTAAATTATCTATTCAGAGTCCCTGGCTCCATGTACAGTCAGATTCTGAGGTTATAGGAGTTCCATATTTGAATCAGAGATATGGGATATGTGCTTCATTTAGCCTTTCATTTTCACTATGCTAAAACCTAGTCCTTAAAAAGTTCTGAGCAAATGTGAGAATAAATGGAAGAGTACAAAACTCAAGGTCAGAGAGAGAGATTTATTAGAAGGAAGAGGGAAAGACTAGGAAATCATACCAGAAATCCAAGGTAATGATGTTGCTAAGTCTTTTCCCTGAATTTAAAGCTGAGTTCAATTCTGAATTCCTGAGGCCAAAGAAAAAGGGAAGCCACTAAGAGTTATATAGTTATATATATAAAAGATTATTTTAATAATGGACAGTTAAAAAATTTAAGGAGATACTTATAATTTTTAATTTCTTTGGTGTAAAGATTTTATTTTTACCACTTCTATCAGATTTTTGGGAAGTATTTACATTTAGAAGACTAACAAACTCCATGTTCAGGATTTTTAAAGTTAGTTATAAAACTTAATTGGATATATTTACTTGGCCAGGTGGGGAAGAATAAAAATAAGCAATATTTCAATGTAATTCTCTTCTAAAAACAACTTTGTTGCACTTAATATAAGCAGCATTGTGGCCACATTTTCTGTTTCCACCCTAAGAATGATTAAATCCTTCTACCGAGGATTTAACATTGACATTTGCTGGGAATTGATTGAGAATCAGAACAAGACAGGAAACAATTCATTAGTCTGTGCTTTGTTTTCAGGAAAGAGGGCTTACACAAGTTTGTGTCTAAATTAGAAGCTCGGCAAAGGTCTTCAGTTTTGGGTGACTTTGACAAAGTAAGATCTACAGACTCTTCTGAGGGTCTCCTGGACACCCAGCCCAGCAGAGGTGTAGGTAGGAGCAGAATCCCTGAGAGCCAATCTGGTGCCATTTATCAGGATTTCTGGTATTCTTCCAGTAATTTTAATCTAGTAACTGACATTACTATCAGTCATTGTTATTGCTAACATTAATTGAATAATGAACCTGCACCCAGGCAGTGCTGAATTAATACTTGTCCTATTTCATATAATCTTTACTTCATATAATTTTCATTGAAAATGGGGCAAATTCTAATATACCCTTAATTTAGAGATAAGATGGCTGGGGTTTAGAAAGATTCAGTAAGTTACAGCTGACAAATAGAGGTGCTTCCAATTAAATCTGGCTGTTGGTTTTGTGGTTTGGTAGTGGACTTTAAACTTTATCTTATACCACCAGCAGAGTATTCAGTTAGTCCTGAACTTAGCCTTGACTTGTGAGAGCAGAGTTCAGCTAAGCATGGTGCATGTACCATGGAGGACTGTAAAAGGATCAAAAATGAAACAGAACTTTGAAGTCCAGCTGTTAAAGAGCAGTAGGAGCAGATCTGAAATGAATAATATTGAACTTCCTGTGGAAGGGTGAATACATAGAGGAACTGTGAACATCCTGTTAAGGAGGAAGTTGAGGGGTCACATCTACAGAGTTTGGGTTTGTGCTGAAGGATTCCAAGAAGGTGCTATTATGGGTTAAATTGTTCCTCCACAAAAAGATAATTGAAATCCTAACTGCTAGTACTTCAGAATGTGACCTTATTTGGAAATAGGATCTTTACAGAGGTAATTGAGTTAAAATTGGGCCATTATAGTGGATCCCAATCCAGTATGATTGGTGTTCTATGAAAACAGAAGGTGATCTGCAGATACCCAGGGAGTAGATGGCCATGTAAGTGGAGTGAGGTATAACAGGAAGTCAAGAAATGTCAAAAACTGTGGGAAAACATCAGATACTAGAAGACGAAAGAAAGAATGTGACATCGGTGACATCTGGGGTCTCAAGACTGTGAGCTTATAAGTTTCTGTTTCTGTCAGGCGACTGAGATTCTGGAACATTGTTAGAGGAGCCCTAGGAAGCTAATACAGGGATTCTGCAATGGCTGTTAACTGTTTAGCAAAAGGACATGTCAGTGATCTTTGCTCAAAGAATGGAAGGAACGAGTCAGAGCTGGGAATATTAATTGTGAGAAACCACTGATATTTAAAAGAGAAGCTTGTTGGTCATTTTGTGACTGTGTCTTTCTGTAGGTTTCATTGAAACATAGTTTACTATTCTATGAGGAAAAACCTAGTTTGACTACAGGCAAGGCTGATTTTTTTTACTTTCTCAGATTTTTAACTTAAAAATGAGATTTAATTAATAATTTCTAACTTTTCAACCTGAAGTAGTGATGTAAAGTTTCATTTTCATGTAACTACAATTAAAATAAATTAGAGTTGTATTATTATAGTGATCTCAAGTACCAGCAAAAGTTATGAAGGTAGTTCCAGAAAGATCGAAGTTTGAAAAAACTATGAGGCAAGTTACTACCAATTCTATTGAGAATTTTAAAAAGCTAGATTTTTGTCTCATGGATTCGTTTGTAGGTGTTGAGAATTTATGCATGTAAGTCTTTATGCTTGCTTATGTAGCGATTGTAGGTATGGAGAATAAGTGATATAAGTGGAGACTACAGGAATTAATTCAATCCAAAACACCAACTTTGTTTATATAATACAGAATATAAACATCTTGCTTCTTTTACATGCTTTTTAAAATTTTTGTTATAAGTATTTAATTTACTGGGGCTGAAAATATTGTGCTGGACAATAAACTTGGTCTAAGGCTGACATTTATTTATTTGAAAGAGACTGTGTTAAACTAGACAAATTACCAGTTTTCCTTCTGACTCACTGATGCATTTCTTTTTAATTATAAGTACCCCAGAAGAACCAAAATCATTCTTTGTGTTTTTTATTTCTTAATGTGGAGTAATTTTATTAAGCAATTTCTCTCCTAAAACTCTGTTGTGGAATTGTCATGTAGAGAAGATCTGAGCACAATTCTCTGGTAAGGACGAGGTCTCCTGATGATAACTGTTACCTCCGCCAAGGGGCAAGGGGATTGGCCAGAGAGTTATGGAAAGAAAAGCCAACCAAAACCTCAAGTTCTCTATTTCTTTTTCTATTTTTATTATTTTGTAAAGATTTATTTATGCATACATACAGAACTGGGGTACAGACCAGATGTGTGGGGCAGGTAGGTTGGGTGGGTGAGAGGATTCACCTGAACCAGAATGGGGAGCAGAATAGGCAGATGTACTGAAACACACTGCTGAGGAAACAGTGGGTGGGTCAGGAGAGGTTTGCTGCGCTGTGCGTCACCTGCCTGGCCAGGGATCCAACTCATGTTGTAGTGGCTGTGATATACTTCGCAGTGTTGTGCTTTTACCCATTTGTGCCACCAGGGAGGGCGCTCTAGTACTCTATTTCTAAAGTTTGTCTAGGAATGGCCCTGTGACAAGAAAGGATGAGCAACATAGACCAAATTCTGGCTAGAAGCAAGAATGTCATTGTAGTGGGCAGGACTTGAACATCTGCCTAGGAATCCACAGGGCAGTTGCAGCATTTTTTACAGGTGTGCTTTTTTTTTTTTTAAGATTTATTTTATTTATTTATGCTTACAGAACTGGGGTACAAGCCAGAGGTGAGGTGGGTGAGAGGATTCAACAGAGACAGAGTGGGGAGCTGAACAGGCAGATTGACAAAGTACACTTCTGAAGGGAGCCATGGGCAGGCATGTCAGGAGAGGTCTGCTACGCCATGTGGGTCAACTCCCTGGCGGGGATCCACTTGTGCTGCCGTGCCGAGAGTTTCATAGTGCAGTGCTTCAGCCTGTTTTGCCACCAGAGAGGCCCTACAGTTATACTTTTTTATGACACTGTATGTCCCCATTTGCCACTGCCTTTGGAAGGAGGCTTTGGAGTCCAACCCATTCATAAATTTAGACTTCCTGCTCTTTACTAGGCCTATCTTACATGACAAGTTTGGAGCAGACACTGATAAGGAGCAAACACTAAGGGAGACAGATATTTTATTTATTTTATTCTTCTAAATATTTTCTTATTTTTTAAAAAAATTAACCTCTTCATCTCATTAGTCATGGCCTTGAATCTGGATACTTCCATGCAATTACCACATGTAAGTTCAGATTCAGAATAATCACATTTCTCTTCAACTCTCATGTGCCCAAATCATTGTTTGTACTTCTTACTTTAAAGGGAGTTCAGTTATTAATTTAAAGAATTTTCTATTAAGATATAATTTGCAAATAGTAATAGCTCACCCTTTGACAAGTTAATTCAGTAGTGAAGTCAATACCACTGAAGAACAGTTCTAGTACCCCTCAAATTCTCAGATTTTTTTTTTGTCCCTTTGCATTCAACCTGTCCCCAGTTTCTGGAAATTACTGATTTATTTTCTATCCTTATCATTTTGCATTTGCCAGAATCACTTGTACATCGGCTCATCCAATATTTAGCTTTTTGAGTCTGGCTTGTTTCACTTAACATAGTGCAGTTTAAGCTTATCCATTTTTATAGGGTTCAGCAATGTTAAAAATTCACTGTTAAATAATATCTCACAGTTTGTTTACCACTCGGCAAGTAAAGGACATTTGGTAATTATGAGTAAACTTTCTATCAATGTTGGTGTGCAGGTTTTCATATGAACATAAGTATTTATTTCATTTATTTTTAATGTGAGATTTTCTTTGGTCAACTGAAAGCAATAGAGAATCTTTAACATGTGAAAGAATCTCTAGCAACCAAGCTAGGAAATGAAGAACAGATAGACAGCCACCTTGGAGGAGAAGGGAAACAGGTGAACCTAATTCATTTAATGTTTATTTCTTGTTTGAGAGCTAAGTTTGCAAGCATTTATGTTAGCAAAACACATTTTTTGAAGTAGACTCCTAAATCTAAACAAATGGAGGTGTTTTAGCCTAGTAAAAGATGTCTTAGAAAAAGGTATCTTGCATAATAGTTTGGTAAAATAAAAACTTTTCAATGAGTCCCCTGGACGAGGATGTGAGGTCAGCTTACGTCACTTTTCCCTTCTAACTAGCATGATGCAGTTCAGAGCAGTTAGAACCTGATCCTTTTTAAAGTGTGGCCCACAAGAAGACAGGTTTGAAATGGTTCTAACCAGTTGGCTCCAGATGAGTGAGTTAGGAAGTCACCATCAGTGACACAGTGGCCATGATTTTACTAAGTTGGATCCATCATGGACCCTGCTGCTTGCAAAGTCACAATCCGATGAAAATGCAGTGAACAAGCTCCTTTACAGAGTAGCAACTAAAAATGTTTCTTGAAGACACTCTTGCACTTTGTTCTCAGCTTTCCACAAACCTTCCCCAGCTTCTCTTCATAGATCAGTTTCTACAGAATCCCCGTCTTTCATTGAAAGCAAAAGACATTACCTACGGCATTTCTTTGGAGACTAAAGACAAAGGGAAGGGTATTTCTGATTGATGTAGAGGAAGTCTGAGTCATTTTTTTTTTAATGTCAGGGAAAATGCATAGGTTTGAGAAAATGTCCTGAGTTCAAACACTTTGTGGTGGTTGCACATTTACTATTTAGATACCAGCACCATAAATTTGCCTCTTTTCTTAGTGAGTGCTTGTTCCTGAGAAATGTGTTTGCTATTCATTGAGTCTTGTGTCTTTAAGGTGCTTTTATCAACCAGCCTGCAATTTGAGTTCTTTGCCTTATTACCTCCAGTCTTTTGTTTATCTTTTCTGTTTGCCTGGAAGCTGAACTGGACGCAAGTTGTTTGCCATGCCAGGATCTCTTTGAACATCTGTCCAGTTATCTGATCATCCATTTCATCCTCCCACTTACAAAATCCCACAGAAACAGAACTTGCCCAGGTTTGCACATATGGTTGATGTTCACAGCTTGAAAGTGTCCAAGCTATTTAAGTTTGATTTTCATTTTAATGAAAGCTCATGGTTTTTCCCAGAGATGAAAGCAAGGTGTTAGAAATCTCCAGATTTCCAGGTCGACAGATCACTTAAACGTTAGCTCAACCATATCTGTTCCATTTTTAGTAGAGGATTATGCTTCAGTGAGCGCAATTCAAACCTATCCACCTTAAAACTTTAGAGGACACAAAATGTACTTTAGGTATCTGATTTCAAAAGTTCCTTTGAACTTTAAAAATCCCATTTTAGTGGACTGTATGGTTACCAAATAGTTTCTAAAAACAACCAGGAAAGTAGTTCATGGAAATATCCAATCAAGAAAAAAGCAAATGCATTTTTAACAGGTAGCAGCCCCACTTGGATAAAAGCTTTAAGGCAGAGCTCTTCAGCAGGGACACTGACCTATTTTGCACACTTTTTCTGGTCACTTGATTTGCAACGGGGCCTTTGGGCACCACCTTGCTTTCTATGGAAGTTTGAAGGAGGGTTAACTCAGAATTGTGAAAAGATAAAAGGATTTTGAGAATGATCAAATTCTCCTTTTAGTTCTCCAGGGATCTTCTAGTACATTTCCTGGTTCATAGGTTTCCAGTACAACAGGCTCTTGAATAATCTTTCATTATAATGTTGAGGAGAGAAAAAGAAATACATTTCCAATGAGGGCTACTCTCTGTGAGTTTTCCCAGGTACCCCAGTTTGATCCCCCATGCCAAAACATGCATAGGTCTGGTGGTGTGTGTTAGCTCCCCCAGGTTGAGTGGGGTGCATGTGGGGTCCACATGTAATTGAAGAGTGGCCAGTCTAGAGCCAGGTCTCACCTAGTGACACTCACTTATAACCTGGAACTAGAACTGTGCAGGTCAGAAAATAAGACAGTGAGGACAAATGATGGTTTAGCATTTGATACTTTGGCTTTATTTCAATGTTTGGTGTTGTTTTTACAATACTATGCTGTGGTAACTTTTGTTTATGTCATTTAGTCTTTGGTGAAGGGTTTGTGCAACATCATTTTGCTGAAGGTCACAGTTTCCAAGAATAAGTTGAGGATGTTGAGGAATTATATATACCTTAGAGGATTAAATTATGGCATAAGAATAAAAAGTCACCAGGTAGCTAACCGAAAGTATGATTATGTATATCAGGCATAATGCACAATGTTCTGATACAAACTTCCAGACTTTTAATAATTTGATAGAAAATCAGTGATGTCCTCAGCCAAGCAGAACTGGGGATTCTCTTATTTTATCTTCTGTGATTAATGTTCTGCTGTTTAGCGAGTCTTACCACCAGACTCCTCTTGTGTCATTCTGTGTTGAAATGGACTTTGTGTGCAAACCTAAAACTCTAGAAATAACCATTCAAGCTTTTGAAAAAAACTCAGTAGCTTTAAATCTTTACTTACAAGAAACTTGAAGTTCATCATAAATATGGTTTGATCACTTGCCTTCCAGGGGGTTTATCCTCCATCCAGCATTCTGGGTTTATTCTGGGGGTTTATTCTCCACCCCAGAAGTGGCATCATCCCTGAGGCTGGAGAATCACAGCCCCTTTCTGTTTATCTGGGTCTCTTGCCCAAAGTCATCTTTGACCTGCCCACTTAGCAGGGATGTGAGTGTGTTTTTAATTTGCCTTCTTTCATTGGGAAGAATGATTGGAACTTTGAGATCAAACTGAAAAGATTGTCTGTGGGGCAAGAAGTCATTCCAGGACATCCCCTTTCCCCGACATTACTCTTCTGTGTGAGGACAGCCCCTGGTTTCACTTCACACCTCCTCTGAATCAGTAACTTCACAGCCCTAGATATGTTTTCTCCTCTATGTGTCAAAGAGAATATCAACAGAGAATACATGATGGCACTGGAGAGATGGTGTTAGAATTGAACTTTTTTCCTGCATGTCTATGTTTAATGATACCACCTACAAAATGTCAAATGTGACACATTTGGGTTGGTAAAGAGAAACTAGAGAAAGGTGTTTCCCCCTCTCTCCTCCTGCCTTGTTTAGGAATATTAACACAATACTAAATGTGTCAACATAGCCCTTCTCTGTATTCTTTCTCATGGACGGATATTCTGATTGGTTGATAGAGTTCTCGATCCTAACAAATCCTCAGGGGTCTGCTCTTCTGTTAAGAGCGATACTGCAAGTATAGCTGTGTTTTCCGGTCAACATTTGCCTCTTTCCGCCCACACTGCACTTGCAGCTGGGAACATCCTAACAGGCTTTGAGTAGATTTCCCTTGCTTCCCCCTTCCTCCCACGGGCTCTTACTGGGCTCCACACCCTTAGGCAGCTGTAAAAGCCCAGTCATACATGGGGCTCAGTGTTTCCTCACAGGGGACTTGTGTCCAAACCCAGAGGATTCAAAGTAAAAAACACATACCTCTTTTCAATGAGAAGATCTTGAGCCAACAGTTGAACATTGAGCCTCTCTGAAAATTTGTGACTGAATTTGTGAGGGGAAATATGAGGAAAAACTGAGTGTTTGGTGTTAGGTAAAGACCTTCACTTAAGGAAGGTGGGCTCTTTGATGCTTTTGTCATGCTTTATCATTTTTTTTTTTTTTTTAGATTCACAAGGTCTGTACCAGAATCACAAGCTTAGTGTTTTGAAGAGAGCAAGGGACCAGATGGAATTCAAGAGTTTTATCATCATTTCAGTATCTTAAATAACTTACTTGATCTTGAGCAAATTCTTGTGAGATTCATTTTTTCCCAGAATCATAATGAGGGTGCTTGTTATTGGGAAGACAAATTGTTTCCTTTGTTAGAGGCTTTCAGATATTTTTTAACTTGCTATTTGTGTTCGGTGGTTTTCTCCCTGCTAGGTGAGTGGGCCTCCAGGGGGTGGCAGCCCCTGTCCTGAGAGCTGCCCTTCACTTTCCATTTACAACCTCTCTCTCCTGTGCCAACCTTCTTTGCCATCATTTGTACTGAGTTTTAAGGAGCCTTGAAGCATGTCAATCAAATATTCATCTTTCCTTCCTAATAGGTGAAAGTATTAGCAAATAAGCACTCATTCATGAAATTGATTTTTAAATAATAATGATGTGAATTCACTAAAGTGTTCAAGATAATCTGAACTCTCACGAGTGTCTCAATTTGATTTGAGTCTATTGTGACTGATGCTGCATTTATACATAAGTCTCTCCATTTATGTCAGCTATTTTGAAGAAAAAGCTGGAATCCTTTTCCTTACTTTTTAAAAAGGATTTCTTTTTATTTATTAATACAAGAACTGAGGTATAAGCAAAAATGTGGGGTAGGGGGGAGAGGATACACAGGAGACAGAGTGGGGAGCAGAACAGGTAGATTAACTGAAATACACTGCTGAGGGGAGCAGTAGGCAGGTCAGGAGAGGTCTGCCATGCCATGTGGGTCAGCTCCCTGACTGGGGATTAAACTTGTGCTACAGTGTCTGCTGATGGATAGCTTCATAGTGCTGAGACTTAGCCCCTTGAGCCACTAGGGAGGACCTCTGGAACCCTCTTTCTTAGGCTACTTTTTCTTGGGAATAAAATCAAGATGACAAAAAAAATGGGTAAGTGTCATTCTTGGACTGCCGTCCCTCTGCCTGTCCATGGAATTTCCTTAATTCCCTTTCAGAAATATTAAGTTTGCTCCTAGAAGATATTTCATCTGACTTCTGAGCACCTTTCTCTGCCTGTGCCATAACGATTTGCCCCTCATTACAGGATATTCCTTCTATTGCTTTTGGTTGTTCTGACTGTGGATGTTGCAGAGACAGCATCCAAACCCCTCCAGCATGGCTTGCATGTGCCCGTGTCCATGCCAGGGTGCGCTCTCCTCTGAGCCAGTTGCTGGGTCTTGATCTCAAAGTTAAAGACCCTTTAGATTTTATGCCCAGCTTTTATACTTTTACCCATCAATCGATGAGTCCTGATGAGTGGGAAAGCTGATTCAATAATTGAACATCCACTGTACTCAGAACGACTCTTCATTCCAATGCCAGGTTCTCCTCTGTCACAAATATAGATGCCTAACTCCCTCCCAATATGATGATTCTCCCTTCTCTCTACTAAGCTCTGGAAAATGAACTGAAGTTTCTGTCCACCAATTCTCCTGTTATTACTGAAACCTACGGTGAATATAACTCAAATTGATCAGGAATTCCTAGTCCAGAAACTTCATCCAAGTGATGCGTTCATTTTACCCTTCTTTTAATATGGAAGGTTGGTTCTTCCATGCCTACAGCTCTGCCAGGTGACTGCCCACCTGAATTCTGTCTGCCTGGTCACCCAGGTGAGTATTCTGGTACATGGGGAGATGTAGAGTGACTCCTATCTAAGCCAAATCTGGGCATCACCTGGGGGTGTCTAGCACACACCCAGAATGGAGAAGCTCCGGGATAGATGAGGAAGGACTTCTGAGTTGGGTAATGTTTGTGTGAGTAGAGGAAAAGTATGATCTTGAAAG
>NW_004567131.1:22373008-22443362 GCF_000260355.1 Condylura cristata | reverse complement strand
TTTTTAAAAATTCTGCTCTAATAAACCAGTCTGTGTGTTCCAGGGTTCCAGGGTGAGACTTTCTTATTAACACCTTGTGATACTCCCTGCAGTTTGGAGATAAAGAAAACCTTCACTTGGGGACAGAGTCTGGTGTGTGACAGGCTGCACCTGCACTGCCCGAGGCATCTGTCCTGTGACTGTGACACATAGTGACACACACTCTTCCTTCCTGGTCCCTCCACCGGTTATGCTGGGCAATTGCCATCATGGCACATAGTCAGGGACTCAACTTCCCCTTTACAGGAGACATGTGGAGGGGACTTTTCTCGACATTATGCTGGCTCATTGGACGAATCCCTCTTGCTGTTCAACAGAGACTGGAGGTTGCAATTTTAGTTGTGGTTCCTTGTTTGATGGCAAATGTATGCCATGCTATTAAGCTCTCCTCTCCTCTTTGTACAATTAAAAGTGTCATTTGAAAATTTTATTCCAGGTATTTCAACTTTTTGTTTATAATCCTGTTTAAAACCAGAATGCTTATTTGTTTGGGGTTTATTGCCATTAAACTCTCCTTTGGCCTAAGGTAGAAAAATGAAACCATGAATTGCATACTATAAAAAATTTGGTAATAGAATGTGAAATATATATGTGGAGGAGGGGAGAGAGATAAGCAGACATTCTTGTTTTCTGTCTCCCTCTCTTCTGACCTCCATCAATAAGTCTTGTGTTTCCTGCTTCCAAGTATGTCTGAAATCTCTCACTTCTCCCTAACTACGCCTTCCCAGATGAAGGAACCACAGACTTCTGCTATGGTGACATGCCAGCCCTCCCACCACTTCTAGGCTTCTACTTCGCTTCCTGTGAATCTACTCCCCATCCAGAAACCAGAGGAACCTTTAAAGGCAAAATTCTTTAGAAGTGTGTCATGGTCCTGCACACACTTTCACCACACTCAGCCTTCATGCCTTGCATGCCACACCACACTCATGTTCCATGGCCGCCTCCTTCAGCCCAACACACTCTAGACAATTGTTCTTCTTCCTGGGTCTTCAAATGGGCTGCACACATCCACACACGACACAGCACACACACAGAGTGCTGTGAGATATTTGTAAGTTCCTTTAATTAACTAGGGTTGCCGTGACTAACCCCAAAGTTTACTCTGAATTTCAAGGGAAGGTTCTGGCCAGCCTTCTGTCCACGGAGGTCCTCTTCCCAGTCCTGTGCAGCATGACTGTGACCTTCACATGGCTGCCAAGGGCATGCAGGGCTGTTGGATAAGGGGCCCTATTATGATCTTACTTTAACTCATCAAGTCTGCAGTGGTTTTGTTTCCAAATAGGGTTATGTCTGAGTTACTGGAGATTAGGACTTTAACCTATGCACATCAGAGGGACACAACACAATTCCTCTTGTTGCTCTGTGTCTGGAGATGGACCCAGTTTAAACTACAAGTCAACCAAAATATAGCTTCTACCATCGCTGGGACAAAAGACCATTTTCTCTGTTTTATGTTGACATGGCCTAGATTTGCTATTCAGATAGTGTGAATTTCCAGCATTCTTCTCCTAGACAAATACATTTCTTGAGCAAAAAAAATAGACCTTTAATATATATTTGTTGTGCAATGCAGGAGCTAATGATAACCAGGTGTCGCTTTAAATGAGCGAAGAGCAACACAAAAACAAATTTAAAAAAGCAGTTAATATTTGTGAAACCAAGTTGCCTCAGAACAGACCCTTCAGAGAGCTACAAAATATGAGAAAAAAATGTTTGTGCTTGGATCAGCACCTAGTTTGGCCACAATTATGATTTAGAATGCAGGATGTTACAGAGCTCTGTGTACTGCTTGAAAAGAACAACCCTCCCAAGCACAATTATTTCCTCTAAGTCACCTCTAATGGTCAGCCTTGAAATTGAATGGGCCTTTCTGGTACTGACTGTGTTCAGGCAAAGACTCAGGAGATGAAGGAACCCACAGATTAATTTTTCAATTTGTTGTAACAGGCAAGGGGAGATGCTCGTTTGTACAGAACTAAATTGAGATAGAAGTTGCCTCCCCTGTGTGCACATGAGGCCGTGATGCACTATGAATAAAGACACTCTCTTACTGATAAAAAAAAAAAAAAAAAAGGATTGTTTCTACGGGCAGTTTTGAAAAAAAAATATTTTTAAAAATTCTGCTCTAATAAACCAGTCTGTGTGTTCCAGGGTTCCAGGGTGAGACTTTCTTATTAACACCTTGTGATACTCCCTGCAGTTTGGAGATAAAGAAAACCTTCACTTGGGGACAGAGTCTGGTGTGTGACAGGCTGCACCTGCACTGCCCGAGGCATCTGTCCTGTGACTGTGACACATAGTGACACACACTCTTCCTTCCTGGTCCCTCCACCGGTTATGCTGGGCAATTGCCATCATGGCACATAGTCAGGGACTCAACTTCCCCTTTACAGGAGACATGTGGAGGGGACTTTTCTCGACATTATGCTGGCTCATTGGACGAATCCCTCTTGCTGTTCAACAGAGACTGGAGGTTGCAATTTTAGTTGTGGTTCCTTGTTTGATGGCAAATGTATGCCATGCTATTAAGCTCTCCTCTCCTCTTTGTACAATTAAAAGTGTCATTTGAAAATTTTATTCCAGGTATTTCAACTTTTTGTTTATAATCCTGTTTAAAACCAGAATGCTTATTTGTTTGGGGTTTATTGCCATTAAACTCTCCTTTGGCCTAAGGTAGAAAAATGAAACCATGAATTGCATACTATAAAAAATTTGGTAATAGAATGTGAAATATATATGTGGAGGAGGGGAGAGAGATAAGCAGACATTCTTGTTTTCTGTCTCCCTCTCTTCTGACCTCTATCAATAAGTCTTGTGTTTCCTGCTTCCAAGTATGTCTGAAATCTCTCACTTCTCCCTAACTACGCCTTCCCAGATGAAGGAACCACAGACTTCTGCTATGGTGACATGCCAGCCCTCCCACCACTTCTAGGCTTCTACTTCGCTTCCTGTGAATCTACTCCCCATCCAGAAACCAGAGGAACCTTTAAAGGCAAAATTCTTTAGAAGTGTGTCATGGTCCTGCACACACTTTCACCACACTCAGCCTTCATGCCTTGCATGCCACACCACACTCATGTTCCATGGCCGCCTCCTTCAGCCCAACACACTCTAGACAATTGTTCTTCTTCCTGGGTCTTCAAATGGGCTGCACACATCCACACACGACACAGCACACACACAGAGGTACACAGGCACACACAGGCGCACACACACACACACACGAGTCCCTTTGCGCCACTCACATCTCTATTTCAGTGTCTCCCTTTCAAGGCAGCATCTCCAGGCTGCTATGCCTGCTTTCCCCTCCAGCCTCTGGCACCATTTCTCTAATCCCTTTGTCTCACATTGGTTGTAGAACCTTGAGTTGAGTATTCCTTATTTACGTGTCTCTCCCTGCCCATTTTCTCTAGTGTGTGTGTGTGTTTGTACATGTGTTACTTGTGCATGTGTGTGTCGGATCTCTGTCTGTGTGCCTGCTCTTGAATAAAGAGAATGTCAGGTTTATCTGTGCTTGCCTGAAAGCACTGAATATTTGGTGAATGGGTAGGTGAATTAAAAGTGTGGAGGGAGAGGAAAAGGGAGAAAAAAAGAGAACAAAGGGTCTTTCCCCACCTCTCCTAACATTAAAGTTTGAAAATGCTTTTGAAAAGAAATATAGAGTGCTCTAGGTGGATGGTTATTATAGAAATTTTTTGCATCATTACATGTAATTTGTCTAGAACTTTCATAGTAAGCACTGTGTGTTTTGAGTAGAAATTCTATAGATAAAATAATCCATAAGAATTCATTTTAATTGGGAAAGAAATTAAGAAACTTGGAAAGTAATCATTCTAGGTGAATGTCAGTATTCTTTTGAACATCCAATAAGATATGAAGTCTTTATTACCTTTTGGCTTTCAAGACAGTCTATTCTGTCTCATCCTATGACAAAATTTAATGACTACTTTCTCAAAGTTGTTCAATTGTGTTCCCTTCACTACTTTGTATACACACACATATTACATATGCATAATATACATAGGCTCCGTGTTTGTGTGATACTGCTTTATCACATTATATAGGTTGCAAAAGTACAGCCCTAGAAATCAGCCTCTGTATAAGCTACATAATGTTCCCCAAAAGACTTATAGTTCCCATCCATCACCACACAATTAACCCTTTTTACCCAATTTACCTACCTCTCTTCCCTCTGGTAACCACTATTTTGTTCTTATAGTCTAAAAGTTTATTTTTGTTTGGTTTGAGTGTTCACTGTGTTCCAATACTTTCCAGATGTTTTTACTAATTTCCATTTAATTCCTTTTGTTTATGCTACATTCCTAGACTGAAAAGTCATCTCCTGTTATTTTTTTCCACTCACCCTTTAAAATCTAGCTCACTCCTACTTTCATCAAAAAGCAACTCTTTTACCTTAATAGTGATTCTTCCATATTTAAAACTGCTATTGAGCTTATGACTTTATAGTACTGTTTATGGTTAATTGTTTTTACAGATCAAAAGCATCGGGGACCTCAAATACATCTACTTCGCCTCCCTAGTAGAGGTCCAGGCACGTAGGAGGCGTTTGTCAGTGGATATACTAGTTGGCATCGCCACTGTGAGCACATAGGACTGTGTACACATAGCGCAGCTAGACCCACAGCCCTAGGATTTGGGGGTAGACACAGTGGGTGGGCTTATGTGCTATAGTTGTGAATGAGGAGAAGCCAGGGAAAGATTCATAAATGTTCGTGCCAAAGCGGTTAGTCAGTAACAATAGCAAAGACGAAAAAATATTCCACCCAAATCAACGACGAGATATCCAAATAGCATCCAGATAGGATGAACTGAAATATGGTTTCATCGGCAGAGCTGTTCCTGTGGCTGGTGAGACAGTCTGAAGCCCCTTTCACTGGAAGATTCGAGAGCACCTCGCTCGTGTTCTGCTTCCGTGCGCTGGGTGAAACCCTCTTCCCTGGATGCTTGCTTCCCGTTATGTAATAATAAACAGGCATTCGGTCTCTGTGAACTTGATTAAGGCAAGTTTTTCTCTGCGGGGTGACAGGGCTACTTTTAACACACTCAGTAAAATCTGGTTTCTTAACCTGCAAGCCTGAGATTAGACCTTGGGTTATATTGAATTCATTAAGGTAAATGTGACCTTGTGGGAACTTCCTGCGCAGCCAGCCGTTAACGTTTGAAGCTTAAAAAAACAAAAAAAAAACTGTATAGTAATTTTAACTTGTGTCCATATTTCATTTGAAGAGAGGAAGAACGTTCACTCCTTGCATCATTTGCCTTCCTCTGACCAGGCAGCAGTGAAGAAATCTAATCTAGACTCTCATCAGGAGAGAAGGCAGTTGGGGCTGGGGGTGCAGGGAAGATTCTCTTCCTTGTGTACGTTCTGCAGTTTTTCATTTTTTTAGGTCAGGTTTTCTTGAGCTGTAAAATTTTCTTAAAGAGGGAAGTGGAGAGAACAAACAAGCAAGTTCTCAACCCAGATGGAATTAGAAATCTAGAATTTCCAAGGCTATTTACATTAATATAAATTCTGTTACTTAAGGTTCAGAAATAATTTTTAAAACTCGTTAGAATAATTTTCTTATGAGAAAGATAATGGCATGCATATCAGGAAAGCAAAGTGACTGTGATTGATGAATTTTAGCCAAAGAATAAAAAAAAAATTGCTGCTTGTCTCTTCTTGAATGATTCTTTGCACTTTTTTTCTGCTGCTTCCCCAATGTAGCTGACATGCTGAGTAGACTCAGCATATTCAAGCAGCAGGGACTCCTACAAAAATATATTTGAAGATTATTATGCTGGTTTGGAAGAGAATTAAAGTGAGATTGACAGTAATGTGCCTCTTTAATTTTGTAAGGAATTTTTGAGGTAGTTTGTGTTTACCATCACTTTATTTAAACTTTTTGATTGTATCTAGAGAAAAAAAAATTAAGAAAATCAATGCTAACCCTTTTCTTTACTGACTTAAAAAATTAAAATTCACAGGGCCTTGCGATCAAATAAGAACTGAATAATTGGTAAGGAATATATCTGTGAAGAAAAATGGTAACTTGGATGCCATCACACCTGCAGATATGTGGGTAATATAATGCACACACATATATAATGTGTATTATACACATATAATATTTGGCTGTTATATAGGTGATATCTTATTCTTTCTGAAATACAGAAAAATCAGTGATTCTGAAGTGTTTACTCATGTTAACACATGAATCTGGGTTGATAATATGGTTGAGAATCAATTATCAAGTTCTATTTTATCATATTATCCCAAGGCAATACCGATACCCTCTAAGAGTATTAGAGGTTATTAAATTTCTTAGGTCAAAATGACTTAAATACATTTTAATTAAAATATGTATAGGGGATGCATACACATACATACATAAAAATATAAAAAATAACCATTCTTTAGAAAAAAATAATAGGACTGTTAGGAATGGGTAGAAAGGGTTAATTAATCCTATTTAGATTTGAATGGGATCAATGGTGGTCTCTAGTAGGATGTGATCCTGGCATGGAACATGGCAGCCATACTCAAGGGTCTTGGGAAGAGTGTCCATCAGTGTCAGTAGCAGGTGTAGGAGAGAGTCCTACAGATTACTGGGATTCCTGCCAGCAATTCAGGGAACACCAATGAACAGATTCAATGGTTACACAGGGGCATAGGGTCAAAGTCAGTTTAATTGGTATTTGAGATAGAGGCCCCTCAATTCAGACAAAGCTCTCATCAGATGGATTGGGACAAAGAGCAAAAGGTCATGTGAAGGCCAACATTCAATGGGTAGGCGGATGACATGGGCTCCCCCCAGCCTCCTGAATGCTGGATTTATTAGCAATGCAAGTAGTTTCAGATGGCACCAGTTGGTAGATCAAAGCTTACTGATTTCTGATCTTCCTTTGTCAAGACTGATTTAGGAAATCGATGACTGGATATGTTAATATAGCATAGAGGCAAGAGCAGGCAAGAATGAATGTCAAGTATAACAGATTCTTTCTACTCTGATCAAGACACTAAATAAGGCAAACTTTTGATAACTAAGAAAGTGCATATGCTAAAATAAGTAAAAGCAAATTTTATCTGTTCCTTTAAATTCAATGAATTTTCTGTGTAGAATTTGTCTTCTCAAGGGTAGACCAGATGTCAGCTTCTGAAGTATTCAAGGTCTGTGCAAACAAAGCAAAGAGAGTGACCTAAGTTCCTTCATTTGATGCTTTGACTCTAACTAGTTCAACAGGCAGTATATTTTCTGTGAAATGTTTGCTTCCAAACAGAAACATCCAGTTTGATAATCACTTGACTAACTTTAGAGAAAATTGTGGGTGTGTAAATTAGATATCATCTCCAATCTTCCTAGCTTTGGAAACTAAATAAAATAAAATAGGCTTGTTTTCACCCCACAAGTCCCAAGAAATTTCAGTCTTTGAATCTTTTAATTTTGGGGGGGGCAGTGGGAGGGAAGTAGTTTCACATGCTCTCTATTGGCTCCAATTTTGACTTGACTGAACTATTTTAGTGTATGAATGATCTTGCTATATTCTCACACACCACTATCTTGTCAAGAGGTACTAAATGCAAAACTATGATGTTCAGCATGGTCTTAGTGATGCTTTTTTTGCAGTGGGGGTGGTTACTGCATGGTATTACGTTGCTGTCCCTAGATATTTTAAAATAGAATAGTAACAATTGTTTTAGGACAATTTCACCCACTTACAACCTCTTCCCACATTTTTCAGTCTCTACATCTCCCCTTCCATTTCCCCTTTTCCTATCTTGAGTTCCAAATTTTCATTAATTTAATTTTATTTTTAAATATTGATTTTTATTTATGCATACAAGAACTGGGGTCTAGGCCAGAGGTACAGTGGGTGAGGAGGTGAAAGGATTCACCAGAGACAGAGTGAGGAGCACAACAGGCAGATCTACTGAAATACACTGCTGAGAGGAACAGTGGGCAGCAGGTCAAGGGAGGTCTGCATGCTATGTGGGTCAGTTCCCTGGCTGGGGATTGAACTGGTGCTGTTGTGGCTGTAGATAGCCTCATAGTGCTGTAGCTTAACCTGTTGCACCATCAGGGAGGGCCCTCCATTAATTTTAAATTCAGAGTAGGTTAGCTTTCTCTGTCCTTTACTGATTCCTCCTAGTGTTTTTCAAGTCCCAGGTTTTGGCTAACTAGTGTGTTGCGAGATCCGTTCTATAAGATGAAGCAAGCATCTTTAAGAAAATGGAATAGAATCTGGGCATTTCCTGGTCATGCAGTGGGTTAAAGCACAGTGCTAAGAAGCTAAAGCCACTTTAGCATGAGTTTGAAACCCTCTCGCTCTGGAGGTGCTCGCTCATGTGGCGTGGCAGACCTCTCCTGACCCGCCAGCTGCTCCCCTCAGCAGTGTACTTCATTAGTCGGCCTGTTCTGCTCCCCACTCTGCCTCTGCTGAATCCTCTCACTGTCCCTGCACCTCTGGCCTGTACCCCAGATCTGTATGCATAAGTGAATAAATCTTTAAAAAAAAATGGAACAGAATTAAATAGAAACTATCCAAGTGCTCATTCTTGGTAAAGTGGGATTTTGTTATAGATTTTCTCATGATGCAATGCTGCAGGTCATACGGTATGATCCTATTCCCATCCACAAGTATTTTATCAAGATATTTTCCTTAAAAATGACAGTTTCTTGTTATGTAGTTTCTTGTAAATCAAATATACTAGTATTCATGGAACATTGTGCTCCATCATTGTTGATATTGGAAAGAACATGACATCAAGAACTTTATAAAAGCTGTTTCCATTAAGAAGTTTCAACAATTTGGCAGCAGTAAAACATTCTGTGATAATACCTTTTCTGGGCAATAACCCTTATATAATTGTATGTTGAGTTCTGCTTAGGAAAATATCCAGACCAAGTCATCAATATTCATACTGCTACTAAGAATTTTAAAAAGAGAATGAAGAGGGCCCTCCCTGATAGTGCAGCAGGTTAAAGCATAGTACTGTGAAGCTTGTGGCAGCTTCAGTGTGAGTTTGATCCCCACCCCAGAGGTGACCCACATGACGCGGCAGACCTCACCTGACCCGCCCGCTGCTCCTCTCAGCAGTGTACTTCATTGATCCTCCTGTACTGCTCCCCGCTCTGTCTCTGGTGGATCCTCTCACCTCTCCTGCAGCTCTGTCCTGTACCCCAGTTCTGTATGCATAAATAAATACATCTTAAAAAAGAGAGAGAGAGAATGAAGAGTGTAGTCAAGGAGACTAAAGGGGATGACCTGAGTTTCCAGATTCAGGGATTCCTCCCCAAAAGTACTGCTGTCTGTATTGGCCAGTTAGTACCTGCCATTCCAGGGTGATGAGAAAAAGGGAGTGTGCATGCTAGTATTTGGGTGGTAAAGTAGCTGATGGGTAATATAACTCTTGTATGACAAGCAACAAAAACAAAGAGATAAGAGTTTTCCTTTTTATAATTTGTTTTTTCCTTTTTGTTCATAGAACAAGATTCTCTATTAAAAATGACATCATGCAAATAGTGGTTTTGCTTGCCCTTAATTCCTATGTCAACATCCCTAGGATTTATAAAACTAATTTCCCAATAAAATAACTTCCTAAACGAATCCATGAAAATAATTATGAGAATAATTTATAAAGTACATAGAAGTATCATGGAAAGAAGTCTTCATCTGGGACAATGATTTTTTTTTTTTAAATCTGTATTTTTCTTGCTGAGATTACACGATTGATTGGCCCTGGAGATTGCAGGGCAAGGAAGCAGACTTTCAGACTCTCTGCTTTAAATTGTTTATATGTCTAAATCTAATGTTCTGATAGCAAGAAAACCCCTTCTTTGTAGCTCTGTCCAGCTTGGGAAGGGAATGCTTCTTTGTAGCAGTTCTAAATTACTAAAAATGACACTCTCTTGGAAGATTATTTCAAAACCATAAAGTACTCAGGACTATTTGTAAAATATATTGATAGACTGATAGCAGTACTCCATTTATATTAAAATCTATGATGCTAATGCAAGCTAAGAAAGGAGAACTTGGACCAAGATGGATCATAAAGCTTTAAAGCTTATCCTATTCATTGCATGTCTGTGGTTATTTTCAGTTCACTGACCAAAAATCTTTATGAAACTTTGATTACAAACAGTTACTGCCTATAACCAATTCCATTTATAGCAAATGCTATTTTAATATATAACAATAGAGGCATCGGCTTTAGAAAGATGATGTGGACTTTTCAGTGTCAGCTGCAGCCATGAAGCTATTTTTCAATTACTAGAATGCAAGGCAATGTTTATTCTATTTTATTTTTTCATGAAAGTGTACTATCTGCCATTTTTTTCTCTTTGGGAAATGGCTGTCGGTACTGGGACACACTTGGTCATTGGCTACAAGGAATAAATTGTTTATCATCTGTAATGAATTTTAATTCACTGTTAAGATGCATTGGTTTCCATTTTCAACTAAATGATGGGAGTACATATAAAACCTTCATTCTAAATGAGGCAACGATACATTTTTTAGGTGAGCCCAAAATTCTTACTTGTCTTTAAAGCCATGGGGTTAGCTATAGACTTAAATAACTTGAAAAAACTAAATTCACCAGACAGGAGATCTTCCTAGGTGGACAAGGAATAGAGGATGCTTCTGCATATGGAGCAAGTTTCTATGATCACAGCCAGTTGGGAAGGTGCAGGAACTTTCAGAAAAGGGCAGTCTTTACTTGGATTAGGATGAAACTTAACAGACAGTTGACAAACTTGCAGTATGTTGGATTTGGATCTTGAGTTTGGAGATCCAAAGTGATTCTCTACATTGAGATTCTCTCTAGTAGGATTTATTTTATTTTATTCTTTTTCCTGCATAAGCAATTGTAAGATTATGGCTGCAAAGTATAAGGGAAACCAACCAACCATGGAGACAGTAAAAAACTCAGTGACTGCCAGAGGTGTCCAGGGAGAGAGGAGTGAATAGGGGGAACACAGAGGTTTTTAGGGGTGTGATAGTACTCCGTATTATGATGTATAGGTGAATACATGTTAGTAGATATTTTTTGAAAGCATCGAATATGCAGCACCACTTGCAGTTCAGATTATAGGCAAATTTTGTCATTGTTATAGAAATTTGTTTATGAAGTACAAAAAAGAGATGTAACATAAATAAATGTCCTACTAGCTTTAACATGGAAGACAAACATTGGACTTACTGAGTCAGGAATGTAGGCTACTTTTCATACCGAGGCACAGGAGACTATTATTTGGGTTGTGGGTGATGTTGATCAAAGATAACCTTCATAGTGTTCTTGTCTAGGGCAATTAATTGTATGTGATCTTGGGAGATTTACTTCCTCCTTATGGCTTAGTTTGTTCCTTTTTAAAAGTAGGATTTAGGGGCCTTCCTGGTGGTGCAAGGGGTTAACTCTCAGCACTATTAAGCTATCCACAGCCACTGTAGCATGAGTTTGATCCCTGGTCAGCAAGCTGACCCAAATAGCACAGCAAGCCTCTTCTATCTCGCCCACTGGTCCCCTCAGCAGTGTATTTCAGTCAGTCTTCAGTCTGCACTCTGTCTCTGGTGAGTCCTCTCACCACCATGCACATCTGGCCTATACCACAGTTCTTGTATGCATAAATACATAAATGTCTTTTTCTAAAAGAAGTAGGGTTTAGAAATTCTGAGCTATTAAAAGAGATATTGGCTAAAAGATTGCCAAATATGATTTTGGCTGGCCTCTCAGATGAACCAGAGTTTGCTACATAGAGAGAAGTTATGAGCAAAGTTATGTTAACCTGGCTCCTGACACACCTGGGGAGTTTGCCACAGAGAGGCAGGACATGCCCAGATGTCTGGAATGGGAAAGACCCGTCTTCCAGCTTCTGATAACCTATACTACATGGTTGGGGGCATGAAGAAATAACTTGTTAGTGTATTATTAAGTATCTAAAGTGCTAAAAATTATTTTTAAAGACTCAACTGCAGGAGAAGCAAAATGTTTTGAAGAATTCAAACCTGGAGAGTAATTTTCCTATTATTTCAAAGTTATCTTACCCATTGTGGGTAAGTAGACCACTCTCCTCTCCTTGAAGCTTTTTACTATTACTATTATATTACTATTTCTATCATATTATTACTATTATATTACTATTACTATTATAGTGTGCAAGGGTATTGTATATATGTGTAAACAACCATGACCAATTTAGCAGGGACTGGACAGATGTTGTTACGAATCCTCAAAGTCTTAGGCTTTGCCTTTATGATAGTTTTTCTCCGAGTCTGTTCCAGGTTCTGCTTGGAGGAGGAATGCCAGGAGTCTCTCAGGGGAACCATGAGGTCAAATCTATTTTCATAATTATAATAAGATACTCCCTTTATTCATTCTCTTTCAAGCAGGAAGAGCAGTGGTTAGCCAGAGGCAACATGTCTCTGGACACATGAAAAATATGTTACTGACATTAACATGTAATGGATTCGTTATTGTCATCTAGAAAATAAATGAATAAACATTTAAAAATTTGGGACAGTTTACTGGTGAGATGAAGTAAGTTCCAGCCTCCTTTGCCCTGAATTTTTCTACCCTCTTTCTGCTGTAGATATTGTGGGGTCTTCTAAATGCCTCACCTGTTTTATTGATGGTTGAGTGGAGACAGGTTGTTCTTCTTTAACTGTGATTTTTCCCTCCAGTATCTAATTCTAAAAAAATTTCAAATGGATGGTAAAATTGAGGCAAAGTATATAGGAACACTTATTTTACTACAGCTTAGATTCTATAATTATTCTGTCTGATGTTTGATCTATTGGTAATTATTCATCTATCCAGTCACTAAATATAATTTTTAATTTAAAGTTTGTCAAATGACTTTACCAAAATGAAGAGAAAGATTTTTATTTGTTTTTGCAAAGAGAGTTTCTCCATGTGGGAAATAAAATCTAGTTAATGAAGTTTGTCTCAATTAGCTAAAGCTTCAGAATCAAAGTTGCATTGACAAAACACAAAATTTGGAAATTTGGTGCAAGGGTGATACCTTTTAACCTAAGTTATCTCTTCTATTTTTTGGTTCATAGTGAGAATATATACATTTACTATTATTTTTTTCTGGAAACTTCTCACATGCCTTAAACCATGAGCCAATATTAAAAAGTTATTAGGAACAGGTGAATAAAACTTAGGCAAGAACTGAGGCCACTGGATTTTCCTGAATTAAGTTGGCTGACCTTGTCTAATATTAAAAAAATATATATATATGCACTTTGTTTCTGCAGTAGGAATCATCTTTATTGGAAAATAAATTCGAATGCTGTGGCCTTCCTACTTTATCATTTTCTACTACCTTTAAGACTTGGGGACCTAAAATATACTCAGGGAATAGTTGAGAAACCTGTTCAGTGTATTAAGGTTTGTCATCTCTTAACATTCAATTTTCTGCAGGACTCTACTATAGTAATTGTTTCTTAAAAACTTTCCCAGTATTTAAATAATGCTACCCTTTCTTAGTAAGCTACTGCATCTACAAAGTCAAGGTTTTCCTGTAATTAAAAGTAAGGGGAGGGACAATTTTATAATATTTGTTTCAATTAAGCCCAGCTTTCTGATCTACATTTTGAAGAAATATTAATTGTGTTTGGCATTAACTGGGCTGGTTAATCCTGTATATTCAAAATTAAATTTCCATAATTGTCTTGTAAACTCTAAGCTTTATTTTTATGATTTTCTTTATATTTTTTGCTTTACTTGTATGTCAATAGACTTGTCATTGTATATTCAAAATTCTTTTTATGATTTTTCTTTATATTTTTGCTTTACCTGTATGTCAATAGACTTGTCATTATTTAAAGCCTTTAAAAAATGTAAGCACCAAAGGTGCTAGAGGTCTTTTGCTCCTGAAATGTACCTGCCATTAATCTCACTTCCAGATCTTACACTATTACATTTCCAACTGGGCCTTGCCCATTGCAAAGACTCATGGAATTTTCTTCATTGACATAATTTCAGGTGCCAGTGATCATCAAAATCTTAACTGAACTGCATTTTTATCTTCATTTTTTGCATAAGATATGTTGAAGCTTATTTTTGACTATTTTATTTCCTAGAAAAGTAGTTTAAATGGAAATAAGCAGTATTCATCCTTCAATAGCTATGGCTAGGAAGTCATCCCAGCAAGAAGAATTTCCACATCTAAAGTACTGATTTCAAGATTCTGTTCACGTTAAAGTGAGCTTACTGGATAAAAGAGATGATTTCAATCTCTCTCCCTTGTTAAGAAACTTCATGTTTCTAAATAACCTAGATCTAGCAAACACTTAAACAGGAGAATCATAAGGTACTCATTTAGGTGGCTTTTTGTTAAACCTGATCTATATAAAGCAAAAGGAAATAAATTCCCCAAAGACATGAACATCCTAGTGGCTATTTATAATAAATATAAGATATACATTTGGTTGATGTGCTTAAAAATAATACTTTAGCATTATCTCCGTTTTTAAAGAAAACCAGCCTGAATCGGGCTTTCTGATTTCTTCCTTCCAAACTGATTAACTAATACTCAATTCTTGTTGTTGAGAGAAGTGATTACTATCAGACCACAGGATATGAGGATTCTGTGACCAGCTTATATCTGCAAGTAAGAAACCTCTTATTGGTAATTTAATAATCTTATTTACAAGCTAGGATATTTTGACTTTTGATGAAAAAATGAGTGCTGTACCTTCTTAAGAGGGCAACATACTATGGAAAATTGTTGAATTTTGTGTGAAAAGAGTAATGGAAATTTCATTCTTCAGTGATTGCTTTGGCTTTTCATTGGAAGAGTCTGCTTATCATGGCTTCAGAAACTTCAGTGAAGTAAGTAGAGGTAGAGGTTGCTGGTTCTTGGTCTAAATTTGTCCTGGAAGCAGAAGTAGATGTTCTCTTTCTAACTCTGTAGACGTCAGTGGCTGTGCTCTTAAAATAAAGGGAAGGGGTGTGAGGCTAAGTAGGCCCTTTCAGTTTTAAAAGCATCATATTTCTGTCTTTTCAAAATGGGTTAGTTTCTAAACGCCACTTAGTCTGCACTTATGTATGACCCATTTATAAAGAGACCATCTTATCTTCTTACTTTCAATGTAGGCAATAACAACAATGCTTACCTTTCTTTAGCTAAATCTAGTGACTGTCATCATGAATGTATTTCTGCAAGTGCTGCAAAGTGACACATGTCTGTTAACTGACATAAATGTCAATTTGTTATATGGAATCCCTAAAATTAATTTTGATTATATAACTGATATAATACAAAGAGAAATCACCCTTCATATTCAATTAAGCTACTCAAATTAGACTAGAGAGATAACTATGACTTTCAAGAACATCTATTTAAGGTGATAGTTGAGACAGCACTAAGTTATGGGGCTGAGAAAATTTTCTAAATCCTTAGTAAACTTTTAACTTTAATTTCAGAACAGGATCAAATTTCTATCTTAAAAAAATTCCTGAGGTAATGGACTTCTCCTTTCTACTATTTAACCATGTGAGTCTACTTCTGACAACTTTATTCCTGCCAATCCCTGGAGCTGAACTTCTAGTCAATTTGACCTGAGCTTGAATGTCTTGATTACAAGTGATTGATGGAAGAAATCATGCTAGCCCATATGGGTGAGGGATCTATTGTTTGCACATGGGAAAATGTTCCATTCTGATGTGGCATGCACTTGTGACTTTGGTGTTTCCCTGGATGCTTCTAGTCATAGTGATGTTGCAAGTTTTAGTTGAAGTAGGCAGGTAGAGAGAGGGTAAAACTTGATTGTGGGGGCCTATAATCTAACAAAGATGCACAGAGGCTCACCCTTTAGTGGGTAGTTGGAGAGATAGAGGAGTTTTGGGCATCTACAGATAACTAAATGTGGCTGCAATTGGAAGTCATATAAGGGGAAGGAAGCCTGTGTTGTGATGAAAAATGTCCCATTTAAACATTCAGGTTCTCTGTGTGCTACTCTCCAGAATTTTTAGTATACAAATCTAATAAATATAAGAAATAACTCCCTATCTTTTAAGAAAAATACACAAATAAAAAGAAAAGGTTATGTCTGACAGAAAAGATGGCAACTTTTACTTCCTGAGCATGTCAGCTTCTTGGTTGTTTGCGACTTTTATGCTGTTGTGTGTCATCTTTTCTTATCTTGGCACCTGATAAAAGAGATAACCTGGCACAAGATTCTTGAAATCAACCTAAACTGGATTTGTAGCATGTGTCAATAAAGGAATCTCCATTTGTAAGCACTGTCCTCAAATCACTTTCTTGAAATTGATAGTTGAAATAGCTCCAGACTACATACTTTAGCTGAGTAAGCAGAGTTAATAAGTCGGCATCCAGCCAAATGTACTGTTAGGAATAATGAGCAAAAAGTGTTCTTTTGCTGGAACAAGGAAGCTTACATTTTGCTCTGAGAATTGCCCTTAGAAATTTGAGAGTATGTGGGTGTGCAGGTGAGGGAGAAGGATGAGGAGAGGTGAGAGGATGGCCAGGGAGGAAGAAAAGAAAAGTGCTGTGAATACAAATTCAACCTTGTCTTGTGGAAAGAGATTGTAAATGATGAATGTGATATAGACCATTCTGAGCAGTCAGTAGCATTTTTTAAAATGTCATAGCAGCGACTCAAATGCATTCTTCTCTACTGGAACAAAGATATCAAAGAAACGCAGTGGTGGGACTAAAAGAGATCATTTCTGAGGAAAATAAACAGGTGAGAAGGCAATTTAATGAGCTCCTTAGCATGAGGTAAGGAAGGTAAGCGGTTAAGTGAAAGAAAAGAGAGTTCAGTCAGTTACTATGCCTCATTTGAAAAAGTTTCTGTTTCTGGGAAACCACACTTAGAAGGTGAACTAAAGGGCATCTGAATGCTGTTCAATGCAGCACCGAGATTTCTATAAAGACTAAGAACCTGTCATTTGAATCTGCATGGCGTTTTCTGTTCTTCTCTATAATTATATTGTTCTTCAATGAGGAAGCCAAGTATGCTGGGGAAATCTCTCTGAGGAAGAAAACCTGAACAGTTTCCACAGAGATGAATCACTTACAGTGAATGATCCCTTGATCATGATTTCCAGCTCATGTCACTGCTATCAGAGAATGTTCCCTTGGAGGTGATGTGAGCTATTTCTCCAGTTCCCCTGATGTGGAACTGAGGTGATTCTTCTCCCAACAGGCGATTTGCAGCCATGGGGTGATGATAGACAAGGTGGTAAGTGAAAAGGACAGGGGATTGGTGTCCCCAAGGAGACTATGCATGGTCTCCAATGAGGGGAATATTGACAATGAAGGGCAGAACTTCAGGAGCTGTTTTCACACTCTGATATGAATCTATTCTTACATCTGTCCTGGAGGAAGATGGGGGTCAAGGGACTGGAGGGAAGGTGAAAAGGGGGAGAAAATGCAGAGGTGAGAGAGGATTTTGTGTTCCGTGGATAACTGGTGTAACTCCACTTGACTCTGCTTTATATTGACCTTCTCTGTGTAGTTTCATATACCTAAGCTTTGGGAATATGGGCTGCCATGTATTGGCTGTTGACTACTCAGTCTGGGCCGGTGTGTGAGTAGGTGCTATTCCAAGGGGCATCCACATCTGATGAGAAAAGCCCCACTCCCAGCCTCAATTCAAGAGATTGTGAAAGGCCAGTATTGCTGCAGAGGTCTCTAAGGGGCGGCGATTGTCTCACAACTCATGTTTGTTCTCTGGTCAGCCATGCTTGCTCTCCTCATTCTCTTACATGTGCCCCCCACTCCACCCTTGTCTCCAAGAAAACCGAGTCCACACAAGTCTGTAGTTGAGAGTCTGTTTCCCAGGAAACCTGACCAAAAAAGAGAAGCTGGAAGATACATGACAATTACTGGACTAAATGATTACTGCATTTCTTGACTGTGTGTGCTCGTTCATTCAACAAATATTTAATAAGAACCCATTGTGGGGCAAAGATTCTCTGAATTCATAACTGTGAATGGATACATCAGAGAACTTTAGCATCTTCAAGGTGTTTGATTAAAGTCGATAATTTCTCCCTGAAATGTTTGACATCATTACCACCTTCTATAACCTTAAGGTAGTGTTTGCATATTGGTAGTGTGTGTAAATCTGTAAGTGTGGATTTACCACTCATGGAGTATGTTTAATATTTCAATTAAGTTGTAAATTTAAAAAATAAAGAGGTTACACAAAATCAAGATGCTGGCTACTTTCAAAAACAGAAAAATCTGATATACAAGACTTATCTTCTTGGAAGAAAGTAATCAGCTGAAGTGAACTAACGACTACTTTTAACTTAGTACCCACTCTGTCTTGTCATAGTCCCACTCTGTCTTAATTGTATTACAACTGGCTCATGTTACTTATATTTCCTTCCAGGCCTCTGTAGACATTCAAATAGATCTCTTTCACAGTGACTAGGCCTATGAGGACTCATCTCAATATCCAGACCATTCCTAATGATCCTGGTTGGAGGATATTTGGCCCTCACTTGTCTATGTGAGATCATCTCAAAGTGTCTGCATTGAAAAGCATTATTTCATTGTCTGGTTCCTTCATTTTTGAATAGTGCTTTTAAGAACCAGTCATTCAGTGTGCACATCACATTAGGCGCAGGGACATTGCAGAGTTTGTGAGGTGAATCTATCCTCACAGCTTTCTTTCAATAGCAGAGGGAACAAGCTGAGAGAGGTGTAGGGTTTCCCCAAGAGGCAAAGCAAAGATTGGAGTACATTTCCTTCTACTCAGGCAGAGCGGTGGCTTCAGGCTGTCCTGATTCTGGCATTTTAATTCAGCACAAAAAGACACAGCAGGAGCTGAGCCTTAGAAAATGTTCTGCTGAGAGGGAGTAATTTGTTCTGACAAAGTTAAGGACATTGACCATTAGCCAGACATCTTTGGCAACAAGTCCTAATCCAGTTGGGTTAAGAGATCTCATCCATGGACAGAGGCAAATGGAAGGTCTAGGGACTTCTGAAGCTGGCACTGAGCCAACCACTGATGCTCAGGCCACAGGAAACCATCTCTTTCTGCCCCCATGTCACCAGAGACAGGGGTAAAACTGGGGCCTGGAACTTTTCTTTTTCTTGGCCAGACTCAACTCCTGACTCTTAATATGAATTATATAAACCATTTTCTTGTAGCATAAATGAAAAGTACTATCTGCCCTAACACCCAAAGTATTTTCATTACACTTCTGATCCATGCTCCTATCAATCCCCACCAACAGCAGAGAAATCTTATCTCCTCTGCTGTTCACCATAGGTGGTTTTCCTTGTACTTTGTCTGCATCCCAGCTCCTGACCCCAGCTAGTCGTGTGCGTCATGTCTTCCAGCCTCAAACATCGCCCCCAAAGCCACCTTCTTACTTGCTTGTGTAGCTGAAGCCCAACCCTGTGTCCAGGGCATTCTTCCTTTTGGTCCCCTCAGTGGTGGCCATTTTCTTTGTTACAACTGTTATCTCATGGTATATGGAAATGAAAGGCCTTTATTCCTCTGTTCTTTTGTCATTTGCAGATCTCGTCCTCTCTCTTTTCCTGGAGTCCCTCAGCAGAGTTCTAGGCCCCATCTTTGCCCCCCGTCTTCAGTGACATGCAGCCAGGGGATGCCGTTCAATGTGGGTGGCGTGTTGTGACACTACCTAATGTACTACCCCTTCTATTAGTCACCCATCAATTCCTAAGTCACCGCCCACATTCCTTGTCTCAATTCCTGGCTCACTCTTAGTCTCTCCAACTGTGTTCTTGTCGTAATTATGGTGATTTCACTGTCTATATAGAGGAACTCTTCAATATCAACCTCTGGAGTTTTTTTTTTTTTTTTTTAATTTCCTCTCCTCCAATGATGCTGTTTTGCTCAGCCTTGCATACATAAAATCTGCCCTTGCATGTAAGGAATTTTCTGTAATTTAGTTTATTCTCTCCTCCTCCCTTAGCTTTCCTGTTCACTCCCTTTAGTATCCTGATTTCAGTAATTCTTCAGTCCCAGCAAGCCCTACCCTTCAGTGATCTTAATTTTTTTTGCTGTCCTTCAATCCCCTCTTAGTCACTTCCTTTCTACCCAGCTTGCCTTTGATGGCGTTCCATTATATGGTAATGAACTCTCCACTCCCTTACTCCTCCCTCCCTGGATTGCACTTGCTTGACAAACACCCATGGTCTGATTTATTTAAGCTCTTAGCCTGTTCTGCCTCTGCAGTGATTCAGCTGATCATTGCTGCTGAAAAGCACAATCATACAAACAGATCACACCTTAAATTCATGACAATTAAGTTTAAATGAGTTCTGAGGTTATCTGAAAATTCTATTCCATTTCCTTAGTCTATTCAATCTCATATTCTTCTGACAAATATTTGTTTCCTTGGATCTTCAATCCATCAATGTTTTCTCTGTTTTGACTCTTACTTTTCTTCCAATTTGAGTAAGAAAACAGAAATATTCATAGTACAACTTCACTAAGCTCTTGCTATTTACCTCCCTATTTTTTTTTTTTTTAATCTACCTCTCTTTTCATGACATGAATGACTTTCCTGGATCCTATCAAAGGCCAAGCCTTCTGCTTGTGTGTGGGGCCCATCCCTTTCATCTGCTCCAGGTAATCATTCATGCAATTACCTTCTTTCTTCTGTGTTACCTTTCTCTCTCTGCTTCCATTTCTATTTGCAGAAAAACATGTTGTTACTTCTTTTATCTTCAAAAAAAAAAAATCTCTTGACTCTCTAGTCCTCTCTCTACTGCCCTTTTCCCTTCCTCCCTTTATAAAGATATTCTGGAATTTATCTGTGCTGGTTAATTTTAAGTGTCCACTTGACTGCATTAAAGAGTATTCTATTCTAGTTGTTTCTGTGAAGGTATTTTATTTTAAAGATAATATTCGTAATAAAATCACTACCACTTTAAGAAAAGCAAATGACCCTCATGGTATGGGTGGGTCTCACCCAATCGGTTGGGATCTTAATAGAAAAAGAATGTCAGAAACAGGGAATTCTGCCAACAGACCACCTTCAGACTGCAGCTGCAGAATCAGTTTTTCCCTGGATCTCTAGCTCCAGGTTTTGACTTGCCTTCACAACTGTGTGAGCCAATTCCTTAAAATTGTATATACCTACTTCCTTCCAACCTACTACCTACTTATCATGAAGACACACAAATATACATATACATCCTATTGGTTCTGATTCTATGGAAGGCTCTAACAAATATATTATCCATACCAGAATTTATCTGTTTTTTCTTCCCACTACCACTTAATTTGGCCCACCTTACTATCTCAAAAATGTTCCATATAGCAAGCCCAAAGGTAAATTCTTAGTGCTTATTTTTTATCAGTTCTGCTTATTATCAGCTATATTTCACTTTGATTGCATCTTCAAATCTCCCAAGTTTCTGTCTCCAGCCAGCCTGGATTTCTCTTAGGTCTCTTGACTCTAGCCAACTGGCTACTTGCTTTCTCTATATGCAAATCTAAGAAGGATCTTCAAAATGATTCTCCTGATATTCCCTGACACTGTCCTTCCAGATAGTCTCATTGCCTTCTTTTAGTTGCTCTGGCCATAAGTTTAGGTTTCTCCTTGTCTCCCTTTTCTCCCTGTGTTTTATATCTAATTAATTAATAGATTGTGTCTTTTTCTATTATTAAAATTTATATAGAATCCAGCTATTTCTCACCCCCTGTGCTGCCACCACCTTGGTGACATTCTTTTCCATCTCTAGATTATTCCAATGGCCTCTGGATTATTTTGTTAGTTTCTATCTTCTATGCCCCGACAGTTATATTTCCAACAGAGTAGACTCCTAAACCACTTACTTTAGACGATGACACCACTCTACTGAGGTCCTTCAATGTTTCTCTATATCAGAATAAAAGCCAAATCTTTACCATGCTTGGAACCGATGACCCTGTGACCTCTTGCTTCCCAAACCATTTCCCATCTCTCCCTACTCACTGACTGGAAGCTTTGGCTGTGCTGGTCCTTTGAAGTGCTCATCCTCTAGAAATGCTTTGCCCCAGATGCCAGCATGGCATACTCTTTTACCTTTTTTGCATCTCTACTCAATGCTATTTCACAGAACCCTTCCTCTACTCATCCATATGTCTCCACCAACCTCTCTCCCTTCACCCTGATCTATTATCACCTCTCTCCACATCATACATTCATTTGCAAGATCCATGACAATTAGGACCATGGCTTTTTAAAAAAAGTTAGCTCTAGACTATAGAACAATGTCTGCAACATACTAAATACTCAGTAAATCGCTGTTGAATAACAGATGAATGTAATTTCTATGGCATGGTATCTATCCAAATGTTGCTAATTACCTGCAAGTGATCTGACCAAGTTTGTCATCTCTATTAGCAGTGCTATGGAGTAACATATAGCACACATATCTGAATGCATATTCATCTTTCCTTTCTCTTTTTATGTCAAAATCAGCATATTTGAATCTTCCAGAACATGCCAATTACCTTGTCTTTCTCATTAACTATAGACTGCTCTTTATCCAACATTTATAATTTTTTTCTTTTTAAATCTTCACTTACAAGATGTTACCCTCATCATTTTTATTTTATTTTATATTCTGGTTTATTTTAAAGACAGCAGAAGGAAGTTAAATAGAATGAAAATACTGTCAAAGCAAAACTGCTATTTGTCTTATTTAGGATTTCTTGCTATTTATCTGTTTCATTATTAATAATCTGTAGTCATGTTAGGTCTGAAACAAGTAATATTAATCTTTGGATAACAAACATGTTATATGCTTTGAGACTGATGTATCTTCAAGCTCTCTTAGTAAACAGCAATTGGGACAAAGGGTCTGTTGTATCCAAGGTGTCACCATGAGGCCATAATGAGGGGAAGGGGTCAGGGATCTGGAAAGAATGGGGTAGCCCTAAACAAATGCCTCTAGGGCCAAGAGTAAATAGAAACCTCTCAAGCAAAGACATCCTCTGTGCTTAGGAGAGCCCTGGCTTAAGGTACTCCATCAAAGGCAGGGACCCAGGAAGGGGAGAACTCTGCCAGAGGTCAGCCAAAGCAAGATAAATCTCTGACACATTGAATTGGGGCCCTGATAAACAGACACATTTCACAGGAGCTAAGTCTCCAAACTGATGAAATGTAATGCTACCCACTATTAGAAAAAAAGAATGAATAGGCAAAAATGCCTACTCCAAAAGAAAATTGCATCCCCCTTAGAAACGGTTCTTTGGACATTATTATCTTCCAGAAATGGGTTTTCTGGAGTCTTGGGCAAAGCCTTTCTGCAGCTTGGCTTTGCAGAGTTAAGCCTAAGCTGTGTTCACACTCACTGCTGTACCTAAATGAAAACATTTATTTCCAAAGCACAGAAAAGCATCTTCCTTGTCCCGGCAACCAAAGATTTTCTGGAAATGAGCACATACCATTACTAAGAGAAGACTACAGACATATTCAGTTGTAGAACTTAAAAAAAATGAATCTGTTGTTAAGAAATTAAATCCAGAAATTAAATATAAACCCAGTTTATAGAGTTACTGTGAATCCTGACTCCTGTTCAGTTGTTCTATGTCAGTCTTTTAAATGTCTGAAAGTAGCAACAATGCAAAGTCCTTTGTCTGAAAGACTCCTCTTTTATCAAAATGTTATAGGGCAAACCGAGGCACTCCAGGGCACTCTACATGCATTCTACCACCTGCTGCGTACAGACCCTAAAACTATGTGTGTTACTAGACTAACTAGAGTAACATACTCTAGTGCTGGAGACCTTCAATGGCAAAGAATGTAATTAATGTGCAATAATTAGTATGCAACAGAGAGAAGAGAAAGAGAGAATACAGTTGCAGAACCAAGCATCCTAAAGTCACCTATGCCCTTGTACGTCAATACCCAATCTGATAGTGTCGGCCCAAAAAAGGTCACTGCGGCTCCAAAGCTTCCCACAAGTCTAGGGAGGGGGCAGGAGGGGCCAGGCATATCTGAAAGGAAAAGAGCAAAATCAAAACCTAGATCAAGATAAAGGCTGCCTCGGTTGGCCTTCCCATGGGTCTCTCACTCAAGTCTCTTTCAAGTGTCTACTTTCAGTTCCCCAAGTCCATGGCACAAGTCCAAGGCCAAGAAGCCTAGAATCAATGCTCCGTTCCTAGAATCAATGATGCTTTCTAGGGTTTGTTTTGTTTAGTTTTGTCTGTCCCTTTGTTTTGTTGCTTTATATTCCACATTAGCATGAAATCACTATACTGTTCGGCTGTAATAAATAAAAAAGATGAAATGTCACCACTTCGCTACAGCATGGATGGAGCAGGAGGGGATTATGCTAAGCTGAATAAGTCAGAAGGGGAAAGAAAGGATGTGGAGGGATTCTAATACTTTTATAATGTTGGTAGGAATGTAAAATGATCAGCTTCTATGGAAAATAGCATGGAGATTCCTCAAAACATTTAAAATAGACCAACCATATGATCCCATAATCCTACATATGGGCATATATCCAAAAGAATTGAGATCGGGATTTTGAAGTTGTATCTGCACTCTCATGTATTTGTGTCACATACTCAATAGCGACTCAATAGCTAACATGTGCAAACAATTGGGCCATGTTTGCTTTTGTTCACTTATTTTTAAGTCCTCTTGTTTTTTTCACTGTTCTGCAGCACTCAATAAACAGTTGTTGATGCAGTGAATATGTTGACTGGGCTCAGCATTGTCCTGAAATAGTAACTTTTCTGCAATGAAACTCTTTCTGCCACATGCTAATTCTCACCAGTGGACAAAAAAATTGCTGTTGTGCATTAAATAAGTCTTTATCTCCAATAAGAGTGCTGGAAGAGTTTGCAACAGGGTCAGGTAATTTTTTCCCCTTAACCTTTTCTGGAAATAAATATGAATAGGTCTCAGCACTCCAAGGTTTCTCTTATAAAAACATTCCAAGGTTTCTCTAATAATCTGTTATATATTTCTAGCACATAAGTTTGTCATCTTGACATATTTACTCAACATATCTTTAGTCTAAACCTCTTTGTGGTATACTTTTAAGAATTGTATTGTGTCTCTAGGCTGATTTTGACCCAGATTTTAAATATTTGGTGTTCATCTTTATAAAGCAGTTTCCTTTTGCTCATTCTTCCCACTCCCAAACCATTTTATGTGCCCAGCTTTGTTTTCCTTGCATAAAGCTAATATTGTTGAGATTTTACTTTTTAGAAGACATTCTACTAAGAATTATTTTTTTTTCAGATTAGTTCATGCAACATACAAAATGGTGCTATGAGATGGGCGGTATTATTAATTCCATTTATAAATGAAGAAATTGACACTAAGAGTATTATATAGCTAGCTCAATGTCAAATATTTATTAAATGGTGGTGCAGATTCTGATTCCAAAAGTCATTCTGTTTGTCAATTCTATGAATCCAAAAGGCTGTTCGAACATTTGGTTTTAACAGATATCTATAGCTAGAATAATAAATACATTATGAATATTAAGCTGTGTCAAGTTGATGCTCAAGATAAAAATGAAATATTTGCCTACATGCTTTCCTAATATATAAGGAAACTATACTTTTATCAGGATCTTTTAAAACATGAGCATATACCTCCTGCCTACTTTAGTTTACTCATCCACAAAACCAGACACCTAATGACTCTACTGCACATGAAATATAATGTGCCCCAAAGGAAACCTTGATTTCTACCTTTTACCAAATCCAATTATTCTAGTCCTGTCTATCACAGTAAAACAAATTACTATCTAGTAAATTTTTGAAACCAGATGTCTAGGAATTATCTTGATTATATTTTCTGCTTTACGCATGCACTAGTGAGTCCTACAGTAACTCTACCAAGAAAAGGAAAACGACAATTGACATGTCTCTATGCCATCACCCTGGTAGAACACTAATGTTCCTTGTGGACTACACGCCGATCTCTGGCTCACTCTGTTTCCCTTGCCTTTATTCTCCACTCATTGACTAAGGTAATCCTTTTAAGCTAATAGAAATAAATCAAAATATCTGCAGTTTATATTATGCTCCCCAAATGTGAAAACAGTGAGTTCAGGCTAGTGCTTCAAAAGCTGAAAAATTAAGATACACATCAAACCAAAGAGAAACTATTCCTTCTGAAAAGACATGGGAAGTTTATAAAAGAAGTCAGTATGTAATGTTTAAATCTCTGAATATTGTATCTATAAACTATAATCTCATTCTGTGGTAAGTTTTGACTTTCTTAGGGAACTCCATTTTCATCTTTGTAAATATCTGGGTTAGAGAACCTGTTCAGGCTCTAAAGCACTTCAAAATTATTATTTATTCTGTGTGGATATACATCATGTAACAGCTAGCCCCCAATGATAATGGAATACGGTAACAGGTTTAACCAGTTGCTAAGACACCGTTAGTGAAATATGTGGGTGACAGTGATATACTCACTGCTACCCTCTAGACTAAAGTTAATGGAATCTTTTAAGCTTTAAAGTGTTGTCATCAAAACACATTCAGAACAAACATGAAGTAGTTTGGCAGGTGTTACACTGGGTCATGATCTCTATTCTATTCAGTCTTGAAGATCAAAGTTAAATTAAGAAGGCAAATTATCATATAAGGTAATAACAGTTCCAAATTACATTGCACTCTGCTTGATACCTCTCTCCTCATAAATTAGAGCCTGTTTCACATGCTCAGAGAAGCTCCAGACCTGTATCTGATTGGCTATGTTGTGATTTTGGACACTTAATTTCATCTCTCTGGGTCCAGGTTTTTCTGATCTATGGAACAAGGAGACAGAGCTAGATATGTTCAATGTTTGGTGGGGACTCAAAAGATCTAGAATTTTGTTTTGTTACATGTTTCTTTTTTAAAATAATTTATTATAAAGGATTAACAAATAGGCCACCTAAGAGAACATTGCACATTATAGCAACTGTTTTGTATTTGTGAGTTGTCAAGCTATGTAGTTCTTAAGTTAATCATAGAATAGTAAATAAGTTTAAATATTTTTTTTAAAGATTTATTTATTCATACAGAGCTGGAGAACAAGTCAGAGGTACAGGGGAAGTGAGAGACTTCACCAGAGACAGAGAGGGGAGTAGAACAGGCAGATCAATGAAGTACACTGCTGAGGGGAGCAATGGGCAAGGCAGGAGAGGTCTGCCATGCCATGTGGGTCACCTCCAGGGCTGGGGATCGAACTCACACTGAAGCAGCTGCAGCCAGCTTGCAGTGCTGCATGCTAATCCATTGCACCACCAGAGAAGGCTTGGCTTAACTATTTTTTTTTTTACTATTTTTCTTTGAAATGGAATTTCAACCTTAAATAGATGCTGTGTATATAGCAGTTTCCATAACTGAGGAAATAACCAAGTGATAGCCTTAAAAAAAAAAAAAAACAAAACCCTGCTTATATTGGCATTTTAAAATATTTTTGTCTTATTGCTTTGTATATATACCTTGTGAGGATAATAATATATTGGAAAATATGTTTTTAAAGGGAAAAAACATAGTTTAAATCTCAGCTCTGACATCTATCAGCTCTGAACATTGGTCATCAGCTATAAAAACAGAAACATTGACACCTGTCTCATAGGGTTGTAAATATGTAACACAGATGTTTATATGATGGTTTATTTAAACTAGCTAGGATAAAGCTTCATATAAAATAAATGTTCTCAAATGTTACAGATGTCAATGAGTTCTAGCGTAAATATAAAAACATGGTATAGCAGAACAGAGTGAATAGAAGGCTTTTGAACTCAGTATTTTAAACTGTCTCTTACGAAATCTTTCCTTAAATTAAACTTCAATTCTGCATATTCAAGGAGGCATGTCAATCCACTTTTTTTAGGAACAGCGGATCCAGTAGCGTCAACTTTGTGAAATAGTTAAGAAAGCTCTGAGATTTTAAATCAATGGCCTTGCAGAGCACCCTGTAAAAGGACCATGCCTTTCAGAAATGGAAGAAAATTCACTTAAGTTTTAAGTTGCTTGGTGTCCCCTGTTAATATGAAGGTCACAAAACTCTGCTTTTAATTTTTAATTTCTTCAGAGTATAATAACCTAAGTAAATGTTATTTATACATGTGACAAAGGAGGGAAGAGAAATAAGAATAAAAAAGTCTAATTCTGAGTATTAAATCCAGAAAAATACAAAATAATTTGAAATTCAAATAAATTCAATGTCTTACTTATTTCTAAAACCCTGAAAAGCATATTTTGGTAATATCCTTAGATTGTAATCCTATAATTTAATGAACTTTTCTCCCCACATTCACCCTCCAAATACTAATGTCATTGCAATGGCAGCTCTAAATTAAAAAGTATTTGGGGACCCCCCTGGTGGTGCAAAGGGCTAAAGTGCAGCACTATGAAGCTCTCTGAAGCCGCTGCAGCCCCAGTTAGAGTTAGATCCCCTGCAGAGAGGCTGACCCACATGGCACGGCAGTGTACTTCAGTCAATCTGCCTGTTCTGCTCCCCACTCTGTCTCTGGTGAATCCTCTCACCCCCCACACCTCTTGCCTGTATCCCAGTTCATGGGTACATAAATAAGTAAATCCTTAGAAAAAAAGTAATTTGATAACTAATTTAAAAGAATTTTTCCCACTTATTCAGTTATCTCAATAAAACATTAAAATATTAAAGATAAAGTAACTGTAAATAATCTACTCATGTTAGAAAGTACTAATAAAAACTTCATTCTGGGTTTTTTTTTTTTTGAGAAATAAAATGTATATCTCAGTAGTAACAGCCTGGATACATAAACCATTCTGTTACCTCTCAAAATGTCATTTATTTATGTATTTCCCCCAAACTTTTTAAGAAGACTGGATCGCAAAATATGTGTTACCACTTCTGAATAAAATACCTTTGCCCCAAATACTAAAAACATAAGGCTGGTTTATAAACTCATACAGAGTAGCCTTATTTTAAATGATTATGGAAAGCTAAGACAACCTATCAGGGTATTGCTATTAAATATATATATTTTTGTGATTAACAACACACAAAGTAAGTTTTGGTTTTTTCTTCTCCATGACAAGATTTGTGACAGCTTTCCTCCCCCCTCCCCCCGCCTCACCCATGCCTCAGTGAGGAAGATGACTTTATGGAGGTCTAGCAGAAGAGAAATTCCTTCAGTTGGATAGCTCAGGAGGGCCTGCCTCATGCTTTTGATGCCAAGCTGTTATTCTCTTGAGATTATCCTAAAAATAAAAGAATTAGAAGGCAGATATTGAAAGTGAATAATGGGAGGGAATCTTATAGGGGGTGTCTGGGAAGACTTTAACAATTAAGGAGAGACTTAAGGGAGAAAATAAACCATAAAAATGTCTGGAATCTAGAAGTCAGAAAGATGAAGTCAAAGGCTCTAGTGCAGGACTGAATTTGCCTTATTTGAGAAATATCTAGGAAAACCAATGTTGCTAGAATAAAGTGAGCAAGCAGAGAGGAGAAAGAAATAAATGTAGAGCATAGATACTTATTTCTCATCACTCCTTTTTTCTGGTTATGATCTGGGTAGATGGATGATAAAGTTACAGGAAATAACCCATTGAATGTGAATCTGCTTTAGAAGGGAGATGGGTTAGAAAACCTTACTGTTATTTTGACTCACACACACTTAATTTTCATGCTACTGATTGTCTTTGGAATAGTGTTAAGGAGAACTGAAACAGGAAATTCAGAAGAAAAGTCTCCCTCTGACATTTTGAACCTGGAGGTGGTTATTTACAGGTAAAAATGTGTGAGGGAACAGTCAGAAGCCAGCCTGGGACTTCTTAGGCCCAGCTGCAGGAAGATCATTTCACTCTGACACAAATGACTTCAAAGTTGTGTGAAGCCCTGGGCCAGCACTGACCATTGCCTCCAGCAGTTAAAATATGATAGAATTGTCACTGCCACATTCAAAAGGTGGAGCAGAAAAAGCAAAGATCATCAGGAGACACTAGGGAAGTTACTGGATACAGGTGAGGAATCAAAAAAGTTGTTTTGCAAGGAAATACTCTGCAGCTTCTCTGGTTCAGGCTTAGGATTTTCTGGTTGTGGCCTCCCTTAACATCAAACAGAAAACCTACAACCTCATTCCAAGAATGCACATGGGAAGCTTCAAGGACTAAATAAACAATGCTCTGTTTGCTCAAATATTTAGCAAATAGCTCAGGGATTACCACATACAACGTTGTTGAGAATTTAGCCAATTCTCAAAGATGTTTTTCTGCTCTACTAATAAAACAATTCATGTATGTATAATGGCACATTGTAATTATTTCCATATGGTTAGCACTTAGACAAAACCTGAGGGAAGAATGTCAACATTTGATGAGATTTTATCAGAAATCAACATTTATTACCTCATAGTCAAAACCCAGTTCCAAAACAGGATAAAGCCAGTGGTAGCAATCATCTGATATGTCAATACCTAGTTTTTCTTCTACTTACTTCTTATCACTATTTTTTCTGGTTGTGACCTAGGTAGATGGAGGATAAAATTATAGGAAATAACACATTGAAGTTTTACAGATAAACATCTTACTAAGTGTTTAGGGTTGGGTTTCTGTCAACTTTAGCCATAAATTCTCAGCAAAATATTGCCTGTGATGCAAACATTTGTAGTTGGAGAAACCTCAAACAGAATTTTTTTTGTTGAGCATCTGGATGATGGGATCATATCCAAGTGATGATGATTTGTGACTCTAATCGTAAACAAATCCTTGTTCTGGGATTATTCGTTCTGCCCCAGCAATTAATTCACATAGTTGAATTTCTACATGAGGTACAGCTGAATACAAGAAAATAAAAACTTTCAATTTTAGAGAGTGTAGTCATACCATTTAAAAAGAAGTCACAAATCTTCTTGAAAATAGTCATTTTTATACCTAAATCTTAAAAAATGTCTGTGTATGACTTAGAAACAACTGGTGGTATGGATTATCTTAAGTGATCTAACATGTTTTATACCGGTGACCAAAATTCAATCTATTCAATAGAAGTTAGTACTTTTAACATTAAAAACTAATGGATTGGAATAGATTTCCTCCTGTAATTTTATTCAGTATAAGGATGAAAGTAAAACATTTGATAAGTATATCCCGCATTCATTTAGTAATTATTAACTAAATGCCTGCTATGTACTGGACTGTTCTAGGCAGCAGGCAGAGAAGTAAGCAGAACAAAGTCCCTGATTCATGAGGCTTATAGTTTGGAGGAGAGTCAATAAGCAAATTTGTGTGTGTACTTATATGGATATAAGTGAATACATACGTATATGCATGAATATATATAACATAAATAATGTACATTATGAAGAAAAATACAAGAGTTAGGAGATATTGAAAGTAAATAATGGGAGGGACTCTTCTGTGGGGTTCTGGGAAGACTTTAACATTGAAGGAGAGACTTGAGGGAATGAACCATCAAAATGTCTGGGATCTAGAAGAGTAAGAGGAAGACGAAGTCAAAGGCTCTAGTGCAGGACTGAATTTGCCTTAGTTGAGGAATATCTAGGAAAATCAATGTTGCTGGAATAAAGTGAGCAAGTAGAGAGAGGAAAGAAATTAATGTAGAGCATAGGTACTTATTTCTCCTTATCAATTTTTTCTAGTTATGACCTAGGTAGATGTATGATAAAGTTACAGGAAATAACACATTGATGTTTTACAGATACATCTTACTAAATATTTAGGGGAGGGTCTCCATCAACTTTAGCCATAAATTCTTAGCAATTATTATGTAGGTTTTATGTAAGATTTAGGGATCACTGGAAGATTTGGAAAGAGCAACATTAAATGGTGAAGGTGTTTACAAGTCTCGCTGGTTGCTTTGTGGAAGATTAGCAGTAAAGAATGGAAGGATGGAAGAAGCCACACAGAAGGATATCATGTCAGTTCTGACCCTAGACAATTGTGGTGTGTTTACAGTTATTACAGTAGAGTGAGAACTGATTTAATGCTAGATGTATTTTAAAGCCAGGAATGACACAATTTTCCAATAGATCTGGTAGGTTTAAGCAAAGTTAAGAAATTGAAGCTGATTCTAAAGCCTTGGTCAGAACCACTGGAAATAGCTGAGCCTGTTATTTTTTCTCAAGCATTAATTAAATGCAGACTCAAGCTAGACACTTGATCTGTGTCATTGAACAAAATAGTCAAAGAACCCTGGAAGAAAATAACAGTAAAGCTGAACACAGCTATATTTTAGAGTCCATTAGAAGGCATTATGAAAAAAATAAAATAATAGGGAAGGTTCAGGAGGCTGGATGGTTTAACAGACTTCTTTATTTAATGGGGTAATCAGGATAAACCTCACTCAGGATCGACAAACTATGAAGACAAAGGCAAGGAGGCCAGTGTGGTTGTAGCTCAGTGTGGTGGAAGAGCAGTAGTGGGTGAAGCACAAGCTTAAGCCAGAGGCCTGATTGTGTGGGGTTTTGAAGACCATAGGTATTTTTATTCTGAATGAAATGTGGAATCATTGTAGGGTTATCTGAACAGAGAAATGACATGTTCTGTCTTATGTTTCAAAGTCCCACTCTGTCTGCTCCTCTTGGGAATACACTGGAAGACAGCAAACGTAGAGCAGGGAGAGCTCTTTGGATGCTACTGCAGTAACCAGATGAGAATAGAGGGTGACTTGAATGATTGAGCAGTGAAAGTTACAATAAATGGCCAGACTCTGGATACGCTTCTGAGTAGAGTCCTTTTGACTTTCCAAAAGTTAGGGAGTAGTTAAAAAATAGTGAATAGGACCCTTAGGGAAAAATGGAGTTGACACTGATGGAGATGATGAAGGTCTGATTTGAGAGTGAGCTGGGAGAGATCAGGAATTTAGATTTGAACAGTAAGGTTTGAGATGCCTAGGAGACATCAAAGTGAAGGAATTGACTGACAGTGGATATTCAAGTCAGGATAATATTTTGAGCTGAGATCTATATTCTTAGATGGACATGAAAGCACTGTGCTTAGAACCATGCACAATGGATGAGGTTACCTAGGGAACAAATAGAATTAGAATAGAAACAGAATAGAAATAGAAATAGAAGGAGGTCAAAGACTGAACCCTTGGGCAATTCAACAATATTTAGAAGTAGATAAAAGGAGACACTATCAAAAGAAACACTGAGGTAGGGAAAGAGCCAAATGGATTTGTTGTCAACTAGAGAAAGTGTATTAGAGAAGGAGGCTGAGATCATGGCTGCTGGAAAGCTAAGTGTGATGGCTGATACCTGGATATAGCAATATGGAGGCTATTACTTTAGGAGGAGGAGTAGGGAGGAAAGATTTGAATAAAATGGGGATGTAGGGAGGCAGAAAGACTGTTTCCTAAGTGAGGAACTGGCGGAAGAACAGATAGGGGCTGAGGGTAAAAGGATTAGTCCGAATGAATGGATCTGCTGTAACTACTCTTGTTGGCCACATGCAGCTAAGGTCTTCGAAAAGTCTGAAGGAATGCTCAATTATTTATTTTGTCAGTGATTAGCACTTAATCATTTCATTAAAATTTTGTATTCAAAATCGATTTTGTATTTCCATGTTAAAGCTTCTGAAAACTCATCTTGCCAAAAGAAATATGAGTCCCTTGTAGGGATTTTATGACACAGAGACAAAGGATAGCTTTCTTTTTGTTGAATTATTTGTGTTACTGAGTCTGGATATGCTCTGAATCTCATATTGTAATAAGTTAATATTTATTGTAGTGCAAGCACAATAATGCAGTGCTTGGCATCAAGTTAACTATAAAAATAATTGGATTGTATATATACCTTCCCAAAAGAAAGGCAAAGATTGTGATTATACAAATACTTTGTAAATAACAGTGCAGTCTGCATGGTCTCTCTGGAGCCACTGTTTTATGTTTAACTCTTGTTTGTACTTCCTACTCTCCATTAAGCATTTTGATCACTGCCATCAAGTTCACCCTTTGAGGAATGGTACATTGCATATCACTGTCATCTTAATTAAAATCCATGGTTTAGTGCAAATTAAACAATTCCTTTAACAAATAAAGGCATTTAATGAGCCTTATAAGTCCTGTGATTCATATATTGCAAATATCTATTTGGATCCCCACTTTATTAATTGTGCAAATTTTATCACAAAATTTTAGAGATTTTTTTATCTATCTGAATTTCTCTAGTTGTATTACATTTTTCCAGATATATGCAATTTTACTTGTTCATCCTACAATTTTATATAAGCCTTACAACATGAAATCGGTCATGTACTATTTTAAAATCTAATTTATTTTCATGTGGGAAACAATGTACTTACACTCTTATAACCTTCTCAGTTGACATATCTTTAAAAAAAATAGAGAAGACTGAATAAATATTTTGAACTACAGGGAATTAGACAGCATCATTATGAAATTAAATGTGTGCTTCTTGAAAGAAACATCTGAATGTGCATAACTACTTAGTGCTACAGATGAAGAACATCACAGAACATGCTTTCCAGAAAACTCTCCTTGGCTCAGCTAGTTTGCTTTCTCTTCCAGCTTAGAGGCAGGCACATACCTTTTAAATCCTTGCAAAGCAACTGAACAGCTTTCTGGTTCTTAAGGATCTTATGAAGATTTGGAACACCAATTAGTACAAGCAATAACTTAATTTTTGCAAATGTTGGTTGTAAAAACCTTAAGCTGTACATTCCCATCACAGAAATAAAGTAAGAAAAGGCTCTCTGGGTTTGCTATGTCAAAATCTCATTTGTATATACTTTCTTCAGCTCTGCCATTGTCTTTAGCTTTATGTGTCTCTCTCCCTCTTGTGAGTAGCAGAATAGAGACTTGAGCTCAATAGTTTTATGATGTACATGGTTTTGGTGTTAAGACATTGCTACCAAATCTCCTTAGATCAGTTTATTCCTTTTTGAATTTATTTTGCTATTTATCAACTCCAAAGCAGAAGTGGGATATTGGGAAACTACCCGATTTCCTAATATTCTACAGGAATTTATACCATGTAGCTACTAGACATCATGCTGCCCCTGCAATGTGCAAAAATTGTGCAATTTTCTGAAGATAAAAAGAGAGCAGACACAGCCTTTCCTTAATGAAACTAGAAGCTAGTGTTATCATTTTCTTTTTAAAATGTGACCAGATAAACATTATTATCCCATGATGTATCTTAGTTCACTTTTCTCAACTTTTGCACACTATGGAGTTACAACTGTGTCCCTCCTATAAACAGATCTACAGAGGAGGGGTGAGTGGTAGCTGGAGGAGTTAAGCTGGCATGCAGAACCAGAAGTGAAGGACCACTGAGGGACACAGATGAAGCTCAAGTGCTTGGACTACAGGAAATTATAGTTGATTCTGTCACCACACTTGTTCCCAAAACATGAATTTGTTTCAATGTAATGGGCAGTACATGATATCAGGCAACAATTGAAACAGAGCACTCTGCTTGTGCAGTTTCACCTACAAAAACACTAAGTGAAAGCAGGAATACATCAGCTGGATCATGTGTTTGATGACACAAAAACACACACTTCCAACATATACCGGGGACCTTCGTTCACCAGTGTGTAATGAGTCACACTCATCCCTGCTCTGGCTTCCTTGTTTCAGCTGACCTTCATCTTTGAAATACCTCATGCACACTCACACTTGCTGTGCCTACTTTCCCAAGGAAGCTGCTGGACTATTGTATTTGTTAACCACTAATGTATAAAACTGTGTGACTGTGTCTATTAGGTCTCTGTCTTTTCTGTATGCCATTCACAAGGCGTGTGAGTGTTGTTCTCTTGACTCCACTTTCCCTTAATCGGTGTAACATTGTACAATTTTGGATAGCAATGGTTTAAGAAATATATCACATTGTAACAAACTGACTGTACCTTTTCCATAGTGCAGTACATCTCATATTCCATATACTGGGAGAAAGATCAAAATTGGGAGTAAAATGATTTGGGAAGGAAACAATATTTTGTGTACCAATAATTGTTGCTATCCCACCGAGGGGCACATTGACCGCTATGTTCGCCCGAACGTAGGAGTCTCACAGCAGCAAGAAGTGAAACAGGAGTCTGGAGTCTATTTATTAGGATGACCCATGAGTATATATAGGGCCTTACATGCCTTTTACGCAGAGAAAAACAGGAAGCGTACCCGACGCGGGGATGGGGTGCATGTTTGTACAGGGCCTGCTGGCTTCTCGCAGTTTCTGCTAAAGACAAGGTAGTGGGCTGCAGCTGTTTGCAGGGCAGAGTGCACTCTGCTCTGCTGGCTTATTTGTTGGCCTTACTGAAGAGTGTGTTCACCCATGCACAATATCAGCCAGGGCAGACAGGTACACTTGAGGTCCTGTCAAGTTAGCCACACCTAGTATTATAAATTTGCACTGCCTTAACAATATTTGGAAGACAAAAGTAGAATTTGAATGATATTAAAACCACTGCTGGGCCCTTCCTGGTGGCTCAATGGGTTTGGACTCAGCACTGCAAGCTAGCCACAGCTTCTTCAATGCGAGTTCAATCCCCTGTCCTGGAGGTGACCCACATGGTGCAGCAGACCTCTCCTGCCTGCCAGCTGCTTCCCTCAGCAGTGTACTTCATTGATCTGCCTGTCCTGCTCCCCACTCTGTCTCTGGTTGACACAAGCTATGCAACGTCCATCGTCTGACAGATTCCGGGTGGATCGGGATAAGCTCTGAAAAATCAGACTGTCCACTGCTAACTTATGTTATGACCTCCCTTTTTTGTATAAACATAATATCAAAATATTCTGAGCAACATTCAGTTTACAACTGGATTGTCTTAGCCACACAGGCAGCTGCTGTTCAGGCAAGCTGCCCCAGGTGAGAAATTCCTCTGTCTCCTGAGACAAAAGCCAAGCCCCAGGAGCAATAAGACCCCAGGACATAAAAAACTCCTGGGAAGTTTCCTTGGTTTCTTTGAATAAAAAATAAACTTCAGATAAGGCTCCCAGGGCATAAGGACTCATGGACAAATTTTAACCTTGACTACACAGGTGTTGTTTGATATACAACTGTATAACTTTCTCTTAATTTACTCCTTTTTAAAACAAGCACTAACTACTCTCTGCTAGCCTTAAATTAGCCACTAGCTTTTCTTTGGACAATCACTGCTAACACTGCTAACACAATTTATTACTACCCCAAGACCCCTAACAACCTTTTGCTAACAAGCTCACCCTTTTCCAGACCCCTCTTTCTTTAATGATAAGTAGACAGCTGTATACATGATAACTGTCACAAAAACGTATAATTTAGCATACCATAAATTGTAAACAGAAGAATGTTTTATGGAGATATCTCATTAACTTATCCTATGCATTATTACAATTAACTACTTGCTACACAGTATAAATAAAGACCTGCTGAAGGACAAGCAGGAAGACTTGCACCCTATCCTGACTCCCTTGTCTTCCTCATATCCGTTCCCCTCTCCCCCTTTTTGGAATATCCGCTCGCCGACGCCTTCCCATCTTAGGGTCCTGCCTGTGTTGCCTCGAGACACCCCAAAGGTTGGGGCTGGTCTCCGACATCTGGTGAAGCCTTTCACTGCCCCTGCAACTCTGGCTTGTACCCCAGTTCTGTATGAATAAATAAATAAATCTTTAAAAAAACACACAAAAAATTAAAAAAATGCTCTGGAGAAAAGTGGAAAAGTCAGAATGTGAGGCTGAAGCCATCAAAGTGACTATGGAACATGCAGTCTTGGTTGCCTGGCCCATGCCTGGCCCATATAAGTTTCTGGGACTTCATTGAAACCAGACATGTATATCTGAGCACAACCAGATCAACTTCTTAGCTTGAATATAACCAGGCAGAGTAACCCTTCAGTTATGCTGATGACAAAGAGAAATTTCCCAATATGATTAAAAATAAGTCTCATTCTCTAGGCTTGCAAATAAGACCATGGAATAAAAAGACCGGTGAAGTCTGTAAAGAGTGGGTGGCTATGAATAGCGTTTGAAGAGAGGAGCAATGATCTGAGCTAAATATGGTCATTCTCTAACTTTCCTTGTTAAAAAAGAGTCAGGTTAGTAGACAAAGGATCAAGTGTGCTGTTCCTGATGAATTCTAAAGATGATATTAATTGAATTAGCTCCACTTTTTTTTTTTAACCTAGATATTATTATTGGCTACATAATGTTACAATATTAAAACTATTATCAAAAGCTAGAATAAATATTGCTGAGAGTTATCTTTTCCAAATTGTTAGTTGACAGAGGTAAAAGAAGGTGAATGAATACAAATGTTTCCCAGTAAACTTTCCTTGTATGGTAACCCTTCCTGCTGAGACCAGAAGCTCACCTGTCTTTAGCTTAGGCTTCCTTTTGTTTTTTAATCAAATCATGGAGTTGAAAATGTGACAAGAAGTTACTTTAGTTTTTTTTTACCTCTTGTGCTCAGCATAGCCCATCTTAGATGAGATGAAATCACATTATTCATTCCCATTGCATAGTTCAAAATCCACTATTTCAGTTATTTTTGTGGCTTTTTGTTTTGTTGTTGTTGCACAGAAGACTCCTTACTTGCAATTTTCCCTTTGGTGGTGAGATCTACTTTCACGCTACTGGCCTCAGGTGATAATTGTACCAATTGTACCTAATCTGATGGCATGGAGATCACCCATGCCATCAGACAGAATGAAAAGCAAGTTATAATGAAAGCCTTAAAATTAGCTCTAACTCCTAAAGTGAAACTATAACAAATTTTGGTTAAAATGTGGAAGATTGTCCCAATACCTGTTAACCTCTGTTTTTTCTCATGTCCCAAGAAATGGGGCAGTTAAAGAATTATTTTTAGAAAACAACTCAAGAAAAATGGAAAGGAGAAAGAATTATCAAATAGCAGAATCTTAGAAGGCCTGGATTCTTAAAAGTACCCTCGTTAGCCTGGGACTCAAGTTGGGCTACAGAGCCTCTGACATAGACCTGAAGATGATAGCTCTGGTACCTTGTTCCTGGATAGTTGCCAGACTGTGGTTGCTATGAGGAGTCGCGAGGCCGGGGCCTCCTCGTCCGCCATCTTGCTCACATTCCTCCTCTGGCCATCTTTCACCTCCCCTCACTTGCCATGTGCCTGGTACCACAGCTAATTCCAGAGCCCTCTGGATGTTTGCCTCAGGAATCAGTCTTCTCGGAATTCTGATTAAACCAGTGGGGAAACAAGAAGAGATATCAGTTTTAAAACAAAACTTTTCAGCAGAATGTTCCAAGTTAATGAAAATCATCAGAGGCATGAGTTGCCCATTTTTGTTGTTTAAATATAAACTACTCAAGGTCACTATTTCTCTGAGAAAATTTTCTTTTAGTGAACAAAACAAGCAGAAAACAATTTGATAAAAACCAAGGTCATGGATGGAGGGGAAAAAGAAAACATAGGGGAGCCAAATAAGGGATCAGAAAAAAATTAAAATAATTAAAAAACAACTAACAGGCAACTATAAGTTAAGAGACATTCTGTAGGGGTAGGGGAAGGAGAGGAATCAAAATAGGTTGGAAAGAGCACAAGGGACTATGGTTATAGTTAAAGGGTAAATTGGTGGTGGGATTTTACAGAGGAAAATTGACAGGAGAAAGCAATATTGTACAAAAATGAACAATGATGTGTGTGTGTGTGTGTGTGTGTGTATGTATGTATAATAAAACACAAAATAACAGAAAGATAAAAGCAGATATTTGTATCATGCTGTAAAAACAGATTCTGCATAAATAGGACAGTCAGTGAATTAAAAGAACTAGGTAATAAGAATATGATAGAAATGAAAGTTCAACAGTAGGTACAGGAGAATCAGATGAAGAAAAATATTAATTTGAACTTAGAAAGTCTAACCACTGAAAACCAGAAAGAAGAAGGGAGAATTACCACATTCCCAGAAATGTGGAATATGAGCATGTAGAAGAAAATGGATGACTGGTATACTGAAAATCTATAAAAATTCAAAGACACCAAACTCTTCATTGTGAATTTCAGATACTGGGGCAAAAAGAAGAACCCCACTATGAGGGGCACTAATGAAAGATTGGAAATCAGAATGACATCAGACTTTTCAAAGACACTGGAAGCAAGACATCAGCAATGCTACCTTAAATGTCTGGAGGGAAAATGACTTATAATGGAGAATAGGCTATTTTTAGACCAAAACTTTGTAAAGTTTATTTCCCACACAGATGCGTGTTAAAGATGCTGTATGCTCTACCTTAGTTTACTTCATAGTTTGGTAGAACTATGAAGTAAACTAACAATGAAGAAGACAGAATCTGGACATGAAGGATCCAACTTTCAGTTGGTGGTTAAGGAAGAGCCATCTGGGACAAAGTTTTAGATCAGAAGAGCCTTAAATAAAACAAAATGTCTCTCGCAGGAGGTGAGCTGCTAATAAGGGTACCTCAAGTGCTTGACACTTCTGAGAAGGTGTTTAAACACTTGAGGCAGAATTTGTCAATAAATCAGCCTTAGGTACAAAACAAAGCAAAATTACCAACTGTGGCAGTTAGTAACTTCAGGTGAACAATGATATCGCTTGGGAAAGAAAAAGTGATAGATTAATGTATGACCTACCACTTACATACATTTAATAAGGTAATATAGTAATTAATTTGTGAATTTGTAATATCACTCAAGCATGGATATTTATAACATCAATGAAATAAAAAAACAGCAAACTGAAAAAAAGCAGAATTAAAAAAAAAGAAAAGAAAAAAGCACATGTTGTTTAGTCAGATTTCTGCCCAAGTAATTTTCTTTTTTAAGAAATCTGACATTAATCTTTTAGCTAATCTGCCAAGATTGTGGATTTATTTTTAATGGATTTCTGTGGAAAAGAACATTAAAGTGAACATGCTCCCTAGAATTTGAGTGAGTAAATTGTTTCCTAACAAAAAAGATTTATAGTGAAAGAATGATTTACTGATCTGCTATGTGAAAAAAGCAATGGTTATTTTGAAAGTTGAGTTTTTGGAAAGTCTCATGATCCCATATCCTTTTTGGAGGGTGAATCCTGACATGAGTGTTGAGCATCTGTGTCTGGTATTTGGTGCTTGAACACCAGCACCTGCGAACTTATCAAGTTAAATGATTTTCTGTTCCTAAATATAAATTCATTATCTGATGATTCCCAGACAGAATCACTTAATAGCAACCAAATCACTTAATAGCAACCAAGCCAGAAAAAAAATCCTTAAATGTCATAAAATTGAGATGTAACTTTATGTGTAGGTTGTTTATACAGTTACAAAACTTTAATATATTTATTAGCTTATTTGTATATATCATGGCTAAGTTTATTGAGGCCACTTGAAAGAAGTTACTGATAAACACCTGTCTTTTTTTTTTTTTTTAAAGATATATTTATGCTTACAGAACTGGGGTAGAGGCCAGAGGTGCAGGGCAGTGAGAGGAGTCACCAGAGACAGAGTGGGGAGCAGAACAGGCCAACTGATGAAGTACACTGCTGAGGGGAGCAGCAGGCGAGACAGGAGAGGTCTGCCGCGCCATGTGGGTCAACTCCCTGGTGGGGGGATGGAACTCGTGCTGCAGTGTCTTCAGAGAACTTGATAATGCAGTGCTTTAACCCATTGTGCCACCAGGGAGAGCCCCCTGTCCTTTTCTTTAGATATTTGAAGCAATGCTTGTACAAGGAACACTGATTCTCCCTTACCAAGTTTGACCTGATACTGCACAACTTAAGTGTTACAGACTGTTCAGTGCACGAACTCTTGTCTGAGTCTGAAGCCTTGTTTTCCTATATAATATTAAGTCCATCCTGAGAGGGTAGATGGAAGGCAGGTGATGTGGAGATGAGCATCAGTTGCTGGGAGGGTTTTAGGCCTTGAGTCAGACAGCAGAAAAGACAGAGGAAGAGGCAGAGAGACTGCCAGTTGGTGTTCTGGGTGCCCTGAGCATTTGCTTACCCGTTCCCAATTACTTGCTCATGAATATGTGGCTGGTTTCCATACGAATGACGCTGTTGTTGCTCCATCTTTCATCGTGTGCTAGCTAATGATGTGAGTGCAGGGAATGAGCGATTAGGCTGGAGTAGTGGCGGGGTGGAGAAGGCAATTCCTCCAAACCCTCTTGGTTCTTGTTGGCCTGGCCGGCAGTCTTACTAACATTCTGAAGGTTAGGAGGAGGACATAACACTTAAACACGTATGTCTGGGGAATCTCCGTGGATGTAAATTCTGAAGTAAATAGTTAGACATGAGGGTATTTATCCTCAGCTAAGGAATGGAATGGGGCCTGGGATCTTACAGAAAAAGGAGGGAGACTCACCCGATGAGAAGAGGGTGACACATGACGAAAGTCAGGTCCTCCATACTGACATGTTTTCTCTGGTAGAAAATAGATTTCTCTGATAGAAAAGTATTGCTGAGGATAAATTTAAACCTGGGGAACACCCTCAATTTTTTCTTTCCCCTAGGCAGTTCGGAAATGGCAAAAAGTTTCTTTTGAGCCTGCAGGGCCACTGTCAGAGGAGTTTGAAATAATTTACATGCGAAAGTGACACTTGCTGGAAGGCCCTTCAAGACAGACCAGGGGGTGGCCTTTGGCCAGTCTGTTTCCTCCTCTGTCAAGTGGCATAAATAATGGTGCACTGCCTCAAGGCTCAAACTTGACAAAGCACAGAAAATGCTCAGCAAGTTCCCTGGCATAGAGTAAGCATTTAATAAACACTGGAAAAGTTAGGGTCCATGGGATGAGAAAGTTCACCTCATTTCTGGCTTGTTTTCTCATATCTGACTGTAGTGAAGTGTGTGTTTGAATGAAGTTTCATGCCTTCAGTTAGCATAGCGAGATCTCTAAAGGAGACTCAGGGTATTTCCCAGCCCCCTGGTGAAACCAGAGAGGTTGAGGTGGAGGAAGCAGAGCACTGTCAGGGAAAGGCAGCAGCCCACAGACCCAAGTCCTGTGGTCTGGTCTCCCAGCAGCCTCTCAAGGGGAGGAAGGGGAGGAGGGTGTGGCTGCTGCTTTGTCCTGAAGGCATAAAGCACACTGGAAATCATATTTCTTTTCATTTCAGTTTAGTTCCATTCAATTCAGTTTATTTTAGTTCATTTCATGCTTCAGTCAGTTATAGAATGAAACTAGATACAAAAATAGCACAAATTATCAGAGGGTTCTGATCTTAGGTAATTGTGGTTTGAAGAAAAAAAAGCCTGCTCCTCAGACTAATTTTTCTATTTTGTTTGATTATATATAGACAAAGAAAAATCTGTGGAGAGTAAAATGGTCAAGGTGGAGCAACCACTTAATCATAAAAAGAAAATTATTTTTATGAAAGTGATCAAGAATAAAGAATTTTTGAAGAGGAATTTATATACCCATCAAAAGAATTCTTTAGTTCTACTTTCTATATGTTTTCTTTTCTAGTTTATTTGTGGTTGAGTTCACTGTAGTAGCAAAATCACAATGTTAAATATATCCACTATATTACAAGTTAATCCAAACAAGTGAATAACTAAATTAAAGTAGGAAGTTAAATAAAGTGAAACATAAGATTGGACCTAGTGGCCAACTTAACATATGCCCATACGTTGATTTTTAATGGTGCATACCTGAAATTTCCAAAATGTTATTATAAAGGCACAGTGCAATGTTGCTTCTTTAAATAAAGTTAAATATCTGATCTGTGCATTCAGTGTACTTGTATGGCAAAAATAAGTTTGTCTTTGATTTGCAAAAGTAATCCTATTAATGTATTTATGTAGTTTTCTTAAACCACCAGGAACAAACTGTAGTTTAACAAAGCCAGATTTATAGCCCACAAATCCTAGGAGATAAGTCTTAATCCTGTGTTCATCAAACCCTGATTCAGGGCAACATTCAAGCATTGGGGCTTAGAGTAGGAGAGATTCACTTACTTCTCAAATGCACACAGGAGTAAGGATCAGCCAGCACAGGCATTGAAGGGCCCAGCCGATGCTCCCTCACACATCCAACTTGCGAAAACCTAATCAGTAACAGATGACTAGGGACAAACCTATAGGTGGACAAAGTCAGATTTATGGATTCACAGAGAGGCAGGAGCTGTGAAGGAGCCTGGGAAAACAGCCGACACAACAGTGTCTTCCAAGGTTTGGGTTTTCACTGAAGAGGCCTGAGGGGATCCAAGGGAAACCAGTGGGGATCCATTCTGGATTCCTTGCTGTTTCTGGGATGGGATTAGTTAAATGAGATTAACTAGGGATTATGACAGGCAAGGAGGTTAGCTTTGGATCTCCCCAGTAATAAGGGAGTTCTAACAATCGGGCTCTGCAGGCCATTGGCAACACCTCAAGGGGAGGGTTGTGGCCTTTTATAGCTGCTGCTTGCCATGGGGAGAAGCAAGGCTTCTGCTGATTATACAGCTGGATTTAGTCGCCTGTCCTCCCTGCCTGGTTAACGGCAGAATTCCTTGTTTCCTTTTCCATCTGAGTTGATTTTTACTTTTTCAGTTTTGGACAAGTTTTCTCTCTTTCTCTCATTCCTATTTATCCACCTACAGAAAGGTTGCACGCCCACACACACATACATACACACAAATATTTGCAAAACATAATACATATACATGAAGATTGATATTAAAATTTATATATAAATATGTAAAATTTGGGGACAAATTACATACACTATGTAATTTGGGAAACATTCTGAATTCATTTATTCAAATATTCAAATTCAATGCTAATAAGATGCCGACAGGTTTCAGGTCAGGGAAAATTCTATTTTTAAACTGAACAGACCCAATGAGTTGGAACTGAATTTGGAGATTTCAGTCCATTGTTTTAAAAAGTTAGCATATACTTTCTTTGATGTGTTAGTGGAGAAAGAATGGTGATAGATTACAGGAAAGCTCAAGATTTAACATTCTCTTTCTTTTGGGAAAATCTCTCTACAATCTTTCCAGAACCACAGAGCAATTAACAAAAGCAGGCCAGACTTATTTGGAAGACCATTTGGATACTCTTATTGAAAAAAAAAATCTACCCACCACAGGTGTTGTCCACACACTGAGAGCTGAATTTACTTATTGTTTCACTTCCTGACACTGCCAGAGATTGCATGACATGGTAGAGGTATGGTAATTATTTCCCTGTCATTAGATGGGAATCTTAGTGATGGATGGAGAAGCTTTATTGGCAATTTACAAGTTGTGTGACCAATATGTTTCTCTGGGAATAGATAAGTGTCTTGTTTTGTCAAAATCCTATTATTCTGATTTATTTGGTTGACTTTTATGTTGTCAAAGAAGTTCTATGATAGATTGGGGTGAATTCAATTTTATTTATTATTTATTTATATTCATGCTCAAGAATTAATGTGTTGCCTAAAAGCCACCTGGAGTGAGTACACTCATACCTGTTTTCTTTCATCTTTACTGTTTCAATTATTTGGGGGCTTTCTGAAAAGTGGCTGCAGTTATTTTGAGCTAATAATATGTTCTTTCAGTGCATCTGCGTTTTAAGTTTGTGGGATGGATTTCCTTGAGCTTTCTCTGAAGAGCAACAGCAGGATTATCATTGTCATCTTTATACTTGCAATCAAATGACATGATTTCAGATAGTATAGATTCATATTAAACAGATGTAGCTCTGGCCCTCTAGAGACATAAGATATAAAAAGAAGGCCATCGTGATAAAACATACTTTAAGATTACAATTAAATAAATTACATTTCTGTTGTTCAGTGTCAAAATCTTGCAAAATTAAAATAAGAAAATTGGAGGCTTATAAATTTTGATTTCAAAATATGTTTCACTTTTTAGCACTTAAAATAGACTTCTTTTATGCTTTCCTCACCTATTGTGTTTGGATTGTTTACATCTCAATGTATAGATTTGATTTCCCTGAGCTGCATCTGGGCATTGTATGTAATTCTCTGTTTGCCATGATAAAAAGGAAGGTAATACAACACATGCTGTATAAGTAGGCCATATAGAGGACAAGCACTTGTTGAATGATAAAGCAAAAAACAGTACATTGTATCTGACAGTAGGATTTCTGGAGTTCTGGACTCACTATTGCAGTCTGATAATTTCATACCTAATTGATCAGTTAGGTTATTTATCCCTGATATCACTGATGTCCAGAAAAATCAAAATTTGAAAGAAGAAGAAAACTGTTTTCAGTTCAATATAAGACTATGAGATGATGCTACATGATGAAAGGCATTAGGTTAGATCAAACATGTGTTTGTGTGAGTGTGTATGTGCAGAGAAAAAAGTGAAATCCAATAAAAAAGTACTAGTACTGTAAAACATAGTCATTCAGTAGTAAAATATGAGAATGAACTCTTGAAACATGAAGGAAACAAAGGGTATCAAGCCACTAAATTTTATAAATGAGGAAACTGTGGATCTGGGAATGGAAGTGACTGATTTGGACCACCCCAGCTGAATGAAGATGGAGTTTAGCTATTAAATGATCACAGCAAAATTTCTCCACAGAAGAGTCACTGCCATTTACAGACATGTATCTTCCTAATCGTGACTGGATTTTGGAGATTGTAGTTATTTCTCTGAGAATGTTCCTGTAAAGTACTTTGTATGGATACAGCACACAAAGGAAGGCTTATCTTACCCTCTGTAAGGTCAATTCCTTGCAGAGGATATGCATAACTATTCCTGTTGCTACCTACTTCTCTGGTGACCACAGGCAATCACAGAGCTTTAAATACTGTCAACATGCTGACATGTCTCTAAGATGTAAATTAAAAAATAGGATAATCCCTTAAATATCTTACTTATTTATCTAAATGACCCCTTGACACTCAACTGCCTACCAAGACAATCCAGTGTGATAAATTCTGTACTAAAGACTTGCAAACCCAAACTTGTTCCTTTTCCACATCTCCATTTCAAAAGTTCATTTTTGTATTTATTCTAGTTTGAAAACTAGAGTCATCTGACTCTTCTAACCTCCTGTCCCAATATGACATTTCTAGCCACCCTCACTGTTATCAGCCTGTCCCAGCCACTAGCATCTATTGTCTAAACTGTTGCAAAAGCCTCCATCTTGTTTTCTGCTCTCCCATTGTCCATTCCACACAAGAACAAAATGACCTTCTTAAGTCTCCAAACAGAGCAGTCACTGCCTGCTTGAACTCCTCCTCCACTTTTACCTTAGTTGGGAAAAAATCAGAACCTTTCACAATGGACCATGAAATGACTACTACTGAGTTTTTACTACTCACTTGGGTCACACTACATTGGTCTTTCTAATGGTCTTAAGATATTTCATGCTTGTTCCCATCTCAGTATCTCAGTTTTATTCCCTTCACTTCTTTATCTGTCTTTCTAGAGCTTTCTATTCTCCAAAATATTTTTTATGTTTGTTTTTAATCTTTCTTCTCTAGTTTCCATTAGAATGGAGTTCCCTGAGGACAGAGGTTTTTTCTGTTTTGATCACTCCTGCATTCTAGGATCTTCAATAGTCTTGACATATAGTAGGTGCTCAATTATGATTTATTAAGTAACTAATGCCACCTCTATTTTAAAGTGCCAAAATTAGACCAAGAGTTGAATTACTAACATGAGTTAAGAAACAGAAAATAGCACTTTCCTTGGTCATGAGTAAGATCTTGACTCATGTCCATCCTCTTTGTCTCTTCCCTAGTGCCAATTTTTTTATGTGGCTGTCACCATAAGACATCACAATTGAGTTAAGGGAGAATACTTGGCCCAGTGATATTTTGTGTGTGATGTTTTTCATTTAATAGCTCTATTCCTTCATTTGTCATATTTATATTTTCAATAGAGCTAATTTATAGGTCTAATTTGTCCATGCATAGAAAATTGTTTGATTTGGGTTATGATACTGTTACAAGGGTAGCCCAGAGTGAACTTGGGCTGTCTGTCTGTGGGTCCTCCCCCACGTGCTTAAAATGCAGTTTTCTGCAGACACACATAAAAGAGTAGTGGGTTTATTTACAAAAAGGGGAAAGGGAAAGGAAAAGGAGACAACCCAGGAAAGAGAGAGGAATACAAAGTAACTGGAATGTTAGCTTGGCTAACTTGGAGCTCTAGTCACAAACTAACACTAATGGTCCAGACAGAGAGAGAACAGTTACCTCTCTAGGGCCACAGTTGGAAAACCGCTATCTATTTATCCCCCAAAGTCCCAGAATGCATGCTTAGCTCCACCCTTGGGTCCTTGCAGTTCTCTCCTTGGTACTGCTGGGAGTTGTAGTTTTTCAATCACTGGAGTAGGGGGTGGAATCCACAAAACTCTGCAGAATTCCTTTAGGACATCCTTCCCCTTAACAATACTACAAAATAAGTATATTGGTACAAAATCCCTGAACCCCTGTAAAATTCTAAGTGATCACATTAGGAGCATCTTCTGTTCTATTTGACCTTTGACACTGGTTCTTAGTAGGGAGCTCTTAACCCCGTCGGGATTATTGGGATAATGGCAGGGTCTTTGTTCAAATCAGGTACTTCTGGGTAGTCTTCTGACTAGGGCCTGGGTAGCAGGTAGACCAAGTTCTAATCAGCAACCTGGGACTTCAGCTCTACTCCCATTCTGCAGAATGGGGAGGAAGGCTGGAAATGGAGTTAACAGCCACACAATGATTGCTATACAATTTGTAATGTGTTATTGGGAAGTTCCCCAAATATTCTTCACAGAAAGACAATGGAGGAAAAAAAAAATGGGTCAGGAAACCATTTTTAGTGGTAGGGCTAAATTTTCAGACACTAAATCAAATAGATATTGAAAATAAAATGGTATCATCCCTGATATAAATGATCCCAATATTCAGACTGCTCTAGTTTTATAAATGTGTGCAGATACTGGGAGGGTGACACACACCAAATCCACCAATGGGGTCAGAAGTTCTTGCATGCAGAACCTCTCAGGCCTTGTCCTACATATCTCTCCATCTGGGTGTTCCTTTGTATACTTTATGAAATCCTTCAGTTAGTGGGTAAACCAGTATTTCCTTGAGGTCTGAGAGCTGTTCTAGCAAATAGTCAAATGAGACTGGAAGCAGGTTATGGGGTGGCGGGGGAGGACCCTCTGATTTGTAAACCAGTTGAACAGCAGTTGTAGGTAAACCCAGGGACCTGCTACTTTCGATCAGACAATAAAGTGGAGTCAGCCTCATGTACTGAACTCGTCACCTCTGGGATCTGATGCTCTCTCCAAGTAGATAGTGTCAAAATCCAATCTTCAGATACCCAGCCAGTGCCACAAAACTGCCTGCTGGTTTCAGGTATCAGAGGTGTTATGAGGATGGTAGCAGTGTGGGAGTAAAACAGGAATATGAAAGGAGACTGAGATTTTCTACACAGGAGTTTGTAAATCACAATTTTGTAAAAAAAAAAAAAAAAACAAGACTGCAGTAATAAACTTTCAATCAGATCTTGAAATATTGCTGAAACAGTCTTTGATTGAAGTGGAAGAAATTATAAAAATGAATTTTATTGCTTTTTAAAACTCAATGACTAATGCATAATATTTTCTTAACTTTCTATTTGCTTATTTCGTGCAAAGCATCTTTGCTACATGAACAAAGTGTTGTTTTATCTGAATATTCTCTTGGGTATCTAAATTTTTCCTAAACTTAGATGTGGGAAATTAAAGTGAACAAAATTTTTGAGGACAAAGGGGCTTAGAAACTAATAACAAAGATAATTAAAAGCTCTTATTGGCCCTCCCTGGTGGCACAGCAGGTTAAAGCACAGCACTAAGAAGCTAAAGCTGCTTCAGAATGAGTTCAATCCTTGCCCTGGAGGTGACCCACATGGCGGGGCAGACCTCTCCTGGCCTGCCTGCTGCTCCCCTCAGCAGTGTACTTCATCAGTCAGCCTGTTCTGCTCCCCACTCTGTCTCTGGTGAATCCTCTCACCGCCCCTTCATCTCTGGCCTGTACCCTAGCTCTGTGTGCAAAAATAAATAAGTAAATCATTAAAAAAAAAAAAAAGCTCTTATCACTAGAGGATTTTTTTTTTTTGGCCTTTTTTTTTTTTCAATGAGAAGATGAGTGTTAGATGAATCTGTTGTGGTAATTATTTTATAATATATATAAACAAATAATCATGCCACATACCTTAAACAGTAATAAAAATCAATCATTTCTCACTAAAGCTGGTAAAAGTTAGTTCCAAGATTACATACAAGATTATCAGGTTATGGGACATGTTTCCCTCTGTGTGTGGTGATACTCTCAGCTTAACCTTCCTGGTGTCACGATGGCTAAGTGCAGCGCTACGAAACTAGCAGAAGCTTGCCACAGCAACTTCATCATCAGTTTGATCCCCAGCCCGGAGTTGACCCACATGGTGCAGCAGACCTCTCCTGTCTCACCCACTCTCTCCTCAGCAGTGTACTTTGTCAGTCTGCCTGTTCTGCTCCCCACTCTGTCTCTAGGGAATCCTCTCACCACCCCCCACAACCTCTGGACTGTACATCAGTTCTGTATTCATAAATAAATCTTTAAAAAAATTAACCTTCCAATAGAAAGATAAGTTGGCTGAAATGGGAGTTTGCTACTTCCTTTTTCCTTTCCCTAGGAGAATAATCATCTGTATTCTAAACCCACAGTCATGGTGGCTCAGAAAAAGTTACTCTACTCATGCTATCATCATCATATTTTTAAAGGCCACTTTTGTAAAGAAGTTCAACAGATAATTTAAGTTTGTGATGTGAAACTCATTTCTGCTAATGGGAAACAAATTGGTATTTCTCTGTAGACTATTCATAGTAATAGAATAATTCAATCAAATAAAAAATGTAACGACATTTTTTATCAAACCACAATGAACAATCAGCCAACACAAAGCAGACTGTGCTTTGAAACAGATAATTCAGTGATGAAGCTTTCCTATGGAAAGAACAGTACTTCAATTAAAAAAAAAATAGAAACTTAATAGGCTACATGGCACAAAAAAGAAATAGAAGTTCAAATGTGTGTCCTAACCTACTGGGAGCTAAATCTTCTCTAATGGTGATTAACTCAATTACCAAAATAATTATTTTATATATGAAGAAATTTGGAGATCCTAAGATTTAGTAAGCTAGATAAGATTACATAGCTACTAAGTGACTGAATTTTGTTCTGACTCTAAATGTCATCTTTTCTCACTTCACTATACTGTTTCTGTTCCATTCTATTAATTTTGCATTGATCTGAAAAGTTTGAATTTTATTATCTTTCCCAATCCAGATACTTTAGCTCAGTATTTTTTCCCTAAAGTTTCCTATGCTAATCAAATCCACACTGTGAGCACAGGTACCCAAGGCTCCAGTATTCGGGGAATCCTGTGCACCTCAAATATGCCTTCTCAGCATCTTTGACCTATGCGTCTTCTAACAAGCAAACTCATGTCCTGAATACCACTGCACCAGAGGATCAGAACTTCACCCTCCTTACAAAGAAAGGAAACTTGAACTTGTTTCAGGGAGAAACCCACTCTCTCAAGAGAGCATGAATGAAAAAGAAACTTGAATTTCATATGTAACTTCATCTTTCCTTAGTGGTGACATTGTCTTTTTCGCTCTTTCCCAGTCAACGATTTCATGCATTTGCATGGCAGCAACTCCTCACTGTGTATTGTACATGGTCATATTTGATTGTGTTTAATCTTTAGTATAAAGACTAGAGATAAATACATATATATAGATAGAGATCTATATGTGTCTGTATATATGTATATTCACTTCTACCTGGTAACAATTTATAAAATTCTAATTTGGTAAGATAGGAATGGACATTTGTAATTTTATTATGCATATAGTGATTACTATGGATCAGTCAGCAGTTGTCCCTCTATAAGGAATATTAAAACAACTGATCCTGAAATAGCACATTATTTCAGTAGTGAAACGTTACTAAAGATGGGATGAGTTAGATGACTTTTATAATAAGCATTGAATAAATGGCTTTTAAAAATATTTATGCATACAGAATTGGGGTGCAAACCAGAGGTATGGGGGGATGACAGATTCACCAGAGAGAGTGGGGAGCAGAAAAGTCAGATTAACTGGAATACACTACTTAGGGGAATAGTGGGCAGGTCAGGAGAGGTCTGCTGCGCCATGTGGGTCACCTCCCTGGTGGGGATTGAACTCATGCTGAAGTGGCTGTGGATAGCTTCAGAGTGCTGTGGTAGTTGTTGAACCACCAGGAAGGGCCTGAATAAATGTCTTTTAAAAAAAAGGGCGGGGCATTCATTTTTAGTACAATGAAACAATTTTGTGGGATACAGTAAAGATGGATATAGTGTATATATAGATAGATATTGCCCAAACCATTAGAACTATGGGTAATAACAATGTGTTGTAATGTAAACTATAGACCTTAGTTAATATTTCTGTATCCATATTTGTTCATCAATAGTAACACGTACATTTCAACAAAGCAGGTTGTTAACATAGGAGAAACTGAGAAGATAGGGCAGAATTCTGATCCTTCTCAGTTGTCTGGTGAAGCTAAAAACTTTAAAGTCTAATGATTTTTTTTTTTAAGGAAATGCTTACTTCGTTCCCTATAAATGACCATCTTTCCTTTGATGGGCATATTTTGCAGGATAGTGTGTTTGATTTGTAACCGATGCTAAATTGCTATGGCCGAGTAAGCAGAGAGGATGTGGTATCTTGCCTAAATGAAAACTGAACACACATGAAAGAACACTGTTTGCTAGGGCATCACTGTTTGCTGTGCCTAAGTGGCCGCATGCTTGTTCTCCGTGATTCCAAAACTCAGTTCGAAGGGGAAATTAATTCCAGTCTGTCATCGAGTTCTTGGCTTGATTTTCCTGAAGGTTCCTCTCACCCAGCCTGGGGATTCCAGCCTATGAGTAATTGTGGTCTGACAGAAGAAGCCGTGAGGCAAGGGAACACACAGAAAGGGGTGGAGGTGAGTGGGAGAGGGAAGTTGGGGGGAGAAGGGTTGGGTGGTAGAAAGGGCTGGGGGTAGCCTCCTTCCCAAGCTCCTGCTCGTTCTCACAAAATGTGTGGGGGACCCACCTTAGAGATAGTCCATTGTGGATCTTTATTTTGACAGAGTTCTTCAAAACCTGACGTTCTTACAAAGGATTTCAATGGAATTTATCAGCATACAAGGACCTAAGCACTAGCGTTATGACGAGTCTCCATGTGTGATTATTTCTGCTTAATACTTTTTACTAATCACAATGAAAAGTTTCACTCAATTTGGGAACAAATTGAAGAAATAGCTTGTTCTTTGTTTATTCATTTATAACAGATTTCCTGAGAAGCTCAACATTATTGCGTGAATATAAAATTATTCAGTATAGGATTTTAAAGCTGTCCTATAAAATAGGTATGTGTTTGATTAAAAAAATTATGCCTCAGCCCTCCCTGGTGGCGCAGCGGGTTAAAGCACAGCACTAAGAGGTTAAAGCCGCTTCCACATGAGTTCGATTCCCGCCCGCCCCGGAGGTAACCACATGGCGTGGCAGACCTCTCCTGACCCGCCCGCTGCTCCCCTCAGCAGTGTACTTCATCAGTCAGCCTGTTCTGCTCCCCACTCTGTCTCTGGTGAAGACTCTCACCGCCCCTGAGCCTCTGGCCTGTACCCCAGTTCTGTATGTACAAATAAATAAATCTTTAAAAAAAAATTATGCCTCTATGGCTATAAAAAAAAACAAAAACAAGCACGCCTCCTGTAAAAACTAATGACGTTAAATGCAAAGAGGGCTGTTTATTCTTACACTATTACAGAAAGTGACCTGAATAGAAATTGCAAGTTTATTTTGTATTTCAAAACTTAAAATTTTCCTATAACATTTTGATGATGATATTGGTTCCCATTACCCATAAACTTGCTAATGATAGTTGTCTTCTACTCAGCTACTGAAAAAAAAAAAAGACCAAAAAAAAGTAAGAGAAAACAGACAGCAGACAGACTTAAATGTAAACATTAAGGGAACAATGATAGGCAGGGGCAAGATAGCAGCTAGGAAGACTGGCACTCACCTCCTGTCACGGTCACAGCAATATCCACCTAAATAAGGACGGATTTCCCAGAAGCAGACTTTGAAACCCAGAAGTACCTTCCACAGCAGAAGACAAAGAGGCATCAGCCAGACCCTTAGGAAAGACAGAGATGCCATCTTTAATGTGTGGCATTCTGGGGAGCGGGGCAGGATGTGTCTCACACCTGGAATCAAAACTCTCTAGGTCAGTACAGCAGAGATAAACTCTAGAACCTCTGCACCGAGAGCCAGAGGGGAATGAGTTCAAGAAAGTTCAAGAAAAATGGAGACTAAGATCTAGTGATTAACCGGTCTCCAAAACGTCTTGTCCTGGGATGCAAGCCATAACACTGTTATGGCTAGTGTCTGGCCTGGAAGTAACAAACCAGCTAGGGCCAGGGACAAGAAGCAAGATGGCACACGCTTGGCGCGAAAAGGGGCCAAGCATCTGCTATTCATCACCTGCTCATAGGCAAGCACACTCACCTCTGCAGCCAGCAGTGGGCATTCAAGGCCTCTCAAGACACTGACAGCTAATGGCCAGACACTACTATCAACTACACTTGCTTTTCAGCCCGATTGTAACTCCTCCCAGCCCTCATGTACAGTTTGCCCTTGCAAGTCCTCTACTAGCCTTGACTGGGTGGTACTAGAGGTCCTCACCTGTAGATGCACCCCAACTACTTGCTGCAGTGCTAGAATCCTTTAGCTCATGGATGCCTGTAGGCAGCAGCTGGGGTGGCAGTCAGAATGCCCTGCTTATATATACCACAGCGGATATGGCAGTGGGTCCTTTGGGCCCTGCACCTCAGCACTGATTGCTTTTAGGCAGTGATCCCTCCAAACATTAGGTCTGAAAGAACCACTGTGCCTCAAAGATATGCAATGGGGGCCCTCTTGGAGTGTTCCCTGACATATTTGCAAGGTACAACTGTGTGCCTTCCAGGCACATGTGCAAGGCGCCAGTCAACCCCACTTGGAGACGCCTACTGCAGCTATGAACTCCAAATGCTCAGCTATCACAGTTTGCCTCCTGCAACCTAGCTAACTATGCCAGTGGAGTAGAATTGAGACCCCAGAAATAAAATCACACTTACACGGGCAACTAATTTATGACAAAGGGGAACCAAGAGCATGTAGTGGAGAAAGGAGCCTTTTCATTAAATGGTGCTGGGAAAAATAGACAACCACATGTGGAAGAATGCAACTAAACCATGATGTGAGATCATCTAAAAATCAACTCAAAGTGGATTCAAGTCCTAAAACCAAAAAATTATTAGAAGATAGCATACATTAAAAGCTCTTTGCCATCAGCCTTAGTGTTGTCTTTTTGAAGTTCTCTCCCATAACTAGAAAAAAAAGAATATAAACAAATGGGAACACATAAAACAAAAGTTCTGCACAGTGAAAAAAATCTTCAAAATGAAAAGACTTCTTACTGAATGGCAGAAGATATTTGCAAACCATATATCACACAAGGGTCAATATCTAAAATATGTAAACAGCTTGTATAACTCAACAAAAATACATGCAACTTGAGTGAAATAGACATTTTATCAAGATCACCACATGGCCAGTAGACATAGGAAAAGATGCTCTACAACATCTATCATTAGGGAAACACAAATCAAAAACAATGAGAATTCAGCTCACATTGGTTAGAAGGACTGTTTTCAAAAGGTCAAGAAATAATAAATGTGGTGAGGATGTGGAGGAAAAGGAACACTTAACCACTTGGTGGGAGTATAAATTGGCTCAATCATGATGAAAAAATCAGCTCCTCACAAAATTAAAAATAGAATGATATGAACTAGTAACCTACTTTTGGGTATTTACTTGAAGAATATATAAACACTAACTTGAAAAGATAAATGTTTTTTGCAGTATTATTCACAATAACCAAAATATAGAAATAGTTCAGGTGCTCAATGACACAGGAATGGATAAACAAGATATAGTATATATCTTTACCTAATCAGTATCTATATATTTCTAATGGAATAGGACTTAGTCATAAAAAAGGTAAAATCTTGCCATTTGTGAAAATAGAGCTGGAACATGAGGGGATCCTGCTAAAGTGAAAAAATCAATAGGATAAAGACAAATACCATATGATTTCACTAATGTGTGGACTGTAAAGAAAACAAACGTTTAGATACTGACACCACAATATCATGGTTACCAGAGAGGTAGAAGGAGAAAGGCAATGGGAGGAGTAAACTGGTGTGTGGTGAATGGTGAGAAATGTAATCATGGAACATATAGTGTTGTAAACTAATGCTACCTCAATTAAAAAAAAAAGGTGAAAATGTGGGGAAGACTGAAATCAATTTAAAAGTCCTTGATAAGTAATGAAAAGGAATATTCAAACACTTTCATAGTATTTTAATAACCTAAATATTCAACAGCAATTTTAAACTTATCATGGGATATTAGAAACAAAACTGAGGTACAGAATATAGCAATAAAAAGGCAATTCTGAAATTTCAAATGTAGAAACAAAAAGAACTGTTGGGATTTAATTCTTTTTAATAGTAAAGTCAAAATTGGAAGAGCATTTTAAATTAAGGAGTGATTATAGAGCAGAAAAATGGTCTAATGGAAGATAAAGATCATACAGTTTGGTGTTTCAATTTTAAAATGTTTAAATCACAGATTTAATGGTCTTACAAGATTGAAAATCTCTATTATGCTAATTGATGTCTCTACCACTCACAGCAAACGATGACCAGCCTCTCCTTTCAAGTCTCCCTTGAGGCTCACCCGTCAGGCCTTTGTGCCCACCCGCTCTGAAGTAACCCTCTCCACCTGGTTCCCAGCAACAAACACGTTGCCAGAGCACAGAGCCATTTTGTTGACATCTCGTCTAGCTATAAGCAGAACCTGGCACACTTGTTTGTTCTCTCTTCTTACACAGCATTTGGTTTTTAGCATGCTCCTCCTAGTCACTGACCTCTTCTCAGTCTGCGTGGCCAGATCTATAAAATTTGGCACATCTTAGAACTCTGCCTTAAACCTCTGTCCAGGTCTCTCCTCCCCCAACAATCCTCTGCTGACAAACATTTCTCCTGCCAGTAGCAACACCTTTCACATTCATGTGTTTTGGAGATAAGTGTCAGAAACGGAATTTTTAATTCTCGCTATGCCTTAAATGGGCTCTTCCTTCGATGAATGGCAACTCTCTTCTCCAGAAACTCGAGTCAAAATTTTGATTGTCTTCCTGAAATTAGAAATGAACCAGAGAGCTCGTAAAACCCAAAGCTGTGTTGTTGCACAATGCTTTGCTTGCTGCTAATACTCCAGCTTTGTCACAAGGTTTCAGCTCTCTTTCTTGTCTATTCCTGGATTGAATGGTTCTTTCCTGCAGAATCGGAGCACAGGCCAGGAATGTGGATGGAATTTGGATGGTTGCTAGGTTACTTGGTGTATTCTATCACTGATTACTGTTTACAGTGACGACTCAGAGAAGTGTGAGATTTTCAATAGGGAAGCAAACTCTTTTGAGGCTTACTCGGGTAAATCAACTGTAAGCAAAAGGCAGAAATAAAGATTCTTTAACATTCTTCCTCTTTCCTTCTAGGATGTATTTCTAAATATATAAAATAGAATTGAAATAGAAAAAAAAAATAGCACCTTTTATTGGCTATACACCAAATGTGAATGAAACTCACACTGAGCATAGGCCTAGAGCTATGGCAGATTTCATTTAGATAGAAATGCACATAAAAGAAACTGCTATTTTAATTTTATGATTTTTAGATATTGTCATTTACAATTCAAATACATGAAAAAGAATAATTGCATGCATCATACTTATAAAAGTATGGGTTTTTTTAAAAAAATTTTTTTAAAAAAGATTTATTTATTTGTTCATACAGAGCTGGGGTACAGGCCAGAGGCTCAGGGGCGGCGAGAGGCTTCACCAGAGACAGAGTGGGGAGCAGAACAGGCAGATCTACGAAGTGCACTGCTGAGGGGAGCAGCTGGCGGGTCAGGAGAGGTCTGCCACGCCATGTGGTCACCTCCGGGACAGGCGGGAATTGAACTCATGTGGAAGTGGCTTTAGCTTCTCAGTGCTGCGCTTTAACCCACTGCACCACCACCAGGGAGGGCCAGTATGGTTTTTGTTTGTTTTTTTTTTTTAAGACTTATTTATGCTTACAGAATTGGGGTACAGGCCAGAGATGTGGTGGATAAGAGTACTCACCAGAGACAGAGTGGGAAGCAGAAAAGGCAGATCTACTGAAATACACTGCTGAGGGGAGCAGTAGGTGGGTCAGAAAAGGCCTCACTGTGTGGGTCAGCTCCCTGGTTGGGAATTGAACTCGTGCTGCAGTGGCTTTGGAGAGATTCATAATATGGTGCTTTAGCTGTTGCACCAGGGAGAGCTCAAAAGAGTTTATACTGAATAAAATAGTGAACATAGGTGGCGTGGATGTCAGAATGCATTATTGTAAGATAGTTTCCAGGGCAATCATGAATCACTGGAACTGTGTCAACACAGTGTTTGCTGAAGTCGACCATTGTTAGAAGCCCCTAAACTGATGCCTTGTTTTCAAGGCATTCGCTGGGCCAGGTCCTTCTTTCCTAGACCTAATGAGCGCAGAGCATTGTAGGGGGTTTCTGAGTATATTTTTCTTAAGTTAGGTAGCTTCTTAGTTATCAATAAAATATATTTTTTCTTGACATGAAAAAATCAAAGGAGAAAGTAAAGAGGTTAACCAAAAAATACAGTCCATAAAAATGTTGTATATAGAAATAATAACTGCCAGAAACATTGCACCTAAAAAGATTCTTGGTGAGAGTCCATTATTTCAGAATGTGACATTGTTTATGATCACTGATAAAGCTTGTAGATGTAACCACAAATAATATAATTTGATAGACAAAATGATACAATTTAATATTATTTGATATATGTGGAGGTATAGATGTTTGTGTATATATCACATATATGGAGGAAGAGAAATATAACCTATATTATTTATATATTTTATATATCTTAAAATGAGTTAAAGGTTCTAATGATTGACTTAGAAATTCACAGCCTGGTGTATTCTTGTTACATAAAACCTTAGTTTATAATATTATACGGACTTCAGTGTACAATAAATATCTTTATATACTATATCATGCTTGCTGCTAATTGCCTAGTTTTCATTGTTTTTCACACATTTTCTGTATTGATATATCCCAAATGAAAAGCAATAGCCAATGATAAGATACTGCCCTATTGGGAGTGTATTTCATCTCCCACTACATGTATCTTAGTATTGTCTGTGGAAAATAACATAACTTTGAGAAGACCATCTCTGTGATCATTTCAAACAAAATATAGATACTGGTGTGTGTGTGTGTTGTTTGTGTTTGTGTGGATGACTTTGGTATTTCCTGATGGCAAAAAGCAGAACAAATGGAGCTTTGGTCTAGGAAACTATTTATAATATTTGCAAACAGTTGATAAAGACAGTTAACATTAGTACATAAACTGTGCTTACAAAGTTGTAAGAAGGAGATAATAAAAATGGTCATTTTGAATTTAAATTTCACAGAAGACAAATCCAAATGGTCAAATAATGAACATGACTACAGCTGTATTCCATGTTAGGATAATGGGAATAGCAAGGTTTTCCCCACAAAATGCCAGTGCATAAAGTGTGAGTTGCATAATGAATATGCAATATTATAATAGTCAGAGAAGAAAAGAGCTATTTTTATTGTGAGCAAGTAGAAATATTTTGAGAGGATAAAAATATGCAAGGGTACATGGGGAGAATGAGGAAACCACAGTGAAGAATGTCAGCAGCCCTCACAGCGTGTGAGTCGGTTCTGTAGCTCGAGAGTTGTCAGCAGTTGGCAAAGCCTGACCTGATTTCCTCTATGGTGCCTACAATTTTCTATTCCCGTGATAATTTATCCCCTTATTACTTATGCTGCTCACCTGCTTTTACAAGTTTCCAAATATTTCCCCAACATTGTTCAAAGATACCTTGGAAATTTTAATTTATTATTTCCTATCGACCTACCCTTAAAATACACGCCTAAAATTCTTACAGCAGTTCCCAGCATGTACGCTTTGCAGGAGAGGAGAGGAGAGAGTGTGGCTTTGTGTCTCAGCAAGGGACTTCTGTATATAGAGCGGGATACGGACTCTATGCCTAGAACTTTCTCAATCAATCAATTCTGGTAGTGAGGGTGGGCCTAGGAAGGGGTGAAGGCTAGGGAGAGGATATCTGTGGACACTTTTCCAGGTTAAAATGAAATCTTTCCAAATCTGCTGTATTTTTTAAATTATTTATTTATTTATTATTATTTTTTAAAAGATTTATTTATTTATGCATGCAGAATTGGGGTACAAGCCAGAGGCACAGGGGTGGTGAGAGGCTTCACCAGAGACAGAGCCAGGAGCAGAACAGGCAGATCGACGAAGTACACTGCTGAGGGGAGCAGCGGGCGGGTCAGGAGAGGTCTGCCACGCCATGTGGTCACCTCCGGGGCAGGCAGGGATCGAACTCATGCTGAAGTGGCTTTAGCTTCTCAATGCTGTGCTTTAACCCGCTGCGCCACCAGGGAGGGCCCTGCTGTATTTTTTAATAACAGTAAACTGAGCTTAACCTGTTCTGTTTAATAAAACTTATGTTTTGAATGTAGCTGTCATGCCACTAGATTGTGTTAAGTACAATAGGGTGTAAGTGGTATCAGCATAGCCCTAATAGTCATCAAATTTGAACTTGTTGGAGGTTAGATTTGTAAACGTGTGACAAATTATGTTGCAAGAACAACGGAACTATCATTTTTATGACTTAATTTTGCAAATCAAGCTCTCTAAGGGTGATTTATTTTTCTTTTGTTTCCTGGTTTTGGAATATGCTGTTATCAGGGAACATAATATTTCATGATGAAAAGGAAAACAAATGTAAATTCTAGTCTCTGGTTCTACACTTCAGCCTTTTCTCCTGTACCTCTTCTCTCTAGTTCTTCCAGAAGGTGTGCTTGTGTGTGTGTATGCAGGCAGGCACGAACTTTTCTCTAACGAAATCTTACTTAACTTTCCAGTTTAGAGTAAATTTGAAATGTAAATATGTCCACGGTATAATTAGATATCTTTGATGTTGCATAACTACTCTCCTCTTTACTTCTTTCATTTTCTTATTAATCTTGACTTGACAGATACTGTAATCCCTCTAGTCCATTATCTACCAGATAGAAACTTTCTTTTCAGATTACCTTACACTCAGATTGAGATTTACTTGTATCGTAGGCTTATATTTTTGTAGATTCCCTTATAGCCCCACTGGTTTATCTGGGCCCTTTGCCTGGATCTCATATAGATTTACATAACAACTTCTCTGGGTTCATTTTCCTCCTGTGGAGGAGTTGGTGCTACATGAACTTCTGAGATTTATAGTTCTATTCCAAGATTCCTTCTTGGTAATTCTCCCACTCAGACACCATGAGGAAAAATATGATGGGAGAAAGAAATTATCTTCTCTCTTTTGTATGAATGATATGAAATTAGCAGTGCTACAAAAATGACTGGCAAGCTTTGAGTAGGTGAGAAATGGGGGCTGAGGCATTTGAGAAAGATTTGGAAATAAAATTTTTGATTTCCATTGATTTCAGTGGACAAATTATCACATTTTCCTCTTCAGTTTGTTAGGATGGGCACAGCTTTGATGAGGCCGCACTTGTAATGTGTATTATGCAAATTGTTTAGTGAGCTTAAACCCTTTCTGAAGTGATAGTGAGTACTTTTCGTATCCTCTGTAAAAGACTTAGAGTTCATGGCCCTCCCTGGTGGTGCAACTGGTTAAAGCACAGTACTGAGAAGCTGGCCACAGCTGGTTCAGCACAAGTTTGATCCCTGGCCAGGGAGGTGACCTCTCCTGTCTCACCTGCTGCTCCCCTCAGCAGTGTACTTGATCCATCTGCCTGTCCTGCTCCCCACTCTGGTGAATTCTCTCACTGCCCCTGCACCTCTGGCTTGTACCCCAGTTCTGTATGCATAAATAAATAAACCTTAAAAAAGACTCAAAGCACAGAGATTCTTTATAAGATGATAGATCTTTTTTCACCTTTGGAAAACTATTCCAGTTACTGGAATCTTGTTTTCTGGGTACTTAAGAAGATGGGAGGGAAAACTATATAGTGTTTAGAACAGGGTGACAATTACAGTAAGAAAATTTTCTGCAAATACATTGAGTGATAGTCATCCCATATGGCAATGTAACTATGGTCTAACTGGGGGGTTTGACAAATTCCTGTAAGATGTATGATTCCATAGAAAAATATGCAAAAATTACAGCAGTTAAAAGAAAGAGCATTTCATAGATGGAATGACATTTAACCCAGATCTTAAGATATCATAACAATGAAATTTCGTCTGGTCTATCAGCTGTTCAAATATCAACTTTAACATAAGGATAAGGATAAGGATGATGAGATCCTCCCCAAAGTCAGAGCCAGAATTATTCATATATCTGCAAATGGTCAAATACAACCTAATAATGATAGCTATAAAAATGTATGGCCATTTAATTAAAAAATAAGTAATAAAGCAAAAACTCTGGGTCTTATCAAAGACTTCAGTATGCTGACATTTCTTCAGTGATAAAATAGCCTGAGATTTCTGTAACAGATTCTGCAGAATGGTCCCTGAATCAATATACCTAGCACACAAATTAAAATGAGCTTAAAACTGTGAGCACCTCCAATACAGGCCCAACTTTGTAGATAAAGCCTGAAGACTTAAGAGTTTTTTAATGAGTTAAGCGACTGTCCAATAGTCAGAGAACAAAATATACTTAGGCCCTGTCATTTCTGCCTGAAACTGAATAGAATGGATGTTTCCATCACATTCTGACTCTCCTAGAATATATAGAGCCACACTCAATTGTGGGTCTGACATATCCAGCTTATAGAAATTCTCTGAAAATACTAAGAATAATAAAGATTGAGTTTACTCTCACCTTTACCTATTGGAATTCTCTTGTATTCTGGGTATTCATCTAGGAACTAGCACTGATTTTTGGAGAGATGTTGGAAGATAATCTAGCACTACTAACCACTGCAAGCCTGGTATAATTGTCCTTTCTTCTGAATTCTTATAACCTCAATCTCTAAGTGATTCATTTAGCTCATGCAATCTCTGTATATTTTAATTTTTTTTCCAGTTATTTAACTCTCAGCTAGGTTCTATTACTTAAGAATCCTTATGTGAATGCCTCATAAGATTAGCAAAATTTGGTTACCTTGATAACTAAGAAGAAATCTCAGTCTTAAATTTTCTAAAATATTCTTTGCCTGTGGCTTTGCAGTTTAAAACATCTTTGATGTCATTTTATTTTTTCTATTGGGAGAGTTCTATCTTAGAGGTTTTTAAAAGCCATGACAATAGAAGCTTAGCTCCCAAATATTATTTAGGCTGCTGGTTCAAGTGGAGGTTTACAGTGATGGAACTTCTAGTAGGATATAAACAGTAGGAATTTTAAGTGCTGTAACTGAAAATCAAATTGAAAGGCAGAAATGAACATTTGTCATCTTTATTATTGTACCCATCCTCATTATTATATCCAATAAAAGCTCTGCTCATTCACTAGGGTTTAGAAATTCTTAACTCATATAGATGAGTTCTCTTCAGAGTAATTTAGGGCAAGTGAGAGTTGGTAACCAGAATTCACAAAATCTTTAAGTGCCTCCATTTACATGCGATTGCATGATCTCAAGACCAAGCTGTGGCCTTGCTAACAACACTCAAGAGAGAGGCAGTGTCACAAGGCTGAACAGAACAGGTTTCCAGGCCAGTAGGGCAAAGCATATGTTTAACTTCCAGTTTCAATTCTGACAAGTAAAGAGCTTAGAAGTCCTTACTCCTATCCTTACAACAAGAAATAAGCTGACAAATCAGTAACATTTCTTGAACCCATTAGAGCAGTAAGCGTATGGGAAAATTATCATCCTGAACTTTGGAAAAAAGCAAATGAATACTGAGACTCACAACTAAAATCATGTTATCTTGACCCCATAAGTTGTTAAGAACAACAAAATTTTAACAAATTTTTGAAGGCTGAATGTGGACTAGCTGGAGTGGTAAACTTCTGGAGGCAATGATTTTGGATGCTCTCACTTTCACAGATTGTACCTCCAGGAGCTTTAATTGATTCTCAGGGTGAATGGTAAAAAAAATCTTCTCTTATTTCTGGCAGAGAAAAAAGAATTTTGATTATTCAAAATATGCTCAGAGAACTCTCTATAACAAAGGCTTACTGTTAGGGGGAATAGATTCGTCAGTCTTATACAAATTGTGAGAAGGGCAGTTACCCAAGTCCAGCATTCTTTAGTCTTTCTGTCTGCACTAATAGTTGAAAAAGTAAGTTAAGAAATACTTGTGAAGGTCACAAGCCAGGCCCACAGGCCCACAAAAAGACTGAGATTTATGTCTAAGATTACAGAACACTTTTTTTTTTCTCTCCCCTCTACCTTACTGCCACATCAACGGAACTTCAAAGAATAACTATAGGACAGTTGAAAGAGCTGCTAGGTACAGATATTATTTAAAGGGGTCCTTAAGAAAACTTAAGACACCCAAAGTGACAAAAGTAGGGGCACTGGAGATGATTTAAACAAAAACAGGGACTCCGGAGAAGATGAAAGTTTTTGTATAGCTAATGTTAACCATAGCCCAACTGTTAGATTAGCATAAAACCTCACAGTACAGAATTACTTGGTTCTATTACCTTGGTTTTTGGATCTCATGCACAAAATTATAAAATATACTGAAAAGCAAGGAAAAATACACTTCAAAGGGAGAAAGCTGGCATCAGAACCAGACTCAGAGCAAGCATTTGGAATTTTTAGACAGAGAAGTTAAAATAACAATGATTAAAATGCAAATTATTTTAATGGTAAAAATGTACAACATGCAAGCACAGATTATGCAAGCACCGAAATGCAAGCTCTAAGAAGAATCAAAAGGAAATGCTAGAAATAAACACTAATTCCTACCTTCCATGAATATGGGGTACTTTTCCATTTATGACTTCTTCAATAACTTTCATCAAAGTTCTTATTTTTAGATCTTTCACTTGCTTGGTTAACTTTAATAAGATTTTTTTTTTATTGTTTTTGATCTTATTGGGAAGGAAATAATTATCTTTTTTCAGATGTGTCATTGTTCATGAATAGAAACTCTACTGATTTCTATATGTTGATTTTGTGTCTGGCAACTTCCCTGCAGTAGTTACAATATTTATTGGATAACATTTTTAGAATTTACATATGTAAGATCATATCATCTGTAAATAACAGCAATTTTACTTTTTCCTTTACAGTTTGGTTGCATTTTATTTCTTTGTGTTGCCTAATTATTAGGACTTCTAGGCTACATTAAGTAAGAGTGGTGAGGGTAGATATTGTTTTGATTCATCTAAGAGAAAAAGCTTAGATGAATTTGCTTTTGTGTGTGCTGCTACCTATGCGTTTGCCACATATGCCTCTTATGTTGCTATATATTTCTTATATAGCCAATTTGTTGAGGTTCTCTTGAAAGGATGTTATATCTTATCAAATGTTTTTTTTTTCTGAGTCTATTGAGAAGATGAATGTTTTTTTCCCCTTTCATTCTATTAATATATTGTGTCAGATTTATTGCTTTCATTCTTTTCTTTGTTCTCTTCTATTTGCATTGTCTCAATGTCCCCAACTTCTGTTACTTATTCTCTCTTCCATTTGCTCTACTTTGCAGTAGATGCTCTCATTAGCTCTATTTGTTTCATTTTATCCAATGAGTTCTCCAGTTCTAGCTAGTATTTTTTAATGATTTCAAACTTCTTATTAATTTTTTCATTATGTTTTTTTCCTGATTTCACAGAATAGTTTTTTTTCTGAGTTTTCTTGAAGCTCATTGGATTTTTTTTAGAATGCTTAGATTAAATTCATTATCAGGCAGATCACCAAATCCTGTGCCTTTGAGCTCAGTTATTGGGGGATTATTGTTACCTTTTGATGTTTATATGTTTCTTTGATTTTTTTCCTGCTTTTGTAGTTTTGTTGCTGACTTCATGTTTTGTAGCAGACACCTCCTCCCAAGTATATTAAGTGCCTTTAGCTGGGGTGTGCTATTCATTAGACCTATCATATCTGAGGCTGTTTTTGATTCTGTGATTAGACCATCTCCATGATTTTTCCTTCTTTTTCTATTATTTGAAGATTTTATTTTATTTATATATTCGTTCATTGTACCTTTTTTATTGGGGTAACATTGACTTGCAACACTGCATATGACTTAGGGGTATAGGTTCCCATTTCTGAAGATATATATTAGCACACCACACCCATCATGGTCCTAGCATCTATAGTCCTCCATCATTGTCCATTGAGCCCCCTCCCTTCTTTGATCCCTGCTCTACACCTTCTCCCCTGGTAATCTCAGTCATTTTGGGCAGAGTTCTTAAACTTGTGTGTCTTCTCTGGTCTGGTTCTTAGAGCTGACAAGACTGACTGCTGGAAACCTCTCTTGTTTCCCAGAAGGTGGCACTATAGCTCAATTTGTGTTTTCTCTTTTGCTCATACATTCTGTTTCTTTGGTAACACTGGATTCCCTGGACTGGCATTCACCATTGCACTCTTGACTGGACACCAAGAAATGACTGTAGAATGGGGGGGAAGAGGAGGATATGGTTTTAGCACATGGGCCTTTGTGGTACTTGTAGACGTGGTAAGAGCTATCTTTAAGTGATGTTCCCTTACAGAATGGTGGGTAAATGTCCTGCTAATGCCTTGATCTTATCCCATATGAACCTTGTTCTTTTAATATCCATTTTATTCTTAGCTTCTTTTTCTAGATCTCTTCCCGCTCCTTGATCATGGTGCTCCTGCTGGAAAACACTGGGTGCTGTTGAGAAAAAAATGTTTTTACAGCTGCCTCCCACATGAGTGAGGTGGTGGTGCACTTACTCACCACTCTGCTTTCATTGGTAGGGAAAGGTACTTTCAGATAGTTCATTCCCTCTCTGTGTCATCTTGGGGAAGAGCTTGCATTGGAAAAATATCATTTACCCTCCTTCTACTACATCAAAACTCCTTTTTTTTTTTTGCTCCTCTTGAGAAGGGTGGTGGTCGTATGCACATCCTCTCTTGCCCACTGGTGTCTGACCTCAGCAGGCTCCAGGTCTTCTCTGACCAGTGTCAAAGGGGTTGGGTGAGGGCAGTTGGTCCCCTAAGCTGTATTGAGTGCTGTCTGAAAAATACTGGTTGTACAGGGCGGTGAGACTTCGCCCTTGTTTCTTAGCTTCTAGCGCTGGGTTTCACAACTCTCACAGAGGGGATTTTGTTTGTGGTTCTATGCCTATTTGTTATGAAATAAAGAGAAAAAAGAGAGTATTTTTATGCTGCCATTGATGCAGATGTCACGTTTCTGGAGTGTATTAGTCTTTTAGAAATAATTCATTCTATAATTAAGAAACAATCCATTCCGTAAACTGTTGAAAAGTGGCACAACCACATAAAATGTTTTATGTGTTTTCAAGGGGCTCACACAACACACCCCCTGAAGTGTCCCCTGGGACACACAAATGCCTCCTTAAGAAACCTTGCATTATATTTTGTGTTTTGAATAAAAAGGTAGATATATTTCCTTTTGTTTGACCTGAGACAAAGAAAATATAGACGGTAGCTATTCTTAGAAGGTTTCATGATTGAAATTTTTTGGTACAAAAATCCCAAGTAAATGCATGTTTACTTAAAGTATATACTTAGATTCCCATTAATTTCCATAATAACTATTAGAAAAGCATAATTTCTATCTTGTTTTGTAGATAAAAGAAAATATTGAGTAGTTACATTCTTTTCTTCATCCAGTTTATGGGTTGCCTTCTGCAATTTTTAAAGTGCATGGATTCAAATTGGGAGCCAAGTATATTAATACAGTGTGAGTAATGTAAAAACCTTCTACAAGGTAACTGTAGTGCTCAGAAGTAAATCTAGTGGCAGCATTATCATTTCATTTAAATTTCTAAAGAAAGCAAACTATCACATCAGACATATGTCATGTGTTTACTTAAATTATTTAACACATACATTTGTATTTACTGTGTACTATTTAAAATACTTTGCAAATATTGACACTTGATGCTTCACTAATCCTGTAAAATAACTGCTATTATTATCATAAACATATATTAAAGTGCTGTTCTCATGTTCATTGAGGTGAGGGCCTACTACTTGGAGATTGAATATTTGCACATGAATTGGAGAGCTGGTTAGTGAATGCAGGTTGGGGTGAGGCCATATGGAAACCTTTATTAAACAGGGAAGCCAATGTAACTGGAGGGTGTATCCCAGTGCCTTCTGGTTCTTCCATGCTTGCTTTCTGGGATGCAGTCATGCACGGTGGTCATGTGAGCAGGAACCGTTGAGCTCAGTGATCTTGGGAGTTGCTTTTTGATGACTGTACCATCCTGGGAGGGGTCTCTGCTCATCTTTGCTTTGAACTGTTTTATTTTACAACATGGACTGACACCACAATCCTTGATTTCACCTTAACTCCCTTTTGTTTTAATGGAAGAGTCACTAGAAAAACTATTCTTTTCCTTTCTGTTTTTTGGCTCAGAGGCTTTACTATAAAAAGATGCCAAATGAAGAGAAGATAAGAATACTGCGACACAGAGAAATTATTCTCATTTTTAAAGCCTCCCACTGTTTCTGAACACGTTTATTGCTAATCTTCCTTCATTTCCAAAATGCCTAGAAACATTTCTAACTCCTTTGATAGAATCAGCGACACTTGAAATTAGAAAACTAGATGTCAGTGGAAGGAGTTTTATGTATTTTTGCAGTCTAGGAACTTTTTTGCTTCTTTGGCATTTACTCATTCATCAAAACTGTTGTTTGTAAATTTGTCATTTTCACTATCAAAATTAACAATATAATCATCTGTTCCATCAAACATAATACTACTTATCTATTTTATTTTGTAAGGCAATCTATATTCAAATTATAGGATCCTGAAAATACATAGTTATTTCTCAAAAATAAAGGCCATTTTAATGTTTAAAAGAGTTATAAAACTGACTAGCAAAGTTATAAGGTATGTTCAAGTTTTAATGGATTTATTTCTATTTTTATACAAGCTACTTTATGGTTTGGAGGATAGCTACATTCTTGAAGTCAATGTGATGAGATTTCAGATTTTAGAAAAATAGTCGCACACATTTATTTCCTAAGTTTTTATAAAATCACAAGCCCTATAGTTACCTGAGGCAGAACAAGAAGAACATTAAATTATTGAAATGTTTTTCCCTACAGTTGCCAGGAGCAAAGATAGAATGAAATGAAATATAGTTTATCACATTGATCAGTTCATTTAGGCAGGTGGTGAGAAGCAGAAGCTTAGAGTCTCAGCTAAATCTTGGATTAAGTGTTACTGCAAAGCAAGCCACCCATGAAACTCGGTGGCTTGGGCAACTATTTGTTAGTGGAGTTTATGTATTTATGGATTTCTGGAGAGCAACTGAAGCTGTTGGACTTGATTCATGCCATCTGGGCGTGGCTAATCGTACTGACTCCTTCACGTCCTTGGTCTGGCTGAGAGTTCTGTGTTAGGCTGGACTTGATGGACAGTTCAGCTCGGTCTGTTCTGCCCCTCATGTCTCTCATCTTCTCCGGGGCCATTTGCTAGCTCAGGCTTGCCTTTCCCAACCTGAAATAAGCAGAGCTATCCAAGGTCTCCAAGGCTCAGTTTGGTAACTGACAGCTATCACCACTACCTCAGTCTATTTGCCAGAATAAGTCTCAGGGCTAACTCAGAACTCAGGAGTAAGGAAATTCCTTCTGCCTCATTTCTAGGGGGAATTATAATTTGTGAGGATGTAAGGAGGTATGAGAAAATGAAGATAGTGAAGCATTTATTGTAGACTGAAAGAAAAGATGCATATTTAAAACAGCAGAGGGAATTATTAAATATTTTTTAAAAGGAGAGACATCTTGGCATGATACATTATTGATCAGTTACAATCAGAGTTATTGCAAGGCTTTTTATATAGGTGGTTGATAAAGTTATCTGCAGCAAAGAGAATCCATGTACATATCATCTCCCACACTGAATTTCTAGGTGTGTCTGTGTGCAGTCACCAGATCAGCAGAATCATGTGGGAATGTGAGGAAAATTCAAATTTTCACAATTAGGAAGTTGGACTCAATGCCCAGAACCTGTGTTTAATCCAACCCTCCAGGCGATAATGCTGCCTGCCTATGGGAATCACTGCATGGATCACTGGTTTATTATATGATCACAGCTTCATTTTTATTGTTGACAATGTCACATGGGAAGAATCTCAAAATGCTGATTTTTTTTGGCAAGTGATCCATAATAATTTTTCCTTCACAGGCCATCCCTGGACTGAGGAAGAAAGTTGGTTGGCCTTGTTGTCTACACGGAGTCTCACTGCTTTCCTTTGCCTGGTGCTTCT
>NW_004567131.1:22355232-22372693 GCF_000260355.1 Condylura cristata | reverse complement strand
GGTCAGGAGAGGTCTCTGCGCCACGTGGGTCACCTCTGGGGCAGGGATCCAACTCGCACTGAAGTGGCTGTGGCTAGCTTGCAGTGCTATATCCTAACCCATTCCACCACCAGGGAGGGCCCTCTTTATTTTTTAAATTAACTAATTAAATTTATATTTTACCTTGTCATAGTTCCCATTTTTCTCCCATCCCCCTATCTCCCATGAAACACCACCATATTCCCTGCTTGGACACCCCCCCACCTCTGTGGCTGCCTGCCTCATTCTATGGCCAGCTTGCTAACATTGACTTTTTGTTGACATTTTGTATGGTTTCCTTATATTACCCAGATAAGTGAACTCATCTGTCAGAAAGCTGTTGTGAATATTAACCTATTATTATTTTTACTTCCAAACATACACACTATTTAGTTTTATTGACTAACTCTTAAACGTTTTGTTCTGTGGCAGGAGTTCTTTTTGTAATATAACTGGAATTTGGGGCATCAGAACTTCCTGACAAGATTGCCTATGTGGTTTTATTAAACCCCATAAAAATTGTAGCTAGCACCTACCTTCCTCCTGGATCACAGTTCTGGATATTTTACCTGCACTGATCAATTAATTTCTTTGGCATGAGCTTATATTCATCACTTTTAATATGCTTTGTTGGTATAACATATCAAATCAGTACTACTCCCTTTTCATTACTTTCAAATTAACTTTTCTCTACCACAGTAGAGAAACTAGGGGAGGGATCAAGTGCCCAAGAGAATTTCTGGGAGATGGAACTCAAGAGAAATTTTTGAAAAACAAAATTTGAGGCAAAGCTTAGTTCCTTATAGATCACTTGCAGTTATAGTTGCCTGTGATGAAATTCACTGGCTTTATGGTAACCAAAGTACATTACAAAACAACTCAACACAGAGGTGACCTCTGCAGAAGTCTTGTGGCAGCTTTTTTTTTTTTTTATTAAAAAGTTTATTTTTACATCATTTTGCACATTTTTTTTTTCATCTCAATTGTAATCCCCACGGGTTTCCCATCACCAAATCACCCCTGTGCCACCACCATAGTCCCGTGCATTTCCCTCCCTCCCCCCCCCCCGTTTTTGGTCCCATTCCCCTGTGACAGCTTTTTATCAGCAAATTTGGTCAGATCTAAAGATATAATTGGCAAGAACTGGACAAATTGTTCAAAAATAGCATCTTTATTCAAGACGCTGTATTTGGTAACATGTATTGTCTTTGCTGTGCAGATAAACTGTGGACCGGAAGGCTAAGTGATTTGTTTTAGATATAGGAAGCCTAGACTCTTATATAGGCTCTTGCCTTTTAGCAAGGATGTTAAATATAACTCGTGACATATTTTGTCTGTTGTGTCTGTTATGAGGCCATTTCCCGCAAAAACCAGCAAGAGTCTCAGAAAACAGAGATAATATTCTTGGTCTTCTTTATGACTCTGCCTGGTTCATTGCAGGTACTCAAAATGTTACTCAGCAGAGGATAAGTGTTTGAATTAATTATGATAGCAGGTGTTGGCAGACAGCTCAAATGCTACCATGTCTTATCTGTATCTGTTCCTTGTAGCAGCTATAACAAGTTACCCCAAACTTGTGGCTGAACACAATTCAAAGTTATGTTGTAATACTGAAAGTCAGCACTGCAATCACAATGAATGAACATAAAGGTATTGCAGGATCACATTCTTTGTGGGTACTCCACAAAAAATAATCCATTTCCTTGCCTTTTCTGGCTCTAAAAATCTTCTGCACCTACAGCTTATGGCTCTTCCTTCTTGGATGCTAATAGTGTAGCATCTTCAAATTTCTCTCTGATTTTTGCCTTATTCTTCCATTTATAAGGATGCTGGTAATTTATATAGGAGCCATTAGGATAATCCCTCATCTCAGCGCTAGCAGATTGTAATCTTAAATCAATCTGCAACTTTAATTCTTGCTTACCCTGGAACCTAGTATTTATACAGGTGTCAGGAACTAAGGACATAGATAACACTGGGAGTAGAAACATAATTCAGCCTGCCACATTATCCAGAGAGCACATTTTTTTTAATGAGTTTTTTATAATTATTATAACAGTTTATTTTTATATAATTTTGTACATTTTTTTTCCATCTCAATTGTAATCCCCGTGGGTTTCCCATCACCAAGTCACCCGTGTGCCATCACCATAATCCTGTGCACTTCCTTCCCCACCCCCCATTTTTGAGTCCATGTCTCTTGTATATGGCTGTTCATTATTCTTGTTATTAAATGAGTTTTTAACCTGTACTGGACAGCTGTTATTTTTTCCATTTGATTATAAACTATTTAAAAGTACACGGATGGCATATAATTATTTTGAGAATAAGAGTCAAAATGTATGTCCAATTTTCTTTCAGGCAAATCATTTCCATCTGCTTTATTTCTGTATGAATCATAAGGATGGCTAGAAGTATTCAGGAAGCTGGTACAAATGAGAAAATCCTATTTGAAGCAAGTGTAAGCTTTGAAAATAAACCACTATTGTGTTTGGATAATAGCCCATTAACAAAGGTTAATTTTACTTAAATCTTAGCACATTTTGATTTTCTAGAATGAACTTTAAGCAATTAGAGTCTGTTGGGTAAACTTTTAAAACAAAATATGAACATATTGTTCTGAGTAATAGTATAAAATGCATTTTATAAATTAACACCCATTTTTTAAATTAAAATAATCAATAAGAAGCCCATTTAAGCAAATAAGATGCAATTTGATGAACTTTAGCATTTACTGAAACAGCTCAGCACACTTATTATTTTAGCTTACAAACAAATGAATTAAATATTATATTGAGACCATTTCTGAGCAGAAAGGACTTTGTTTTTCTTCTGCGGGAAAGGGTGCAAATTAGGAATATGAAACATTATGGCATAATACAGCTACAGACTTGTGCCAGATTTGTCCTGTATTTTGTTAATTTTAGTGCTGTGGCAGCAATTTTATTTTCTATCTTGAGTCCAAGAATCAGCTACCATCTGCTTCAGAGTAAGTTTACCTCCACCAGCACTTTTACTACTAGTCTAATTGTTTGTTTAACCTAGTGGATTCCATCTCCATTAAGGATCATTGTTATATTAAAATGAGTTTTGAAAATAGAAAGGAACATGCTACATTTAATTTTTTTACAGTGTTAGTTGGATTTTTTCAGACTTTTATCTTTCTACATTCACATAAACAAAATTAAAAAAAAAATGAAAGTAAAAATATAAAATCCCAGTGTAAATCTATTTCAACTTATTCTGATTTTTAAAGTAGAAAGAATATTAGCCTATACCCTCTTGGGTTCTACAAGTATCTTATAATTCTGATTTCTACAAGTATTCTCATAAATTAATTCTTGATACCTCATCACATTTTCCTTTTGAAAATACAAAAAGTCTGTCTCTTGGAATTCTCCCCTGAAAGTCAAAGGCAAATTATTAGTCGTATATCTCCATTGGGGGTATAGAATCTTTTGCTTCCAAATAAACTTTTGGAGAAAATGTGGAATTTTTACATGGAGTAGCATCCTTTTTTGGATTTTTTACACACACACACACACACACACACACATCATTCCTTTTGCAGTGCATTTGAGTTGGTTCTGATATTAGTTTCAATTTCTCATAGAATTATGATGGCCCTCCCTAGTGGCACAGCCAGTTAAAGTGCAGCACTGCAAGTGAGCAGCAGCTGCTTCAGTGTGATGTCAATCCCCTCCCCCACTCCCCCCCCCAGATGAACCACATGGTGAGGCAGACTTCTCCTGCCTCTTTGGCTGCTCTCCTCAGCAGTGTAGTTCATCAGTCTGTCTGTGCTGTCCCCACTCTGTCTCTGGCGAAGCCTCTCACCACCCCTGCACCTCTGGCCTGTACCCCAGTTCTGTATGCACAAATAAATAAATCTTAAAAAAATTAGTGATGAGTCTGATTTTTGTTCATATCCTGCTAAATATTTTCCCCAAGGGATTTGAATCTCAAGACTTTTCTTCTGATCCCTTCAAAGTGACATTTCTTTGGGCAACTTAAGGACTTACCTACCTGATGCTTAGCAATTAAGTTTATACTACTTAATTTTTTTTTTCTCTGAGTCAGATTTAGTAAGAAGACACATTCGTCCTGCTAGGAAAAGAGGATATAGGGCAGTGGCTAAGAGGGGGGAAAGTACCACCAGCCACAATTAAGGTTCACTTTCTTAACCAACTAATTTGCCTCAAGAATTTGTGCTTCATTGACTAAATCTGTCTTGGGAGTTGAGGCATTAGCTACATTCACCGATCTCCACTGCCTAACAGCCCCTGGTGTCACTGCATTTCAAGAAGTGTATGGCCTGAATCTTCTCTGAATTTGCTGAATTTTCTGAGGAGATTCAAGTTCATCTGCTATCACTGTCCTTTCTATCCCCGCCTCATTTCTTCATTCAGACTCTGGAATGCACCATGCTCTGTCCTGATATCGAGCCTTCACCCTTGTTGTATCTAACAATGTGTCTCCTGCCCTCCTTGACTGGGCTCACTGCTATTCACCTGTTCTCTATACTTAGGAAATTTACATCCTCAAAGGACTTATCCCCATTCATTACAATCACTTTTAGTTTTAGAATTATGTTCTTTCATAGCATTGCTGACCTCTCCATACAGGGAATTGCTCATATTTACCAATACGGTTATGTGATTCTGGGTTCCCCTTACCACCCATAACACAAGCTTCATGAGGCTGTGCCTATTTTCTTCCATTGAATGTTCCATTGATTGGTCCAATAAATACACCATTATATATGTGTCACTTATGACAGTGTCATAGGACAGATGCTCCATACAGGTTTGTCCTTTCCCCTCTTCTTATATTTCCAGCCATCTGATCTACCATGCGACAGAATAAAGACGCAAATTAGGCAGTTCATCTGCAATTTATCCACCAAAAGTTGGTGATGACTTCTAGCTGTCGAAAAGGTAAGATCTGAATTACACAGTAGTAAGGTGTTCATGATTCTTTACAATCTGAGCTGATTATTTTTATTGTTATGAAAAATATTTAAGTAGCTTCCATACACCATGGACCTCAGCAAATAATCTGGATAAATAAATCACATTTTCAGACCTTTGTTGGGTGGAGGCATCTAGGCTACTTCTTATCAAGTGGAAGGAGGTAATCTGTGCGGCAGTAAGAAAGGGAAGTTGAGCAGGGGCTGATGAAGGGATGTCAGGGAGTTGGTGGGACTTTGCAGTTTTAAATAAAATTACCAACATAGGTTTAGTTCAGGTGACATTTGAACAAAGTTAGGGTACTTGGGAAAGAGTGAGCTGGAAGGAAAGCTAATGTTACTGAGGGTCAGAGCTATGAAAGTGACATTAGGGGGAAAGTAAAACTGCTGATGAAGTGCTAGGATAGGAACATAGGAAGGAGAAGCCCAGGATAGAAGAGGAGGCCAAGAGGAATTAGGACCATGAAGTTGGTTTGTCAGAGGGTCTTAGTGGAGACATTGACATTTCCAAAAATAAGGGTATTCTTGTGATGTTCGAGAGAGTGGTCATGAGACCAAAGTGAAAATCATCAAGAATGAGAGGAAGTATTTTAGAGGTTAAAGACAAGAAATTGAACAATAACCAGTAGTGCCTGGTACGTAACAAAGGGCCAATAAATATTTTTTGTAAAGAATATATATAAAGTCTTTACCCCCTGAATTACAAGAACTGCTGGTAAAAATGTTCCAATAATCTGACTTCCAAACTGATAAACCCCACTATATTATAAACATCCCTTTAACATATTTGATTCATCAACTACAACAATTTCTATTAAACATATTTTTACTTGGGAAAGTCAATACGTTAATGCTGAAGGTATCTTATTTTGAATGATATTTCTCATACTTTGTTCTGATCTTTGAAATATAAAATTGCAGTTTTGAGTATTGTCTACATTTGCTGGAATCTCTTCTGTCTGTTTTGTTGTGGTTGGAACAAATATCAACAGGTTTTCATAAAGTAGAAGATGAGAATGGGATTTGTAACTTCCTTAACTGAATTCTTGAATTCTTGATCACTGTTTTTTTTTCAATCTCTATGCTATCCACCATGAACGCTTAGAACCCAGAGTAGAGAGTTCAGGTCCCTAGAAGCTGTGAACCTCTCCTGAATTAGGGTCCCTTATATGTGTACTAATCCTTGTTGGTATATCTGGTTTACCAATTTGTTTATGAATTTTTCTTAGTATCTAGCTCCCAGTTTACAAGAGCAGTTTTGGTCTTGACAATACTTTATATCAACTTCAATAAGTTATCCCTTGAAATCTATTGTCCCGACTTTCTACTATGACTTCTCAAGTTTCTCCCACTAGAAGATGATTTTCCTTATCTTTTGTAATTTCTAATGTGCATTTCTAACTAATCTTTACTCATATTGCCTGCCTTTATTTGAGTTTGTTTTGTTTTGAAACATCAAAATCAGAATTCATTCATTTTTTTTCCTGTCTTGGTCAAAAGAATCCTTTAATCATGGAAATCTGGAGCAAAGAGGGGCCTTCCAGAGCTTAATTCTTCAGCTTCCTTACTATTAAGGACCCTTCTTTTATATCTCTTTCTCCTTTGGGTTCCATATTCTAAAAACAGTCCATTTGCTTTAGTATTCTTAACATTTTTCCATCTTTTACTACCTTTAACATGTATTTTGTTAGTCAAAACTTTCATAAGCACAAGAGACCAGAGTCACCACACCAAGGTGATAACATTTCTGCCAAAAGGAAAAAAAAAAAGAAAAAGGAAATGGAACAAGTAATAAAGGTTTATGTTGCTATCTGCCTCCTCAGGGTTGCATGAGTGCAGATTTTCCATTAGAGCATCTGAAACATTCAAGATAGCTCATGAATACTTCTTAAAAAAAAAAAAAAAGCTTTAAAACCAGGCATGTTTATGCTGTAATTCACAACTTTAATCTAATCTGCTTTTTTCCTAAGTAAATAAGCAGAGTTCTACTTCCTGTAAGGTGGGTCAGAGTCCAGTTTTGACTGAATTCCTGTCCTTTCCACTATTGTCTCTTCTAACCTTAAAAAGGTATTAAATAAGGAACCCGCACATTCAAGTACCTAAGTTCCATTATTGAAATGTTATAAATTTTAAAATTCTGGCTATCAGAATATTGGTGGGTCAAGAAGGTAGATACCAGGATAGAATATAGAACTAGTTAGAAAATCTCAAAGCACCAGAGGATTTTGAGAGCCTAGAAATAATCTTTAAAATTATGAGTTAGTCTAAATTATAAGTCAGACTAGTTTGAAAATTTTCTGAGTTGCATCAACTTCTACACACTCACTATGGAAATTCTGAAACTAGGATGTCACAATTTCTCCTAGGAGGCCTTTGCTTTCTATCCATTTGTTTTAAAACAATACTTTCAATGATTTGTTACCAACCTGAGTATTTTATAAATACTAACGCATTTAATCTTCCCAATAACCACATGATGCAGTTTGTTTTCCTTATTTTTACTTTACTGTTTGGGAAACTGAGTTCTGGAATAGTTAAGTTTGTTGCTGGAAGTCACACAGCTAGTTGTTGCAAAGTTAGGCAATAAATTCAAGTAGTCTGGCCAGTGTTCTCTTAACAGTGAGGTTTGGCTTCTTGCAAACTAACCCTCCACTGTGGTCAAAGTGGTGGGGAAGAAAGGGAGATTCTAGAAAGGGCGTCATCTTTATTTGCGGGGGGTGGGAGGGATTATAAAGGCCAGGGTCTGGGAGTTGCACTTGTGTTTCCTGCTTATTTTTTAGGAGTCAGTACAATAAATTTGCTATTAGAAAGGAAATTTTGGGATTCTCTACAAGAATCTGAAACCATTGAAACACATTGGTATAGTACATATTTTTGATGATTAATGCACTATTTTATTGTTTTTGGTGGATTTTGATGGGATTAAGGGGCCGCTTATACATTAGCAGTGAAGGAGTGTCTTTCCCTGTGCCCAAACTCAACTCCCCATCCTGCCCCTCTGCCCTAACCCACCCACCAAATGTAAATGGCATTTATGCATCTTAATTTTTGCTTGCCAGTTTCCTCATGAAAAAAAAAAAATAATGTGAAGTGTTGATCGATTATTTTTCCAGTTCAATCTAACACATTGTAAGGAACTCAAGCAATATTTTTCTATTCAACAATACATAACAGAAAAGTAAATTAGCATCAAAATCATTCCAGCACCATAAAATGCAATCATAAAACTATGAAAACACAGAATTCATCTACTACAAACTAGCAGACTGCAGTGCTGTTGGTGAAATTATCCATGATTAAAAAGGAGAGAGTTCAAATTGGAACAACCTGCTGAGGATGAAAATGTTGACCTCACTTCAGATTTTATTATTTCCAGGGAATTTTTATCTTTTTGCTTTCTTCAGATAGTCTGTATCTTAGAAGAAAGCGAAATATGTTATGGATGCTCTGGTCAAAAAAAAAATGTCTTCCTCTAACCTTGTTCCTTTAAGTCCGAGTTTGTAATATTCATCTTCCACAAGATACATTTGCTTGGGGACTCTTCCAGCTGCCCAATCTTTAATAAAACAACTGGTGGACAATTACTTCATTTACCCCCCATTGCTCAGTAACATTGATGGCTGTGGCTTCCGGGCTCAGATGCACCAAATTGGAGAAGATCGTGGCAGCGCATAATGTGGTCACAAGGAAGTACATTGTTTGTTCTGTAAAGTGCATTGCGGCTGACAGCTTCCTTTCGTTAGAATGTCTGTTAGCTATAGAGCTAGTCAGAATTAAAGCTGAGTCTATTTCCCTTGGGTCTGTGTTTCAAGGAGGAAGATAAAGAAATAATCGAAAGATATTATGAGGAAATGTTTTCTTCTCTGTCGCATGTCCCTTTACGATCTTTTGTTTATAAGTATCAATCAACTACAAAAATATTATATAACTGCTTTCTTACAGCTGTCAGTTCATTTATTTAAATACCAAAAAATGTGATGCATTTTAAATTAAATAACTGTTGAGGGATTTAAAAAGAAAATATTCTCTATTTTGATCTGTTAAGGAGCATTGTAATTTCATCCCAAGTTCAATCAATTTAGAGGATAAATTATATCCTTGTATAATATAAAAGGACCCAAATGAACCCAAGTGGTCATTATCGTTTTGTAGCATCTACTAAACAACGTGCTTATATGTCCAGTGGGAAACAGAAAGCACAGAATAAGAAATGAGGAACCATTAATTGCCTGAGAAAATTTTTTCACTTTGGCAATTTGAAGGTTTCTACATAATAAATGAATAATAATTATTATAATCAAGTTTTGTTTCTCTGAATAAAAGAATACCAACTAAATTAGTGAAAATTTACTAGAGCCTATGGTCTGGAGAAAATTATGTATAAATTATACCAATCCATTTCCATCTATTTTTTTTTAAGATTTATTTATTTATGCTTACAGAATTGGTGTGTAGGCCAGAGGTGTGGTGGGTGAGAGGATTCACCAGAGACAGAGTGAAGAGCAGAACAGGCAGATCCATGAACAACACTGCGGAGGGGAGCAACAGGCAGGTCAGGAGAGGCCTGCTGCGCCATGTGGGTCAGCTCCCTGGCTGGGAATCGAACTCATGCTGCAGTGGCTTCAGAGAGCTTCATAATGTGGTACTTTAACCCAGTGTGCCACCAGGGAGAGCCCATTTTCATCTATTTTATCATGTATACAATTACTTAAAATTGTCTTAATAGAAGTTCTTTATTATTTTCAGAGGTATTTAACTCCAGAAACTGTTTCCCTAGACAGAAAATGCAAGTTCTTCTCATTAAAAGGGGAAATAATTGTGATGTCTTTTGGGGTATAGTTTTGTTTTCAGGAATGAACATTTCAGTCATTATTTGGGCCACAGTGAGAGTAAGAAGGGATAACATAGGAAATTATTCTTTCTGGAAACTTTCTTCCCAAAACTTACTTGTTGTTTTCCTCTGCTTTCACTCTCTCTAGTATCTGTCACTTTGTATTTTAAAGGAAAATAGGAAATGAATATAGAAAGAACACATTGTGACATAGCAGAGCTGAGCACAAGAGGATATAAGCTTATTTTGAATTCTCATGGTTTAACTTGGGAAATAAGTTTCTAGTCCATTTTACTAAGTCATGGGTTGAAAAGTCTTTAACAATCAGGTGCTTGTGGCTGTCAATAGTGACAAGAACTAGGAAGATGATAGGCTGTCAATAGTGGTCAAGAACTAGGGAGATGATAGGAAAATGGTTTCAAACTCTGGATGTAACAAAGTCACCAGGAAAATGGTCTGAGTTGGGATCTTTTGGGTTCATAACAAGATAACTTCATCAATATGGATGGGATACTCTGGTGCCTCAAGATCATAGGGTGTGATGAACTTTTAGCCTCAGGCAGGGAGAGACTGCTGCACTTCAGTCAGATCCTCTTTGCATGTCTATTTTCTCTTTCTTTACATGACTTTCTTATTTCTCTGACCTTGGGACCTCCATCCCCATTCTGCAGATTTTTTCTCAAAATTTCCACAATCTTGTGTTACGTTTTTAAATTTCTTTTTGTTGTCCCCCCCCTCAGATTATCTTACTTTTGGGGATACATTTTTCTAAATTGCCAGAGATAATTGGAGAGTAAGGTAAGAATACTTGTAGGCAAGTTTTGCTTTTCTAACAGGTTTAACCCATTCAACCTCAGAAAGAGTAATGAAAATCCACTACCATACCATCTATCACATTCTTAGTTAAACTATTAGATTGGTAGGGAGAATAGCTGCTGTCTCCATAGAAGAGTCTATCAATAATGGCACTAAGCCAGAAAGTAAGAATCAGTAAAACACATTTTTTTCCTGATGTTTCTATTATACCATAATACTAGGAAAGGTGCAAATATTGGATTCTTTGTAAATTTCTGTTTTCAAAGATTGCTGCCAATAATTGAAATTCATAAAAATTAGACTTATCCAACTTACAACTGAAAAGTTCTCTTTAATTCTTTTGGCAGATAGGTATATGCTTAATTTTAATTATAAACCAAAGTCCAGAAAAGTATTCCATGGATTTGCCAACTAATTCTCATCTGTGAATGTATGAGATAACCATCACCCCACTTAGATCCTTTATTTGAAGAACAAAAAGATAAAGTTACATCATAGCATTTTTCTCTTTATATGTTGGAAAATTTTCCATGTGTTTTGGGTTTCTGTATTAATTAGCTTAGGCAGTCATATTAAAACATTATAGACTGGGTGAGTTAAACATTAGGAATTTGTTGTATTTCAGTACTGGAGGCTGAGAGTCTGAGATCAGGATTCAGACATGGTTGTGTTCTCATGATAGCTATGTTCCTGCTTTACAAAAGCCACCTTCTGACTGTGTCCTCTTATTGCGGGTACTTCTGAGTAAGGGGAAAGGAGAGAGAGAGAGAGGGAGACACACACAGTGAGAGATTTGGTGTCTTTTCTTATAAGGACATGTATCCCATCATGAGGCACTACCCTCATGACCGCATCTAAACTCAACCACTGCCGGTAGCACCATCTCCAAATACCATCACCCTGATGGCATTGGGTTCGGGCTTTGGTTAGCCCCTCAAGGGAAAATAATTATGTCTCAGCATACAAATCATATTGGAGGAATTCAAGAACCTAGATTTTTAAAAATCAGTAGTTGGTAGTTTTCTTTAGATTTGCAATGTCTCTTCCATCCTCTGTATTCTATTCCTAGTCCCACCAAAAGGTTGCCAATGTTTCAACAGAATTGTGATTATTTCTGATTTTCCTTGAATTGCCTTGTGAGCTTGTCATTATGGCCGTTAGTGTTTTTACAGCCTTTAGTGTTTTTACTCTGCTGAAAATCAGTGTTTACTTTCTTTCTTTTGAGGAGTAAGTTTTTTTTTTTAAAGATTTATTTATTTATTCATACAGAACTGAGGTATAGGCCAGAGATGTGGAGGGTGAGAAGATTCACCAGGGACAGAGTGGGGGGCAGAACAGGCAGCATAATTTTTATTGTGTATGAAATTTGGTTATTTGGTTGTGCATTAAATGTAGGGTGACCGTACAGCAAGTTTCTCTAGGACAGTCCCAGTTTGTGTCCTGTGATAATTATTCATAAATCCTCAACCTCTCACTCTCTGTGTGCTAGCTGGGGTGATGAATTACATGTTTCTTGGATACTACAGAAGTAATTCAGTAGCAGGCTTTTCCTAAGTTTTAATTACAGACCATTCCTCTCTCCTGGGTCAGGTCTGTCAGGTCTCTCATACATAAGAATCTATGTATATAAGTTCTTTTCCAATGAGAGAAACTTGAAATGACTTTAATGAGTGGAAAGGATCTAGTTTTTGAGCAAGAGTGAGTAAAATGGGAAGTAAATAATTGTTATGTATGTACTGGAATGGGAAATCACTGGACTCAACAAGATTGAAAAAGCATTCTCTAAGTTGGTTTTTAACACTTCATAATTCTCATAATGCTGACACCCAGAGCTGGTTTGGTCAGTTATATTCTTCTGGCTAGTAATTTAAGGTATGCATCAGGAAACACTAGCTCAAAGGAAGAAAGATAGTATGATATATTATCAGTGGGCAAGGAAAATTCTCTGAAGATTCTAAAGGCATGAACAGCTAGTTTCAATGATCTTTTGAACCACCTGGTAAGGATAATGTAGGAAATTCTTTGAAGTTTCCTTTGAACCTTACAATTATATGTCATAAACTTTCATTGTGAATGAATGTTGAAAATCTCCAAGAGTAAGTGATGGTTTTCTCCTTAGAGACCTACTGGACTGACTGTATGGAACTTTCTCAGGACTTCTTGTCTTTTTTAGCCCCTCTTCAGAAACTCTTCCTTTGCTTGATTCATCAGAATTCTCTCTGTCTTTAGGTCAATTTATAATCTTCATATAAGAATAGTAATAATAATAATTTAAAAACTTCCTGGTCTAGCTCACTGAAATCCTTTATATTTTGAAGTCAACTATTTACTCCCTTACCTTCTTCTCTTTTCTAGGCTATAATCTAAAGTTCTTTCATTTTATTCTCATTTTCTTGGACCTCATTTTCTCTTGAGAAATTAGTTGCTTAAGTTAGATGCAATATTAGATTTACTAATTGAAGATGCTTCCATGTGCTTAGTTCAATGAAGGTGCTCAATATCTGTAATTCATTTGTAAGTGAATGTTAAGATCTTATAAGTATTTGTTACAAGGTAAAATTATGTGATTTCCTCTTGCAATTTACAACTTAATAAATTTTTTACTTCCCTTTCCAATGACTGCAGAACTGGCTCACAGTTTACTCATGGTTAAATTAGGTCACACAAAGCTTTCCTCACCTCTGTTGCACCTTGTAACCAGCAAGTCTTCTGAATTTAAACGTTGCCAACTTTAAGAAGAACACAAACTTACTCTGACATCATGTTTATCTAGGCTAAACTATAAAATTCTTTGATAGTTAATAAAGTACACTTCAGTGCATACATGCAATGAAAACTTATTGTAAATTTAGTAGATTCCATTTACATCCTCCAAATGATGCAAAGGATAAGAAAATGCATTTGAATAAGTAGATAAAAATAATATTTACAGTATTTCCATGGAGAAAAATTATAAATGGAATATAGAACCAAATAAGAATGCCTTTCTCCAGATTTCACACCATTTTAGAAGGGTGGCCTTAACTTAGAGCTGTCCCCCTTCAGAAGAGTAGAAAGGAAAGTAAAGGAAAATGAGTAATAGTTGCCTTTTTACATGACTTTTGTTTATATAAGTTTATATAAGTCTCTGAATTGTCATAAAGCCTCCACTAGTGAAGTATTTTTACCCTCGTTTTACAGGTGAGAAAATAGAGGCTCTGGAAGTTAATTAGTCCCCTAAGAAGCAGTGCTTTGTATGAGGCTATGTTCTTCTACTGTCTTCTCTGACCCCATAAACTGAGAGGCCCAAAGTTGTTATAAAAGCAGAAGCATTTTGGTTTATGACTTGCTCAGTGATTTGAGCCATTGACAAATGCCACTGGGGTCAACAACAGGCCAACACAACCAAGATTTGAATAAGGAAGCATCTGACATGGCTAAGGAAGTGTGGGCATGAATCACAATGGACATCAAGTTTTTGTTTCAACACATTGACGTTTCTCAATTCTCTGCACTCTGGAAATCAGCTGAGATACATGACATCCAAACAATGTGTTCTTTTACTACATAAATATAAGAGATTTAGCTTAGAAATCAGCTGAGATACATGACATCCACACAATGGGTTCTTTTACTACATAAATATAAGAGATTTAGTTTAGATCTTCTTGATATTAAAATTGAACAGATACGTTAAGATAATCGATGGTATAATTTTCAGTATACTTGTGTCAGTACAGAAAATAAGGTGATGACGGCAGCTTATAAAGGAATAACTAATAAAAAACTCCCTAAAAATTTCATCTTCCGGAGCTTCCCTCCTAGCCCTTCTGCATAGGTAGAATAAATCCTGAATTGAAATGCCTCTATTTTCCTTTATACTTGTTGTTTGTGCCCTTCTGAGTGAGGGGGGAAGCAGAAAGTTTTTAGACTTGTGCTGAATAGCAAAAAGTATGGGTAAGTAGAAAAAAGAAAATTTATTGGATAAACAAGTGATGGTAATTAAGTCAATAGAACTATCTACAGCTTTAATGAGTGATTTATCTCACCAAGTCTTAAGCGAAAATATGAAATAGGGCCTCTCTTGTGGTGCAGGGGTTAACGTCTCAGAGCTGTCAACGTATTTCCAGCCACTGCAGCATGAGTTCTATTCCCAGCCAGGGAGCTGACCCACATGGCACAGGAGACCTCTCCTGTCTTGTCCACTACTGCCCTCAGCAATGCACTTCAATTGACCTGCCTGTTCTGCTCCTCACTCTGTCTCTGGTGACTCCTTTCATCCCCTTGAACTTCTTGTACTCATAAATAAATACAAAATCTTTTAAAAAAGAAAATATGAAAGAGCAGTCCATGAATAATTCCAAAGCAGGAAAGAGAAAAATGCAAGAGAAATGAGTCCAGAACAGGGAGTGTGGAATCCTCCAGATACTGTACCGAATTTGGAGTTTGGAAATGTACCTCGGTGATTTACAAATCACTGTTACTTTTTACATATCAAAGTTGCTTAGTAGAAGCTTAGAACTGTAACTTAATGGTGTATTTTCTTTTGTTCTTCCAAGTTTAAAATTATAACTTTTTAAGTTTAATTACTTATGACTATTTCAAAACTGGCCCTCCCTGGTGGCACAATGGGTTAAAGCGCAGCACTATGAAGCTATCTGTAGCCACTGCAGTATGAGTTTGATCCCCCTCCAGGGAGGTGATCCACATGGAGTGGCAGATCTCTCCTGTCTCTCCCTCTGCTCCCCTCAGCAGTGTATTTCAGTACATCTGCCTGTTCTGCTTCCCATTCTGTCTCTGGTGAATCCTCTCACTCCTCTGTACCTCTGGCCTGTACCCTAGTTCTGTATACATAAAAATAAATAAATCTTTAAAAAATAAATATTTTAGCTTCTCCTAAGATATTAATAAGGATGGGGGTGGAAGGGATTAAGCTAAATGCAGTGTCAGAAAGAAGAAGATGAATGTTGGATAGTTTCATTCATATGTGGAATTTAGAGAAACCAAAGAAAGTATCAGGAAAAAGACTAAGTTGGCCAGCTGACCATCTATCTGAGACATCCAGCAGGGAGGAGAAGAGAGAGAGGTCAAAACAGGGGAGGAAGAGCACAGGGACTATTGTGATAGGTCATGGGTGGAGGAACTCCCAGGGCTACAACCTTGGAGAGAAATCAAATACAGTCCAGAAATTAACAATAATGGAAGAAAATAAATATAGAAGAAAGAAAAGAAAAAGTTGTTAGACCTGTTCATTTCGGGTCTGCATTTCCTCATGGCTTGGAGCTGTGACATTTAAATTTGTCACATTGGTGTGAGAACAAGGGACTCACGGGCAGAATGATAGTTAGAAAGGCAATTTGTCAGGGCCTGAAAACCAATCTGATGAAAAGCCAGGTCTTCCAGGGAGAGAACTTCGAAAAGACAAGTTGGAAACAAAGTTTTGAAGGTCAGAATAGCAATTTGGGTTTTATCTGGTAAGTTCCTCACATCAACAGTCCCACTCCTGTGGAATATTTTTATTTGTGATTTGTGCTGAGGTCTTCTGAAATTAAAATTAATAGTGTCAGATTTATTCCATTTGTTAAAAACCCAAATAATGGGTAAATATTCCTCCTGTATTTTGCAATCTTTCCATCCAAATTATTTTCTTTAAACTTTTGGCATCTACTGTTATTACTCATTTGCTAGCAAATGTTTGTTAATATTGATGGAAAAGATAAGAAATAATTATTCACCCCATAATGTAGCATTAGGTAGCATTAGTTAATTGGGTTTATTATAATAACTTTTCCTTTCTTGAGAATTTGTTGTAGTTTGCAATTAGTATTAGAGAATCACATAGTTAATTGCAAATATTACTCTCAATTGAATGATCTGGTTTTCTGTAAAGAGACAGTACCTCACTAAAAGAGCAGGAAGGCGTTAGAATTTTTGAGACCGTCCCAAGTAGCAGTCTTAGTGCTAAATACACTGTTCATATAGTGTCTCATTTTAGTCTCACAATAAATGATACAGATTCTGGGGAAAAGATTCAAAGAGGACCTGCATTAAGCCCTAGGATGCACAACTACTCAAAGGAGTTAGAATTTAGCCCTAGTCTCTCTGGGGTCAGAGTCCTTATTTTTCACATTAATGATATTCCTGGGATATCATCACTTCCAGACACTCTCCTACATGAACAAGTTTGAGAATCATAAGGGACATTGTGAGTCATTGGCAGGTCTGTGTTTTTGTTAATTTTAATTTTTATTAAGCCAGTGTCATGTATTATAAATGGGTGGATTTGGCATTCCTGGGTAGGGCTGATAATAGAGGAAAACAACTAAAGAAAATATATTGACATGGAGAAGATAAATGGTATCCAAAGGCAACATGATACCAACCAGTGTTGTTGACATTTGCCTAGTAATGAGTAAATAAATAAACAAAACTTGGGGATACTTTTGGACATTTCATGCAGTCAAATCTAAAGTTAATAATGCAGTACAAAACTGAAGTAAAAACACTCATCTTTTCGCATCCCCTTGGGTTAGTGCCTAGGGCCTATGTAGACTTTTCAATACTTCCTTTGTTTCGCCTTTGAGCCGGCAGGCCAGTTGGGAGATAATTGCAATGTAGTAGAGTTTGTAAAAGTATGATCTGGCTTAGGGTATTAGCAGTTAAGGCGCAGCACTATGAAGCTGACCGCAGCCACTTCAACCTGAGTTCCATCCCAGGTGAGAGAGCTGAACTACATGGTGCAGTGGACCTCTCCTGTCTCACCCATTGCTCCCCTCAGCAGTGTACTTCTTCCATCTGCCTGTTCTGCTCCCCACTCTGTCTCTGGTGAATCCTCTCACTGTCCCTGTACC
>NW_004567131.1:22348558-22355132 GCF_000260355.1 Condylura cristata | reverse complement strand
CTGCCTGTTCTGCTCCCCACTCTGTCTCTGGTGAATCCTCTCACTGTCCCTGTACCTCTGGCCTGTACCCCAGTTCTGTATGCATACATAAATAAATGTCCGTCCCCCCCCCCCACCATATAGCCACATCCTAGTCCTTGGAGCTGTGAATATTACTTTACATGCAAAAAGGACTTTACATATGTGATTAAGCTAAGAATCTTGAAATGGGAGTGGTAGATAAGTTCTCCAAGTGGCCCTGAGGCTGGTTTTAGAAATGTTGGGTTTGGGGAGTGGGGTCCTTGTTTTAACTATGGAAAAAGTTTTAGCAGAGCCCCCTTTCAGCAACACTGGTAAGTTTCCCAGGCAAGTTTCTCCATGAGACAGAGGTGTTTATAAAAGGGAGGAAACCAATTTGTTATTTTTATGAAAAATATCTTCTGAGTTCCACCTACTTTTCTGATATAGCATGAGGGATTGTCCAAGGCCAGAATTAGCAGGCTACTCATAGATGCATAGAAATTTTTCCATTATAATAATTCTCTAACAATTAAGACTGTTTCTAAATAAATAATGTGTGCAGATTATTTACTGAATCTTGTTATGGGAATTTTAGTCAAACCAGGCATGTTTGAGTAAAACTGGCTGTTCTAGTTGAAAAAAGGTCATAACTGAAGTTTCAACTCATAGAGTTATTAGCTACTTTTCAGTGGGTAAAAGTGTTCTCTCTATTCAGTATGTAGTGAAAAAAATCCCTCTATCATTTAAAACTCACTTTAAATAGCACAATTTATTTTTTTTTTATGAGATCAAAAGAAATTTTGGATTTCCCTCTCTACTGCCCCAACATACACACAAACAAGCATATCAAGTCAACTGTTTAGCTAGCTGTTGGCTGTTGCAGAGACTTGAAAAATAATATAAAGCCCATAGGCTGAAATGAAAAATCATAGCTCCATGGGTACTTACTCAACTGTGTTTTCAATCAACTATAATTTGACCTTTTCTTGTTAGAGTAGTTTTCAAGGCAATATCGTATCAGTTGCTGTTCATTCTTCAAAGCTCCCCAGGTGTTTTTTTTACCAGGTTTAGTTTGTGATTGGCAGCTTTAAGAACACCCAAGGATTTACCACTTGAGTGAGTCGAGTGCTCACCTTCTCGCCTCTAGGACCATAATGTGAAATTGATTCGGTAGTCCCTGCTCCTATCTTTGAACACCTAATTTCCACCAGATCTGATGCTGTTACAAGCTCAGGAACCAGCTGCGCAGAGAAAGACCAAAATAATAGCTCTTGATATGCAGTTTGCAGGATTTTCAGATTCCTTTATATGTGAGAGACATTTATGGGAGTCTTGTGCTCCTTAAGAAGGGAGTCATCAGACATCATCAGAACTAAAATAGTCCAGGAGGAGGGTGGAGGGCAGAGGGAGAGCAGATGTGTTTGTGCTTTTACTTAGGAGTTTAAACTTCATGCCACTGTTTGGAGAATGCTTATCTGTTCCCGTTCACTTCATTGTCTCTCCTGGGGGGGGGTAGGTGGGTGTTGTACACACTCTTCATTAAGAGAAACTGCAATAAAGGGGTTTTTATTGTTAAGGGAATGGTTCTAAACTGCCAATTAGTGAGCCCAACGGTAAGTTAAAGCTTTCAAAGTTGTTATTTCCTTCTGTAGTAAAGTGCTGTGGAAAGTGCCTCGATAACCTCCCTCTTTTCCTTAAACCCCCTCCTCCAGAAGAGGTTCCAAAGAACTTTGATAACAAATTTAAAACTAATATGTCAGAGTAAGCGACACACATTGCCAATATGACTTCATACACTAAGCATAAAATAGAGTCTGCAATATGCATGAAACATGCTAATAAAATCCATAAATGGCAGTCTAAAGAGATGTTCTGTATGGGATTTCACTCCCATTTCTTCCTCTTACCTGTCACCAGTTTATATTTCCAGGTGTTGGGGTGCAATCCTCCACAGTGGTAACATATTTGACATAGTGTTTGCCTATGTTTTGCAAATAGCCTTGGAAGCCGCAGAGGCATTTCCCTCTGTGTCACAGGACCTCTGATCTAGGAATCTCATATTTGTGTTAGCACCTCTGCAAATGGGGAAGTAGAATTTATCAGCTTGGAAACATGACGAAATTTCAGATTTTTCTTTCTTTTATTCTCTCTGTTCTTATCACTTGTTGCTTCTCTTCGCGTGATTTGGGAGTGGAGGTGCCCAACTCTTCTCAGAACCCTTCTTGACCCAGGCATGTCACAGTCTCTTGCTTGTGTTAATGAACTTGATGTGTGTGTCTGTAAGTCTGAATCCTTTCACAATGTAAACACATATCAAATTTTCACATTTATGCTTAAATATCTTACAGTTTTATTGGGAAATAAAGAACCCGAGGCACAGATCACTTAGAATGATGGTGACACCTGGAGGAGGGGGTGAAATAAAAGTTTCAAACCTGTGTAAGGACTAAATGGAACCAGCTGGAAATTTATCCACAGACCAGGGCAGTAGGTACCCAACCGGCCTGTTGTAGAGCTATGGTGATTATCTTTTATATACGAACTTTTTTCCTTTTTAAAAATTATTTTATATATATTTTTACATCATACTTCATTTGTATACACTGTCTGCTTTATCATCTTCAGTGTGATCCCTGTGATTTTAAAAATGGTATAATAAACTAAAGAGAATTTAGTTAAAATAAATCATATCTTAGAGCAAAAGCATGATAGTTTTTTTCTAATTCAGATGGTGGGTTAAGGGTGGGTAGGAGCTGTCATTCCTGAAACATGATGCCGGTGTTAATCCCTTTCCACTGCTTTTCTGGAAGCTTGTTATACATGCAGAATCTCAGGCCTGGCCTACAGTTACAGAACCCCAGGAGGCAGTTGAATCAAATTTCCTGTGATTCACATGAGAATAACAGTTTGAGAAGCTTTGCTTTAGAGGACTTGATCTGACTGTAGTTTCTCCCCAAGATTTTATATATCTGGGACCTGGAATTTTATAATTTAACTAATCTTCAAATATTGCTAACATAATTTGTACTCCCAGAAATCTGGTCTACAGGGTTTCCATGTAGTGAGCTGAAATTTTTGCAAAAATCTAGAATTCTTGTATGTGTTTAGCCTGAACCAGACTCAACTGTGTAGGAGCAGGTTGACTTAAGAGAGGAAGCCCATGGGTGATTTCTCTTCCAAGGGGAAACGAAAGTCCTAAATTTCTGCTGAAAGATCACTGGACAGAAAAGTTATTCAAAATGGAATCTGTCATTAGCTAATTCCTCTTTTTCTGTGATGGAGATGATAGCTAGCTGCTCATATCCTTTGTCTGTGACTTGTATGAGCAGGCCTCTAATGACCATTGCAGTCCCCCCCCCCCCAGAGTTAGTTACAAATTCTCCTCTCTCTTTAGCTGAGAGCTCATAATTGGACCTTTGCTCTTCCCCAGATTTGAGATTCTTTTTCCCAGGCTTTTTCCATGCTCTGTTCATTCTCATCCTTCAGACCTTACCTTAATCCACACTCCTCAGACAGACTGCTTGTTAACACATCTCAGTTATGGCAGACCACACAGTCCACGTCTCCCTCACCCCCTTCCCCAAAGAAAGCTGCCAAGAGAGGGGATGCCATCCTCACGTGTTCATACTGTGTCCTTCAGAACCAAAGTCTTGGGGGACAGAGTGTAAATCCTATGTCTGCACTCTGGTTGCAAGGGGACCTGGGAGAATCCATTAGTTTCTACTAGGAAGCGGAATTCATGATATGGGCAACTATTTTCAATCAGAAAAAGGGCACCCAGAGTGTCAAGGAAATATACACATAATTACCCTTTTCAGGTAGTTTTTAGTGCAATGAGAAAAGAAGGAGGGTTACAATTTCAAGCGCAGCATCTAGCATGAATAAAGGTTCAGTGATATATTACTCAGGGACGTTGTATAGAATTCACTGACTGAGCCCATACACATGAGGATACCATCATGAAGAGAAATCTGGACCACATGACAGACGTCTTGAATGATGGTATTAATGAATATAAGAATTCAAACTTTATTTCAGATATTTTTGGAGAACTTGCTGATAGAGGCTAGAAAATCTAGGCATGGAGTGTTTGTCAACTTTTCTACATGCATGAGATTTGAGATTTCAACCTACCTGTGGGGCAGACAGATGTCTTATAGTCTGGAGAGATAAATCAACTAGACCAGGATGAACCTGAGCTTAATTCTACAGGTTATGACGAATCTTTGAAAGGATTTGAATAGAATGGGCACTGTTCAAAAACTAGCTCCCAAAGATGAAACCAGGGAGATGAAGGATGGATAGGTAAGAGTGAGAATGAGATTCAAGGAGGGAAGCAGAAAATACTCGAGATTTATGATTGCCTCTGAAATATCTGTTTTTGAGAAAAATATCAAACTATAAGTTCCAGCCACCATATCTTGGTTATTGTATCAATGTTAATGTTGACAATGTTAATGCTAAAGGAGTAATCTGATTCATGTAAAAGTGACACATGATTGACTTGCTTTTGTGTTAAGATTAATAAGATTAACCTCATCCTTGTAGGAATCAAATATCCATTGAATCTGAAGCAGTATTTGCAGTATTTTACGTAACACAGCTCACAAGGAACTAGGGAAAGTTTGAAGTTATTTTTTCATCTTCTGTAAACTTTTCCCTCTTAGCGCCCCAGGTCAGATTCTGTGAGGATTGATGGCATTTTCTCCAGACTGTGTCAATATCACCGGGCTCCCTCCGGTTTGTCTTGACTCTCTCAGTCTGCCCTTTCCATGGAAGAATGAAAAGGCTGTGACAAGTTCTACAGGACAATGTGGTTAGGTGCCTAGATCAGATCTTCAATCCTGGCTCCTTCAGTGATTTATTTAATCCCTCTGGGATTCAGTAGCCTCATTAGTAGATAAAAATAGAAAGTTCCTTATGAGAATGTAACTGTTACAGGACCAATTCTAGCCTGTGGAGAGTGCCCAGGTCAGGAACAAACATACAGAGGCATTCAACTGACTCCATGTTTTGTTATGAGGCAGAGAATGCTAACAGACAGTTCCACCCCTAATCCCTCTTTCTGTTTCCCTAACCTCATTATTTGTCCGTGACAATAGTATTTCCTCACATTATGACTGTCAACTGCTGATTTTATTTTGTCCATGTTTTACTTCGTCTTGAAATCACTTTATCAATGTTTATTGTCTCTTCAAAGGGCACTCCAAAGAATGCCAACTAACAAGACAGGAGAGTACATTAGCCCTTAGCATTACCTTTGTAGGGCTTGCTTAGTTATAATGTCTTTGAGTCCAGAACACAAGTCTTCTGGATGGGAAAGGAGTGAAGTCACTCTTTCTTTCAAGCTTAGGTTTGTAAAGGAAGCACAGATGGTCTCCAATACAAAATAGACTCCTGTCTGTCTGCCCTATTCAACTGGGCTTTAAATGTTCTATTAGTGAAATTCTAGGCTGCTGCCCATGGAGAGGGTATTAAAATGCTCCATCTCAATGCGGAGTACTCAATGGTGATTTCTAAGAAACCTTGAAGACTTCCAGATTAAGAACTGGACAATTCTTAGCAACTATGTAATACAATAGGAGGTACATTCCCAAATGTATAAACACAGCAGAGCACACAATTTACATAGTTGAAAGTTACAAAGAATGTTGAGTGTCACTATCTTCTATAGCAAATTAAAACTGATGGCCACTTCACAATTAGAACTTCTTAGGTTAGGACTTTACATCCCAAATGTGTTTTGTTGGACACTAGTCTCGAAAAATAAACTATGAAAGAGAAGGCTGGAATCCTCCGTAATGACACACACCTTGCTCAACCCCAGTCTTGGAGAGCTAAGACCTATATTAGCATATTAAGAATCTGAGATCTCCATTGGAAAAGAAGGCTGTTTATTTTTTTTAAAAAATCCCACAGTTATTTGAGCACAGAATACTTTTATATTTAATGTCTACTAACACCCTCCAAGGTTAATGTTCCAGGGAATACGTTTGGAGAAATGTGACTCCAGTCAAAAACAAGCAACAATAGCAGAATTAGAAAAAAAAAATCTTAACAAACAAAAGCTTAACCATACTTTCTTAAGATTTTCATGAAATGCATACATATTTTATGAAGTTGCATATTGTGAGTTTTTTACATTTTATTACAATGTTTTTTTGAGATTGAGTTTCCAACCTAAGGAGTAAAATTTGTTCCACTTGGAAGCCTGCTGTTTTTTATTTATATGTGGAGGCTCGTTTAAGTTTTCTTTTTTGTTTGTTTTGTTTTTATATCATGTTTATTGCGGTAATGTTGATTTACAATGCTGTTTATGTCTTGGGGGTGTAGGTTCACACCTCTGACTGCATTAAGCTTTTCAATGAATCCAGTGCTAGGAAAGTATTTCAAATTTATATTTACTCAATTCTCAAATGAGTTGTTTACAAGGTGCCCATGTACGCTACTTCTCGTAGCATCTAATGTACTTACTAGCCATTTTCCCATCTGGCACATGCCACTTGTTTTGCAGAAGCTGTCTTTATTAGCATTGGACATGTTCAAATACAGATTTATGAAATAGGTGAAGTGT
>NW_004567131.1:22315954-22348348 GCF_000260355.1 Condylura cristata | reverse complement strand
ATCTGTAGTAAATTAACCATCATTTTTAAACATCACTATCAAAAAAGCAAAGCTGATGGATTTTTTAATGCACCTTATAGAAGCCTCATGAAAGATTTATTATTAATTTGCATCTAAAATGAAACCTGATTAGGGAAGCTAACAGGAAACTCTCAAGAATTAAAACCAAAAGATATAATTAAAAGAGCAAAGTTAAAGAAGTTTCAAGGAAAAAACCTCAATAGACCTATACACACATATATTTGCCAAATGTAGAATTTATAATGAAAACATGACAAGCTTAATAAATTTTTCTTCTTACATGGTATTGGAACTGTGAAACTTTTGATAATAAAAGAGCCCAACTAAGAAGCAATTATGAAGATTTTTGCATAAGAGTTCTTAAGTTATTAAGGCAGCTAAATGAAGCACAAATAATGAAATAACACATCAGCAATTAATGTTCTAAAAGAAGTGTGATCTGTTGGCAATGAAACGCCAGAAAGTATTAAAATTCTTTTAATCAGAAAACATATTTATGAGAAATGAAAGTTAAAAAGCAGTTCCTTTTGAAAATAAAGTTTTGGCCAAAACTGAAACCACCCTACCTCTGGTTTGCAAAAAAATCTCCAAGCAAACAGAATTATTCCCCTTATCTTGAGACTAATTCTCAGTAAGACTTGCAACTTTAATGAAATGAAATGCTGTTTCATTCTTCTCAAAGTGAGTATATATTTATGTCATATTCATTTCCCTTTGATAATGTTGTTGTTTTTTGACAACATGAAATTTTAAGCATTCAGATGTAATAATTTGAATGCAATCGGGAGTTTCATTATGCAGCTGGTAAATGCTACACATTTATGCCGGTAATAAGGAAGGGAAAGTGCAATCATTTTACAAGTTTCTTGTCGATTACATGTTCCTATAAGCAAATGATCAGGAGGTGTAGACCTGTGTTTAAAATAGTTAATGTATGGTAGTGACTCAGAAATCATTGACTCATTTTAAGTTTACATCCGTTGATATTGACTAATCTATTTGATCTTAATATTCTCATTCAACATGTGACATGTCAGAGTAAAGTAAAGTGATTTCAAACACAGGTTGTATATTTGTCCACTAGCTTAAAGCCAAAAAGGGTTTTATTTGTTTTTCAGAATTAGTGAGAATATGTTCATAGACTGGAGGGGAAAAGACTGAAATTTAAAACCGATGTGGAAGTAAATATTCAGTCTGAATGATAACTGGCCCTGTGACTTTCTCTCTAGCAGAATTCCCGAGAAGCCAGCAGCCTATGCCTAGCTTCCTCCAAGCAACCCTGTTTCTTATGCCATTAGATTCTCTTAACTGTAGTCCATCTTCTTACTTCTAGAGTCACAAACCCCCAAAGGAGTCTGATATGATGTCATGGCTTTGCTTACAATTCTCTTCTGAGCCCATGTTGCCTGTAGGAGAATCGCAAGATTCCGCCCTGACTGAAACTAATACCATCCCAGCTTCATCTCATCCCATTTTTTCCATTGGAGTCCTCAGCATATTATTGTTTAAAGTCCTGGTCTGATAATGGCAACATCTCTGCCATATCTGGATCTGATTCTGATGCTCACTCATTTTTCAAATAACTTTTTTCTTGTAGTGTATCATATATATTTTTGCTAAAAATTAGATATTTTGGGCTCTCCCTGGTGGTGCAGCTGGTTAAAGCACATCACTAAGAAGATAATGCCACTTCAGCATGAATTCGATCCCTGGCACTGGAGGTGACCACGTGGCATGGCAGACCTCTCCTGACCTGCCCACTGCTCCCCTCAGCAGTGTACTCTGTTGATTTGCCTGTCCTACTCCCCACTCTGTCTCTGGTGAATCTTCTCACCGCCCCCACTTCTGGCCTATACCCCAGTTCTGTATGCATAAATAAACAAATCTTTAAAAAATTAGACATTTTGTGCTGGGTAAAAGGATCTGAATATATTTAATGTGACATTTTCTATTTATCTGGGTAGGAGTTAGACACTGTCTACTGTTCACCGCAGCTATTTGTTTCAGAGGCTACTATTTCCTTGCTTTGTCCCCCTATTGTCTTTGGACTTCCCTGGAGACTTCTTAAATACAGTCTGAGACAGCAGATTTTCCCCTAATGCTGGTTCCAGTGATGGTTTCTGCTCCCAGACTTCTGTTTCATTAAATTGTGATTTCCTATATAGCCTTCATTTTGGGAAGTAGTAGTTTGCCCTGTAACTTCAAATCTTTTGAGTAATCTAAGAATTCTTGTTGAATTTAATTTTGTTTAGTTGTTTTCCCATTTTAAAGATGGGGACAATTTTGAAAGTAATTATATAATTTACACAATGTATGACCAATGTTGTCATCAGCTCAATATTTACAATTGCCAAGAACTGGGGGCAAATCCAAGAGCTTTTTTTTATTAATTAATTAATTTATGCATACAAGAACTGGGGTATAGACCAGACCTATGGGAGGGGGGGTGAGACTGAGAGGAGTCACCAGAGACAGAGTGGGGAGCAGAACAGGTAGATTCTGAAATACACTGCTGAGGGGAGCAGCAGGCTGGTCCAGAAGAGGCCTGCCACGCCATATGGGTCACTTCCCTGGCCACGGATTGAACTTGTGCTGCAGTGGCTGTGGCTAGCTTCATAGTGCTGCACTTTAACCCATTGTGTCACCAGGGAGGGCCTGAATCCAGGAGTTTTTATCAGGCACACCAATAAGTAACCAAAATGCCCTTTGGGGGGTAATTAGTGCCCTCACGATTTTGTGTGTTCTCAATAAGTCCAGTTATCTCAGAGCTCAAATTACTTCCAGGAGATAATTAGGGGCTGTTGAAAGCTGTATTAACTCTGTCAGGCCACAGGGGCATTGTAAATTATTACTTCTCAAAGACATTCATCAGCTTTCCACAAGTTGTGAAACTGTACTGATTCCCAGAAGGATTGGAGAAGGATTGCTTCGATTACATTCTTGTTTGGAGATTCGGAATCCCTTTTTACAGAGACTGATAACATTTCCATGTCATAAAGCCAACGTGGGGGACTTGAAGAGTTAATGCCACACATCTACAGAAGGCTGATTAAAAGATGTGGGAAGATTTTAAGGCCTGAGAAAGAACATTCATCAATTTTATGATTCATGTCTGTTTATATTTGTTTCATAGCTAAATTTCCTCTCTTTTTCATACAAAATTTCAAATATGTTTGTTGAGGACTGACTAGATAGCTGTTGTTGAAGGAAATGTATACCATTGTTTAGTAGATTCTCAAATACGCTGTTTCTTGGAAAGTTCTTAGGCATCTGTTTCAAGCGGTCTGTAGACCATAGGAAAAAATGATATAGGTGATTCTACAGGCTTCTCACAGCCACTTGCTTTGCAGGAGACAAGTGAAACTCTTGACTAGAATTATATGAAGGCAAGGAGTCACACATTCGCTGGTTATTCCTCTCTGCTCTCCAGCTCTTTCTGCGCTTTTAGGGATGTTTTTACTTCTACTTCAGGAAGTAAGGAGTGTTTTTCAACTCTTCTTACATTTAAGAAAGTGAAGTATTTCTTTACCGGTGGCCATTTTCCTTTGACTGAAGCATCAGCTTTTACATTTCACTTTGCTGAAGTATCATCTGGAGAGATGGTTAGTAATCTGATTTCTGGTTTCCACAGAGACTCTAATTCAACCTTTGTATGGAGACAAGAATCTAAGTTTTTGACAGGTAGTACTTGTGTTCCATTTCAAGTTCTATGTGGCCTATACTTTGAGAAAGAGTTTTAAACATAAAGTATCCTTGGATTTATTTCTAAGTACTATGCTATTACTTAAACCCTAAGTAGTATTTTAACTTAAATAAAAATATCTAGCTTGCAAATAAACATTGTTTTAGGATTTGGAAATAACTTTGAGATTTATGCCCCCTCTATTTAATGTGAAAACTGTTGACTGGGATTTCTAAGGTTCTTTCTATTCTAATGTTTTCTGTTATATTTCTGATATCAGTCTGTTCCACTTGCTGCCAGACCCTCAATTTCTCATGCAAATACACACTATTCATGTACTGTAGATCATTTATCCGCAATAGTGATATTTCCCAGAAACTGGAAACACAGGGAAATAAGGTTACCCATTGAAAGTTAAATATTTAGCTACACTTTAGCATAACAGATATCATCATTTCATTTGTAAATGTCCCCTTTGGAGGTAGAAAATCTCCCAAATAAAAACAACAAGAAGTAGAAGTTCTAAACGTAATTGATATTTATCTTAATATGATTTAAAACAATAGGTACTAGTGGTAATAACAATCTGAAAGAATAAGCCCCTGTCCAAAAGGCATATTGACCCCAAATTTTACTCCAGCACATCCGATAAGGAAGCTGATGCATTCATCAAAAATCAAGGCGAACACTTAATCTAATTTTATTTTGTTTGCTATACTATTTTTAAGCTGACTTGACAAGAAAATATAATTTATTTGGTCCTTGAGGATTTATTCCTCATACTATGCCTGCAAGATTATAAATTGGTCCAATTTTGCTGAGAAAATAATTGGTCCATATTATCAGAAGTCTCAAAAATACATACCATGGGTGTATTCATTTAAACATTAAAAAATGTATTTAAGGAAGAAACTGATGCAAAAATATTTTTCTACATTAGTTTATTGCAGGGTTGCTGTCACTGCATATGTAGTGATATGGAATGAATGGAGGACCATGAGCCCCTTGAGAATGAACTCAACAAAGTCACCTTAACTGGCATGCAATGAGCTTATTAAGGAAAAAAGAGAATCTTCACAGACACAGAGAGTTGTGTTTTTAAAAGGATAGAGGTGGCTTTTTACATTGTTCTTAGTTTGAAATTTTTCCTTTGATCTTGGTAGAATTTCGCACTTTTGATTTGGATTGGTTTGCTGTAAAGATAGGTAGTCCTCTCTACACTTCCCTCCTCTGGTGAGTCTATTTAAGGACAGTCATTCATTCAGCAAACATTACTTGAATATGTACTTTGTGTCTTGCAGTACTTCAGCGCTCACTACCTCTGTGAAGTCTACCTTACTGCTTACATTCCAGCCCATACCTCTGAATGAGAACCATTGTGTGCAACTGTTACAGGGCAAGGAGAGGGCACCCGAGAACTCCCAAACTTGCCTGCTTTAAATAGATTCTTCCATCTACCACATTAAGACAAAACATATAAGACCTTATATATTTATTACTATTATTAAAGATTTATTTACTTATACATACAAGAGCTGAGTTATATGTTAGAGGTGCAGGGGTGAGAGGATTCACCATAGACAGAGCGGGGAGCAGAACAGGCAGATCTACGAAATACACTGCTGAGGGGAGCAGCAGGCGGGTCAGGAGAGGTCTGCCATGCCATGTGGGTCAGCCTCCTGGCCAGAGAGGAAACTCATGCTGCATTGGCTGCAGATAGCTTCATAGTGCTGAGACTTAATCCCTTATGCCACCAGGGAAGCCCAAAACATTTAAGACCTTTAATGCAAAGGAACTTTAATACAGTTAGTGTGCAATACAGAAAAGGGGGAGAATCCAGCACCCAAAGTTACCCATCCCTTTGCGTGTAATTGCCCAGACAAACAGGGTTGTCCCAAAGCAGGACCACTGAGGCTGGAAAGTATGCCACAAGTCTAAGGCACCTTGTGGCACCCACAGGAAAGGGTCAGAAACAGACAAGTCTGGAAGGAAAAGAGCAACATTAATATCTAAATCAACACTGCCACTGTTCACCTCCCCACGGGTCTCCCACCCACATCTGTTTCAGCCAGTCCAGGACTAGAAAGCAAGAGCAGCTTCTTCCCACGTTTCTTTCTCCCTGTGCCTCCTTCAGGTCTCCTGCGGGCTCTCCATCTATACTTTCTCCCCCAGTCTCTTTTCCAGCTTTTTTACCTCCCTGTTTGCTCCACTTTCCCTTGGGTGAGACAGGGCACCTGAGACCTCCCCTTTTCCTGGGGACTAGTGACCTGGCCTGTCATTCTGGGAACTAGACTTGCCGCCTACCTGACAGTTCTGTGATTCTGCCAAGCACCAAGCCCTCGGGAAGACTTCCCTAACATTCATGTAATGGCTGTGCATTGGATCATTTTTTATCTCCCTCTGTGCTCAAATCCAAGCTGCCAGTTTCCTCCCCAGCTTGTTGCTTATATTTTCTGATAGAATCTGTGATACTGTCATCTAAAAAGAAATATATATTTGACCTTTGTCTGTCTGGCATTCCTGCGGCAGAACTCCAAATCTCTGAGAATTTCTAAGAGCATGGAGTAAGATGAATGCCTGTTTTCTGTAGTTCAAAACAAGCTCCTTTCAACCATATCTGAGATATGCTAATGAAGTAATGAAGTGATACTATTTTTTTTTTTTGGGTGGGGAGGACAGAAGAGGGGCTGGATAGCTTCAGAATGGGGACTGGTTCCTGAAAGATCAAGATATAATTAAAACTTTCAGCCAACCCTGGACCTCCAGGCAGGAGAAATGAGTAAAGACACGTGAATCAGCAACATCCAATGATTTACTTGATTATGCTTTTATTTTGGAATCTCCATAAAAATCCTAATGACCATGTTGGAAAGACATGTGAGTGTTGGGAGGGTGGGGCACCCAGAGAGGGATGGATGCTACACCCCACCCCTCGTACTTTACCGGGTCTCTCTCTTGTTGGCAGTTCTTGATAATAAACCAGCAATAGGAAGTAAACTGCTTTCCTGAGCTCCATGAGTGTGCTAGCAACTTATTGCTCCTGAGGAGAAGTCGTAGGATGGAGCCTTAGCCAGCATCCAGCAGTACAGGAGGCCCCGACTCACCTTAGATGTCTGAAGTGGGGGGCTGTCTTTGGAATGAACCCTTTAATTGATGCTAACTCTGGGAGGCAGTTAGAGTCAACATTGAGTTGAATGGCTGGATACCCAGGGGTGTCTGGAAACTTGGAGAATTGATTGCTGGTGTGGAAAACCTCACCTATTTGGTGTCAGAAGTGTTCCAAGGGTAGAAACAGCTCACAACAGTGGAATCATGCTGCAATCTCAATAAACACAGCAGTGAGAGCTGTGTGAGATCTCAGGAACCCACCCACACTCAGTTCTATGATTGTGTGGATCAACACTGCTTCTTTAAACGTTTTAAACATTTCTGTTTAATATTCTGGTTTTAAAATTTCTGCACCACTGAACCCCCAAACCTGCCTGCTCTAAATAGGTTCTGCCAACTGCCACATCGAGATAAGACATAAGACCTTTAATGGAAAGGAACTTCAATACAATGAGTGTACAATACAGAAAAGACAAAGACCATAGTTTCTAAATCAAAGTTACCCATCCCCTCGTGGCTAAAAGTCTACCCAAAGGGATTGGCCCAAAACCCGTCACAAGCCTAAAGCACCTTCCAGCAGGGACCCATGAAAAAGGTCTGGGAGGAAAAAAGCAAAATCAAAATCAAGATAAAAGCTGCCAGTCAACCTGCCCATGGGTCTTTCACCCACATCTGTTTCACCCAGTCCAGGACCAAGAAGCAAGTGCAGTTTCTTCACGTGTTTCTGCTCCATGTGGCTTCCTCAGGTCTCCTTCTGCCTCTCCATCTTGCTTCCTTCCTCTTCAGTCTCCTCTCCAGATTCCTCTCTCCTCTACTCAGCTCCACCCTCCTTCTGACTGGGGCAGGGAAGCTGGAACCTCCCCTTTTTATGGGTCCACCCTGTTACAAAGCTACCTTACAAAGGATATGCTACTAGTCACTGGCTTCCAGATGACTTACTATTTTCTCTTCCTTTCTATCTTTCCTGCATTCTCTTGCAAATTTAGCTTAATGATATATTTCAGTGAAATTTTATGACTATTTTTGTAATATATATATATTTTTTCTGTTTGCCTTTGCTAGGTACAAAGGTAAAGGAGGAAGGTTAAAATTTATTCTAATGCATTTCCATGCTTTGTTATAGGTTGGTATGATAGTATTTTCATAAAAAAGTTGTCATTTCAAACAGAAAAAAATAGTTATTATTTCACAAATGGCAATGTCCTATGACTTAAGAGTGACACGTCTCTAATCTTCTGGTTATTATATCTACACTGGTCAAATTAAATAATCACTGTGATTATTTTTTTTAAAGATTTATTTATTTGTACATACAGAACTGGGTACAGGCCAGAGGCTCAGGGGCGGTGTTAGGCTTCACCAGAGACAGAGTGGGGAGCAGAACAGACAGATTGATGAAATACACTGCTGAGGGGAGCAGTGGGCAGGTCAGGAGAGGTCTGCCACACCATGTGGTCACCTCCAGGGCAGGCAGGAATCGAACTCATGCAGAAGTGGCTTTAGCTTCTCAGTGCTGTGCTTTAACCTGCTGCGCCACCAGGGAGGGCCCCATCACTGTGATTATTTTAACAGACTGTGTTATGCGACATCAGTGGTAGTGAAAGGAATTAGGAAATTGGAATTAATCATAATGATGCATTAGATACACCAAAAACTAGTGAGACTAAGGTAGGTTTTTAAAAAACAACTTGCAGAATATTGCACACAGAACTGAGAATGTGAACCTTTTTTTTTTTTTTCTGATATCAGGGTATATTTTAGCCAAATATTAATGTTTACCACCTTGAATTTTTTTCCACCAATGGTAAGAGCACTTTATGTTAATAAAAGTAGCCACTTTTTAAACTGGCCCTTTAATCAACACTAGAAAGTAGCTTTATTGCTAATAAGTAATCTATTTGCTTAGACATCCTCTTCTGATACAACTTGAACTTTCCCTATCACAGCAATGATGCACAAATGTTAACTGAACTAATCAAAGTCTTGGCATTCTAGGTCATTTTTCTTTTATTCCTTGCCCAAAGTTGTCTTTGCTAAAGTTTTCATAAAGCATTTATAGACTTATATAAGGGCAACAAAAATTATTATTTGTAACAAATGGTCTGTATTTCCCAATTGCTTTAAAACCTGACTAGCTTCATTGCATTCAACCTTCACTAATAGCAACTTTATTTATAATAGGGTCAAACTGCTTTGCTGTTTCAAGTCAGGAATAAGATCATTATTCTCTTACAAAGCATTTTGTTTACTCATGACATTAGCCAGTGTTTCCAATTTAGCTGGTCGATTTGCTCAGTGGTTAGCAGGCTGGTGATTCTGTTTGGCCCCACTGGATCACTGGCAAGGAAACCTTTCATTATTTAGCACAAAAAGTTCCCAAGACAAACCTTTAAGATGCTTGGGAAATGGTATTCCCTTCCAGACAGTGGAGTTTTAAGTGCTTCTTTAGCAATTATGAAGCCCCTTTTAGTGAGAAGGTGTTCATTTCCCGAATTTTCTTGCTGCTCCAGCTCAGAATGGAATATTTTAATTAGCAGTTGAAACAATGGTGAATTCAAGGAAGAATGCATCTGTTTTCTCCTTTCCTCTAAAATGCCCTCATCAGGGATAAAATCTGGAGTTCTGCTTCTTTTTCTTAAATCCTCTAGAAATGTCCTTTATCCTCACTTTGTCACCAAGTTCGTACACTTTGTTTTTTTAAAGATTTATTTATTTGTGTATACAGAACTGGGGTACAGGCCAGAGGTGCAGGGGCAGTGAGAGGATCCACCAGAGACAGAGTGGGGAGCAGAACAGACCGACTGACAAAGTACACTGCTGAGGAGAACAGCAGGCATGCCAGGAGAGATCTGCCGCACCCTGTGGGTCACTTCAGGGGCAGAGATTGAACTAATGCTGAAGTGGCTTTAGATTCTTAGTGCTGTGCTTTTAACTCACTGTGTCACCAGGGAGGGCCCCTGTTCTGACAACTTTTATCTATAATTGAACTTATAATTCCAACTCTGTTATCTTTATTTGACATATGTCAGTAGGTTGTCAAAACTGTCAAACCTCAGTTTTGACTGAGATAAGCTACCAAAATTTTATTGGACTTAAAATTTTCTGATAGAAAAAAATAAAAAATTCAGTAGTCATTGTTTAACACCCTCTCTTTCTCCCGTCATAAATTCCTATTTCTCTTATATTTGAGGAACATAAACATGTTCCTAAACTAAATTTATATAAAAGCAAGCTCTAGGCCCTTCCTGGTGGCGCAGTGGGTTAGGTCGCAGCACCACAAGCTAGCCAGAGCCGCTTCAAAGCGAGTTCAAACCCCCACCCCGGAGGTGACCCACATAGCGTGGCAGACCTCTCCTGACCCTTCCACTGCTCCCCTCAGCAGCGTACTTGGTCAATCTACCTGTTCTGCTCCCTGCCCTGGTGAATTCTCTCACCGCCCCTGCACCTCTGGCTTGTACCCCAGTTCTGTATGCACAAATAAATAAATCTTAAAAAAAAAAAAAGCTCCAAACTGGAGAACTGTTAGGAGGGAGGTCTTCTTGACTTTTAGCTCATGTTAACATCCTTGAAACTTCTCTAAATAATTGCATTTTCTTTTGCAATAAAATATCTGTTGCAAAATAATTTAATACATAGATTTAAAGCAATGCATTTATGGAAAAGGAGGAAATTCTAACATTTGGAAGGCTTTGATTTTAATCTAGAATGCTGGAGTCAGATGATGGAGACTGAGGAATTATGGGAAAGATTTCCCCCGAAAATTATTGACCACCGTATTGCAAATATGTGAAACTGCTATTGAGAAGATATGCAATTTCCTCACTCTGCATTTCTAAAATGTGTCTTAACGCATGGTGTGGGCACTGAAGTTTATTTTCCTTCATGCCCTATTGAGGACAGTCTGCTTCATGCGCATCACAGTCACTCAGATTTTGAAACAACCAAACTGTGTGTTAGGCCTGTGTCCAGAAAGCCAAACTTTGAACCACAGAGATGTCTTTAGTGGAGGAGTTTATTTGAGGTGGCCATCAAAGGAGCCAGTGACATCGCACCCCAAAACAGTGGGCTCCATGAATAGTAGGAGTTCTGGAACTGAATGAGGGAAGAAGACATGTGAGGGAACTTGAGGCTTTCACATTTCCAGATCTAAGTTTCCTGGTAGTCAAGGTGACATGATTCAAGGTGTTGGAGTTTTCTAGCAAGGTGTTTCTCTCAGCACTCAGCAAATGTTTGTCTCTTGATGCCACTGAATTAGGGATGCAACCCAGTTTTCCAAGTTCAAAGCAAATCAATATTCCAAGTTCCCAGCAATGTAGGTGGAGCCAGTTAACATTAATTAAGAGGAGTGGGTAGAGAGAAGAGAGAACAAAGGGTGATTAGACTTTAATTCAGGTTGCTCCTAATTTTCAGCCTAGGGGAGCTATTTTGTCACAGAATTTAGGCTATCTGGCTACAATTTCATGGGGTTGACAAGGATCACAGTGACTTAAAATATGGATAGGTCTTTGAGAACCAGATGATTTCCTGCGGGTGGCTGGAGATGCTGAGAGTGTCAGTAGAGCCATACATTTCAGTAATGGAAATAAAAATGCCTTCTAGCAACTGGTCAGACCTTTAATTTTAAGCATGAGGATGATGGAGTCAAAGAAGTCACATAATCTGGCTAAAGTCCCTCAGAGATTTGAGGCAGAGGCTGAAATCTGCACCAGGTTCCCGATTATTTTAGTGATGCCTACTTCCCTCCACTTTATCACCTGCCGATCATATTTTGAGTCCCTTGTACCAGGGCTACATTTCACCATAAGTCTAGGCTAAGTGACATTTTTAGGACCTCATTTTATTTAAGGGCTTATAATGGAGTATGACACTTCCCAGAGGCAAGAGATACCTAAACCAAATAAGCTAGGGAAAAAGAGTGTTGTCTGCTATAGGCTGACCACTTTGGGTTAATGCTTTGAGATTTTCGCTCCTGTCATAGACACACTTCTGGGCAGTGAACTCCAGTTCTGTTTCCTAGGCTGGTGAGCTTGTTAAGCAGGCCATTCAAAGATTTGTCTGAACTATGTATTGCCTTTTCTAGTTTTAATCTCAACTATATGGATTTTACAGTGGAGCAATTTTTATGTCTGTTCTTATTTATCTCAAAAACTTTCTGAAACTCTTCAACTATACCTTGTAATTGATGTCTAAGAAAGTGCCACATCCAAGCATATTTATTATCGGTACACTGTCACTCTGCATAATGAAGTGCTGAAAGGAAGTAGCAGACTGTTGGGTTCTGGTGGCAAGCAGAGCTAAAGAGATCATCATGTAGTAAATGTTTTATATATTGATGATTTAGGGCTTAAGTATGATTTTAAATCTCAGAAACGGATGTCTAGCAATCATACAACTTTTTCATTTTATGCAAAATAAGATACTTTTTTGGAGAAAATGTCCAGGCTATATTTCTCAAAGATGTATTTTACAGTAGTCCATTATTATAGAGACACCTACTCAAACTTGCTTATGATTACACAACTAATGGATGAATGTGATTTGAAACTGGTTTTATAAATACAAGGCAGATGATTTCTGGAACATTTATTTGGTGACTTTTGGAAGAAAGGTTTTGAAAAATGAGGCAGTCTCAAAATTAAAATTTTAATTCATAGATACTAAAATGATGTAATATAAAAGTAGTTCTTCTGATTTCGTCAAAAGAACTTACCTCTAATTAATTCACTTCGAGCCAAAAAAAAAAAAGAAGTAAATTAATGGTGTTCTAATACAAAAACAAGAGGCAACATTTAATATTATAATATCAATAAAAATCTTAAGTTGGGCTAACTATACCTTATGGAATTTCTATTTTTATTTTTGTTTGAGGTATCTTAAACAGTGTTCCATAATGGCTGCAGTAATTTGCTTCACCATTATTGGTGTATAAAGAAACTCCTCACCACACATATTCTTTAATATTTGTTAGTCTGTGATTTTAGACAGTAACATGATCACAAGTATGAGGTGATAACTCATTCTTGCTTTGACTTGCATTTTCTAATAAGAGATGTTGAACATCTTTTTGTGTGATTATTGGCCTCATACATGTGCTCTCTAGAGAAGTGTCTATTAGGTATTCTAAGTTTTTATTTGTGTTGTTTTTTGTTGTTAACACTAATGAGCTCTGCATTTTTTGGAAATTAACCCTTTATTGGACATACAATATGAAAACACCTTGTACCATTTAGTGAGATGTCTTTTCATTTTATTGTAAGTTTCTTTCACCATGCAAGAGCGTATTGGATTTGATGTATGTAGTTATCATCTTTGTAGTCTTTTTGGTTGGTTGGTTGATTTTTGTTTGTTTGCTTATTTATTTATTTATTTTTTTGCATTTTTGTTCTTGTCTGTTGGAGCCTGTTCTCCAAACACATATATAGAGCTGACGTCAAAGAGGTTATCTCCTAGATTTTTTTCTATGTATTTTATGTTTTGAGTCTTACGTCCAAGTCTTTAATCCTTTTAAATTAAATCTTTTAAATTAATTTTTGTGCATAGCATGGAGTAGTGGTCTAATTTGATTCTTTTGTATATGGCTGCCTAGTTTTCCCAATATCACTTATTAAGGAGACATTCTTTGCTCTCTTGTAAACTCTTAGGCCTCTAGTAACAAAATAATTATCTGTCTTATTTCTGCCCTCTCAATTCTATTCCATTGATCTGTTTCTCTATTTTAACTCCAATACATGGTATTATAATCACTACTGCTATATTTAGATGGCAAGATAATATACAAAGGGAATTCTGATGACTATAGTAATATGTGATAGAAATAATAAATATAGTTAAGGGGTAAGCTACAAATTAATATATAAAATCCTGTTGTGTTTCTTCACACCAGCAATGAACTAGCAGCAAGAGAAATTAGGGGAAACCAGCCCCATTTAAAACTTAAAATAATTAAATACCTTAGAATAAATGTAATCAAAGAAGTGAAAGACTTATATACAAATAGCAACAAGACATTGCTGGAATAAATAAAAGATTTAAAGTTATTCTTTGTTCATGGATTGGAAAAATTAATACCATTAAAATAACTATTATCTGAAGCAAAATTCAGGTGCAATGCAATCTCCATCAAAATCTTAATGGCATTCGTTTTATAAATAGAATGAAATTTATTTGGAACTACAAAAGAACAAGAATGACAAATATAACCCTGAGGAAAAAAAAAAGACAAAAATGTAGGTATCATTCTCCCCAGCTTCAAACTATACTGTCACTGGAGTCTTAATCCATATGGAATTGACATGTATTAGGGGAAAAAATAGGTTCCTCTTTTATTTTATAATATGTGTGATTATTTTTTTTAAGTTCCATTTATTGAAAATGGAAATTAAAGTGTTTTCCTTTCTGTCCTGCTTCTCTATCAAGGATCTAATTTTTATAGTTAATGGTCTATTTTTAGACTGTTACATTGGTCAGCTTGTCTATCTCTATATTATATCCACATTTTCTTAATTATTTCAGCTTCAGAAGAAGTCCTGGTATCAAATAAATAGGCATTTTTCTTTTTCTAAGATATTTAGGCTTTTCTTTGTCCTTTACTCTTCCACATGCATTTAACAACAAATTTTTTCATATACCATAAAATATTGTCTTGGAATTTTCATTGAATTGTTTTGAATCTATAAAGCAATGTTCAGAGAACAGTTATTTTTTGGTATGGATTTCTTTTCACTCATCAAATTAGCAAATTTTTTAAAAAATAAGCTGAGCTAGTCTCAAAGATAGAAAGTGAAATATTTACTCACTTAAGGGAGTTTAAATTGGCATTATTTTTCTGAAAATTAATTTGACAAAATGTATGAAGAATCTTAAGTATCACAGCTTTAATACATTAATGAATTTTTATAAATGTACATATTATAAAGAAATAGAGAATCTGTCACAGGTTTTTGTCTGAAGCTGTTTTCTAAATATTATTAATAATTGAGAAAATTATAAATAATATAAATCTTCAATCACACACTCAATAGATGTGATAAATAAATTATGCATCTATCTATGGAAAAGTTGTTTTTGAAGGATTTTTAATGATAAGGAAAAATATAATCACATGCAAGAAAATAGGATATAAAATTGTGTGTGCTTTATGATCACGACCTTTTAAAAATTCATAGTAAAAGGACTTAAAATATTCTTAAATGCCATCAGTGATTTCCTTTAGATAATAAATTTATACATAACTCTATTTTTGTATTTTTCTGTTCTTTTAAAGAAGTTTTACAGATATTTTTTTTTTCTTCAAGAAAAGCAAAGGAAAATATTTCTCAGTGGCCACTTTTTATTTGTAATATTGGAAGATTATAAATGGAATGATAAAAATGTTGTGCTTCTAATAGTACAGTTAATATCTGCTATCAATCACTCTTGAAAGAGTTCAAAGTTGACAATATTCACAAGAAGTGCCTGACCTTTCCTTTTGATGTGTCTCTGGAAGATCACAGAAGGAAGCTCATTTTCACAGGGGTACCATGGTATGCTTCATTAATATTCCTCTGCCTCATTTCTCCAAAGATAAAATTCCTCAGGGTAAAAATGTCCAAGGCTTTGAATGACACTGGAGTGTCAGAAAATGTTTCATTAAGAAATCATACTTGTGAATCTCAGGCTGCAAGAGCTTAAATATACAATAAATTTGTAAGCTATGTGGAGAGCCCAAGAGAGCAAAGTCCATGTATCTTTGAAGTTTCTATCCCAAGTGTCATTACATGCATAATTAATAATGAATGCCTAAGCTCAGCTCACCAAACCTCGTTATTGCTATGCAGACATTCATATGTGGTGTTATCCAGTGTGGCAATTGCTACATCTACCTTGTAGTAAATCTAATCACTTGAGCTGGATGATGATATGGTGAACATTGCTTAGATAAGAGTGTTGAAGAAATTTATGTTAAAATCAAAGAAAGCAACACTGTTTTCATGCACCCGGCATGTAGAGCCATTACATGATCCTCAAAATACAAAATGATGAACTGCTATGGCCCAGGTGTGTCTTAGCCTGGGTGAGCACGCTAACTCTTAAGAAAGGACATAGGAGAGGAAAATCCTGAAAGAGTTGATCTGTATATCACTGGATAGAAGATTGGTGTGCAAACAATGATTGCACTAGTTAAATCTCATTTTAAAAATATTCCCTTATTTAATGAATAAAAGTGTAGTCACCTTTGTTTAAAGCAATAATAACGTGTGTATGAACTTGAGCACCGCTAACAACAGTAATGCTGGAACTCTACTGCACTTTGTATTTGAAATGTCAGTAAGTAATGCAGGTAACGTGGCTGTGACATAGATTTTTATCACGCCTGACACACACCTAACTTACCACCCTTATTTTACATACCAAACAGTGTAGGCACTTTAAAAGCACAAAGCAAAACTGAAAGCAAAGGGACCCTGAAATACACAACAGGCTTCCTCCTTTGAAGAAATATTTTTTAAGACAATACTTTTGTGGTAAAAGGAGAAAGAGCTGCAGGTTATCTCAATGTCACCAGGAACCCTCCTCGGACCACTGTGGAGGCTCAAAGCCAGGGAAACGTTTACTCTTTTCACTTTGTGCCTCTGTCATTTACTTAAAGGAACAATTACAGCGCAAGATGGATTCTCAAGTGTTTTAATTTTGTGAAGTGACTTCTGGGCTGTTTTATCAAATCTGGGTCAGAGTTATCTACAGAGTGACCATGTGGCCATCTATAATGTGAGGGGGCACTGATGTGTGAACTGCAGAGTATGGTGGGTCAGTGGTTATTTCCTGGCTGACCTAGTATTCTTTGCTATTGTTCTTAAATGAGTCCATCCAGTGAGTCCTTCACTGGAGATGTTGTATTTGACTGGGAGAACAGTCAATATGAAGGCTAAGTCCTTCTGAGCCAGAACCATATTTCATCTCAGAACTATTGTTATTCTTTGTCTAAAATTCTATTGCTATTCTTTTTAGAATATCAATGTAGAAATATAAAAGAAAAATAACCACAGTGAGAAACTGAGGTTTATCCCCACAATATTACCTGGGAAACAACATAGAATAATATGCATTTATTTTTTGGTCCTCTGTCTAGAAAGAATCTATATGGAAGAGTTTTCTTCTACCTTTCTGCTCTGCTACTCTGTTGCAGTTTGGGGTTAAACATCATACTGGAAATCAAAAGTCTGTGTGAAGCAATGATTTGTCCTTGATCCTTCATGTCTACAAGCAGCCATCAAGCTGACACGTGTGATAGCCATGTAGGAGAGAATGGAGATGGCAGCCATCCTCCTCACATATCTTTGGAAACACCTCTCAGAAGTGCTTTCTGCTGGGCTGATAGAGCCTTGATACTGTCTCTATAGAAGGGACGATGGTGGGGAACTAGCTGTGCTGGCTGTGAATGTGATGCAGTAACAGTGCCTGAAGGGGGAGACCCTATATTTCTAAAATGCAAATAAATGTAAATCAATTTTACCTCAATTCAAAAAAGAAAAGAACCATTTGCAACTGTCTTTGTCATGAGTCATATTTTCCTCATCTTTGCATGCCTGTTAAATTTTTATTGATGCCATTCATTATTCTACCTTGATGTGTTGTAGATTTTTTTTTGTCTTCATATAAATATTCTTGAACTTTGTCCTATGATATATTTCACTTATTTAGAAAATGTTTGATCCTTTTGGAAATGTCTTCTAAGCATCTAAGTGGGATGCATATGAGCATGTGGTTATTTTTGTTCCAGAATACAAAGCCCTTGATAGTCTTCCTCCATTTCATGAACTCTAAGAACTATCTCTACCCCTATGTAAATTCAGAGAATTTTCTCTTGCAGTATTTTTGGGTGGCTCTTTCTCTAGACACAGTTTCCTTAGTGCATGATTTTGCTAAATACTCAGAGGAGAACCTGTGCAGATATGGAAATCTTTTTCTATACAGTTCTTCCCCCTCTGGCATGGGCATGCTGCCTGTGAAGGTCAGTCTTCTTTACCACCTCAGACTCCAAGCTTTTGATGCTCAAGTCAGAATGATAATCTCCTCTGCTGAGCTACAATTTAGAGATCTACAAATAGGGAGAGTGTAACCTTAGATTCATGTTTTCTCTCTAATCTCAAAGACCACTGTCCTTCATTACCTGCTGTCCAGTATCTTAGTCACTGGGTCACATACTTGTCTTTAATTTTTTTTTTAATTTTATTCTATTAGTTGAGAGGATTCAACTAGAAGCAGAAATCTAAGACATTTTTAAATACATCCTTTTTTATTTGGAACTTTACACAGAATAACACCCTGAAAAGATCATTTGAGCAGCAGTGATAACGTGCAATTGTATGCAACCCAGAATGAAACATGACAAAACTGGCCAAAATTTCTTGGGATGACAGGGTTTGTGGTGGTTAAGGAGTTAGGTCAACTTTCAAAGCCCAGTTTTATTATTCATCTACTGTTTCTTCTAGGGCAAGACCTTTATCATTTTTTAAATTCAGTATCTCATTCTGCAAAATAACAATGACCATAGTACCTATTTCATGTCAATCCTGTGGAAAATTTTTCTAACTATTTTCTTTTCTTGCATCACTGTAGCCTCCATAGTTCTCACCACTGTATCACCTGTGATATCACCTGTCACCCTATCACTATGGCCATACTCCCTGTCCTTCCCTCCCCCCATCTTGCCTCCTGTCCTTCTCCCTGCTTTGCTGTGCCTCAGTTCTGTGTTTAGCTTGCTAGTTTTGACTTTTCTTGACCTTTTGTTTGGTTTCTATATATTCTACACATAAGTTAGGCCATCCGGTATTTATCTTTTCTCCGACTAATTTCAGACAGCATAATCCCTTCCAGCTCCATCTAAGTGGCCACAAATGGCATGTTTGTCTTTTTGATCTCCAAGTAATTCAATCCTATGAAAATTAAATGAAACATTTAACTTGATGACTACTACATATGTTGTAGATAAAGTTTTGATTAAAAATATGATATACAGCCCTCCCTGGTGGTGCAGCAGGTTGAATTGTTGCACTGCGAAGCTAAGCTAAGCTGTGGCTGCTTCAGTACGAGTTTGATTCTCCCCAACCAGGTGACCCATATGGCACAGCAGACCTCTCCTGTGTCACCTGCTGCTCCCTTCAGCAGTGTACTTTGTAGATTTGCCTGTTCTGCTCCCCACTCTGTTTCTAGCGTATCCTCTTGTCACCTCTGCATCACTGGCCTTTACCCCCATTCTGTATGCATAAATAATTTTTTTTAAATCTTAAAAAAACCAAATAACAACATGATGATACTATTAAAAAATATATGATATGAAATCTGTCTTCTTACAACTGTTTTTTCCCCAATAAGTACTTGGGAGATTTATATACTTAACAGTGATCAATAAATCTCTGAGAGTCTTCTTCATTTAGCATGTTGAAGGCTGCTATAGAAATGTGAGATGTACTCATACAGGAATGAGTTATCATGGGATATGAATTCTAAAACAAAACTATAGTCTCTAATTTGGGGGAGATAATTGGAGTATTTTTGAATTTATAAGATGATTAACTGCTCATTAATCACTCTGTTAATGCCTTCAAATTTTTATATTCTGGGAAAGTCCTGTCAGACTTTTCAGACAGATAGGACAGGTAATTGCTTTTTCATGGAAATATTCAAATATGGTTTTGTCCATTGATGCAGTAAGCCACCATAACTAGAAGAATCAGAAAAATGATAACAAGACATAGGACAAAAATGTTCATGTTGAGCATTAAAATGGATGTTACAGGAAGAATAAAGTATAAAGAGTTAAAGCAGGGACTCCCTGGTGGTGTAGAAGTTAAGTCTCAGTATACTGAGTTCAATCCCTGGCCAGGGAGTTGGCCCACATGGTACAGCAGACCTCTCCTGTCCTGCCCTCTGCTTTCCTCAGCAGTGCATTTCAGTGGATCTGTCTGTTCTGCTCCCATCTCTGTCTGGTGAATCTTCTCACCTCCCCACCTCTGGCCTACAACCCAGCTCTTGTATGCATAAACAAATAAATCTTAAAATACAAAATAGAGTTAAAGCAAACTAACAAGCAGGTAGAAAGTCAGCTATTCTTCAAATTCTTTCTTTGTTTCTCAAGCAATGAAATTCTCTGTTTTGTGATGTATGTTCAGTTAATGAGTATCACTTTTAGGACTGCAACACTCTCTGAGAAATATCCCATATGTAGAGTCAAGCAAGGAGGACTATTCTAACATGAATAAAACTGTTTTCTTGAGACATCTTGTTTGTGCTGTGACAGTTATATTCCACAAAACACGTTTCTTATTTCTGATGATCTGGTGGAATTCTGGTACTATGTCATTTGGGAAATCTCATTTGAACAAGACAATTCTCACTTCAGTCTCTCTGCAGCTTAGTTTTGGGCTGTTTTTCTGCTGGCCTTTGTGAGAAACTCAGCAGTGATCTTTACTTTGGATGCTACACCATACAGCCTGACAGCATAACAAGAGAAAGAATTTCAAGAAATCACAGAATCTGAGAAGATTTAGAACACTTCAAGTGACAAAGCAAAACAAAACAAAAACGTTGTACATTTAGTTCTTAGAAGACCTTCCAAGATGAGCAGAATATTTTTCTGTGTAATAAAGTCTAGCAAATATCAACATAAGCTGTCAAATGATTAGTTGTGGGAGAAAGGTTTTATATATGTGTGTGTGTGCACATATATATTTACTTTATTGCATGTAGTATCTATACTTTAATATTTTCAAGTATGGTAATATTGGGATCGCCCCATCAGGTTTTGCCATCTCAATTCCTCCACCCACATCCCCCAAGTCACCCATAGTCTAGCGTCACACTCTCTCCATTGTGTTTCCTTCTCTGTTGTCCTTAGCCTTCTCCCTTCACCCCTCTGGATGTCTCAGTATTATAGTCACCTTTCAAGAGTTGGATTTTAGGCTTGTTTTTAGTAGACCCTTAGTTTGGTTTCTCTATAGTCAACATATTACTGGCGCTATCTGGTATTTGTCTTTCTCCTGCTGACTTATTTCACTAAGCATTATCCCTTCCAGCTCCAACCATGTTGCTGCCAATGACATGAGTTTATCATTTGTTTATATCTGAGTAGTATTCTATTCTGTATATATACAATATCTTCTTGATCCACTCATCTGGTTTTGGGCTTTTAGGTTGTTTCCATAATTTGGCTATTGTAGGTAATGCTGCTGTATATAGGAATGTAAGTTTCTTGTGGAATTAGTGTTCTTGTATTTTTAAATAGATGCCTAGGAGTGGAGTTAATGGGCCAGATGGAAAATCTGTTTTTAATGTTTTGAGACACCTCCGTACTGCTTTCCATAAGTACTAAAACAATCTGCATATATATGGCTGTCAGTTTTTCCTTTAGTCCATGGTATTTTGTGAAGAATGGTAAGATTAAAGCTCATGATATTCATGTACTAATTTTGTTTTTACACTTTTTCTTTTTCCAGGGTGATAATGTCAGGTGATATTGAACTTGAATGTTATATAGGTTTTATATTCAGTTACCTAATATTTACTTACAAGATTCTTGCTTATTTCATTTTTCTAAAAATAGGTCTGCTTAAATTTGCATCACTGCATTCCTTTTTTGAAACCATAATACAGATTTATTTTTACATTTCCAGTTTTGTATAATTGTGAACTATTAATAAATTAGTTGTCCTGTAGTGGTTTATACCAGCTTATTATCTTAGCCTGTAAATTCATCCCCTTCCCAGCAATCAAGGTGCTTCATTCAGATTTTCTGTGAACAACAGTATCATTCCTTTTCAAGAAAATGAGACTAAGTCAATTTTCTAAGACAGCAATTATTGTTCTTTTTTTTCTTTTAACTTTCTTAGTGATTATTTTCAAAAGTGCAGTATTTGAGTCACAAATGTGAACAGTTTGCCTTTTGTACAGTTCAATTCCAAATTCTATAAGCTGTATTAAGGGCACAAATATATTTTAATTTTATTGAGGTGTAGAGCACAAATGACCACAAAATACATACTCTAAGATGGACTTAAGTAAAAAGCAGGTTAACTTGGATTTTAGTCATATAATTTTCTGAATAAAATTTGGAATAATTCTCTGTTGCGATCTCTAATATCGCATGGCTGGATGAAGATAACTAAACGCACCTGAAATTTCTGTTAAGTGTTGTCCAACTTCCACCTGTTTTTGTTTCTTTTTTTAAGTAACACCCTTAATTCTGTGCTACTCTTACTTGGTTTTGGCATAAAAAATTAATAAAACACATTTAAAAATGTGTGGTGACTTCCAAAATTCAAAGTATTTCCTTCCCTTTTCAATCTCACATTTTTACATTTCTCTAGTAACAATTTTCTGTCTTGAAGTACTGAAATGAGTATTAGTGGAATAACAATTGTCTTCCACATTTGGATTTTGTCATCAAAATTTTCAATTTATCATATTTAATGTTTGGTCATTGGTTATGAGTATTTGTGACTTGACATTGATACCAATTTATGAAACTTTACTGGTCTGCCTTATATTTTGAAATTCCTAGATGTCTAATTCCTTGTAGGTTTTACTTTATATCAACTGGGATGACAATGTATCTCAGTCAAGTGGATGAGATTGAATAATAATGTAAATCTCTTGGAATTATATCATCACCTACTTTTGGCATCTCCAAATAATTCTTTCTTTTTCTCTAACAAAGAAAAAAAAATAAAGCCTACTAATCACAAAAATCAAGATGCAAAGATTTGTAAAATTCACAAGCACATCAGCCTTGAATAAATGTCTATGATTGTAAAATTTTTTCACACTTAATGATTTAACTAAAATTAGCAGTGGTTGCTATTAACGAACTACTTGAATGGATTTGGATTTGAGTTTTGAAAATTCAGAGAAGTTACCTTTTGTGTCCTGATTTGCTTCTGCTTAATTTTGAGTTATTTCAAACATCCTCTAGTCCACTGCTAGAGGGAATATATTGGTTGCATTTCATTATCGTACTTTAATTCGAAGAGCTTTTAGAGCAATTGATTGTACTCAACAAATGTAGCTGCATCTTTGCAACAAAAAAAAAAGAAGAAAGAAAAGAAAAAAGCCTGTCTGTGTGAGGTCAATACTTTTTAAGCAAAATATCCCTGGTATCCTCTTTTCAGAATTCTTTTTCTTGTGAGTCTTCGTCTCACTACTGTGACCTTAGCTACAGGCGACTTGAATGCTCTAGACCATAACTTGACAATAAGCTTCCAAAAGCATTTTGATCCTTTTGTGCACGGTTTCTTTTACTATTATTTTGTGAAATAACAGGAATGCAGTGAGAAGCATGGAGTCTTCTTTCTCATTGGTAGGCTACCAGCACAGCTGAGTGACCTCTAATACTAGGTCTTGAGGATCTCACAGCAAGCATTTGGTAGCACATTTATTTGAGGAGATGGGGAGGGGACAGAAAGTGAGTAGTATGTGGAAATTTTCAATCCCAAATTAAGGCTATTTAGAATGGCTTCCAGGAACGTTCATTTCCTTTGAACATTCCACTTGAAGGTGGAGTGGGCTTTGGGATGGGGTGGGGGGAGGTGAGAAAGCGGGAGAGTAGAGAGGAAAGTGACAAATGCTTCTTCATCTTTCTCTTCCAACCTGAAGATGACAAGCAGATGGAACACATCTCACTAGATAATGCCTGAATAGCATGAAGGGCTGATGTTTCCCATGTGTAGCATGTGGCCTTAGGGAAGAACACAGTCTGCTAGGAATCAAAGCAAGGGCTTATATTTTATCGACAATTCTGATTTTAAATCCATGTTAGCAGCTTGATAGGTCTTGAGTAGCATAAACTGGACTTTAGTGTTAACACATGCAATGACTAATGAAGCATATTTAATTGGGAATATATGTGGATATATGTATGCATGTATGTACATCTCCAGTTTCCTTTGAACAAAAAAACACAAATTGTAAAATTTTAGTATTTTTATTGCCTTTCATTAGCATAAGAACAGAATAAAAAAAAACAAGCCTGTTACTGTGCTTATTAAGAGTATTATTTTCGCCAATGGCATCCAAATACATAGTACTTAAATAAGCTACCAAAATATCATAACACACCCATAAGGTACTGTAACATGATTTTAAAATCTCTATAAAACTACAAAAAGCACCATCTGGAAAAGAAGTCATTTGCCTAGAATCTAAGTGTGTAGCTTTCCATGCTAGCGACAAAATTTAGCAGATGAAATATAAGACGGTGAAGACTAAGTTGGCCTGCACACTGGTTTATTCCTAACCTTGGTACTTCATTTACAAGAACTTGGTTCCATTTTGCTAATGTGAATTCCAGTAGGAAGTGCTTCTCCTTTTATTTCACTGACGCTTTTGTGAGAGATCCTGATTATTCCGATCACTCACTGAGAGGCATATTTATCATATTTTGGTGTCATGTGAGTTTTACACATTGTCCTTGTAGCAATACTGTGTCTATGGGTGAGTGGGCAGGTGATTTTTAAACAAGGAAATTTCAGTTCTGTTATGAAAGTACATGAATTGGGCAAGAGACAGTGCCAGGAACAATTCATCACCTCACTTTAGTTACTCACCTTATGATCCTTGAATGGATCCTTCTCATTTCACTTATCAAATCCAGAAACGTTAAGCGGGAAGCAACAGCCCTTTCTTTTTATTTCTAACGTGTTGCAGTAAATGCATGTCTGTGAGCACCTGTAAAAAAGAATAGTGTGTGGGCCCTCCCTGGTGGCGCAGCGGGTTAAAGCACAGCACTAAGAAGCTTAAGCCACTTCCGCATGAGTTCGATCCCTGCCTGCCCCGGAGGAGATCCACATGGCGTGACAGACCTCTCCTGACCTGCCCGCTGCTCCCCTCAGCAGTGTACTTTGTCGATCTGCCTGTTCTGCTCCCCACTCTGTCTCTGGTGAACCCTCTCACCCTCCGCATCTCTGGCCTGTACTCCAGTTTTGTATGAATAAATAAATAAATCTTTTTAAAAAAAAAGAACAGTGACATCTGTAAGTTAGGACTCTTTGAAATAGATCTACTTGGGAAAACTGATAATGGAGAAAATGTGTCGGATTTGGGTTAAATCTAATCAACAGATTTATTTGGCGAATATATGTAAATATGCTGTAGCTGAAGTGCAGTGAATTATCCTAACTTGAAGGTTTGTACATCTACAATTTTTAAAAATCTATTATTATCAGGATTAGTTGATGAAGAGAAATTCCATAGTCTTTCGATGTTGAATCAATTAAAAGATTCACCCTATACACACTTGCCTCTATGACGTAAAGTTCCTAGTTCATAAAAACTAGTAAATATCCTTTATTCAATGAATGAGTGAATACAATTCTATCTGCTCAGACTATGCGCAGTTCATCATTACACTATTATTCAGTGTTGGATAGTGCACCTGAATAACTTGGTACTAATCTCTTTTATTACTTTAATAATTTTCTGGAGTTACCTAGAAAATTACCAGCATTTTTTACTTCTCTTAGTCACTGTATATGATCTTGAAATGAAGTGATCTTGGCAATTGCTTTAGTGGCCAAAAAAACTGGCCACACAGCAGATTGTGGCTGTAGACATAGTTGTCATGACTATTACAACATTTGCGTTCTGACTCATTGTTCTTATATTTGGATTGTTTTTGTTTTTGCTTTGTGAGGTGGCTGATGGTAGGAGTGGAAAACAAATCAGTGTTTTCGTTTAATGAAGCTGGTGATAGGGGAATTTGGGAGAAACACACATCCCCTTCTACACCTAGTCAATATAGAACAAGAAAATAACCTGCTTATACCTTCCTCACAGCTTACTTTATTATCATTTTATGGGAATAATACCATTGTGGCCAATGACAATGCTTAATTACTTCTGTGAGTCTGTTTTTAGTTTCCTTAAAGGAAAACCTTATTATTAAAAGCAGTTAAATTCCTCAATACTCCTCAAGAGGGTATTCTTTTATCAAATGTTTTATAAAGCAGAATTCAAGCATCTCAGTTTTGTAAAGTGTATTCAGAATTGAGATATCAGTTGTTCTTATTTTTTATTATTTTTTAAAAGATTAATTATTCATACAGAACTGGGGTACAGGCCAGAGATGCGGAGGGTGAGAGGATTCACCAGAGACAGAGTGGGGAGCAGAACAGGCAGATCGACGAAGTACACTGCTGAGGGGAGCAGCGGGTGGTTCAAGAGAGGTCTGCCTCGCCATGTGGTCACCTCGGGGGCAGGCAGGGCTCGAACTCATGCCACTGCGCCACCAGGGAGGGCCTGTTTTTATTTTTAAAGCAGTGGTAATATCCCCAAATAAAAATAATAGTATTTTCAAACAAGAAGTTTGAAGTCAGTATGTATAAGCTATAACATTTTTCAAAATAATAACTTTTTTAAGATGAACTCAATATATCCTTACTATCAACAGGTCAGCATATTTTTTTATCTACCCTCTCTTCAAGTTCTTTTAGCTCTTAAGCATGTTCTCTAGAGAGAAAATTGGACTATGATGATAGTTACACAGTTCTAAGAATTTACTAAAATTCTTAAGAATTGTACACTGAAAATGAAAGAACTTTCTGAAACATAAATTGTGACTCAATAAAACTGTTAAAAATATAATAAAGTTATCAGTGACCAAATGCCTGTTTTTGTATGCTGGTGTTCATTGCTCACTGGAATTGATAATTGGATCAGAAATTAATGCTATGTGGATCTTAATTGGTTAGCTTGATGTGAAGACTTCAGAAGTATTCCTTCCATTACAGTGATTAAAACAAAGGTTCAACTCCATCTTTCTGCCTGCTCACATTTTCTGGTGTCCTGTAATTCATTATCAGAATTCTTTTTTTTTTTTTTAAAGATTTATTTATTTATGCATACAGAACTGGGGTACAGGCCAGAGGCTCAGGGGTGGTGAGAGGCTTCACCAGAGACAGAGTGGGGAACAGAACAGGCAGATCGACGAAGTACACTGCTGAGGGGAGCAGCGGGCGGGTCAGGAGAGGTCTGCCACGCCATGTGGTCTCCTCCGGGGCAGGCGGGAATCGAACTCATGCGGAAGCGGCTTTAGATTCTCAGTGCTGTGCTTTAACCCGCTGTGCCACCAGGGAGGGCCAGAATTCTTTTTTTTTTTAAAGATTTATTTATGCATACAGAGCTGGGGTACAGGCCAGAGGTGCAGGGGTGGTGAGAGGCTTCACCAGAGACAGAGTGGGGAGCAGAATAGGCAGATCGACAAAGTACACTGATGAAGGGAGCAGTGGGTGGGTCAGGAGAGGTCTTCTGTGCCATGTGGGTGCCATGTGGGTTACTTCCCTGGCTGGGGGTTGAACTCGCACTGAAGCAGCTGTGGTCAGCTTATAGTGCTGTGTCCTAACGCGTTATGCCACCAGGAAGGGCCCATTATTAGAATTGTTAGTGCAGGGATCAGTGGGAGTGACAGTTGAGGGCAGTGATATGGTCTGTTTTACTACACTGACATTGGTTTCTTAGGACTACCAGTTACTAGCCACTTTGTGAGCATTGCTCACCCAAATGAGATGGCCTTGTGCTTCCTCACAGAGACTTTCTGTCTTTGAAAGCTTTCTCTTGACTAATGAGGACCACTATCCTTGGGTAGTTGAAAAGAAAATCAGATTTAGTGTATCTTACCAGGCTTTCAGAGAAAGTAAAGATTGGGTAAGACCGAACAGGTTTTTCTTATTATGCTTTGTTTGTTTGTGAATTCCACAAGGAATAAAAATTTAAAACATTTCCTGCAATGTCTAAAAAAGTGTGTTATACAGTATGTCAAATATTTCCTTTTATTTATGGTTGTCTTAAAAAAGAAGAAGGAAACAATTTGACTTGTTCTAAAGAAAAAATAAGTCTGGAGCACAACCTTTCAAGGTGAACATTCCAACATCACTCTCACCATCATAAATTATTTCAAAGAAAACTCAGCAGTAAAATATTTTCCAGCTCCAGATTCCATCCTCCTCTATACCATGTCCTGTTAAAATAATGACTTTGTAAATAAACTTTACACACAGTGTCTTTGGTTGCTCACCTAATCCACATCTTCCTCAAGATCATGGTCTTAACATCTTGCTGGTGTCCTTTGCACACTGGCCAACATATCTTATTTTTTAGCATGTAAGCTATAACATTTAGTATATATAAGCTATAACATTTTTCAAAATAATAACATATGAAAAATGTAAGGCACTTTTGAACTCAATATATCCTTACTATGAACAGGTCAGCACGTTTTTTATCTACCCTTTCTTCAAGTTCTTTTAGCTCTTAAACATGTTCTCTATAGAGAAAATTGGATTGTAATGGTAGTTACACAGTTCTATGAATTTACTAAAAAATCCTAGAAAGGTACACTGAAAATGAAAGAACTTTCTGATAAATAAATTGTAACTCAATAAAACTTAAAAATATGCAACTTTGTGTAGGCATTATTTGCATGTTCTTTCATTTTATGCATATAATTCAAGTATTTTTAGTAAGCTTGTAGATTTATGCAACCACTACCATCACCTAAGAATATTTTCATCCCTCCAAAAAGAAGTCCTGTGCCAGTGAATAGCCATTTCCTATTTTTCTCCCTTTCCACCCAAACTGACTCCCCGGGACACCACTAATCTATTTTTTTTTTGTCTCCAGAAGTAAGTATTTTCACTTATTCTGGATATTTCATTTAAATGAGTTTATTCAATGTGTGTTTTTTGGTGAGTGACTTCTTTCACTTAGCTTAGTGTTTTAGGGTTCATCCTGGAATATCTCACTCTTTTTGTTAAGGGCCAACAGCATGCTGTTTTTGAAGACAGACAATGTTATATTTATCCACTCACCAATTGATGAGAATTTAGGTCTCCCTTTTGGGCTGTTATGAATATGCTGTTATGAAGGTTTATGCACAGATTTTTGGTGGACTTATCTCATTTCTCTTGATGACACATTTGAAACTTTTGGTCACACTATAGACCTATGATTGGCATCTGATGATACGGAGAAACTGTTTACTAAAAATTGCTGTACCATTTACAGTCTCACTTGCAATCTATAAAGGTTGCAGTTTTCACATCCTTGCCAAATTGTCTGTCTTTTTTTTTTTTTTTAAAGATTTTTATTATTCATACAGAACTGGGGTACAGGCCAGAGATGTGGAGGGTGAGAGGATTCACCAGAGACAGAGTGGGGAGCAGAACAGGCAGATCGATGAAGTACACTGCTGAGGGGAGCAGCGGGCGGGTCAGGAGAGGTCTGCCACGCCATGTAGATCTCCTTCAGGGCAGGTGGGGATCGAACTCATGCGGAAGTGACTTTAGCTTCTCAGTGCTGTGCTTTAACCTGCTGCGCCACCAGGGAGGGCCCAAATTGTCTGTCTTTTAAATTACATCCAGTTTAGTAGATGTGAGGTGATACTTTACTATCTTTTTGATTTGTATTTCTGTGCTTATGATTTGAACATCTTTTAAACATTCATACTTTTACCTATCTTCCTCTTTCTTTGTCTGTATGTGTTCTATCTATATGTATATGTTTGCCAGCATTCTTTGCCCAATGAACTTGATAACTGGATAGAAAATGTATGCCATGTGTTTGTGTGTATGTGTGTGTGTGTGTATATATATGCCAAATATACACTTGTATATTTGATGCTACTGAAATAACCCCCAAACACTTTTTAAATTAAGAGAAAGTGTATACCCATAGCCCATCATGCTTAAACTAGTTGGGTTTCTAATACAGTCTTGTTCTGTCCATCAAAACTCTAATCAAAATGAGCACATCTAAAAATAATAGCATTTTCTACTTTTGGGGATGCAATTCAAGAACAATATTATACAAGTTGTCACCTAAGTAAAGTAATTTTTAAAATATATTGAGATACAATTCAACTGCTGAAATCTGGTGTAACAAAAGTCATAAACAATTTCAGGGCAAAAAGAATTCCAGGATATATTTACAGTATTCTTTCCCATTGAGGAGTCAAATAAAAAGTTAGAAAATATTAATAACTGTTGTCCTTATTTTCTACAGGTGAAACTTCACCTTAATAAAAATGTGAAGAAGTAATTGAGTTGTTTTCTCACAAGTTAAAGTTTTTCCCACTGCTCTCATATTTCTCTGCAGCTTCTTTCTAAATGTGTTGCTTTTTCATTTAGTCGTAGACTAAAGCTATTATGGGCTAGTATACAATTAGTTATCCTGTGGGAGAACTATAAGCATTGGGAATTATGATTATAAGCATTATATAATCTCCAAATAACTGAGTTTCCATACACACATATCCTACATAAGGGATCCCTGAATTTATATAGCATTTGGCTATAGGTAACTTGCACCAGACTCTGAATTTCCAGGTCACTTGAAATACAGGGACTTGAGCAAACAAATGTTGCCTGGTTGTATTCTATGTTCTGTAGGACTTCTGCATCATAATACTACCTCTCCTCCATAGGGAAAAGTGTTTCTTCTCTGCTGTATGCCAGTTTGCAGAGCTGGGAGCAGTCACTCCATTTCCCATTTTCAGCCTCCATCATGTTCAGTCTGCAGAGTATCCTCTGCTTTGCTATCTGGACTGAGAAAGACTTGGCATTTGTTCTAGTAATGTTGGCAGGCAAGATTGTCTTTTCATTGCTATTGTGGCTGGAAATATCAGTGGTGCACTCAGCATCCTTGTCATTGGCTTAACTTTCCACCAGGAAGTGACTATCTGTGATATTAAACATGAGCACAGGAAGATAAGGGCTTCCTTAAAATACCACAGTGAGAAGAATATGACATGAGCCTTTTCTCTAATACTCAACCTAGTGAGAGTCAAGTGCGTTGTTTATATTGTATAGTTATCAGTCACTCCCCACGTTTACTTTGTCAGAGGTGGTATCATCTCCATATGGGGTTTTCCTCCCTGTGCCATTTTCTAAGAGAGGATGAACTCACCCAACAAATGAGTGGATCCACACTTTCTTGGAGGTTAACCCTAAGCTCAGCTGTACTGGAATCTTAAATGTGTGGGTTGCTGACTGTGGCCTTGGGCAAGTCACTCCAGTTCCCTGAGTCTCCTAATCCTGCTTTATCAAAATAGGCATGACTTCTCAGAGTACTACATGCTAACACACTTGGCTCAGGCAAGTTGACTACCCCATCAAAAGTCACAGTTGTCTGCTCTCTTCTCTTCCAACCTACTGTGAAAGGAGTTGAACTTACAGGGGAAAAAGATGAATGTGACTCAAGAGGACTGGCAGAAATTTCTAGACTGTAGTTTTTTTCCCCCTAATTATTTATGTACATCATTCTTCATTTTGTACATTTTTTCATTTCAGTTGTAATCCCCATGGACTTCCCACCACCAATTCACCCGTGTGCCATCACCACAGTTCTGCACGTTCTTCCCACCCCAGTTTTGGTCATATTTCCTTCTCCAATGCCATAGACTGTCTCTGGTTTGTAGTTATTCATTGTTTTTTACTTTTAGTTTATTATAATTGCCTTTTTTTTTGATCCCTTACACTCCTGCCATGAGTGAAACCATCCAGCATTTTTCTTTTTCATTCTGTCTTATTTCACTGAGCATGATCCCATCCAGCTTCATCCATGTTGTTCTACTTTTAAGAACTATTTGATGCTAAAGCTGTTGGTTGCTGAAGTGGAGTGTGTGTATGAGACAAATTTCAAATAAGAATATAGCAGATACATTTTTAAAGAATAACTAAGAACAGATAGAAAATATCTATATTTTGAGTTCATTTTTGGAGTACAGGTTCTAGAGAATATAAGCCCAAATGATGCCCTGTGAGATAAAGCATAGTAGATATCCAAGTTCTTAAAAATAATAAAGAGACATGATTTCTAGTGTATGGAAATAGAGCATGGCTTAAATTCAGACCATGTAAGTCTCAGCCATCAGTGGGGGCAAATTTTGGAGAAGATACTTCTGATCTTCTGAAACAGCATCAAAATGGCAACTGTGATGGCAGTTAGATGTGGGGCTCTGACTGTCTAACAGGCCCCAGCAAGCCGTGCAGGCTGGGTATGAGCAGGCTAGGGCAGGTTAGTGAGCAAGTTAGTAAATGGAGGTCAGACATCAGAGGCGCTCCCAGGAAAGATCAGGATGTAGGGAAATCCAAGATCAAGAGGAGATGGCAGGAACTAGGCAGAGATTTTGAGTTACAGGAGAGCAGCATCGAGGTAGTCCTGGGCTTTAAGTAATGGGTTTAGTGCACTTGTCAGAAAGAAGGAAGCTTGATAACAATGGCAGGCTTATCCAGAAACAGAGCTGAACACTGGTTTAAAGCGTGTGTGTGTTTATATCTGTGAGAGATAGGGTGTGGAGTGAAACAGAAGAATATTAAAAATGAGAAAATGTACTATTGGAGCTTTCGAGCATTAAAATCTAAGTATGGAGAACAGATATGTGTTAACTATTCATCTATCTATCTATCTGTCTATCTATCTGTCTATCTATCTATCTATCTATCTATCTATCTATCTATCTATCTATCTATCTATCTATCTATCTATCTGTCCATCTGTCTGTCTGTCCGTCCGTCCGTCTCTCTCTCTCTCTCTCTCTCTCTCTCTCTCTCTCTCTC
>NW_004567131.1:22272138-22315854 GCF_000260355.1 Condylura cristata | reverse complement strand
CGTCCGTCCGTCCGTCCGTCCGTCTATCTATCTATCTATCTATCTATCTATCTATCTATCTATCTATCTATCTATCTATCTATCTATCTATCTATCTAACTATCTATCTATCATCTATCCATCAACCTCCAAAAGCTGAAGAAATAGAGTTAAACATCATCCTATAAGTCAGAACAATTGCTGGTAAGATTTGACTCTTGAAATGTATCCTAAGAGAAATAGTGAATATAGAAGTGAGCAGGAGAGGAAGGCTAAGACATAAGTATTTTGGAGAGGATGCACCAGAGGTTCCTGAGGCAGGAGGGAATGAGAGGACTTGTGGGGCCAAGAGTTGTGTTGTGAGGAGATGAAGTTTTTTTGCAGAATGGAGCCTTCAGATCAGGAAGACCTGGTCTCTGGGGAAATACCCAGCTGACTAGCCCATGTTCCAATGGGTCTTGTCGTAACCAAATTGTGGGGTCCTCTACTGTCATTACCAGTGAGGCCCAGCCCAGCAGGACCACTACTGTTTATTTAAGTTAACAATGTCCAACTTTATAATATTTTATTTACCTCGGAACTTGCTTTAGGATACACTTGAGGGCCTAGAGATAAAGACGAGGTAGATGTTAAGTCTCTAAAATGAGAAACCTTTCTTTTTCCAATTCATCCTCCAGGGCTCTGTTCCTTTGTAAAGCTAGTAGAGTACCCTGTTCATTTTCCACATGATGATTAAAAGATGTTCAGAATAGTCACCTCTTCACGGAATCCTTTCTCTGAGGAGTGGCCTGTGGAAGTGTGTATGTCGGATGAGTCTGATGAGGTCCGCTGCCAGTGAAGCCACCTGCAGTGCCCAAGGCTGGGCAGTTCCAATGTGCTGGGACTTGGTTTGTGTATGCATAAAATGATGACATGTGGCCCCACATCAACATGTGACTTTGAATTCTAACATCCTTTGCTTCGAGACATTCACACAGAGGCTGGGAATGGAGTTCTTGGGAAAATCAACATTGAGTAAGGCCTCATTTGGAAGAAAGAAATAAGATTCAGTGGCAACATGCTTGTCTAGTGCCCACACATGGGAAGGGAGGACATTCATGAGGGGCTCAAGGGGGCTGCTTTTCTGGTTAAACACTAAGTTGTTAGTGAAAGCATGCATTTCTTGGGCTTGTTAAAAAAGAGACTTGATTAACAAACAATTCAAGAGACTTTCAGAGATGGATAATTTCATTAACTTTCTGAGTGTCCCCAGAACCTAGGCCAGAAGAGTCTCTGTTGAGACAAAATGACTTGCTTGCTGCCCCAATGTCTATTTGGGTTTTTATTCAGCAGGATGTATATATCACACTGCACTGGGCACTGTGTAGCTGTGGTTTTTGGTTGTTACCAATGTAAATCTACTTGCATCATCTGTCTGAGTAGGAAGATTCTTATGAAAATCCTGTAATCTATTTATTTTGTGTTGTTGCAATAACTATGATAAACTTGGGAAAAACAAAAAATCAGTAATGCTGCACTGAGTCCTTTGCCAAAAGATATGATAGCAGAATTCTCAAATATCTAAGCCCACATATTATGAAAATAAAAAGATGCAGAATTATAAGTGAGAGAGTATGTAGGTCTTTGTGTGCATGTTGAAATATCACAAAATTTTTCCCAAACAAGATGGCCCTATAAAGTGTTCACTTTCTAAATTTTGGCTAGCTTGATGTTATGTGGTGAAACAAAAATCATCAGAATATCATTAGTTATTGAACTAAAGATGATGAAATTACCACCCACTTAAATTTCCCCCACACCTCTCTCTTAAACATTCACTTATTCAGTGCACTTAGATTTCAAAATGAAACTGAAAAGGCTATTAAAAACATAGGATTTATGAATTTGATGAGAGGAAGGCTGATGAATTATTTCAATTACATGCCAAATCATTAACAAATGAGAATCTGGCATAATTCACTGGCTAAATTGAGAAAGAGAAAAATACACAAAGATGAATAAAGAATATTCATATCAAAAGTAATAATTTGATTATACAAGGATCCAGCAAAATTCTGGGAAAGCTAATGAAAACTTCAATTATTTTTGCAAATGTGACCCACTCTATAATTATGTTGCAGAAATCAAACATCAAGTGAAGGATTTTATCAAATAATCATTTAAGTTTGTCTGAGAAATAAAGAAAAGCCAAACTTAGCAAACTTCTGTTTTCTACAGGCTATGCGCTCTAAGAAAGCTTTAACAACACTATTACATTTACAGTATAAATATTTTCTAACAATATGTAAGAAGAAAAATATTTATTTTATAATTCTTGTCCAACTTTTAAAAATAAAGATTCTACCTAAATTTTTTTTAACTATTTACTATGAATATTTAGTTCCTATTCAGGTACCAAATGTCATCATATAGTAAAAAAAACTACTGTAATAGAGAACTTTTAAAAAGTCTAACAGATAAAGAATGACTGCCCAGAGAATCAACAATTAATATTGTCAAAATTTTTCAATAGTTTCCTTCCATGCAAATGTGAACATGTAATTATATTTATTAATTTTTTTTTTTGATAGAAGAGCTGTGGTGTAGGCCAGAGGTGTGGGGGGAGGGGAGCAAGACGATTCACCAGAAACAGAATGAGGTGGGATTTACTGGAATACACTGCTGAAGGGAGCAGCAGGTGAGACTGGAGAGGTCTGCTGCGCCATGTGGGTTAGTTTCTGGCTGGAGATGGAATTCAAGCCTCAGAGGTAACAGCGCTGAGACTTAACCCCTTGGCCACATGTAATTATATAGGCATCTTTCATACTCATGTTTTTATGTTAACGCTTTTATAGAAGCTATTTTGTTTCCCTGAATTTCTTCCCTGTGGAATATTTCCTTAGTTCTAGAAATAATTCTAATCGTGCTAATTCTCTGATCTTTGCCAGAGAAAGTAACACATCCTACTGCTGTAAAGTTTCCATATTCTCACATTATTGGCCCTGTATATGAAACATGATCAGCAGAGCTGGCTTTCCACCTACCAAGGCAATGCTACCCAGTAGTTTTTTCCATTATTGCCCTCTTAAGGAACGCTTTCAGATATGTTTTCCCTAATTACCCACTGATGACTCTTAATACTGCAGATACACTATATATCTGTTTATACGCTATGGCCCTTGGGAAGGTATATACATTTTCCATTGCTGTTGTAAAAAATTATCACAAGTTCAGCAGCTTAAACACACAAACTTTTTTATCATACTGTTCTGTAAGAAGGAAATCTCATACAAGTTTCATTGCATGCAAATACAAGGCCTTGTCTATGGAAATCTGGGGAACAGCTGAATCTCGCTTTCAGAGGCCACCCACATTCTTTTGCTCATGACTGTCTTCTTTGCCTTCAAAACAAATGTTGCAGCTCTCTGTCTGTCTTCCAGACGCCTGGCTTCCTTACTGACTGTTAAGGCCTACACAGATCATCCATGGCTATACCTCCATCTTGAGGTCCACTAATTAGCAACTGTAGTTTACCTACAATCTTAATTATCCTTTGCTGTCCTCAAATTCACGGCATGAGATGGATGTCTTTGATGGAGTGGGGTAAGGCGGTAGGGGGAGTAATCCACAGAAAGCCACAAAATATTATAATGTCTTAAATTTGTTTGCCCTCTAAGAACTAATTTTCACTCCCTTGCAGGCAGTATCACCCCCTCTGAGAAGCCATGTTTTAGCATCCAGCTCTTTCATCATCTCCTTTCTTTGTCTTTAAGCCAGTATTCAATATGGCTCCAGAAAATAACATTTTTTAGATTTTTTTCTGTGTACATATGTAGACCTAAATGTACGATTTTCAAAATAAAGTTAACAACAATTTTTTTTCATTATAGAATATCTTACTGTTGAACGCATGCATTATAACCCACCTGGAAGACCTTTTTTTGATTTCATAAATCTTAGAGGTAGATAATAGAGTCAACTGCTTGGGGAAGGAGGGAATTAGAGTGGTGAACTTAATGATTCTTCAATAAAACTTGTTTAAAAAGATATTTCCACATCATAATTAGAAAGACTAATCAACATTTAGACTGGGAAACAAATGAAACATGGTGGACAGTTTTGCCTCGATTACTTAATATTTCTGTCTCTTAAATGCATTTTTTGCTATAAATAATCTCTGGGACTATTTATTTATTTATTTTTACATCATTCTTCATTTTGTGAATTTTTTCATCTCGGTTGTAATCTTATGATATGTGGAATATAGAAACAGCTGTTGAAAGGACGTGGTCTCAAAGGACACGTCGACCACTTTGTCTCCCTATTTCACTGCAGACACTGCAGACCACAGGCTGACTCTGTAAGCTGGGAGGCTTTACTCACTGACGCCTTTTTCTTTTTTTAAAAAGGGCCTTGAGCCAAATCATCAGATTTCACTTCTCTCTGCTACATCAATTAACGATACCTGAAAATCCAATTCAATGTAATTTCTTCAAATGGAAACTTAGGGAAAATGCCTTCCATTTTTGAAAGAAACCTTCCTGAAAAACTGTCCCCATTCTCAAAGATGAGAGCACCTCAAATTTCAAGGTAGCAGATACAAACTTGCTTTAATTGCAGATGGAAAATGAAACAATTTTATATCTATTTAGATCTATTTAGATAATCTATTTAGATATCTATTTAGATAATCACTTGAGAAAGAAGGCACTGGTTCTATGTATTAAAAATAAAATCACTCAATATAGTGGGAAAGTTCTTCCCATGATAAAGCTTCTCCATTTTGGTCTCATCCATTTTAAAGTTAAGAAAATATCTTAACTGTCTTAAATGTCTAAGAAAATATCACAGAGCTGATCAAGTTGGATTCTAATTATTAAACAAATTTTATAATAGACCAAGTTGGTTTTTGATACACTGAAGCTCATCCTTGAGCCTATTTGAGCTGGGGTCTATCCAGGTTGTGCTAGTGCAGGGCAGGGGAAGATTCCTTCTTTCACCTAATTATGCAGACAGAGCACCCCCAAAATAAACATTCCCTAAGGAAGAAACTCTGTTTTCTGTATTAATTAGTAGCCAAAATGAACCAACTTCTTTTACTACTACAAATAGAAATAGCTCCCAGGTCCAAAATACCAGACAGTTCTTAATCCCTCCATCCCCAGCCACTGGTTGATGCTCCTTCCCTTCCTTTCTTTCTCCAAAGTCTCCTAGTACCAATCCCAACTGCTGCCCTCCTGTCTTTCACAGAGGCAAATAGAAGGATACTTTGGAAGTGACATGTGTTGCCTTGCGGGTGACAGTATTGGAGGCGGCATGGATTGAAGGAAGGATTATTCCAAGTCCATGAGGAGAATGAGAAGCCTAAGGGGGGGGGGGGGCTAAGGGAGAAGTGATGTGCGCCCCTCCCCATCTAAAGCCAGTCTCTTTTAGTTTCAAAGTTGACTCAAGTACATAAGGAGTGTACCAGAGCGGGTGATGGAATTAGGGCTGTAAACAGCGTGGAGTGACCCGGGGCTACTGCCTGGGGGACTCCATTGCTCCTGCTAGTCAAAGCAGATAAGCTCTATTCTAATCCTTGCCTGATGATGTCGTCAGATACTGAATGTTTCCCGTATGTTCCTCCTGTCAGGACTTTTTCGCTTGTGAGAGGCCTGCATAGCCCTACCCCTAGCTGATAAGCAGGAACTCTGGGCACCCGCACGCTACCCCTGATTATAAAGGGGGGTTGGGGAACCCACAATTATGTCCCTCCAATGGTTTCTCCTCTCACTCAGCACAAAATTGAAAATCCTCCCTTTGACACACTTCCCCGATCTGACGACAAGCGTTTCCCAAAGGCTCTTCATCCAGTCACTAGTCACCCACGCAGAGTGCCAGCAACCCAGGATCCTCATAGACCAAGCACAGTCCGGCGTCAGCCCTTTGCACTTCCTGCTTCCTCACCAGGAGTACTCTTTCCCCAGATATGAGTGGCCGATTCCATCACTTTATCCATGCAAGGTTTAATGCCACCATCTTAGAGACGCTTTCTCTCATCACCTTATTTGTATAGTACTCTTGTATGCTTCTCTTTGTACAGCTTTATTTCTCTTCCACGCTAACATATAATTATTTATTCCTAAGCTTCATGTCTCCTCTCAATGTAATAGCTTGTTAGAACTCTAAACTTAATAAGTGGCTATTTCCTTTTAAAAAAATCAGACAAAACACAGCAGGTAAAACAGGATATCAATATACATTTAACGATATCATAAAAGCATACAATTTTTCATCAGCTGTAATATACACAAAAAAACGAAAAAGAACTCAAAGGACAATAGCTCTGATTTATAATTCATTATATATACCTAAAATAATGAATTGTTGCTTTCAACAGCTCTAGAAAGATGGCTTGCACAATTATTCTGGAAAAAAATTTTTTTTAAAGATTTATTTATTTGGGACCCTCCCTGATGGCGCAACTGGCTAGGACTCAGCACTGCAAGCTGGACTTAGCCCCTTCACTGAGAGCTCAATCCCAATCCTGGAGGTGATCCACATGGTGGGGCAGACCTCTCCTGACCCGCCAGCTGCTCCTCTTAGCAGTGTACCTCCTTTATTTATTAATTTATTCATACAGAACTGGGGTACAGACCAAAGGTGCAGGGGCAAGAGGCTTCACCAGAGACAGAGTAGGGAGCAGAACAGGTCCACTGATGAATTACACTGCTGAGGAGAGCAGCGGGTGGGCCAGGAGAGGTCTGCCTCTCCATGTTTGTCACCTCCTGAGCAGGAATCGAACTCATACTGAAGTGGCTTTAGCTTCTTAGTGCTGTGCTTTAATCTGCTAAACAACCAGGGTGTGCCCTATTCTGGAAAATTTTAAAGTATTGCTTAGTGTTCTTAGTTTGTAATAAAACGGACTCTAAGTTAATAAATTGCATCCAGTTTACAAGTATGTCTCTGCTTACCAGCAACCATGAGACCACAATGTTTTTCTTATTTTTTTTTCTTTCCTTTCAGAAAAGTTCATTCACTGAAATATTCTCATATTTTCTCCAAGGATGTATATGAAACACTTACCTATTAGTAACAAATATATATAGTTTGAGGAGAATTCTAACCTCAATTGTCTGTGTGCGGTTTCCCATGGAGTTTTGACTGAAATACCAGGAAAGCCTATGCCACTTGATTTAATCAGGCGGTACTGCCAATCTCTGCGTGTGTCTTCAGGTCAATATACAGTAGCATTATAGCCTGCTTCCTTTGAATTGTATCCTGAATGGTTCTTTCTGAGGGCACTTTCCCTCTGGGAAATAGCACATTCACAGAGATAAAGGGGAAACAAAAATCTTGTGAAATGCCGAAGGTTTTGAATTTGTTCCAAGACTATATGTCTCAACATAATTTTGGTCATTTTCTGGTGCCTTTTATTACCCTTGACTTCATTTTAAAACTATACTTTTATCTTGGTAATTTCCTATAGAAAATTCTTAGATGGAATTAAGGTAATATACAGGAATGCAACTGAAAGAATTCTCTCAATGCATAATATACTTTTTCATCCATTTTGATTTTTTCAATTAGATGTCAGTGGAAATTCTGCAGTTCAGATTAGTCTGGCTGAAGTTACAGTTTTATTGGTTACAGATTGCCTTGAAACGCTGAAAAAATAATATAATGGAACAATTTTGTGGGCCAATTTATTGCCACACTCGCACATAAAATTTTGGGTTCCTGGGAATCTTAACACTGGTTTCTGGAATCATTAGCCTGAATCTCTTGATGTCATTGTTCCTGCTGTGCTTAGATTTGTGTCATTCTGGGTTTAGAGGTGCTGTTAATAGAAGCTACAATAAGTTATTTAAATTTTTCAATTATAATGTTCCTCCCTAGTGATATGAGATAAACAATAACCAAACAACATATAATGAAAAGACTAAAAGGAGACATAATTAGTCAATGTTCTTTTACTAGGATAAAATAATGATTTTTCCCAAACTTCTACTCTCCTGGGTTTTCTACATTTTCTACAAAAAGAAACAGTCAATTTTATAATTGTGGAAAAATACATCTTTTAAAATTATACTGTATTTATGTAAAGGAACTCCATTATTCTTTAGATACCTGTACATGTACATTTATGCCTAATCTTTCCAAATTCCTTGTACTTGTCTAAAAAATAATCAGAATTTAAAACTGGTGAGCTAGTTGAGGTATTACAACTCAATTAAATGTATGATCCCTTATCAAATCTTTGTTTTAAAAAATACTTAAAAGACATTATTGGGGAAATTTGAAGGTGGGCAGAAGATTAGAAGAAAATTGTATCAATATTAAACTCCTGGTCTGGGATTATTAAATTCTATTTCTGTAGGGAACTATCTTTGTTCTTAGTTGATAAGGGTTAACATATTTTGAGGTGAAATATCAAATATCAATTTGCATTTATATAGATTAAGAAAATGGGGAAATAAATATAATGTGGCAAGATGTTAATAATTGATGAATCTAAGTATGTAGCATACGGATTTTTGCCACCTTATTTTAACACCTTCTTTATAACTTTTAGAATTTATCAAAATAAGAGACTGGGGTAACACCACTATGAATTTTTAATTTTAAAATGTCCTTGCTAGTAAGAAGAATGGAAATAGATTGTTTGGCTTAAATTTTCTAAGACTGAACTGTATTAATCAAGTTGGATCAATTTATTAATCTATATTAATCCATGGATTTCTATTAATCCTGGTGGAAATAGTTCATTCTCTTTCCTTATTAGCTTTATTACTGTCTCTTTATTTCTTTTGGGTGATATTGATTTATGACACGATGTTTCAAAAGCATGTGATCACGTGTCTCCAGAAGTATGCTATTGCACCACACCCACCAAGTTTTATTACCTTCAATTTCATTTCATGACACAACAGTAAAACAGAGCTATAATATTTCAAGTCACTAAATTTGAATATTTATGAAGGATTGTTGTTTGGGGACTTTCATTTAATCAAAATAGTTTTGGGTGTAAAAGAACTGATTTTTCCAATGAACAGATAATCTAGGGTGCTTTAGAATCAGATTACATGCCTTTACATGTACTTCAAATGTATATCCTGTAAAGTAGGGTTATTTTTAATTGTCTAGAGAAAGATTAAGAATCAGCAATGAGATTTGGGAGGTATTGTTTTAAATGACTACATTTAAAGTAATGTCTTTGTCTTTTCTCTTGGTTCAAATTTTCGATTCTGATGTGATATTCCAGAAACATCTGATTATACATACATACATATATATATACATATATATATATATATATATATACTATATATATAATAGCTCAAAGAACTATCTGATAGATAGGTAGGTATATAGGTAGGTAGATAGATGATAGTTAGATGATTAATCGATCGATCGATAGATAAAATAGCTCAAAGAACTGCTACAACAATTATTCCCTAGCTACAACCATCTTCCTGGTCAAAAACAATCTGGTTGGGATTTTTCACGCTGTAAATCACATACCACATGAAATAAGTAGACCAGAAAATTACTAAGTAGGCTTTAAAAAAATCTTGATGAGTGAGTTTTTGGAACTTCAAAAAATTTTGCAATGCCCAGAACAAGGAAGGACAGAATAACTTGTAGTTTACAGCCTCTAGGTTACCATAGGTAGGAATAGAGACTCTTTGTTTTGTAAAATGAAAGGAAAATAGCCGTGGTTTCACTGTCTTCCCACAGAAAGTATTCTCTGGGTTAAGCAGCTTCCCTTACTTCGGTAGGGAAATGGGGGTGATTCACCAAAGTTTCCCTTCTTCTGGTGCCCAGCTTGACTATATCCCTGAAGATACTGAAGATAGCCCCACTACGTTTCCGTTGCACAGCCCATCTTATTTATTTATTTTAAAGTTTTATTTCTATATGCCTACAAGAACTGGGGTACAGGTCAAAGGTGCAGGGAGTGAGGGGATTCACCAGGGACAAAGTGGGGAACAGAACAGGCAGACTCATGAAGTCACTGCTGAGGGGAGCAGTAGGTGAGACAGGAGAGATCTGCTGTACCATGTGAGTCACCTCCCTAGCAGGAGATCAAACTCAGTCTGTAGTGGCTGCTGATAGCTTCACAGTGCTGAGACTTAACCCCTTGTGCCACCAGGGAGGCCCTGCACCGTCTTAATGTTCACAGTGGAAGCTGGGCGGCTGGGACCCAGGAGTCACGCTCATCACTCAGAGGCTTGCCTTATGAAAATTAATGTTCACTATCTTTCATCCTTACTGAAATAAGAAGCCATTACACTTCCATTATTATGGCTAAAATTAAAAAGGCTGACAATACCGTGTTGATGTGGGAAAATGGCAAGTTGTTTCTGGTGTGTTTTTGTCTGTGATCTCACAACAGCAATCTCAGCCTCTGTCTTCACATTTTTGACCGTGTTTTCTCTTTTGCCTCTTAAGATGTGGTTTTCAGAGCCAGGCCTTACTGCAGTCATCCAGTATGATCTTTATTTAACTTAATCGCTTCTGCAAAGATCCTTCCCCCGCCCCCCCATAAGGTCACATTCATAAGTTCTGAGTGGATATATTTTTGGGATGCGGGGGGGGGGCACAACTCAATCTACTAATGTACCTGACTAAAAAGAAGATCTCCCCAAGGATGTGTAAGAAGCATTATAATGTTTCCAAGCGGAAACAAGTATAGGTTGGTATACAGATGTGCAAGTAAATAAAGTGTGATGCTTTGTAGTTTAAGTACCTTACATTTGGCTATTTTGATATCCTGAAATTGAGTTATTTAATTATTTATTTATTTTTAAAGATTTATTTATGTGTACAGAACTGTGGTGCAGGCCAGAGGTGCAGTGGGTGAGAGGATTTACCAGAGACAGAGTGGGGAGCAGAACAGGCAGATCAAAGATGTACACTGCTGAGGGGAGCAGCGGGCGGGTCAGGAAAGGTCTGCCACCATGTGGGTCACCTGCGGGGCTGGGGATCCAACTCGCATTGCAATGGCTGCTGCCAGCTTGCAGTGCTGTGTCCTAACCTGTTGTGTCACCAGGGAGGTTCTGGTATCACTTTCTCAGAGGTCTATTTAGTTGCCTAACTGTTCTGTCATTTGCCTCTATCTGTACGCTGTTCATTATTGAGTCTTCAGACCGCTACCCACAATTCAAGATTATTTCCCAATTATTTTCCCAATATTCATGTAGTGGGAAAATAACCTGTCTTCAGATTTCACGATGTCAGTAGTCATTACAATGTGCGATTATAATACTGCTGTTTTACTTTTGCAGCATATAACACATTAAATATTAATTCATAATGATGATTCCTTGAAAATTTTTAATTAAATGAGCTTGGCCCAACTCCTGGACTGTTAATTACTATAAAATCAACTAGAGTTATATATGGACACAGCATATGCCAAATCGACAAATGAATTTTGGAATATAGATCATAATCATGTGGCTTTGCGATCCTGGTGGTGTTTGATTATAAAAGTAATATGGGCAGGCCCTTTCTGGTGACGCAGTGGGTTAGGACTCACCACTGCAAGCTGTCCACAGCAGCTTCAGTGCAAGTTCGATCCCCAGCCTGGAGGTGACCCACATAGTGCGGCTGACCTCTCCTGCTGCTCCCATCAGCAGTGGACTTCGATAATCTGCCTGTTCTGCTCTCCGCTCTGTCTCTGGTGAATCCTCTCACTACTGTTGTACCTCTGGCCTGTATCCCAGTTCTGTATGCATAAATAATCTTTAAAAAAAAGTAATATGGGCTTGAATTCCCCCAAACTTTTTAATATTAGATTTGCTTGTGTTTGTACATTTAAAATCCATAATCATACTGAAAGATATTTAGATTTCACTGATGGTTTTATTTAATTTTTAATTTCTTGTGAAATTTTGCTTTTATTTCATTTCCATGATTTTGTATCTACATGTGATTATGCTCAGGCATAGCTTTACTCTCCCTCCTTTTTAAAAAATAAAATACACATTTTAAGTTTTGGATCTTGCTTTTGGTCCTGTATCTAAAAAGTTGTCACTAAACCCAAGGTCACCTAGGTTTTTCTCATGTTTTCTTTCAGAAGTCTTATACTTTTGTGTTTTACATTTATATCTATAGTCCGTTTTGACTTTATCTTTATCTTTGTGAACCACCTAAGTTCTACAGCTAGGTTCTTTTTTTTTTTTTTTTTTGCCTAAGGTTGTCTAGTTACCATTCATTGGTAAACAAATATACCATTTGTTTAAAAGATTATCCTTTCTTCATTGAACTTTCTATGCTCCTTTGTCAAAACTGAAATTGAACAATTGGTAGATTTTTGTGTGAGTCTATTTCTGACCTCCCTCTGTATTCCATTGATCTATTTGTCTATTCTTTTATTAATACTGAACTGTCTGTTACTCCAGCTATACATAAATCTTGAATTTGGGTAGTATTAGCCCTTCAATTTTGTTTTTCTTCTTAAAGTTCATATTGGCTATTGTAAGTTTTTTTTTTTTTTTTGACCCCTTCTCTAAGTCCTTCGTCTTGCATATGAACTACAGAATTACTTTGTTGCTTTCTCCAATAGAATTTGCTGGAATTGTGAGAGGGGCCTTTAAAAAAAGTTTATTTTCTAATCCTTGTGATTCAGTCTTCTTCCTTTTATTCTCTCAGTTATTCTCTGACTCTTCTTGTTCCATTAGAACAGGAATTAGCACACTCTCCCTATTCTAAGATTTTGAAAAGACTTGAGCTTTTCATAGGTCTGTAAATGAGTTTTGAAAATTAATTCTTTCTATGTTGAAGCATTCCATCATCTCCCTTCTGGCTTATTTTTTATTTTCCATCAATGATCTATTTATTTAAGATAACTAAGGAATTTCTAAAAATTGACAGGAGTCAAAATAGCTGCTTATTATGTGAAAAAATGCTGATTTTTTTATATTTTAAATTCAAAATATATATTTAAAATTAAGGTAACATTGGTTTACACATCGTCTATAGCTTAGAGGTATAAACTCATCCCTTTAGTTATCTGTCACCACCCTACCTCCACCACCAAGGCATTGAAAGACCTCCACCACAGGCCACTGAGCCCTCCTAAGTTGCTCTCCACCCTCTCCACCCTCTTTTGTAAACAGATTCGATAGTCAGATTTCAAAGGTTGGCTATTAGTTTATCTTTTTCTCACCCAATGTTTTGTTTCACTGTATCTGTATTCCCCATATAAATGGCAGCTGCACATATTAGAGATTTTCTTTTGCTTTATCTGAGTAATGTTTTCCAGTTTAATGCCATTGTGATCACAGAAGATACTTGATATGATTTCAGTCTTCATGATTTTATTTGTACTTGTTTTCTGATACAGATTGTGGTCTAGCCCAGAGATATCCCTCAATCTCATTTTAACTTAAAATCTAGTTTTTAAGTAGTGAAAGAAGTTATTGAAATACCTTTACATAATTTTAAAACTTCTGTACTGGTGAATATTTTCACCATCAATGTTCAATCCATTCCTGGTATTATTCAATATGAACAGAACCAATAAAATAATTTTCTTCCCTCTCAAATTAATATATCAATTCAATAAAATAATGTCTATACTGTAAAGTTGTATAATTTTTTTTCTACTTATAGAAGTGCTATATCCTAATTTAAATCTGGTCATTTAATATCACTGATGTTTCCAATTGTGAATAATTCTAATCATGAATTTCCAAATATGCATAATGTAAAACTAGTATTAAAATACTTTGGTTTTGTTTATTTTTTTCCTTTCTGAAGGCTTTTCACCACAGACAGATTTTTAGAATTTTAATCTAAAAGAAATTATTTCCATAGAATTTAGGGATTTGAATATGAAAGAAGGTAGGAAGTTTGCTTTTTAACCCCTTTGAATCTCTGCATGTTTTTTTTTTTTTTTAAGATTTTTTTCTTTGTGCATACAGAACTGGGGTACAGGCCAGAGGCTCAGGGGCGGCGAGAGGCCTCACCAGAGACAGAGTGGGGAGCAGAACAGGCAGATCGATGAAGTACACTGCTGAGGGGAGCAGCGGGCGGGCCAGGAGAGGTCTGCCACGCCATGTGGTCACCTCTGGGGCAGGCGGGAATCAAACTCATGCGGAAGCGGCTTTAGATTCTCAGTGCTGTGCTTTAACCCGCTGCGCCACCAGGGAGGGCCAGAATCTCTGCATGTTTTGCTGATGATGCTCAGCTATATTTTTTCAATCTTCTCTTCTACTGTTTTCCTATATATTTCCTATAATTTTTATAAAGAATTTATGTTTTGATTACAATTTTAACATGTATATGTATACTTAGAAATCCTTAATTTATTTTAGTGTGTCAACTTATTTAATTCATCAAATCATAAAAATATTTATATTTTTAAGTTACTATTTTTTAATCCATCCTCTATGTATCATGTTCTGTCCCATTAGTTTTGTGTTTTAAGGGTTTATCTGAACGCTTCCACAGATGTGGTAATGTCCTTAACAAGCTGCCAGCATTTCACAACTTTCCCCAGCTAGAATCAGACCTGTAAAAAGCTGAAATTCTTGAGCTAAATCTTTGCAACAGTGGTTATTTCATTTCAAACCCCACATAGCTCAAACTCCACAGAAATAATGATGAAACACTTCAGCTGTAGAAACCCCAGGCAAATCTCTGACCTTTTAAAAATGTAGTCACTGTCATTTCTTTTTGATAAGAAGTTCTTGAAAGTAGAAAACAACTTTCTCTCTGTGTATACAGTGTACTGACACAAAAAAATGAGTTTTGTTTACTCGAGGCCATTCCTCTATATTTGGTGATTTTATTTGATTTATATATGGTCCTTCACATGTGTAGCCTGTTTCTGTGAATTCAAGATAGAAATTGCATGTTGGATGATCCAGGCAGAGTAGAACTGTGGCAATTTTCAGAACATAAAAATGTGGAATTTCAATGGTTTCCTTAGAATAGTTTGAAAATGTACCTACAAGTTCTGATGATGGTTTAAATAATTTCTTAACTCTGCTCAGCAAAGGGTGGTTCCCAGACCACCAACCTCAGTGCACACTGGGGAATTGTCAGATATGCACATTTGCACAGGCCAGGAAAGACCAAATGAATTAGAATTTACTTTTTCATCAAGATTCTTAGGTTATGTCTGAACATTACATTTTGACAAGCATGGGCTTAATTTTCTAATTTAAAAGATGAAAATTCAGGGACCTCCCTGGTGGCGCAGTGGGTTAAAGCCACATCAGCATGAGTTCCACCCCTACCCCGGAGTTGACCCATGTGGCACGGCAGACCTCTAGTGACCCGCCCGCTGCTCCCCTCAGCAGTGTACTTTGTCAATGTGCCTGTTCTGCTCCCCACTCTGTCCCTGGTGAATCCTCTCATCACTCCTGCACCTCTGACCTGTACTCCAGCTCTGTATGCATAAATAAATAAATATTTTTTTAAAAATTTAAAAAGATGAAAATTCAAACTAATCATGTGTTGGATTTCAGGAATGATTGAAAATTAAGTGGTTCAAAATGTTAGTGAAGTCAAACCACTTTCCCCAGTTATTTGTAGAAGACATTAGGCAAACTTGATATAACAGAAGCATTCTCTGAAGCAACTTCAATTTACAGTAAGTGTTGGTCTGCCTGATGTCTGGACTGCAGATGAAAAATGAATAAGTTTAACAAGTTATTCATGGGCATTCAATTCTAGACAGCTGGTTCATTTCAAGGATATCCTGGTGATTTGATTTTAAAGTAATAAATGTTCATCAAGATTTTTTTTGCCTCCTATTGTTAAAGGCTATACTAGGTCCGTAGCTCCATTACTGAACTCTCCAGCTGGCATAACATTTATAAATCCACTAATGTATGACTGTGAGGGAAAGTGGGCTCTCTTCTGGTGTGATTGTCAGTTTCTTGACACTTGGTGTTTGGGCTGTGAGCACACAGTCCATCTGATCCAGGTGTTAACGTTATTAATAATAGGTCTTCTGGTGGTACGTTCTGATATAGCACTTCAGTCGAAGCTTATTTAGCATTTTCCACAAATGCATTATTTCCAGAAGTAGTTGAAAGTGGTACCAGGAGAAGAGAGCCATTGATTTTACTTTTAAATTTTCTTACCGGAGGGAAGAATGAGTTCTGATCCTATTACACAATTGGAAACACCTAGTGCATCTGTTCCTCAGCAGATAAAAGGCAATGCTTTCCAGATGGAATTAAGTCAATCATTATTTTATCACTAAATTATTATAGTTGTCTGTTTATCCCTTTAGTTTCAGCTGGAACATTTTAGGATTAGAGGTGACTTCCTGAGGAAGTAAAGAAAAATCTTCGCTTTACTGATCTAATTTGTGTATTGTCCTGATAAAATCTTGGCTTAGTTCTCATTTTTTGTGAAATTATTGGAACTTTCATCAAACCAGGTGAAATCTGACCCAAGTTATATGTGAACTGATATCTGTTTTTGCCAAGGACAAGACTCACTACAAGTTGGTCTATTTTTACTGGGACCACATTTCCGCAAGTTGAACTTACTTTTAATTTTGAAAAAGAGAAGAACTTAAAAATGGTGAAATCTAAAAACTCAACTCATTTCACATGCACATAAAATTATGAAATAAATATGTAAATATTATTATTGAAATAAAACCCCAATAATGAAAAGATAAATGTCCATTCATAGCATTGCTTTCAAAAAACAAGACACTCTTGAAAAATTATTCTTTATCACCTTTAAGAATGCAATAATGTCACACACGTATATTTTCAGAATCTATATGGTTTCCAGTTCTTCCATACACACTCACACCTATGATTTCTCTAATATGCAAAGAACTTCTTACCCATTCTCTTGGAGTTAATAATTAAGAAGAATGTAGTTTACTAATTTTCTGTACTGTCACTCAAAAATCTATCATCAGGCATGGTGTTAGGTTCTCAGGGAGAAAGCATTCCCTGCCTTTCAGAACATATATTCTGTTTAGTTTCTCATTGCACTGGGGTCTAGCCTCTCAAGCTCTCCTTAAACATAACAAAACCATCAGAGGAGTGGATCAGGATTATCATCCACATCCAGTGTGGCATCCTCAGTGGTGACCTTCGGCCACTGTCTTTTAAAATGGTGAAACAGAACTGATTTTTTTTTTAAGGTTTATTTATTTGTGCATACAGAACTGGGGTACAGGCCAGAGGTTTTGGGGCAAAGAGAGGCTTCACCAGAGACAGAGTGGGAATCAGAACAGGCAGATAGACCGAAGCACACTGCCGAGGGGAGCAGTGGGCGGGTCAGGAGAGGTCTGCCACAGCATGTGGTCATCTCCGGGGCAGGCGGGAATTGAACTCATGCGGAAGTGGCTTTTAGCTTCTTAGTGCTGTGCTTTAACCAGCTGCACCACCAGGGAGGGCTGACATAGAACTGATTTTAATCTGATTCTCTCAGAAAATTTATCATTTTCCCTTCATGCTCCATACATTATACTCTATTCTTTGTGCTTCCTTTCCTAACAGATTGTAGATTTTGTGGGAAGTATTTCTTGCTTTGTATTTCCCATAGTTCCTAACTAAGCACCTAATAAATATTCAGCAAATTAAATGTCAATTTTCTATAATGGTAAAACAGTTTGCTGCTATTTCCAGTTCTATGGTGATTTAATTAAAACTAATAGTCTGGGTGTAAAATTTTCTCCAAGACATTTTAAAAGCTTATGGTAACCAGGCAGAATCACAATTGCCTGACATTTTGAAAGTTTAAAAAAGCCATATTCTCAGTGTCTGTTTTTCCATAGAAATATGTATCACCTCGAGGAAATCTATTCAACAGTTAGGCATAACTTATATTTAGGGTAACCACTTCACTTTTTAAAAATATGTTAGCGAAATTATGTGTTGATTCCACCCTTTAATTTTGATATATGCAGATCATTCTAGTCAATATGTGTCGATGCTGGGCACTAGGAGACTCATCACAGGATGCTGACCTTAGGATCACTTGCAATTGCCAATTCAAATTGTTACTGACTACGATGTACATTCGGACACACATTCTCCCCTTTGACATGTCACTCAATTTTGAACAGAAAGCTAAAAGATAGAATCCACATGAATGGATAAACACCAGATGAATGTATAAGCAAATAGAGTTTAGCTGTAGAAAGGAAAGAAATTCTGATACATGCTACAACATGAATGAATTGGAAAAAACATTGTACTAATGGCAATAAACTACATAAAACGGGCAAATATTGCATGCTCTACAATTATATGCAAAATATTTAGATTAGATACATTCATAGACATAGAAAGTTAAGCTTGACATTTCCAGGAATTTGTGAGAAGTGGGATTAGAGAGTTTTGCTTAATAGTTACAGAGTTTGTCTTCAGGGTGTTAAAGTAGTTTGGAGAGATGTAATGGTGATGGTTGCATTACACTGTGAATGTAATTGATACCATTCAAGTGTAGATGTTAAAATAGTCAAGATGGAAAACTGTGTTTTAATAATTTAATAAATTTAACATATATTTTATCATAACTTAAAAAACTTAGTAATGTAACAGAAAAACCTATGATCGTACACTTTACATGAGTGAATGTTATGGCATAAGAATTACATCTCGATAAAGTTTGTTTAAATCAAAGATTATTTTAAGTCAATAAAGATTGGGGTATGGCAACATACTACCCTTTAGTGTCCTGTTACACATTCTTTAAAAGAAAAAATGAAAATAATAATAATTTTAAAATGATGAGGGAAGATTCTACCCTTACTATGAAAACCATGGAACCTAGACTTATTCTGAAAAAATGTGTGGAAATCAAAAATAGATGTTCAAAATAAGGTTTCCCTTGAAAAACTTGCTAAATATATTGTTTTACTTTAGCAGACCTGGTCACATTTCTAGAATGCCTTTAAGTTGCCTGAGTAGATCATTTCTACTGTGCTTCACCCCATCCCCCCAAGCTCACCTCACCTAGGAACTTCACAAACAGCAAGAATTACTTTGTAGTCTGAAGAGCCCCTAAGCTGGAGGGCATGTATGGCATTGCCAAGATTGCCAGGCTGCCAAATCCTTAGCTGCCAAAACACTAGCCTGGGTTTCCTTGTAAAATGAAACACACAAAAAAGGCCATGTGCTTGGCTGACTTGCCCAATTTCCTCTGCTTCATAGAGAAAATAAATCTCTGAAGACGTCCAAGAGAGAGCTACCATCTGGTCAGACTCCTGGTTGTCTCAATATGGCTCCCTCCACCTTTGCCAAGTGTCAGAAGGGCTTCCTGTGCTGGAGAAAGGCGGGCTGCAGGGTTGGGGCCAATATGCTCAATCAGATGGGAACCTAATGAGGTGGGACTTGGCAGACTAGTCTCGACCTACAGTCTCATCATTGCTTCTGGCATGCGGACAAAAGGGTCAACATTTCAGTGATAAAAATTGGAGCAGCTTAGTAGCTGGATTTCTAGTTACTATGTGTTAACTTCTTGAAGAATCTGCAAAACAACCAAGTTAAAACCTAAGCAATGACTATAGCATGGCACACCCGAGATCGTCCGGAGACGGCAGGGCTGGGGAGAAAAGCAAATCTATTTTTACAGTGCTGACTCTGCAGCTATTTTGGCCCACTTTCTAAAAACCAAAGCTAGGTTTTCTCTCATGAAGGTTAGTTCATGCTACAAAAGTTTACATATTATAAGAGGCACTTCTCTTATGGTAAATGATTAAAGCTTGTGCACATATCATGTCATGACATTGACTTAGATCATCTTCTTGGTTTATGTATTAATCAATTTTATTCATTAAAATTTCTCCTTTAACATCTGAGAGTGGTAGTAATTAGTATGGTCAGAATACTGAACTATATTCACATTTCAGATTTTTATGGAGATTAGATGTCATTAATGGAGTATGCAAATTTCGCATCAGAAAGAACATTATCAGTTTTTCCCAACTCCATGAGAGGACTGAATCATGTTATTACTGTCTTTTAAATTTATAAGGAAAGTCATGCATTAATATTTTTCTCCTCTAAAGATTCTCTATTATAAGTTCTCCAGGCTGGCAAACAGCTGCATGCAGTTTCACTCTGAGCTAAACTCTTCAGCACCAATTTCCACAGACTGACTTCAAGGTCATATCACATGCCAGACATTCATCCTGGAGGGTCTCTCTCTCTCTCTCTCTGTCTCTCTGTCTCTGTGTCTCTCTGTCTCTCTCTCTCTCTCTCTCTCACACACACACACACACACACACACACACACACACACACACCTTCTGTCCTTCTCTATCTCATCAAGATTAGGAGATTAGGTCTTGTTGCTGGTACTCCATTCTCACTGAAGTGGTTCAGAAACCATCACACCCAAATAGTACTTCTTTGGTATACTGATTATTTTGAGCTTAAGGACCTTTAGAAACCATAGATGTGGGAAGGAGTCTCTTCCCTTTCAAATTTGGGTTTTGACATTAGGGTATTAACATTTCCACAAGAAATATGCCCTACCTTTGACCAGAAATTGAACATTCTTAGTACTGGAGTCTAAGAGCTGACATGAAAGTGGACCCGTGCAAACAAATTATGCATTGGAATTTTAGATTTATATTTTTTTGGGGGGGAAGGGAGAATAGATTTTGCTAAAAAAATATTATTTACACTGAAATGAGTAGTTTCAATTCAGGCTAGAATGGGAATGGAGTTGGAATCCTGAAAAAGTAGACAAAAATTAACTAAAAGAAGTTAAAGCAGAAGACCAAGGCAAAGGGAGAACTAGTCTATGAGGAAATGGTAGGAAAGCTGAAGGTGAAGTTCACAGTTGCAAGGAGGTTTGCTTGTAAGGTAGATAACTAACTAATGGATGGTTAATTACAGAAAAGCTGCTTCTTGAAGCCATCTGCTTTAAAAACTAGTTCTATTCATAGTTAAGTCATTTCAGCTGTTTTGTTTCAATTACATTCATACTAAGGTATTTGTGAATTTATCAATGAACAAACTCTGAAAATTTGGGCCCTCCCTGCTGGTGCAACAGGTTAAAGCACAGCACTAAGAAGCTAAAAGCCATTTCAGCATGAGCTCGATCCTCTCCCCGGAGGTGACCCACATGGCCCAGCAGACCTCTCCTGACCCGCGTATTGTCCCCTTCAGCAGTGTACTTTGTCGATCTGCCTGTTCTGCTCCCCACTCTATCTCTGGTGAATCCTCTCACTGCCCCTGCTCCTCTGGCCTGTACCCCAGTTCTGTATGCATAAATAAATAAATAAATCTTAAAAAAAAAACAAACTCTGAAAATTCAAGGTTTCCAAGGATAAGGGTTACTTTTATTGAACACCTCCTTTTGTTCATGACATGGTGGAGGGCAGATGAGAGTGATGTCTTTACAGAGGATATTAGAGAGCAGTGATAAAGTATTCCCACAGTACAGCAATGTGTAAAAATAAATAACTATTAAACTTCCACTAATACTCATAAAGATATAAGAAAAGTCATTTGTGGAATCTTTTTCTCTAGCTAAGTGTGATGTGTTTGAGCAGGAGAAGTAAAATTCTTCCCTTGGTGCTTACCAGAAGTCTCTATCAGAGAAATGAGTGTTTGATGCTTACCAGAGAAACTAGGCAACAGTATATGATTAGACACTAGCACAAGATAGAATTACGTGGTCTCTTTAGCAACCAGTTTACCTCTTAACAAAACTTCTGTAATTACTTAATTTTACTTGAAAGAAACTCAGATTTAGTGACTGAAGGCCGGTCACTGGGCATCCCTTGTGGTGTGTATGTATGTTTGAGTGTGGTAAATAGGCATGTGGCTAAATAGAAGTTGTAAGTAAATGTATGTTGAAAGATCTGGAAAGTGAGCCTTCCAGGATTCACTGGAAAGCACATCAGAAAATGTCATTGTCTCCTGTTTTCTGAGCTGATTGTAAAGGTATGATCTTCAAAAGGAACTCAAGAATGGGAGGTCCCTATTTTGAAATGAGATAGTATGTGGAACTCGCATATAAATATAGACAAAGGTGCTCTGACTAAAGGTGGTAATTAAAGCCACTGCTGACTCCACTTGACAGATCTCCACCACGCTGTCACTGCTCAAAGTTCCTGTTCTAGCAAAGTTTCTGTTCTTGCTTCTAGGGGCTAATCCCAGGTCACTCAACATCTTCTTAGAAGCCATGGTAGTTTGGAAGGTTGGGATTTGCATATAAAGCATCACCACAGAGAGAGACTGGAATAGTGGTTCCACACAGTTGTGGAAGGGGAACCAAATAGGTCAAAACAGACAACAGTAGTGAGCTTTGCTCAGGTGGACAGTGCAAGGTGGTCTGACTTTAAAGAAGTCAAATTTCTGAACCTGAGGCAAAATTGAATTATAATTACTGATTTCACAGGGTGTGTGGATTCCCTTTTTATTTTAGACATCGGAAGTAACTTCATTTGTATTTCAGTTTTTTGTCTATCTCATTATATATCCAGATGTAATGATATATATTCAAAGCTTAATACATACACATAAAATATATCAGAATTCAAAATTTGACATTGAGACTATAGTTAGCCAATAATTGTTATGAACTCAACATGGAAAAAGAAAGGATAAAACTTTCATGTGTTAGGAATTTATTTTTAATGAAGAACATTTTCTGTCTACCTAAATTAAGTAGTATGAATCAGTTGGTCATAAATTATGAACACTGATATTTAGAACTTGCTAATGTAACTTAGACCACTAGAGTAGATGCTTGCCTTCCTTCCTTTATTTTATGCAAAATAAAACAATCACAGCAGAACATTTCACTGTGGAAGAAAATCACTATTATTCATTTTTGTCTCTGTCATTCTAATCAGTTTGTAACTAGAGCTCCAACTTGACAATATTTTGTTCATTAATTTTTCTCTCTGTTGTACATATATAGTTTAGATGCTCATGATTTCTTTGAAGAAAATTAGAATTTTAGGGCAAATAAGGAGAATGTAACCCTTTATTCTCACCTTTTTTTCCAAATTTGTTAGTTTCAGGCTTGACTCTGGATTTGGTGTAACTACACACACACACACACACACACACACAGGGTATCTGTCTGTTATGTAGCTGTGATCCATGTCACCTTTGTATCACATAATCCAAAAGCGTGTTTTTGCTTGAAGATAAAGAGAAAAGCAATCTATTGACCATGGGGCTGTGGGGTTCTCTATTCCTCCAATCCTCTCCAACACAAGGTTGATGTGGTTTAGTTACTTCTTAGAGGTATTTTTATCTTAATTGGTTTATGACCCCTGAAAGCCCAAGCCTCTGGGGAATTTGTCAGGACCTAGCCTGACATTTAATCTTGGTTTAACTCTTTTCTGTAGATCCTTCTGATCTTAAAGATTGACCTGTGAACCTTAGCTCCAGAGTAAACTTCACAGTATAGAGCTGAATCTAACTCTTCAAGACTGGTCTTATATTGAGGCCTGTCAAGCCACGGAGTAAAACAGACCTGTCCAGCTGAAATCACACTAAATCAACAAAACCACAGTCAACCTGCACACATGTGGACATAGGAGGAAAAGTGTGTTGATATAAGCCACTTTGGTTGTGTGTATTGGGTTTCTAGCATTATTGTGGCAATAACCAGTCAACATAGAACATTGACCTATCTTCCTCAATATTTTCCTTCAAGACATGTCTGAAATGCTTGGGTTAAAACATGGAGGAAAATAGGTTTCAGTTACATCCCTGAAGAGTGCTTCTATCATCCTGATGGGCTCACTTAAAGCTAAGAAGGAATTCATCACAGGCCTCTATCAGGGCTTTTTTGCTCATAAAATATAGGCTAAAAGTTTTCACAGAAGAGCCAGAGATGAAATAACTAATGAGAGCCAGACTTAGGATGGTTTCAAATCCAACTCCTTATGGGATCAACGTTTGCCTATTTTGTCCCTCTTGGAGGGATAGGTTAACATGTCCTGGCAGGATTATGAACATCCTGATTATGTTCTGCATGGGTCATTATTCTTCCTGTTCTATAGTTAGGACCTATACAGCTTTCATTGTTGGACAAAGACATCACATCAATGAAATGAGAAGTTATGGATAATAAGTTAATAATAGAGAGGGGAAAAGAAAGGAATCGTAGGTCCACGCCCCATCTACTGTTTCCCAGGTCTCCATCCCTGGCTGAGGCACTCTGTCTGGTCCTTTGTGCTCTTCCAACAAGGATGGATGAAAGACTAACTCATAGTGCTGGTGTGAGAATCCATGTGATGATGCCATGTTGCTGCAAAGAGCTAGACATATGTTCCTGTGGGAAGCAGATGTTCGGAAGTGATGTATCCTGTGTAACACTGAAGGGGTCTGACTTTGAAGTCTCCCAGATGTGGGTTTGGTCTTCCACTCTGCATGGACTAGATATGTAATCGTGAGCAAGTTGATTTACCACCCTGAGTCTCAAGCTCCCTGATGAATAAAGGTAATAGTACTCTGTGGAGTTGTGAGACAAAGTGAGAAAATGAGTATGAACTATGTAATGCAATAATGTCTTGTTATTTACAATTTTTTTGGTTGTTGATGCAGTTGCCTTGGGCATAGGTATTTGATTTGTTCTTTGATCAGGAAGGAAGCTTATCTCTTTGGACTTTTTGGAGTTGCTGAAGACTCTTTGTCCCTTAGTTCTGCTGCTACTGATGCTAATTTTTACTACCTGCCCTTCTCCCATGTCATTTCCACCAGGTCAAATCTCTAGGGGCTCACACCTTGTGCTGCTATCTGGGTTAGACTGAGTCTGGGAAGATCAGCCTTGCCCCTCCCCCTGGTGACTGTCCCGGATCAGATTCCACGTAATTCATTATTCACAGTTGGGTGTGTTTGCATGTGGCGGCAAGAATGCACATAGCTAGAGCTGATTCATAATTATAGCTTTCCCTAATTAAGAAAACAAATCACTAATTCTGACCCCTGTTTTCAAATTGTAAAAAGGTACTAATGATTGGCACATGAAAAATAGAAAAAGTTCATGCTCTATAGATACTGCAGATCAGGTTCCAATGGTATCCTTATTCTCTATCAAAAAATAAACATTTTAAGGACTGTAGGATTTAAAAAGTGACTTATAAATTCCAAGCACTTATTAAGCTATTATGTTCACTTCATAATGGAGCTGAGATTCAGTTAGGCATGAGGTAATATTTAATTAGTTAACATTTAACACTACTTAGTTTCATTTTAATTAAATACCATCCATTTCCCATTGTAAAAAAATTGAGAAAAAGGAAGAGAACTTGGAAAAATGAAAATTCATACTCAATGCTTCCACCTACAAATAATGGCTATTTACATTTTAATGCATTTTCTTTCAATCATTCTGCTGTGTTCAACTTGAATAAGATCATTTCCAAGTGAAATGTTCTTAAACTCTCCTGACAGAGGGTTGCATTTCACTAATTATATGCCAAGGTCACAAAGTTAGTCCTTTTTCAGAGTCACACAGGGTACTTAGAATCTTTGGCTTTAGACTTTTCCAAGCCCACAAAGCTGGACTGGTTTCCAAGGCATCTAGAAAGATTGCTTAATGCATGATACTGACACACACTTTCTGTCTTAAAAATTTGTGTTCAAACTTCAACTACTTAGCAAAAAAAATTAGGAGACAAGTTTCAACAAATTGAATTGCATAGTGTTATTCTCTGTTCTGCTACAAGGAGAATAATAAATTGCTATTGACAATAACAAAGACACCTTATTTGGATGTGTTTTTGTAAGTGTCTTCCATGTGGGATTTACAAAATTTACATGAACTCTTAAAAAAAAGGCAATTTCCTGTCTATTCAGCTCCAAATGGAAAAATAACAAATACAATGAAAAACAGCAACGTACTTGACAGACTAATATATATTAATCCCATTGCCATGGTTTGGAGATGGAAAATTATGATTAAATAAGGCTTTTTCATCAAACCAAATATTTCCTAATGCTCCAAAGTACATATCTGGCACCGCTTCTTCTTTATACATCTGCTTCTCTCTTTGAACTCTGATATTAATCGGAAGGTTGCATGCAGCTGCACATTTCTGAGATAATTAGTTCTTTCCACTATATATTACTGTTGATAGGGCAGACCTCAAAAACATTCAGAAGTTGGATTTGCATAAACTCTGGGCAGTATTACACTTTTCCAAATTTCTAATCAATCTTCTGGAAAAACTTCTGGATTTTTGCATTTTATTTCTCCTTGAATATTTTTCTCCAAGTCCATGTCTCCACACTCTTGTACTTAATTGCTTGCACGATTTTACAACACTGTTTGGGACAATTCAGGAACAAGCAACAACTTACCCTGATGAGTATGTCAGCAAAGCTTTGGGTTGACTTTTTATGTTAAACATGGAGGATTTTGATGACGTGTGCTCCAGAGCCTCTGAACTTTGGAAATAGGTTTTATAGTTATCTTCCCTCAAGAGATGAAGCCCATCAACCCCCAGGATGCTGACAAAGTAGGACCTGTCATTTATTCACGCAGTAGGGGATTCTTCACAAGTTCCTGTGCCTCTCAAAGAACTGAGCTTCTAGGTGTTCTTGTTTGATGAGAAAGCTTACCAGAGAGCGAGGCCAGGAAGGAAGTCAGGTCAAACCCTCCCTAATACCCCAGGTGGGCAGGAGCTGAACTGGGGGTAAATAACACATACTTATGGAAGTAAATTTTAAACAAACAGTGTTCATTTCCAATAAATGCGAGGCGGCTTGTATTTGTCCAGGAATGCCACCCAAGTCGCCCTCATTTACAAAACTCTGATTTGTGAACATAGTTTAAATAGGAAATTTCTATTTATTCACAGCATTCTTACTTGGTTTATACTAATGAAAAGATATAACTTGGTTAATAATTTTCCCAGAAAACTGTCCTTAAAAACAAGTGGATGAGGGCCCTGCCTGGTGGCACAGTGGGTTAAAGCACAGCACTAAGAAGCTTAAGCCACTTCCGCATGAGTTCGATCCCCGCCTGCCCCGGAGGAGATCCACATGGCGTGGCAGACCTCTCCTGACCCGCCCGTTGCTCCCCTCAGCAGTGTACTTCATCGATCTGCCTGTTCTGCTCCCCACTCTGTCCCTGGTGAATCCTCTCACTCTCTGCATCTCTGGCCTGTAACCCAGTTCTGTATGAATAAATAAATAAATCTTAAATAAAAAAAAGTGGATGAAATGGCAAGATATCTGACTTATGTATAGACAAGGCAGGCAGCTGCTCTTTTTATGCTTCGTGCAGATCATTGCTGTTTAGAAAATAATCTGTGCAGTCTGTAAGTGTTGTGACTGTAAAGACTATTAGTTTTCTAATTTTTTCTTTGATATATACATTATTTAAATCTTTCCTTATTTTTACAAAAAACAAATTCTGAGTCTGACCAAACCCCTGCTGGTAATTTTAACCCACTAGGAAACTATGGTGTTTTATTTATTCTAGAATGTGCTAGGAGAAAGCCTGATGTGGAAGAACATAATGTCATTTGACTTTTTCTGACTCGATCTCTTCTTTGACTTCCCTGACTTCACAATGGCCTGGTCTTCTTCTGACCCTTCTGACTGCTCTTCTGTCTACACTGCCAGCTCCATCACCACTAGAATTGAAATTCTCAAGCTTTAGCGCTGTGCCTTCTTCCCTTATTACTCTATACTCTCTTTGAGGATAGTTGGATTCATTTTCATACCTCCCAGATTCATTTCTCAAGTTCAGCTGTCTTTTCTGGGGTCCAGAGTCATGGACCCCAGATGAGTTGGCTATTCATCTTCAAAGCTGCTCAACTTTCCTTCTTCTCCATCTCTGGCAGATTGAGGATGTGTCAATCTACATGTCAATGATCTGACCCTACTCCCATGGTGACGGACCACTGTGTGACCTCCCCTTGAATCTGGGCAACTTTGATTAGAGTGGTATTTTGAAGTATCTGAGTCCAGACTTGAAGCTGGCAGCTCCTGTGTTCTATCTCTTGGAATACTTGTAAGTGGCCCAGAATTTATTGCTGGAAGGAGGACATTGCCAAAACCAAATAACAAGGCATGTAGCTGCAGTTTGGGGACCTGGTAGCAGGTAGAAGGTAGAAGTTCCTCAAGGAGGCATTTCTAAGAACTTAAAGACAGAGAAGAAAGTGTTGAGAAAATATGTGTAAAAATAGAAAATGTATCTAATGAGTCTGTGGATCTGGATAAAATTTCCAAGTAAAATGTCAAAAGGACCAATGAAGATCTCTTATCTACATATGATAAGATATGAAAAAAAGAGAATGAATTTTAACCAAACAACCAAAACACTTGTTAAATTTTTACCTGAATTTAGAAGAATTATAAAGGAACCAGGAATTCTGGAATTAAAAATAAAAAGAAAAGTTTCTCACCCCTCACCCCCCCCCCCTTTCTATCCAGGAAGATTCCCAAAGGAAGAAATACCTTCAGGGGAAATTAGGACTCTACTGGGAATATGTGGGTTCAGGGCAAAGTTCAGAATTATGGCGTGAGGATTTCTTGTTAAGGCCCAATAGGACTTTTGTACTTAAGAATTAGAGATATTTAGAGTTAAAGTATAGTGCTTTTAGACATAAAAAATACCAAGCTGTGTAAGTACCAGTCACTGCTAGGTGACTCTATTGAATGGGATTGTTGCCATTATCCTATGTCTGTAATACTGTTGTATGTTGGTTTCTGGAAGGGCAGAGGTCAATCAGACTGGGAGGAGCCCTAGCCTACAGCATCAGAACCTGATTTCTTTTTCAAAGATTGATTTATTTATGCATACACAACTGGGGTATAGGGCAGAGGTGCAGGGGTGGTAAGAGGATTCACCAGAAACAGAGTGGGGAGCAGAACAGGCAGATTGATGAAGTACACTGCTGAGGGGAGCAGCGGGCAAGATAGGAGAAGTTTGCGGTGCCATGTGGGTCAGCTCCCTTGCTGGGGTTTAAACTTATGCTGACGTGGCTGTGGGTAGCTTTGTAGTACTGTCCTTTAATCTGTGTGCCACCAGGGAGGGCCCCAGAACCTGATTTCAATGACGGGGAGATCCTGGTCTTTGAGTCAATGCCATAAATTTTGGGGGAACTTAACATAAAATTTGGGGGAGCTTTTCATAAGTGTGAATGATTTGTAGCCACAAGATAAAGATAAATTTATTTTTTAAATTTATTTCAGTTACATCTTTGCTTATTTGCCAGAAGATCAAATTGATAGATAAATGATATCCACATATTATTTGACTAATGACCATTTCTTCTGAATAAATTTGACAATATGGAAGAAATCATATGCAAATTTTAAAAGTCAAATTTTTAGACTGGAAACCTCTACTTCTTCTTCTATGAAAAAGTTTTGCCACATCACTAACACATTGTAAGAAAGATTAAGCTGCAGGAAGAGGCCTATCTGCAAATAAAATTTGGTTACTGGCTGACAAGTGCAACTTCCTCTTGCTGACAGCCAGGTGAGGGAGCCACACTGATGTGTGTTGAGTTGAGACCCACATAGAAATAGTCATCATTGTTAACCCTTTAATCCCAACTTGCATGTCTGGTATCAACACAAATGATTGCTATTCCCTTTAAATTTCTAATGGTACAGTGGCTTGGTCATGTAGCAAGAGATTATCAAACAACCCCATAGTAATTATGCTACAGTCAACTGTTTCTCAAGACACTGGATAGTGTTTGATATCTTCCCTTCCATTACTTTCTAAGCTTAATTTGTTGCATTGCACTCTCTAGGATACATCCACAGCTTTTAGTGATGTATTCCTTTAGTATGAGTAATGTAATTTGTGCTCAGTTATTTGACAATCCAAATGAATATCCTGATTTCTATTTACTTATAATTTATCAGAACTTTGGGGGCTATATACTAAAAAAGAGTATAATTAGATTGGAATATATGTGAGTCTGAAAATAAGTTAGATACTCCAAAATTTCTGTTATCAGTTAATGCTCCTATTGGCAATGTGTGGGCATTCTTTTACCCCTGGAACTTAAAAAGAAAGACCCTAGGTGGGGCCCTGCCTGGTGGCACAGCGGGTTAAAGCACAGCACTGAGAATCTAAAGCCACTTCCGCATGAGTTCGATTCCCGCCTGCCCCGGAGGTGACCATATGGCGTAGCAGACCTCTCCTGACCCGCCCGCTGCTCCCCTCAGCAGTGTACTTCATCGATCTGCCTGTTCTGTTCCCCACTCTGTCTCTGGTGAAGCCTCTCACGCCCCTGAGCCTCTGGCCTGTACCCCAGTTCTGTATGCACAAATCTTTTAAAAAAAAAAAAAAGAAAGAAAGACCCTAGGGCCCTCCCTGTTGGCGCAGCAGGTTAAAGCACAGCACTAAGAAGCTAAAGTCACTTCAGCATGAGTTCTATCCCCGCCCGCGGAGGTGATCCGCATGGTGTGGCAGACCTCTCCTGACCCGCCCACTGCTCCCCTCAGCAGTGTACTTCATCAGTTGGCCTGTTTTACTCCCTGCTCTGTCTCTGGTGAAGCCTCTCACTGTCCCTGTACCTCTGGTCTGTACCTCAGTTCTGTAAGCATAAATAAATAAATCTTAAAAAAAAAAAAAGACCCTAATCCAAGTCCAGCAGGAGGAGACAAATCTGCTTATAAAATCAGCTGAACTTCACATCTGCAAACTTTATCTTTGTCTGAGTCCTGGGTCATCTTCTAGCTCCCCTGCTCCTGTGTTCTGTGCTAGACTCAATTCATAGGTGTCATGTCTCCAACACACCATTTGTTTTCCTGATTCACTGCTGGCCTTTGGCCCCCTGGGCTCTCCATTACTTGGCTAACTATCTCATGTTTGGCCAGTTTTCTGAACTGCAGTCACTAGAAGAATTCATGTAAGTAGCCTGGTCATCCCAGAACCTGCCCGAATTCCTGCCCATAACTTACATGTCTAGTGTTAAAACAGGAAGAACTCATTAATTGCTTTACGAGAATGTCTCAGACCCCATTAAAGGGTCATGTAACTCTAAAAATAGAGCTGTATACTGTAGATTTTGTAAAAAATGTGGAAGATTTCCTTTAATGATAGTATCTTGACTACTTGGAATAGCTTATCAGCATTTGAAATAACTCAGTGAAAATATTTCAACATCATAAAATCTAACAAATTTGAATGCCAGTGCATGCCAAAAAACAAGAAATTAATTTAATGAAGTGAAGGAACTTGCTTTTTATCAAAATGAAGGTATCTGCAAGTTGTTTTATTAATAGACAGCTCTGGTAAACATATAAATATAACAAGATAATCTTTGGGGTACCAACCTTGCTCAATTCCACATGTTCTTCTCCCAGACTCCCCCACTTCTCTGCTCCCCTTTGTGGTAAAACTCTGGGCCAGAGCTGCCTATGCTGTCTCTTGCTTCTCTCCTCCCCTTCTCTTGTACTCAGTCCAGTCAGACTCCCATTTCAAATATTGTCAAAAATGTTCCCGTCAAAGTCTCCAATGGCCTCTCCGTTGCCAAACCCAAAGGTTAAATCCTGATCTTCATTGTATTTATCTTCCCCTTCCCCTTGTTTCTGAAAACACCTGCTTTACTTGGCATCTTTGTGTTTATTCTCTCTTGACTCTCCCCTACTTTGCTGACTACAAGGCTATAAATCATCTTTTATGTCTTCTTCTCTTTACAATCACTGAGCACCTAAGTCCCTCACCTGGGCTTTGTCCTACTTCTATTATTTTCTCCATTTGCAATCCCTCTCTGGGTGATCTCATCCTCTCATGTCTATGCATGTTATCCACATTGGTAATTCTCCATTTTTTAAAAAAGATTTATTTCTTTATACATACAGAACTGGGGTACAGGCCAGAGGTGCAGGGACAATAAGAGGCTTCACCAGAGACACAGTGGGGAGCAGAACAGGCAGATTGACGAAGTACACTGCTGAGGGGAGCAGCAGGCTGTTCAGGAAAGGTCTGCTGGGCCACGTGGATCACATTGGGGCTGGCGGGGATCAAACCCATGCGGAAGTAGCTTTAGCTTCTTAGTGCTGTGCTTTAACCAACTGCACCACCAGGGAGGGCCCTAGAGTATTCTTACATTAATTTGCTTCCTCATCTTAAATGGCTAATAGACATCAAAAAACTTAGCATACAGGATCATACTTGAACTTCCCCTATTACCCCTTTCAAATCTGATATTTTTAATCTTTGCCATCTCAGTAAATAGCAAATTATTCCAGCTGCTCAAGGTAACAGTCTTGGAAGAATCTTTGATGGCCTTTCTCCCTCTTCCATTCTGCTTCTAATCTAGTTTCTAATGCAATTGGATCTATCTTTGAGATAAACGAGGAATCTGAGGATCTCTTGTTGCCTATGTATCTCTATAGTATCAACCACCAACATCTCTTAGCTGACTTACTGCAATAGCTCCCATCTGGCCTGTCTACTTTTGTCTTACTGTAGTCTACAGTCCTTCCATGAGAGCTCTCAATGTCCTCTCACATTTCATTTGCTTTGCTCTCTCCTTCATGCATACCTTTATGGTCACATGGGTCTCTCTTGTTCTTCAGAAAAATTGAGTATATTTCAGCCTTAAGGACTTGGTACTTACCTCTTTCTGGAATATTCCTTTTCCATATTATCAGCATGTTATCTCTCAGTTTGTTCAGTTTTCTGCGGAATAATTACCTTATCAGTGAGATTTTCTCCCACCAGCCAACATAGCAATCTTTCTACTCTGAGCTCTCATACTCCCTTCCCTATTTTATTTTACTTTATTTTTATTTAACAACATCATTAGCTACTATAAGATAGATATATTGTTCACCTATTTATTGTCTTGAATGGAAACCCCAAGTAAAAAAGCATTTGGGTTTTAGTCTGGTGTATACCCATCTCCAAGAACAATATCTGACTTGTGGCAGATGTTCAATAGCAAAAAATGAGTGAGGAAATTAATAAGTGAAGATAGACTTAGAAACAACATGGTAAGACTCAATTGGTCAGGGTTTGCCAAAGATAGCATCCTAGGGTATTAAACAGAAAACAGACTATGTTATAAGAAATTTTACATAACACAAACAAACACAAAAGTAATATGGACCCATCTTTCTCTTTCTGATTTGAAATAGAAACCATGGTTGGGGTTGGTAGGAGGCTGCTCTGTGTTTACATACTAGGGAATGATAGCTGGTAGAAAGGAGAGGATGCAGATTCTGCAGTCTGCCAATTATCATCTTTAATCAACCTCAACAACAAATCACATCTTGCCACTCTTTGTGTCTGACCAGGAAAGGGGAAGATTGATTTGAGAACCATGATTCGTAGATATTTTAGAAACATTATCTAACCATTTTTCCTCTCTTTGGTCTGGTGTCCAAGTGCCCTGGATAACAATAAAAGAACTCAGCTACAATGATCTTCAATGTCCTCTGCAATTTTCTTAGAGCAGTTTTCTTACTTTGACGGCTTCAAAAATTTAACGGAGAGTTATGCCCATCTTTATATCACAGGCATTATCACTGGTGGCATTTAAGGGTTTTTAGTTTTTTAATTGGATCAACATTGCCATTACAGGTTTAACAATTTCTTAATTGGATTCTTGGTCCTTTAAATGTTAGGAATGGTCGCTGCTTCCTTAATGTTCTAATTACAATCTACATGACAACTAGATTTTCTTTATTTTTTTTTACTGTACCTTAGGATAACCTAGTAAATACATTCTATTTTCATTTCTATCTCTTTGTCCTTACCTTTTTCTCTCTGCCTATTCATTGCTCACCCATCCTTAAGCAAGTTCCTGTGATGAAGCCTCCAGGGCACCTTGAGGTCAATATAGAATTTTCCTCCTCATTTCTTACAGTCACTTTCACACAGTTTAGGGCTTATTTGTCTTGTTTCATGGGAATTGACTTTGTAAGGTCACTACAGGCGGCATTAAATCTTATATGTCTGTATCTTATATGACCACAGAGCCGGAGAGACCAAAAAGCACATGTTAGGTTCTGTATGACCTTGTTAATGACTGAACAGTGACAAGCTATACAAAACATTATGCTGGCAATATCAAAGAATACTTTGGAAAATGAGAGGATTTCTTTAGGTACTAATGATTCCATGCTAAATATTTTTAAGAATTAAAAGCGGGTCTGATAATCATAAGAAAATGTGAGGCAGAGTCTGTACAGTAATGACTGTACTTCACAGGTAGTTCAAGTTCATTCAGCCTTTATCCTCCTGGGACCCAGAAGAGTACAGGCCCAGAACAGCTCTGGCTGCATTTAACATTTCCTGGATTAATTGGTATTCTGGTCACACTGCTTTCCTTGTTTATTTCCTGGGCCACCAACTGTACCCTGACAACAAGCCTGTCATCACTTGGGGGACTTGGGAACAAAATGCAAAGGCAACATTAATGACAACTATCTGATGTTTGTGCATAAAGTCTCAGTTCTCCTCATGTCCTTGGAAGTCTCATTCCCATGTGGCTTGTCGAGGATAACAGTTACACACAGCACGCTAATCACTGGAATTTCTAGGATAGTTATAGCTTTATTACAGGTTTGGGTTGTTAAAAAAGTCTAGAAGACACAACTCTGAAAAATAAAATCCTTTAGGATGGTATCAATTCAATTAATAGCTTTTTATATAGCTGTGGAAATAAATGGAATATGGTTAGCAAAATCAGAGAGAGTATGTGCTATTTGGTTAATGAATTAAGTGACTGCTTAACACACTGTTATGTTGGCAAGAGTAAGTTCTTAATTGGTAATTTTAAGTCTCCTTGAAGTGAATATACCTAAAGCAAAAGATTTAGAAAACATTATATATATTTCCTCTTTTGGAGAGGAAAAAGTACTTGAATGATTTTGCCCAAATCATCTGCAAGCTAACACCTTGCTTCATTTTTTTTTTTTTCTTGAAAGGTTTATTTATTTATGTTTACAGAACTGGGGCACAGGCCAAAGGTGCAGGGGTGGTGAGAGGATTCAGCAGAGACAGTGGGGAGCAGAACAGGCAGACTGACAAAGTATACTGCTCTGACAGGTCAGGAGAGGTCTGCTGCACCATGTGGGTCACCTCTGGGGTGGGGATCAAACTCATGCTGAAGTGGCTTTAGATTCTTAGTGCTGTGCTTTAAACCACTGCACCACCAGGGAGGGCCCAGATTTTTTTTTTTTTAAGATTTATGTTATTTATTTATGAATTTAAGAGTTGGGTGCAGGTCAGAGGTCAGGGGGTGGGGAGGTGAGAGAATTCACCACAGACAGAGTAGGAGCAAAACAGGCATATTGACAGAAATATACTGCTGAGGGGAGCAGCAGGCAGGACAGGAGAGGTCTGCTGCAGCATGTGGGTCAGCTCCCTGGCTGACTGCCAATAACTTCTTAGTACTGAGATTTTAATCCCTTGAGCCACCAGTGAGGCCCCTTACTTCTATTTTGAACACACACACACACACATTCCAGAGCTGCAGCAAAGAACAGACACACACTAGGCTAACTCATCTGAGGAAGATTTAATGAAGACTACAGAAGTTTAACAATGGGAAAAAGGTATAGAAGTTTAAAGTAAAGATCCTTTTCTTCAGAAACTGGCTTCCTCAGAGACCAAATTTAAAAGTCTTTGATGCCTACTTTCTTTACCCATATCTCTATTCACACATTTCTATAGAATTTCCTTATATTGTGATGCTTAATCTCCTTGACTCCTGTCTTTTTATATTCTGATCTGTTATTTCTAAATTACTTCCTTGATAACTAATGCAAAAACAAATTCTGACTGCTATTGTGTATGGTTCTTAAATATGACACTGAAGGGCTGTAGAATAAGATATATATTCTGCATTTAAGAAGCATCTGTGTCGCTGGTTTGAAAAAGGTGCCAACCATAATTATAGCAAAATATACTACAAATAAGAAGTAGTAAGATATACTGAAGAGTTTGAAGCTACAAAAAAGGATGTAGGGACTTTATTTCAACATTTTAAGAAATCTATGAAGTAAATAATACTACCAGATTAAAAGAAATCACCATTTCAACAAATATATTATTAGAAAGATTAGAAAACAAAATGCTACAGACTGACTTTTACATAGCAAATCTAGAATGTAACCCCAAGGCATCTGAATGGTAATGATGTGTCTACAGCTACAAAGCTCTCCACCTTCTCACTCATAAAACAACTGTCTTCATGGAAGGCTCTTGAGATTCTAACTACCAGTAGTCTAAAGATGAGAGCCAGAATTCTAAGCTGCTCCCTTAGGCTGCATGTTCCTGGTACACTACTTCTACCCTGATTTTGAGGATTCCAGAGCATTTCTCAGACTGATCTTAGGTCAGCGGAAGGCACCATTTTCCTTCCTCTTGGCCCCTGCACCTGTATCCATCTCTTTGAGGAGAGGAAACTTTTCAGGCTAATAAGTTGAGACTTGGGTGCCTAGATTTATAGGCCTGGAACTCAAGCCATTCATCTATACAAATTAATTATGGAGATGCTAAGAGAATAGAGCTCAAAACTTTTCATCCCAGCAAAAAAAAAAAAAAAATAATATAATGATGTAAGGGGATAGATGTGAACTAATGTAGTGGTAACTACTTTAAAATATATAGGTATAATGACTCATATTATATACCTTAAACTAATACAATATTTGGTGTCAGAAAACAGGTGAAAGCATGAAAAACTAAATAGCGCCACTGTGGAAAGTCATGACACACAGAATGTCCTGAAGAGGGACTACAGAGATTGTGAAGGTTATTTCTGTGAGCAAAGAAATGATAACAAATAGAAAATAAATGCTTTGCTCCAAGGCAACAAAGACAATAATTAGTGGAGGCAGGCTTTGAAATGATTTTATCTGCCATATGTTACTAGTTAGGAATTAAACTGGAGGTGGTTAAAAAAAATAGATTATAAGGTTAATAATGGAATCTAACAGAAAGCAGACTTCACTTTTACTTCTGCTTAATGGCATATACCAGCAATATAAAAATTTCAAAATCCTACATTTAATGTACAAAAGAACCTTGAGTACTGATCATTAAGAGAATGGAAAGGAATTTTGTAACCATCAAGTTGACAAAGCTTAAACTTTGTGATACCAAGTAAGAATCATATTGTTGTGGATTGGGAATTCTTATACTGTGCTGGAGAGAAAACATTGTCAAGAGCAAATTAGAAGGGTGGAGGGAAACTGAAGGTGGAGTCTTAGCCTTTCTAGTTTTTGGTTTATAGCACAGACAAGCCTTCACATGTAACACAGTGGATACTTGTAATAGAGGAAACTTAGAGATAAGCCAGATTACCAAAGATAGGAATAGTAGTTGAATATATTATTGTCTCTCATATAATAAAATATTGAATAGAAGGTAAATGAAGTAAATTTATATGTATATTTAGATTAACATTAAAAGCTTAATATTTAACCAGAATAAAACATGTGGAAATGTGATATCATTTGCTTGGAAAAATACTATATTTTGTTGATGGTTTTATATACATACAATTATTATAATCTGAAATTATAGCAATACTTACTGAAGTGATAAATGCAAATCCAATAGAGCAGTTACAGGAAGGAAGGGAATGAGACTATTCCCATATACATAAGGTTTTAAGATACCTCTAACACTTATTATTTAATATAAGGTGAGATAATCGTGTAAGAATATAAAGGACTCATAAAATATTTGAAATGTCTTTAAGGAACATAGAAGTTACAAGAGAAATTGACTGTGATCTTGTAATTATGAATTGCAAGAACTTGGGATATTGAGTTATAAGTGGTAGCTAAAAATTACCTGGTTTATCTGGTTTCCTTTTTAAATAAGTGACAAATGTCAGTTCAAATAATCTAGCTCTAATACTTAAGGTTTTTGATCTAAGTTAGATGATCATTTAAACATTATTTAGGGAAAATTTACTAAAATTTAGGCAATTCAAAATTTTTAAACTACCCTGATTACTGGGTGATGAGGTGGATAACTATACTTTATTCATCTTGACACAATCCCACTCCATTCAACCCCAGTTAAGAGGCAGATACTATTTTTTTTTTGATAACTCATTATCTTCTTTTGACAACTGTTTTATATAGACAATAAAGGCACCATGACCTTTCTTGTAAAAAAAATTGCATGATCCAGATAATGGAAAAAAAAAAATAGTAGCTGTGTTGTGTTCCTCCTTACACAACTCTTACCTCCCAAGTGAAATCCAAGTGATTTAGTTTTCTTCTTACTGACATGAGAAAACCTGGTCAACATTTCGATAAAATAATAGCAATTTCACAAATCCTACTGAGCCAACAAATAGCAACTTTCCTCCAAAGTTCCATGTTACCCCCTACTTACTATCTTTGACCTTGCAATTATCTCTGTGACTTGAGCTAGCACACATATTATGCTATTGTACTTGCTATAATGTTTAGCCAATATTTTTTTGCACTGCTATACAATAAACCTGAACTGGTATGTGTTCTCTTCCTACAAAAACATCTCCACAAATATCACATATTTTCTTCAGTTTACATAGTAGTCTTCTTTAGTATCTTGTTTGCTATCTAAGATAGCCGATAAATTATATACATCTTTCTAGAGTTCAACATCACTATTAATTTGGGAGGTTTGTCAGAAGATCTAATTAGAGCATTTCTCATGCCCAATCACCCAAGATGGTGCTTTGTTCTTCTGGTGCTTACAAAGTTAACTAATATTTGTTGAATATCTACAAAGTTGCAGACATTATATTATAACATTATATATCTCAGGACAAAAATTCTCAGAGGGAGTTATTATTCCAATTTGCCAAATGAACAAATTGGGCTTCAAAAAGTTAATTAAAATTAAAAGAGCAAATCCATTTTCAGCTCTGATGGGTATTTTAATTACCTGGTCTCTTTGAAGACACCAGATCCTGAAATGGAGGTTTGCAGGCAAGATAACTTTTTAGATAGTCCACTGGGCATGGCCGCTTAAGGAACTGGGGGAAGCAGGATCACAGGAGGGAGGGCAGGAACTGCAATGCCATTTTCAAGTTGGAAGACCTTTTAAGTTGTCTCAAATGAAGGTGCTGGCTGTACCTTTGTAGTCTTGAACTGACTGATCTTTGGAAGCAGGCAGCTCCAGGGAAGGCAGTTTCCTGCTGACGTAGGAGATTTCTGGAGACAAACTCAGCTGTAAGCTGCCAGCAGCCAACAGTCACACAGCTGGGGGCATGCGTACCTGGATCCTGAAGGTGCCAACTGGTGGTGCCCCCGCCCATGCCCCTGCCTATTTCTTTTTAATTCTGTGAATGAGAGCAAGAGTGATTGAGCCTCTCTATCATTACTTGTCTATGTAGCATTGCTATCAACCAGGGATGCTTGTTGCTTATTCGTAAGAAGACTGACTTGAAATACTCCTCCATAGCAGCATCACTGGGCATCATTGACCAAAAAAAAAAAAAAAAAAAAGCCATTTTATTTTTGCTATTTCATTTGAGGCTCAAAACAACCCTGGAGGGGGTATGGTTCTAGTTTTACAAGATAGTATTCAGACTGTCAAGACAGGCCATACATGCAGAAGATCGTCAGTATAAAACTGGCCAATTCTCAATTCATTTGGACTCAGGTGCCTTGAATGTTCTAGTTTCATGTTATAGATGCCAGGATGTTAATAAAACCACCACTTTCTGTTACCTCTAATTCCTGGCAATCTTTTAAACTTTCTACAAAGTATAAGCTCAGCACATCTGACCACTCTAAATGTTCAAGAAAACACAGAAACTGTGCATCACTGCATAAATGTCGCTATATAAGTAAGTCATCCTTAATAAGGGTGCCTATTAAATTATGCATTTTAGCATAAAATAAATGGATTAGTCTTGACAACCAGTGCATCTCACTTACCCACGAGTTGTATTGGAAACAGATGAAATGTCATAGAAATGAATGAACATAGGAGAGTTTTATGATTAGCATCTCAGGACAAAGTGTAATAGGCAACTCTACAGCAATATCATATGTCAATGGCAAAAACAGATATAGAAAACGTCTCTGACCACCTATTTTTCCTTTTCCCCATTTACATGTTTTTTTTTTCAAGATTTATTTATTTATGCATACAAGAACTGGGGTGCAGGCCAAAGGTGTGGCGGGGGGCGGGGGTAGAGGATTCACCAGAGACAGAGTGAGGGACAGAACAGACATACTGACTGAAATCTGCAGTGGGTGGGTCCAGAAAGGTCTGCTGTGCCATGTGGGTCACCTCCCTGGCCAGGGGTCACTCGTACTGCAGAGGCTGCAGAGAGCTTCAGAGTGCTGAGCTTTAACCCGTTGCCACACGAGGGAGCAAATCCCCCCGGCCCCCGCCCATTCACATGTTTCTTAAAATACGAAGAATCTGCACTGGGAACGTTCCGGAGATGGTGTGGTTGTTATTGGGAGAACCCAAATAAGCAGTGTTTGAGATTTTATTCATAAGTGTCCTTTAAATAGAACCTTCACTTTTTTTTTTTTTATTAAAAAGTTTATTTTTACATCATTTTTCACATTTTTTTTTTCATCTCAATTGTAATCCCCTTGGGTTTCCCATCACCAAATCACCCCTGTGCCACCACCATAGTCCCGTGCATTTCCCTCCCTTCCCCCCCCCCAGAACCTTCACTTTTTAAAAGAGGAAATATAACTGCATCTGCGTACTTTACAACCCTATGACTATTTCTCTTAGCAGGAAAACAACAATTTTCTAGGGCTCCGTTTTCTGAGTTTGGCTACTGGATATGGCTATTCTTGGTAAAAGTTAAGAAAGATTTATGAAATGTAGCAACTCCATGTGCTACCATGAAAAAAGTCTCACGTTGGAAATCTTGGAGGGACTCAAATAAAATTTGGAAATAAACTAAAATAAAATCTGGTCTTTTGTGGGAAGAGGCCACTTGGGTATGGATAGGCAGAGATGGTGATCAGTGAGGCAGGCAGGGAGAAGCACTTTAAGGATCAGGACACAGGCCCTTATGTGGGCCTGATTTCACTTGCAGCAATGGGGAGGGGCTTTTAGTCTGGGTTAGGAGTAGAAAGAAGACTTAAGAATGGGGTATTGGTGTGGGCTTTAGGGAGCTTGTTGCTTTGAGGACCCTGTGTGAGGTTCTCAGAAATGACATAGACAGGAATACTCAGTGTGGGGCCTCAGTGACTTGAGCCTCTTTTGCCATGTCTGTTCCCCGATAAAAATAAGAAAGAAAATCTTAGAATGTAGAACCCAGAGGAAGGAAGTAGGGCTGTGTGGAGATTGGGTTCTACTCTTTTCAAGGCTATGAAGCAGAAACAAAAGTATAAGGGGAGAAGAAAAACACTATATGTGAAAGAAAGTGTGGTTCTTTGCAGAAGGCCAGAAGGACTAGCTGTTGAGATTTCTCAGCCAAGAAAGGAAGGCTAAGTCTGAGTCTGAGTCTGAGTCTAAGAATGGTTCCTGGCAATGAGCGGTAGAAAAACCCCACTGCTAGCCACTAATTCCCAAACCTGTATCTCCATCTTGTCTGCCTCCCGCTAGTCCCTCACTACCAGGTATTTACTATTGATATTGTAATGGTCCTGACAGCCAGAAAAGGGGAGTGATTGGCTCAAAGCAAATTATCAGCTAAAAAGCAGTCACTTGTTTATAAAGACACAACATAGATAAAAAGACATGTTTGAAGTAAGGATAGATAAAACTTGACTGTGCTGAGAAACCCTCTCCAAACCCCCATTAAAACTAAGAGGTGATCTTGATAATAGAGGTGCTGTAAACAGAGGCACTGAATTTAAGTAAATTTGAGATGCTGATGGACTCTCTACCCTTAGCCTTAAAGCCTTGTCCGGGATTTGGAGAGCAGCGGGAAGGTCTCACTCCTAGCAGTGACCTCCCTGCCAGCAGACAGGGCCCATTACCAACCTCCAGCCCAGGGCCGGCTGGGTGTTCCCGGTCTCCTCATGCGGGCAATTGAATTGTGTGCTTTTATTATTGTATGTGGCCCCCTCCATAAATTCATACAGGATCGTATCCTTTAGTCTTGATTTATAAGTGAAAGCTCTCCATGTCAGAAGTGGGAGATGCCGAATCTGATCAAATGGTGTTCTGTGCTGCTGCTAACCTGTTCCACATTTATGACTCCACACGATCTCTGACTCCGTGAAGGCAAAATAGTCCATTTCCTCCTGACTTAAATAATACTGAAAATTGTGTCTCCATTTGCCTTTCTTTTTCTGAGTTCTTTTTCATTATGGGTGCCTCTTCATTTCTTTTTCCTTGAACTACTGAAATAGCCCGAAATGGTGGTTTTTCACAATACTCTTTTATCTGAATTTCCTCCTCATAAAAATGTGGAGTGATATTTTTATTGTCAACAATTTGCACATGCTTGGTTGATAACCTCAAATCCTCACCAGCCAGTCTTTATTTTCACAGACTATTCTAGTCAAATTAGACCTTACACTTCCTCAATGGACACACTGTCTAGGGTCTTTTCTTGTAGTGTTTCCTCTTTTCTGGAAAGACATTCCATCTCTGTTTGTCCAAACATACATTTTTGCCAAGGCATCTCAAATATTTCACTTGTTAGGGTGTATCTCCTGAACCCTCTCTTTTTTTTTTTTTTTAAAGATTTATTTATTTGTGCATACAGAACTGGGGTACAGGCCAGAGGCTCAGGGGCGGCGAGAGGCTTCACCAGAGACAGCATGGGGAGCAGAACAGGCGGATTGATGAAGTACACTGCTGAGGGGAGCAGTGGGTGGGTCAGGAGAGGTCTGCCATGCCATGTGGTCACCTCCAGGGCAGGCGGGAATCGAACTTATGTGGAAGTGGCTTTAGCTTCTCAGTGCTGTGCTTTAACCCGCTGCGCCACCAGGGAGGGCCAATCCTTTTTTTTTTTTAGATTTATTTATGCATACAGAACTGGGGTACAGGTCAGAGGTTCAGGGGCAGTGAGAAGAGAATTCTCAGAGGAAATCTGAGTCTTTAATGTTTATAGTAGAACAACAGACATATTCTCACAGCAAAATCTGTGAGAATTTGTGGGTATCTGTGTTGCTTACCATCTTGACCCAACACTTGAAGTAGCATTCTCCAAACACCAGCATTTGTTAGAATACCTGGGAACTATTTTAAAATGCATATGCCTAGACCCAGAGAGCTTAGTGAATTAGCAACTGGGTTGTTTCAAAGAAGTTTGCTATGCAGATGTCTCAGAGCAACTTTACAGTGGTGTCAGTTGTAAAATATTAAAAAAAAAGTCAATTGATTTCTAAAGTACTGATGTATATACAGTTACAGCATAATTAAATCACAGTCAGATGGTAAAGAACAAAATGCTGATAATCTAGAAGATACCATCATCAGGTACTGATAATGTGAATATGCTCTAAATATACCTTGAAGAACTAGGCAGATGAATGTCACTTTGGGCTTTTCTTATTTATTCGATGGTTTCAATGTAAAGAACTAGGTTACTTTAAAGGGTATGGATATGAAGCAAGAATACCCAAAATGTCTTCAAATTTGATTAAAAACTTTTTGAGATTTTTGATTGGTATTATATATGTTATAGTTTAATTTAGACAAAGTGGACAACTTTCTGGTATTTTCTCCAATTTTTCCATTTATTGAGAATTTCTTATGCCCTTTAAATATATTTTATAAATTCCTCAATAGAGATTTTCATACTGAATTTTCTAATTGTAAGTTACTATTGCATGGGGTACTATTAATTTTTTACGTAGGTTTATTTCTTCAGTAACCTAAAGTTTTTTATTTCTAAGAGTCTCTGATTTCCTTGGAATCTAGCAGTCCTTAAAAATATGGTCCTGGCCTTCCCTGGTGGCGCAGTTGGTTAAAGCACAGCACTGAGAAGCTAAAGCC
>NW_004567131.1:22173797-22271908 GCF_000260355.1 Condylura cristata | reverse complement strand
ATATATATATATATGGTCCCTGATCATCAGCATCAATATTACCCAAGAAACTGGTGGAAATGTAAAAGCGAGACCCAGTCTGGTCTGTTTGTTGAATTAGAAAATGCAGAACTGACTAAATTGAGGGCTATGCATTATGGAGATTCTGCATTATTCTTCTCGGCCAAGTCTAATTACACAAGTCCATAAAGTCAGCTCTTCAGGCTGTGATGAAGGAGGGATGAAACTATGGGTGAATAGCCACAAAGATGCTCACCGTCACAGGTAAACAGGGAAGAGTGACAGCAGAACTTCCAGAAGAGGACACATCCTACGGACAACTAGATTACAGAGTAAGGTCAACATATGATTTCTTTTAAAGATTTATGTATTTGTTCATACTGAACTGGGGTACAAGCCAGAGGTGCAGGGATGGTGAGAGGATTCACCAGAGGCAGACCAGGGAGCAGAACAAGTCGACTGACAAAGTGCACTGCTGAGGGGAGCAGCGGGGAGGTCAGGAGAGGTCTGTGCGCCACGTGGGTCACCTCTGGGGTGGTGATTGAACTCTCACTCAAGCACCCCACCAGGGTGCTGTGCTTTAACCTGTTGCACCACCAGGGAGGGCCCAACATGTGATTTTCAACCTACAGAAGTATAATTTATGTGTGTTGTTTTGAACTACTAAGTTTGTGGTACTGTATTTCAAAAGCAATAAAAAAGTAATAATTTTACATATGCTAACATGTGCTGATATTACCTGTTTTTACAGGTTTTACATTTGAAAATGTATTCAGTTGCCTACCTGCATTACAATCAGAAAGTAGAATGTTTCCATCACCCCAGACCATTCCTTCATGCTGTTCTAGTTAGTCTTTCCACCAGCCATTGGCACTTGTGACTTGTTTTCAGATACTAACTTTGCCTTCTTCAGAATATCACATAAAGAGAATCAGAGACTATGTAACACTTTATGACTGACTGCCTTTACCTAGCAGAGCATCTCTGAGAACTACCCTTGCTGAAAGTTCCATGCTCTCAGTAGTTCATTCATTTATGGTCCAGTAAACTTCTATTCTATGCATCTTCACAGTTTCTTAACTATTCTTAACAGTTGACAGACATTGGAGTGTTTCCAGTATTGGATATTGTTTGAGTGTAACCAGGGTTTTGATTTTACTAGGTAAAATGAGACTGAGAAAGCAGGGTATGATTGTTATTGCAAAGATGTTTTTACTCATTGTTCACAAGAGGCCATGTGGGGAAGACAAGGGCCAGCCATGAGGCAGAAAGTAGGAGATACCAACATGGGCCCAAGACTCAGTTTTAGTTTTCCAGGGAAGAAAGAAGTGAGGCAGCTTAAGCAGAACAGGTCTAGTATTGGAGAGCTTGAATAATTTTGGCGGACTCTGGGCTGTAAGCATGTCTTTAGCTGTCTGGTTCTTGGCTATGGAGTAGTTTAGGACAGAAGGGTAATGGTTCAAACTTTGAGATCCTGATAAAAGGGGGTTTGGACTCAGGATTGGTCTGCACAGGCACGTTACTTGCTAACTGGACTTAATGTTCCAGTCTCAAGACTGCAAGGCCCCAAGATATGAAAATATAGTATAACTATATCGAAAATAAAAATCATGATTAATATAGACATTATGAATTAAACTGATATAACATTTGAACATAAGTCTTTTGTAGATACAAGTTTTAATTTCTCTTGACTGTGACTACTGGGTGTTATGATTTGTGTGTGTTTAACTTACAAAGAGCTGTCTAACTTCTATCAAAGTAATTGTCCTTTTATATATTCCCAGCAGCAATGCCTGGGAGTAACAGTTTTTTCATCATGCCAATGCTTGGTATTTCTTTTCTTTTTTTAATGCTAGTCATTCAAGTCATTCAAGAAATGTAGTGATGGACCATTGTGTTTGTAATTTATACTTTCCTAATCATTAATGATGATAAGTATCTTTTAATTTTCTTAGTCTCCATTTGTATATCACTTTTGTTTGAATTTTACATGTTTTTTTTTTAAACTGGGTTGTCTTTTCATTATAAAATTATAACGAATCCTTGATATATTCTGGATACACATCCTCTGTAAGATAAGTGTTTTGCAAATACTTTAGTTCTTTGAATAATTAATGAGTGTTGAATTTTAGTAAATGTTTTTTGTTTTATCTTTTGAAAGCATCATAAGATGTTTCCCTTTTAATTTGTTACAGTGACTGATTATAAAAATATACTTCCTAATATTTGATCTACCCTAACATTTAAAAAATATAAATTTGTCATATTGTTTTAATGTTTTCTTGAATTTATTCACTGATATGTTCCCTCAACTTTTTTCAACTTGATTCACAGACATTAATCTATGATTATGTCCTTTTTCTCAGATTTTTTTATATAACTTTTTAAAGATTTATTTATTTATTCATATAGAACTGAGGTGCAGGCCAGAGATGCGGAGGGTGAGAGGATTCACCAGAGACAAGGTGGGGAGCAGAACAGGCAGATCGACGAAGTACACTGCTGAGGGGAGCAGCGGGCGGGTCAGGAGAGGTCTGCCGCGCCATGTGGATCTCCTCCGGGGCAGGCGGGGATCGAACTCATGCGGAAGCGGCTTAAACTTCTCAGTGCTGTGCTTTAACCCGTGTGCCACCAGGGAGGGCCCTCTCAGATATTCTTTAATAATATTATTCTAGACAAATAATGTGTGTTGCTTAATTTGCTTCTGTTCATTTTCTGACATGTTTTGTGTAATAGTGTAGCCCTCCCACAGTCTAGCACATCAGGTCATCTGTCGGTTCTCTCTATTATGACTACTTTGCAGAACTGCAGACATATCTCCAAGAGTGCTAATTCCTCTGAATTGGGATACCCTTAGACTTTTGCTTAATTTTTCTTCATTCTTATCGTGGGGATTCTTTTCCTTTTTTGTCGCTGTCATTAATTCCTCCCTATTTTTCCCTCCCACGTCTTCTATTTTTATTTCTTCATTTCTGTTTAATTTATCTTTAAAAAATCTGAAAAGGGGGCTCTCTCTGGTGGCGCAGTGGGTTAAAGCACCGCGTTATGAAGCTCTCCGAAGCCACAGCAGCACAAGTTCAATCCCCAGTGAGGGAGCACATCCACATGGCATGGCAGACCTCTCCTGACCCACATGCTGCTCCTTTCAGCAGTGTATTTTGTCCATGTGCCTGTTTTGATCCCCACTCCATTCTGGTGAATCCTCTCACCCACCACACCTCTGGTCTGTACCCCAGTTCTGTAAGCATAAATAAATAAATCTTTTTTAAAAAAAATCTGAAAAGGGGCTATAGGGAGTACCTTGTTTTGGGAACTGGCTTGTCGAAAGATGTCTAGTTTATGCTTGAAGTTGATCTATTATTTCACTGAAAATAAAATTCTAGGTTGTAAATCATTTCTTGTTCATTTTCAAGGTAATTTCCCATCCTTTTCTACCTTCTAGGGTAGTTGTTGAGAAACTTGATGCCAACCTGCTCCTCTTAGTATGTGACCTACCCCTGACCTTCTCTCCACAATTCTTATTCCTAAAAATCCCTGAAATACCACAATGCTGATTTTAATATATCTGCCAATTTAACTGTTAAACAAAGGCCTTATCTCATTATTCATTGAAATTTTGTGGCAATTTTAATTGAAAAGCCAGATGGATTCTCTGGATTTCACCTTCTGGATTCTCTGCAGACTGAGGTAAGGAAACCTGCAAATACTAATGGTCTCACCAAGTAGAGAAATCCACCAGACACAGAACAATATTTATGTTATACTCATTTGTCTAATAGATTGATTTTGCTCATATTTTTTCCATTTTTCAAATGAGACTACTCCTCTTACTTTGCACCTCACTTTCACTTGCTTCATGCCATAAAGAAAAGTGGATGTTATGGGGCAAATGCCAAGAAACAGAAAGGTTTAGAACAGATTCTTATTATAATATGCCAAAATATAAAATTTATTTTAGTCAAATAAAGGAGTGGAAAATTAGAAACTATTGCTGGTGAAAATCATATGTCCCTAAAGGAATGTATATTTGTTTTGAGTTATCTCATAAATTTAAATCATGTCCTTAAATTTAAAAATTATTTTGAAGTAAAATTCATTAGAGTGTACATGATTTGTTTTGACAATTAATCTTAAATAGGAAAGAAATGTCAAAACATGAAAAAAGGGTCCCATGAAGATTTTTGAGGAGAGGTAATTACAAATCACAATGCTCAGATGAGCCAGAGCTGTAAGCCTTGGTGTTACCTACCCAGAAATACCGATGCGTGTCCTCCCCACACCTCATAGACATTTTCTTCCCTTCTTCCCTTGGACAGAGTGTTAAAGAAGACTGATCTGTTTGAATGTCAGACCACTTTGCTCACCAGGTTCTTGTTGGTTACATCTAACAAGAGACCCCAGATGGTAGGAGGTGAGGTGGGATTGACTGATTCCTCACGTCACCATCTTCCTCTTGACCCCCCACCCCCCAACCTGGATGTGGAGACATCACCATCTTTTCTGGCACAGATTTAACTCACCCTGGGCTCATCATCATTTCTCCCTTGTTCCCTCTGGCCAGCAGGTGTAACGGCTCCCTGCCCTGACTAGTAGTGACGCACGATTCCTTTTACAGTTTTATAGCACCTTGTTATGTTCTACATGCGAGGGTCTTCTGTGGATGCCAACTCGTCCTCTTGGGTCTCCAACTGATAAACCCACTCTCTGTACCCTCTTCCATCTTGTTGTGGAAGATGGAACATCAATCACTGATATAACATTTGAATATAGGTCTTTTGTAGGTGCAAATTTTAATTTCTAGCTATAAAGGACCTCAAATCTTCTAAGTTTTCAACATGCCACTTCTTCTCATTGCCCATTCTATTCACATATTCATTTAAAACTCCCTCCCAAATTCTACGTCCTTGACGACCTTACCTGATTTTTTATTTGTGATTTAGATGTCGAGAATATACATTTTTTTCATCATTGCTACCTTTTACCAAATGTTTAAAACATTTAAAATTTACCTACAAACTCCTCCCAACCCCCTACCCTGCACTGGACTACAAGTTCCTTCAGAACACTTGTCATATCTTGGTGTTATTTAATGCTCTTGCACTTAAAAGAGGTTGTCAGCACAGATCAATGAATAACAGAACAGTCAAAGTGCAACACTAGAAAATTAGCCACAGTCACTTCAGCACCCATTCAATCTCTGGTCATTGAGCTGGCCCACATGGCATAGCAGACCTCTCCTGACCCGACCGCTGCTCCCCTCAGCAGTGTACTTTGTTGATCTGCCTGTTCTGCTCCCCTCTCTGTCTCTGGTGAGTCCTCTCACTGCCCCTGCACCTCTGACTTGTACCCCAATTCTGTAAGCATAAATAAAATCTTTAAAAAATGTAAGGCACTTCTTTTCTTTTAGGGTTCAAGCCAAGTAGAGTGGTTGAGATTTCAAAAAGAAATAGTCTTGGTGTGAGCTGTGGGAGAGCAGGAGGTGTGGAAAGGGAGCACTTGCAGTAGAAGGAAAAGAGAGAGAAATAAGGAAGAGGGAATGTTGTTTCCTTCGGAGATATGGAGGGAGGGGTCTCCAGGAACAGGAGGCTAAGAACAGAAGTCTCTAGTAAGGAGAAAGAATAGTCCACAGGTTTAGTATTATAACCCCACTGTGCATCTTGAAGACAGAAGTCAGGCAGAGGCTTGAAGAAGGAGGAATAGAGTGGGGAAAGGCAGTGAAAGGACATGTTGAAATGGAAATGAGGAAAAAATATCTCTAAGACTTTTTTATTTCCCAAAGCATGCAAGAATGTCATTGTTAATCTTTAAGCTTTCAGATTTATGATTCGCTTTACGTGCTTGTCTCTCCTAGCCTTAGGCTCGCAGGTTGGGGAGGGGTTCACTGGCAGTGTCGACGTGCTTCCTTGTGCCTGCGTTTGGGTGAAGTTTTTATTATTTTTCATAACTGGCTTCAGCATATTATTTAACCTCTGTTTTAACTGGTTGTCTCAGTCCTTATGCAGACACATGCTAAGGCTTTGATGTGGCCATCTCTTGACCTGTGTAACAGAGTGACCCGTTTACTCCATTCAGAGACACTTTCCTTCTTAAATTATATTTATCAAGGTAATGTGGGTTTGCAAAATATATATTGTATGTCTTAGGGGTATAGTTCACACCTCTGTAAATGTATGTTATCACACCACGCCTCCCCCCAGAGCCCCAATAATCCCTACCCTGGACCGTTGAGCCCTGTCCCTCATTTGCTTCCAACACCCCATCATCCCCCTCTGGTAGCCTCAGTTAGGCAGTCACATTTCCAGAATTTATTTTATTTTGTCTTTGTTGTTTTATTTCTTTATAATTCACACATGAGTGAAATAATCTGGTATTTGTTTTCCTTTTTGACTGATTTTGCATGATAAAAGCCCCTCCAGTCCCATCCATATTGTTGCAAATGGCAAGGTTTCATCTTTTTAACAACTGAGTAGTAGTCCATTTCTATGTATTCACTCACCTGTCATTTTTGTCACTTCTGTCATCTTTACTATCTTCAGTAAAGATCCTATCAGGTTGGTTTAGCAAGGACCCCTCCCCCCATCCCCACTCCTCATGTTTCCTCTTAGATATTCTTTGCCCACTGTCTCACCACTCTGCTCCTTGTATGTACACTGCTACCTGCTCCTACTGTATTTGGAGTTGAGCTTGGTTTCATACTGAGGTGTCTTTCCACCTGTTTCCTGAGTACGATCTGTTTTTCCTCTTTAAGTACCATCCAGCTCAGATTTATTGTCCATGACATTTACATTGAGAAAATGCAGACAAGATGTGTGCGTGTGTTCTCAATAGGTTGGAAATTAAAAACTTGATTGTGTATTTAAATATGTAAACATGTATTAGAGATTTCTTTTAGAAGGTCAGATATTCAGATCCTCTGTGGATCTGAGAGCATACTGTTTGCTAAAAATTGTTAAAATAAAAATAAATAAATAAATCAACCCATCTGCTGTATTTGTCATGCAAAACAGAAAAAGGTCTGAGTTGCATTGAATTTCACTAATGTAAGTCATTGTACTGGATTGGCTTGCGACAATAAAAGTTTAAAAATCTACTTTATCCCTTTGAAAGGCCAGTTGAGAATAGTTCTTGAATGTCATGGTGGTTGGAGGATGCAAAAGTGGGGTAAGACACGTGATGTGGGAGCAGGGTTTAGCCTGTCTCATCGCGTGCTGATGTGTGTGCTGTTGTATGGGCAGCCACCGAGACAAGACAGGCAAAGGCTGCCAATGTTGGAGAAGTCTGCAACTCATTTCTGCATTAGTGCTAAAAACAAAACAAGCCGACCAGTGGTATTTGTTAAATGTCAGCATTTGAAAAGAACAACAAAGACAGATTTTAGATTTTAGAGAAATTCTCAGAGTTCTAGAAGTAGCAATAAGGTACTACAGAACAATCTGTTTACTGAGACCAAGCATATAGATATTTGGGTCCTGTATTTTTCATTTACTATGTATGTGAAAGTATCAAAAATTTAAAAGGAAATGACGAAAAGTAAAATGTTGATCCCTTTTTCCCTAATATTTCATGATTTTATCTATAATGGGTGACAATAGCTACTATATATTGTTGGCTCAGAGATACAAAGTAACCCCATGGCAGACAGGTTTTGGGTCCTTGGGCTTCCCAAGGGGGTTGAATGAGAGGGAAAAAATAATTTGCATTCTGAAGCGAACTGAAAGCCCTGACTGCAGGTCTGCCGAGCTCTAAATTGTTTTATGTATATTTCCTGTCTCTACTGGTAGCTAGCTGAATGATCTCATGCAAAAAATTTAGAAATATTTGACTTTCTAAACACCAGAATCTCTACAATGCAGGTGGATCATGTTTGCTTCTCCAGATTGTTCTGAGATTTAGAAGTAGCATTTGAACAGGCTTAAGGAGTGCCTGGTACTACTAGCATTCAGCACAGGCTGAATCTCATTATTGTGACTCCCATCAGTGAGACACAAGACGAGAATGGATGGTAATACATGCACTTTATAAACACGAACTCTTCATTTGGTATATTCTGGAAATTTCTCTTGTTTTCTGAGGCTTTCCTAATTATTATCTAAAGCTTTTTTAAAAAATTCCTTGTTAAGAGAGGAGACTCAGTGAACTCCTTTGTACAGAAGATTAAAAATAAAAATTGTAAAATATGTTCCTATGAGCTTTGTGTGTGTGTGTGTGTGAATGTGTGCACGCACACGTGTGTGTGTGTGTGTGTGTGTGTATTGGGGAGGTGGGATCGGGCAGAGTTAGATGGGGCAGGGGAGTTCCGTGGACATAAAAAGTCAGGTAAACTCTAGATTAGTTATTTAATACTTACCAATGCTTCTCATGTGCCAGGCACTATTGTAAGTGCTTTATCAGTATTAGCATACTAATCCCACAAGGTGGAAGATATCATCTCCATTTTATCAATAAGAAAACAGAGAAGAACACAGCTCAAGGTCTTATAGTTTAGGAAGGCTCCTGTCTTCCCTGTTTGCTGGCTGTGTGAAAATGGCAGTTTTTTGAGGGGGAAGATGAATAGTAAAATGATAAGTTCCATTCATTGTCTAATAGTGTAATCTTGTCCCTGTAATCAGCCTTGAACACTTTTCACATGACAATAGGCATTTTAAAGTTCCAAGAAGGAGTCTGGTCCTCTGATTCTATAATTCTTGGCACTTACATCATTACAGAACCCACATTTTTTGCAAGCTATGAGACTTGTTTTCTCCATAATTCACAAATTTACTAACCTCACAAGGGAAGGAAATTTACATTTATTGAAGAGCTTCTAGATGCCAAGTGTAGTGCTGGGGGCTTTCTTCTTCACATGATAGGAAATAAGCACACAGCACAAATTCACCTAGAAAACAATGGGCTGTTTTTGTATTAGATGAGTGCAGGCTACAATGATATCCCATAGCTGTTGGATTGTCCCATCTACCGAAACTACTTATGGTTTCAGTCAAAATGAAATAGACTGTGTGTTAGGATCATGAACAGCAATCTCAAATTAGATCACTAATCATTTCTAAAGTGTGTGCTAATGTCACCATTGAGCTGAAGGTGCTTGCATGATATACAGGCCAGGGTTCCCAACTTCTTGGAGACAACCTCTACCTGTGAGCGCTAACAGAGGTCCTGCTAGTGGAGATCCCATCTTTTCCTTCCCTAACCCTCTCCTTAATTGACAAAGCAATGCTGATTGTGCTAGATGCCATCTTTAATTTTAGAAAGCAATGTTTTTATCTGCTGGAAATTTTAGTCTGAAGTCAAAAGAGAGAACTAATCAGACTGTAGTCATTAAATTTTCAGAAAGTAAAAGAAAAAAGACACATACGTTTTAAATTTATGAAATTTTCTTTTATAGCCATTTTGGCAGCTGTAAAATATCAAGGCATCCCTGGACTTGTGTGCTGGCTGATTTAAGATAACCTAGGCTGAACCTAGAGGCAGAAAATGGGGGGGGGGGAATGATGTATACCACTAGTCTTTGTTACTCCTCCAAAGCTAAATTACAACGAAGTCATTATCCTGTTCTAAACAAATACATTACTTTTATAACTAATTTGTATTTTGCATCTTCTGCTTCATTAAAAGTGGATGCTAGTAATTATGAGCAAATAAATCCCCAAATATTCCTAAATATATGTGCTAAATGTATGTCTTAGCATGCATCATTTATTTCTCTCTTTAAAACTGAAAATAATTTAAAGGAAGTTTTTGCTTGTTCTGTTTTTATATACATTGAAGTAGGTGTCCTTTAAATTTGATTGGATTGTGCTATACTTTTTATAGTATAGTACAACAACAGCTGGTACTACCATATCATGTTTTTAAGTAAATCTAAAAGATTGTTTAAAACCAATAAAATAACAATAACAGCAACAAACCCTGAAAATTTCAAAAGAACACAACACAGAAAGCTAAAGTGTTCTAGAATGTTTAAGTCCTTCCTTGGAAAACTTTTTCCTTTAAGAAATACTTTGCAATGCTAATATTTCAGTACTGAGCAGAGGCCAATTTTCCATGAAGCTCTATAACTTCAGGAAAACATTTTTACAAGAAAAAAAATTATAGAGAACTACAAGTCTCTGATATTTGATACAAAGCTTGCTATTCACCAACTTAATAAGTTAAAAGAAGGTTTATTCCTCGTTTTCTTTGGACACTCAGGGCCATGCATCAAGTTATTTTCTCCTGGCTTTACCATATTAGGGCAGAGTGGGCATCTGACCACGTTAGTAACGTATGTGCGTTTTATGAATTTATCCATTTTTTTTTTTTTGTTCTTCCTGTGCTGTCTCTTTGCTTTTCTACATACACTGGAGTTTCTGCTCAATGCTTATTATTTCGTGTCTTAGATGTGGCAAACAGAATTTAAGAAGGAAAATATGTCCTTTTGTCTGCCAGAAGACTAAGCATTAAGAGACATTTAGATGATGTTCATGAAATAAAAAGGGCAGAATTCAGAATTCCTTTTTGTATCTAACCAACAAATCTTGCACAATACTAGGAAAGCTTTTATATCTATCTAGAAAGGGTTTTCCCTGGGTTGTGGGAATAGGTTATTCAGAGTTTTTGAGGGTCAGGAAGACCAAGGTAAACGGCTGCATGTTATATCCATGACAAAGTGATCATCCCCAGCACATCAGTCTAGGGGCCGGTAGCAGCCTGGCAAAATCTGACTAGACACAATATTTCAAGGGAAATACTAAGGGACCATGAGGGACAGTGCAGAGGCCTACGGCTGTAAGGTGATGGCCCACAGACATGCCCCTTACTTTCCTTTGAGAGACTTACCCATGACCTCTGCCTAGGGGACAGGACAAATGTCCATCCTGTCACAGTGAGTGATGACATCTCAGCAGCTGATAGACTTTTGTCTAGAGAAAGTCAAATACCACATTCTTTCATTCATTTTCATTAACTCAATAAATGCTTATTGAACACCTCCTATATTGCTGGCTCTCTTAGAGGCACTAGGCCTAAAGAAAAGTGAGCTATTCCCCTTATGGTTGTTCATTCTCTTGGGGAAACCAACAATAAGGAGTAGATAATAATATAAAACATTTCATGTTATACTGACAGAAAACAGTGACTGGGAAAATAGGGAGGGAAGGGAAAAGCTTCTAAATATCACCTAACCAGAGAAAAGCCTGAATGGAAATGACATTTGAGTAGAGACTTCAGGGAAGAGAGGTTTGTGTCACAGGACAGTGCAGAGGATGAAACCAGAAGGTTCAGTGTGTGGGACCCTGAGCCTAAGTGTGGGGGCCTGTGGGAGGAGCAGAGAAGGTCTGGGCTCTGAGAATGGTAGTTGACCAGCAAGAGGATGAAACCTGTATTGGTGGGTTGCTAAGAGATTTGGGAATTCACTCAGGAACTTTAGGAAGTAGAAAGCACGGGGATGACATTTAATAGACCATTAAGGAGTGTGAATCTCCAGGATGAGTGTTTTCCAGGCACTGGCAGTGTTTACAATACACTTGAGTGACCAGGTAAGAGGCAGAAAGTAGGTCTTGAGACCCTTGGAGCCGAAGTTGACGCAGTCCGAGCGGCTGTGCTGCTTTGAGGCATGAGTGTGTATTCTGTGGCTGCATATTTCAAAGTGAGATATTTTAAAGGTCAAATAAGTACATGGTGCACGTTTTCAGGAAGGCTGTTTAGTAAAGTGTCACTATCTTTTCTGTTGTTAATATTTTTACAGTCTTTAAATTGGGCGACTCCAAAAGTTGGAAAGTAAAGACTCTGATTTTTCACCTTAGAATAAATCTCCAAGTCTATGGAAATAATTAAAAATATGCACTACTTTATTTCTTTCCTCTATTATTTTAATCATAAAGTGGAATCTATTATCTTATTCTTGTTCAAGGTCATTGAACAGTGGTGAGTTTCTGATACACTGTGTTATTATCTTTATCAATGTGTACATAACTAATGCTTTGATAGAATTCTTGGAGCATTAAGGATTAGCGTCCTTCCTTGTTTCACAATGTGATCCTCTAAGGGATAATACATAGAAAGGTATGTGCTGGAAAATCAGAGTGTAGCAATTATTAGTAATTTTTATCAGATCTAGTAGTAGTCTCAAATTCGGTCACCTGAATATTCAGGAATTTTGAATACTTAAGAATTATGATATATAGAAATCTCAAGTGTTTTATGTGAAAGTCAAGTTGTATTAAAATGGGGACAAGTATATAAAAATGGGAAATTTGGGGGAAGGCATATTTATTGGATTTGGTAGATACCCCAATTCCTGAATTGACAGATTATCAAAAATTCTCCATGACCTCCTCTTTATATGTCCATTTGTGAGAACTATCGATGTAGTCACCTACTGACTTACAATAACTAGTATAATGGAGAAATCATCTTGATGAGAACATATCCAATCAGTTATATTTCTATCTTAAAATGTGTAATTTTCTAGTATTTTATGGGGTCATTATCTTGGCCCATCCTGAGGACATCCTCTAGGATGGTTATCATTGTTTATTTTTGATTACCATTTAATCCCTAGCATATAAAGCAATGATAAGCAAACAATATACACTCAGTAAATTGGCAGGATTCTGCTGTTAATGATTGGAGTGACTCTGACTTTATTCTTTTGAGTATTGGGACGACTTTGCTGACGCAGAAATACCTCCATTGTTACTTCTGATGTTGGTTATAGAACAGGGTGTGGGGACCCACACGAAAGGTTAATTACTTATAACTCCTTAAGAACAACACCATTTGGTATAGATAGGCTCTAGTTCATTTCTGAATGTTTGATATGGAAAAAACCCAAATGCCCCCAAATAGATGTATCAAGAAGATGTGGTACACACACATACACTCACACACAATGGAATATTACTCAGCAATCAAAAAAAAAGATAAACTTATGCCATTTTCAGCAACATGAATGGAGCTGGAAGGGAAGATGCTCAGTGAAATAAGCCCGAAAGAAAAAGAAAAATATTGGGTGGTTTCACTAGTAGAAAGAATGTATGGGGAACCAAATAAAGGATCAGGGAAAAATAATTATAATAAACTTAAAAAAATTAACAGGCAGCTATAAATCAGAGACATTATACAGGGGAAGGGGAGGGAGAAGGATCAAAACAGGGGAGGGAAGAGCACAAGGATGCTCTGTAAATTGGTGGTGGGAATTTTATGGGATGACACCTGAGAGGAGAAAGCATACATTGTACTAAAAGGGAGAATGATATAAACTATACATAAAACAAAGAAAATATTTAAAGAAAAAAAATACCATTCTATGAGGCAAATAGAATGTAGTCAAACTGTCTAAGCTAATTAGTCTAGTGAAGTGAGCAGGCTTTGTGAGTTAATAGCATCAGAGTTTCATCTTTAGTTCAGCTGTGCATATCTAGATCAGTATACCCAGGAACCCAGACAAAAGTCATCTTTAAATCATTTGGGGCATATTTGGCTCCCTGGTACTCTTCTGCTTTGTTCTTATAGGTGACGTCCTGTCTATATGTTTTTTCCAATCTAATTCACTTTCATCACTTCAGTCATATCATTTGCCATCTAGATCACCCATGTAGACAAAAAGGTCAGCACTAAATCATTCATCTCCTCAGTAGCTGCCACAGCTCCTCACTTTGGTGGAGAAAAATCAGAGAAGTCAACTGGTGCCTCTCTGTAGCATGGCTTTTGGTGTTAGCCGCCCCTTCATGGCCTTCCGGTCTTCTCAGCCTACACTCTCTCCTATTTTTGTCAAAGCCACGTCTCAAACCTTCAGCTGAACCACTTCCCCTCTAAGTTTTAGAATGTGCTTTCATTTTCCAATTCTCCAAAGTAGAAGATTTTATCCTATTGGGAGCCCCCAAAGGGAACCCCTTGATCTACATATATCCAGAACAACAAGCATCTCTTTATTAATCCATCCTTTCTTTAAGGTCTTGTCGCTACATTTTCTTCAGCCTTCTCAGGCTCATTATTTCTCAAGTTGTTATTCTCTCCTGACTCCATATTATCCAGCATTTAAATATGCATATACAACCCCTTTCCTAGAATAAATTAAGTGGACTTCAGGGCCCTCCCTGGTGGTGCAGCGGGTTAAAGCACAACACTAAGAAGCTAAAGTCACTTTAGCATGAGTTTGATCCCCCACCCCAGAGGTGATCTACATAGTGCGGCAGACCTCTCCTGACCCACCCGCTGCTCCCCTCAGCAGTGTACATTGTCAATCTGTCTATTCTGCTCCCCACTCTGTCTCCAGTGAATCCTCTTACCGGCCCTGAACCTCTGGCCTGTACCCCAGATCTGTATGCATAAATAAATAAATAAATGGGCTTCATGTCTTCCTCCAAATATTGTGCTATTTTCATGACCTTAAATCATAAAATTATTTTCAAATCTACAATTGTCCATTGCTCTTCTTCCTTATTCATTGCTACAGCTACAAAAAGTTGACTTCTGTACTTTGCAAAACCACTGATTGCAACTACAGAGGACACTGCTTACTTTTTGTTTTTCTCATCTCATTAGTGGTTTGCTTTCTTCATGCTTGTTTTCTACTTTGTTTATGATTTTTGTTTGTTCCCATCGTCCACTCTCTTCCTCTATCCAAGATTAATAATTGGTGCTCTTAAAATCTTGCCCTGAATTCTCTTTTCTACTCTCTCAATAGGCTTATTCATTTCGAGACATTATTTATACTTAACAGCTCCTTTTTTCGAGACATTATTTATACTTAACAGCTCCTTTTTTTTTTTTCTAAAGATTTGTTCTATTTATTATGCATACAAGAATGGGGTCTAAGCCAGAGGTCCGGGGATGGAGGCTGGGGAGGTTGAGTTGATTCACTAGAGACAGAGTAGGGAGTAGAACAAGCAGATTTTACTGAAATACACTGCTGAGGGGAGCTTCAAGGGAGATGGGAGAGGTCTGCTGGGCCACGTAGGTCACTTCCTGGCAGGGATCATGCTGCGGTGGCTGGTGATAGCTCAGTAGTACTGAGACTTTAATCGCTGAATCACTACGGAGGCTCTTTACTAACAAATCCGCCAGTTTAGATCTTTATCTGGAAATTTCAGCTCTTGAGACAGATGCTAAAACCCCTGCTGTGGTTTATTTCTGCCTACAACCTTGCTTCTTGCTCTGTGACTCTGACTCTTCTTCCATCAAGTAGCTGAGTCTTTTTTTCCTCCAGTTGACCTTACACTGCCATTATGGTTTGCTTTAGCTTGTAGATTGTGATAGAAGTGATGCTGTGCAATTTTAAGACAGAGCTAAAGATGGCCTGTGTATTTAAACTCTTTCTCTTGGAACTTTTGATATGATCATGAAAACAGTCCTTGGTTGGCACCCTGGAAATTGAGAAATCCAGTGGAATAGTATACGGGGCAGTTAAATTTAGATATGTGTGTGTGTGTGTGCATGCATGCATGTATTCATGTATATATTCATACATATTTATATATATATATATATATATATATATATAAAACCCTTAACTTTCTCTAGACAAGAAAAGCCATCCAGCTGAGTGAGCCTAGACTAAATTGTTGATCTGCAGAATCATGGACTAAATAAACAATGATTTTAAGTTGCCAAGTTTGGGTCTGGTTTGTTATACAATATTTGCTAACTGCTACAGACCTAGAAATACTTAACAGTAATAGCTGGACATTTATTGGTTGGCATCCTACGTGTCTGTTCCTGTTTGTTTTAGTCCGCTGAAGCGGCTGTAGGAAAACACCAAAGACTGGGTAGTTTATAAACAACTGAAATGTATTTCTACTGTTCTGGACAAGGGACAGTCCTGCCTCTGGTGTCCGGTGAGAGCTCACTTTCTGGTTCGTAGACAAAGCCATCCATCCACCTGCATCCTGGCACTGCAGATGGGGTGAGGGAGCATTAATCCCACAGTCAAGTAAAGTAGTAATTTGATGATATCTCTCCATCCAATTTTTGCAATATTTCCCTTATGGTTGGAATTGAGAGTTTCGTCATCTTCCCCTCAGCCAGTTCCTTTCGCCTTTCCCTATAGCTCCTTTCCAGCTGCACCCAACAACTTGCTCTTTCTTTCCCACGCTTGGCTTTCATGATTCCACTTTGTTCTATACCATGCTCTCCTCTGCTGGGGCATTCTCCTCTCCATGCTGCTATCCTGCAGGACAGTCAGTGAGATTTTCCCTGAGAAGTATTCCCTTTCATGTCTTTTTCAAACATTGTTCTATTAAACTTGTTCCATACTCTTTTACTTATCGTCTTTAGTCTGGAAAGGAGTTCTGACTTAGATTTTTGTTTTGTTTTATTTATTTAGGCATACAGCATTGGGGTACAGGCCAGAGGAGCAGGGGCAGTGAGAGGCGTCACCAGAGACAGAGTGGGGAGCAGAATAGGCAGATCCACGAAGTACACTGCTGAGGAGAGCAGCGGGCGGTCAGGAGGGGCCTGCTGCACCACACTGGTCACCTCCAGGGATGCAACTTGTGTAGAAGTGGCCATTGATAGCTTCATAGTGCTGCACTTTAACCTGATGGACCACCAGGGAGGGCCCTCTGACTTAGTTTTTAATCTGGTTTTCAGTGTTTCATCCACTGATGCCAGGAACGAACAGGGTGCCTGGCATGGCAGGTAGTGGTAGATGCTCTCTCACCTGCATTTACCAATTCACTAGACTATAACAAGCCAATTTTCATCACATGGAGGGCTCAATAAACAAATGAAGCTCTTAAAAAATTGACAGAAAAATATGGCTTTACAGTATGGGAGAAATGATTGTGTCAATAAATCAACCCTGCACTTCTTCAAAACAAACTTTCCAAAAATGTTTACCTGTCTCATCCTTTTACTCAGAAATAAATGCACTCTGAAGCCAGATATAAGAATGTACCTAGCAGGGCTAGGGATGATTTTTAAATCTATCCTTGTCTTTGTAGAGGAGTAGTAAGAATTCTGAAATTGTAAGAAAATGAGTTCTCTGTGCTGAGTTCTTTGCTTCGTTGTCATTCTGTCCTCCTCTGGGAAAAACTCATGAAATTAAAGTTTGCAGTGTATTTTCTCAGTAAGTAGCTGAGGTTTCTTATATGAATCTTGTATCCTTTTCAGTCCCCAGATGTGTTAATATTTTTAAATAAAACATGGTCAAGTCAATTAATATTTTAAGTCTCTGCTTTCTCATAAAGTTTGTTTGCTAGGATTAAGAACAATGTAAATTGTTAGCACAGTGTCCTGAACTTTTAGCCACCAAAAATTAATACTTACTAATTTTATTATCACTGGGGAGGACATTTTCTTGTTTTCCTCGATCAGTACAGTCTCATCAGGGTTTTCACATATCATTACATATACTTCTGAATCATCATTTTCCTTGGCTACAGTAGACACTTTGAATTGGGTCCAAAATGTTTTAAATAATTTTCTTGGTTCACATATATTTATACCCAGTTGTTCACTGGTATAAATAACCCTGCAGAGAACATCTGTGTATATAAACTTTTGGCTAGAGTTCTGAATATTTCTTCAGGGTAGATTATTTGAAGATGAACTACTGAATGTAAGTATATAGACTTTGTATAGAAATTCCTTCTAGGAAATGTCTAATTTCTTCCTGGTATATTCAAACTAGGCTTTTCCCAATTATGGCATAAATTGGCATACTAGGCCCTTGGAGGGTCAGTGAAGAGACTGTATTTAAACCACTTTTTATTCAGGTAGTCGAAATCATATATTTTTGACATTTTAATATGCACATTTTATGCCAGTGACTCCAAACCCACGAAGCCCTGTGCCCTGGCTTCGCCCCACAACAGAACTGCTTTGCTTTGTGCTCTGCTCATTTCTTCTTGGTCTCCTTTTCTGTTCCTTCCTCCTCAGTCCCACAGCTTTGTCCTCAGAGACAGCCACTAAGCCACTTTTTTGTGTTATCTACATTCACTTTGCGAATGATCTCATTGGTTCTATGACCTGAAATAACATATTTATGTCAAATATTCCCAAATGGATATCGCCAGTCCAGATCTCCTCTCTTGAACTTTAGATCAACAAATCAATTTTCTGTTCGACATCTTCACTTAGTTGTCTTATCCAAATAAAATAGACATTGCAAACATGAAATAGTCCATACTGAGCTTCTAATCCTTCTTTATAAGCTCACTCATTTTTCACTCTTGCTGTTTGCTAATGGCAACTTATTTCTTCTAGTCTCCGATCCTAAATACTGGACTTCTAGTTCTTTTAAATCCTGTATTTAACTCACTAGCAAACCCTGCTAGCTCTTCCTTCAATATACTTGTGATCTGAGCACTCTGTAAGATCTTCATTGCTTCACTGTAAGACAGTTTCCCCTCCCTCTACCCTGCTTATGTTCTGCAGACCCTCTAGTGGCAGGTCAGCGCCCCTTGTCAAGTAGGCAATCAAGTCCGTACCTCAGTCCCTTTCCCTATTGGGTTCTCATGCTGAGAACCGCCCTACAGAAAAGTCCAGGTACAGGTGCCTGGCAAACAGGCACAGACCCAAACACCAGAAACCCACAGAATTATATAAATCAGCCCATCTCCAGGTGCCCCCATGGAAGCCTAGTTAATTCCACCCCTAAGCCATGTTTCCATTGCTTCCTACAGTCCCAGCTTGCTGCATTCTGGCCCCTCGTTGCAGCCCTTTATGTGACCCTACCCTGACTGCAGAGGTCCCTTAAGAGCTGTAAGGAACAGAGATGGCCTTGCATTGCATGTGCTTGGGTTATGCTTCTTCATCACAGAATCTTTAGCTCTGGATCATCAGCCCCAGTCCACATCATACTGCCTCTTAGCTTGTTGACCCTATTTTCTTTTTGAAAGGTTTATTTATTTATGCATATAGAGCTGGGGTACCGGCCAGCGGTGCAGGGGTGGTGAGAGGATTCACTAGAGACAGAGTGGGGAGCAGAACAGGCAGATTGACAAAGTACAGTGCTGAGGGGAGCCGTGGGGCGGGTCAGGAGAGGTCTGCCGCGCCATGTGGTCATCTCCGGGGCAGGCGGAAATCGAACTCATGCTGCAGTGGCTTTAGCTTCTTAGTGCTGTGCTTTAACCCGCTGCACCACCAGGGAGGACCCAACCATATCTTCTTTTGACTGATCTCTGCTTCTACCCCATCCACCTAGCATCCAAATTAACCCCTTTTAGTTAATCATCAGAATTGTCAGATCATTTCATTGCTTAGAATTTTTCATTGGTTTTCTGTCTCACAAGGGATCACACTTGACCTCATTTCTCTCTGTGATTCTGTCCCTAATCATTATTTTTTTCCCAGCCACACCGATATCTGTGTCAGTTTTTAAGCATGCAAGAATGTTCCCATGTGGGACATTGTACTCACTGTTCCCTCCAAAATACTCTTAGGTCATCACTCAAATGACCTTTCTTGATTAGCTACTTCACATCAGAAAGCCACTTCTCTAAAGTACTTTTCTGCATGGCACTTATATTTTAACTTGTTATATAAAGACATTTTTTAGATAGTTGTCTATCTTGCCCTATTAGAATATAGATACATGATAGCAGGTTTTTTTTTTTTTTTTTTTTTTTTAAATTTTTTTTTTTTTTTTTTTTTTTTTTTTTTTTTTGATGTATACAGAACTGGCATACAGGCCAGAGGTGCAGGAGCAGTGAGAGGATTCACGAGAAACAGAGCGGGGAAGCAGACCAGGCAATCGACAAAGTAGCAGGCAAGACAGGAGAGGTCTGCTGCACCATGTGGGTCACCTCCCTGCCCGGGGATCAAACTCATGCTGAAGTAGCTGAGGCTGGCCTCACAGTGCTGTGTTTTAACCTGCTGCACCACCAGGGTGGGCTTGGAATTTCCTCTTTAGTTCTGTGTTTTGTCTGGAAGGCATTCAGTGGAGAGCGAGAATTGGTCTCCACATGTCTTTCTGGTCTCTGCCTCTGACTTGGTAGACAACGTGGACCAGATGCTCAAATGCAGAATTCCTTCACTTCCCTTTCCATGACAAGGTGTTCTAGTCCATTTAGACCGCTGTGACAAACTATCATAGACTGTGTAGTTTATGAGCAGCAGAAATTTATTTCTCACAAGTCCAGAGGTTGAGAAGTCCCAGATCAAGGCACTGGCATACTCAGTGTCTGGTGAGGACCAACTTCCTGATTCACAGACATTAGTCTTTTTATTGTGTCCTCACGTAGTACATGGATTAAAGGAGGTTATAGGGGTAGTCGTGGGTACTAATGACATGAGGATACACGCTATGATTTAATCACTTCCCAAGGTTCCACTTTCAAATACCATCACGTTGGGGATTAGATGCCAAAGCATGAATTTTGAGGGGATGAAAGCATTTCGTCTGTATAATACATGGGCATTGTGACAGGACCCGCTAATAGGGATAATAATAGAATACAAATTTTACTATCCACTTAAATCAGTAGCTGGCACAAGGAAAACAGTGGGTGAGCATATATAAAATAAATAATTTGCTAAATTTCCAGCACATGAAACAGTACTTGTGAGCAAATGTTTTTGGAATGAATCCTCAAGATAGGTAGTAAATGCAAATCCCATTTTTGAGTTAGGGGCTTTGCCAGTGAATGTTTTGTTTGCTATTCTCAGGTGACTCTGCTATCACATTTCAAAGAGACATCTGCTTTGAGTTGCTTCATCAGCAGTGGGGGTCCTTGTGCAGATGCATTCTCTTTGCTGCTGGCAGGAGACACAGTCACAGGAGGGGTCGGATTGATAAAGGGCCAGACTCACCAGGGCTGTGGCATGGAGAAATACGTCATGTCTTTGGATGTTATTTGGACTTTAGCTCTGGTTTCAGACAAAGAGCTCTTCAACACCTTAGAATTTCCACAATAAGAAGATAAGGTTGTCTTTTGCCCTAGCAAGGAGATTCTGTGGCCCCTTAGCTTGCACCAAGATGGGGAGCTGGTACCAGAAAGACGAAAGCATGATTAGGAGTTGGAATTTCCAAAATACCCCCAGGATCTCCAGGGGAGAAAGGAGCTGGAGAATGAGTGGCCAGTGATTCAATCTGTCCTGCCTATGTAATCGAATTGCCTCAAAATCCCTAATTGGTGAGGTCCAGCGAGTGTCCGAGTAGAAGGTGAACACACTGAGATGTGGGGAGTTGGCACACCCAAAGGGGTATGGAAGCCCATGTCCATGCACCTTGCCCCACGCATCGCTTCCTTTGACTGTTCTGGGGTACATCCTCAGTGGCTGTTAGGAACATACATTGTAAACAAATTTGTTTTGATGTAAGTTGGACAACCTGCCGTGTACATACAGATGGCACTGAGGCAGCGCTGGTTCCCTGACAGGGTTTTATTATGCTAAACACACTCAACACACTGGGACGGGCCAACCTCAAGTCCTCCAAAGTAGCTCAGTCCAACCTGACAATATCTTAGCCACAGAGGCTGTTTGGAGCCGACCTGAGCTGTGTGAACTACTGGGAGCTTTTGCTCTCAACCCAGAGCAGAGCTCAAAGACGGTGCCCCGGTGCAGGGCCTCGATGTTCCTAGGAGGCCCAGCAGCCTGAGCGGGCCGTCTGCGGTGAGGGGGCGAGTGTGTGGCTGGAGAGCAGAGGGCCCAGAGGCAGACCCAGTGGTGAGGGGCCTGTTCAAGGTGCGCTAACCTGTGCTGAATCCTGGCGTTTCAATCCTGGCTGAACCTGTCACTCAGGGGTTTCTGCTCTTCCTTGATAAGCTATAGGTTGACTGTGGCCTTATCAGTCCCTGCAGCTGTGTCTCACAGCTGCTACTTGCTACATCAAGTCCCAAAGCAAAGTTATTTACATCCCATGCACCAATGTATATAAAAAAAAATGTTTACAATTTATGTTCCTAACAATAGCAAACTGGAGTAGTAACAAACTGTTCTTGCTGGGGTTCAGGTGATGGGTTCAGTGTGTAGGGTTCTTGGGTCCCTCTGAGAAAGAATTCAGCAGACATTACCGTATTTTGCAAACAGCAATTAGATACAGATACAGACATATATAAATAGCTTTTAAAATAAGACTCTAAAGCGTTACTCAACATGTCTGTTAGAATAATATAGTTTTTGGAGTCAGTGGGTCTGGAGTGTGGGGTTTTTGGGAAAGGTTTCACCAGAGCTTCCCTTTCTGGCGAGTTCCCAGGTGTTTTTCTCCAGGAGACAGAGATGTTAGTTATATTTAAAAGAGCAGTTTTATTAGCAAAAGAGCAGTTTTATTAGCAGAAGAGTAAAGGGTACTTGAATAGACACAAGCGGGCAGGAAGAGCCGCCAGGAAGGAGCAGGTTTGCTGAGAGAAACCTGCATGGTCACAGGCGGGAGGCTCTGAGGAAAGTGGCCTCTGCTGCAGGAGGTCAATGGAGGAAGGCCCGGCAGATGCAGGTCACGGTCAGGCAGGAGGCTGCTGCCCCGCAAGGGGAGAGAGACTGAAAAGAAGCACAGGTGGGCGGGATTGCTGCCCCTTTGTGGGAGCAGCTGTGAGGTTTTATTTAAATATTATTGATGCATACAGAACTGGGGTACAGACCAGAGATGCAGGGAGGTGAGGGGATTCACCAGAGACAGAGTGGGGAGCAGAGTGGGAAGATCAATGAAGTACACTGCTGAGGGGAAGAGAGGGGACCCAGGAGAGGTCTGCTGAGCCTTGTGCGTCAGCTTCCTGGCGGGGATCAGACGTATGCTGAAGTGGCTGCACCCACGTTCATAAGTGTGCTGTGCTTTAACCTGTTACATCACGAGGGAGGGCCTGGGAGCCTTAGGTTTTATCATCTTCTTTTGGTAAGGAGGGGCTCATTTCTGTGGATGGTTTGTTCCTTAATCTCCATAACTTTACCTGCAGGTCTGTGCTCCTGACACTCCCTACAGCCTTCTGACACCTGTCTGGCTGTTGAGCCTCCAGATCTGGACATTGTTGCCCCCAGGGGTCTTAGTTTCTCTAACAGGGCTAGCGGCCTACAGTAATACCTTCCACCCCTACCTTGTGTGAGCATGGCCCCAGTCTTGTGATGCCTCCTTTCCAGTTTTTCTATTCTTCTATCAAGACCATATATCAAAATGGAATAAAGCTAAGGCAGACATCTTTTAAAATTACATAGCTAAATGTTCTGAATAGACTTATTGTTGTGTTTTGGAATTTGATTTTTTAATTTTCATCCCTTAAGTTTAAAGTTTCTTCTTTTCTTTTCTTTTTCTTTTTTTTTTTTTTTTTTAAGACTCTGATAACTCTTTGCTTGAGAAAAGATAATGGTGTCATAGAGGTGGAGAGAAATGAGACTTGCAGGGAAAATGAGTAAGAAGACTAAAGAAGTAGCTTTCCTCCATGTAATTGCAATGGGGCCTGGTGTAAGGTGAAGGTGGGAGGTGAAAGGATTCATGAAAAAAGACAGGGAGCAGAAGAGGTGACTTCACTGAGATGCACTATAGGGAAGCAGCGGGTAGGGCAGCGGTCTGCTGCCCTGAGGGGCCGGAGGCTCTACTTATAGTCAAAGACTTGGTTCAGGTGGCTACCTCAGGTGCATCCTGATTGATGACCCAAATTTGCATAAGGGATCATCAGGTTAAGGGAGCATCAGCATCACCAAGTTCTCCTGGGCAGTCCCATCCCTCCCTTTACTCATTTAAGCCTCACCAGCCTGCCAGATGAGGAGTGGGGGCTTAGGTGTGCAATGCAGTATGCTAGGAGGAAAGGATGTCCTTGATAAAGCAGGTTTTGTGGACCCCACCCCCACCCCCACTCCAGACCAAAGAGATGAAGACACCAGCAACTACAAATCCCATCACCGCCGAAGGGAAAACTGCTGGGGCCAGAGGGTGGAGTTAAGCAGCCAGGTTTGGTATATAAGGAGCCCTGGGGGCCTCTGGTCGCTTGGTTTTCTCCAGCTTTCCGCGTGCTGTTGGGGTTCCAGCTCATCGGAACTGGTAGGGGATGCATTCTTCAATTTATCTCCCTCCCTTTCTCCCTCAGTTATTCATTTCTTCATGATCCCTCCGTCTGTAAATAAACCCCTTATTAACCTTTCTGTATGTCCCTGCGGTGGAGTCTTAAAAGCCCCTTTTAAGCATGCAGGTGAAGTGTCACGCTCAGGCAGCCCGTTCCGTTCTGGGGCTGCCCTCTAAACGACCATGCCAGTAACTTCTAGTTTCAATCTAGTTTCAAATGCTCATTTCCTAAATGTTCTTCCAGTTAGCTGTTTCTCTCTTTCTTGTGCTTTATCTTCTTAATGACTAAGTCCACATCTCTATTCTCCAATCAATGTCTCTTTCATAGGCAACAATAACCATAGCATGCTGAGTGTGATAACATACCACAAAGTGAAAGCTTTTAAGTATTTATTGGTTACATTAATCCTAGAACTTTGGAACAATTTTTAAATTTTTTTTTTACACCATTCGGTTTTCTATGATGTCTGCTCTCTCATCCTGGTTGTAGTCCCGTGGACTTCCCACCACCAGTTCATCCTGAACCATCACCATAGTCCCCTCCCGCCCCGTTTTGATCCTACTCCCCCTCCCCCCATACCGCCCTCTGCTGCAGAGTGTCTCCCGTTTATAGTTGTCTGTGGATTTTTATTTTTATTTTATGATAATTACTATTTTTTTCCCTGATCCGTTACATTCCTCCTAGAAGTACAGTCATCTTAACTTTAATTTAAGCTGAATCATTTTAACTTTATTGAGGAAGAACCCTGGGCTTCGGGTGTTGCGTAAGCACAGAGTGAGTCCCCCTTACTAAATACATGAATGGGCATCAGATGGCCTGGTAGCTCCCACTGTTGGTAGGACACTGGTCTCTTGACACATGTAAACTTGACATGTGCTCTTCGGGAAGCGCTTGGTGATGCAGGAATCCTGGTTCACATTTAACAAAGGGCAAAAAGCAATCACCAGCGGACTTCCTTTCTGTTCTAGCAGGAACTGAATGTTTTTATGCCTCGGAATGAGTCATCCCTCCCATTGCCAGGCCAGTTATCAGTTGTGGTTTTATGTCAAGGAAATGAGATTGACTGAAGCAATCTGTCTGGAGTAAATGAACTCCCACCCGGTGCCTCTGTAAAGCATCCTATCAGGTCATAAAGTAAAACAATAGAAGCCCCCTCTCCACGCTCCCTCCCCCTCCAGACACACCCCCTTCATTCACAGTTTATTGGACTCTAGCAGCTGGGGAGTCTCCTTCTGTACCCAAGCTCTGCTTTCTCTGGGTACAGCAGTATTCCTTTCTTACTCGTCCTACTACTGTTTAACCTGCTGAGATTGGATCTTGTTCAAATGACATATATTTTCCCAAGGAGATGACATCTAATTACAGTCTTTCAAAGGACACCACTTTACAAAAGGGATGCTTCATTATTTTTTGCAAGTCATTATTTTCTTTTTTTCCATGTGCTTTTGCTTGCTTGTTCAGTTTCTCACTTCAGGACATCCTGATGCAAACTTGAAAACATTCTAGAAAGAAAGAAACACGATGCAAGGTTCTGTGGCATTTAGAATAAAGCATGCTTCCCATTCTCTAGGCTCACAGCCAGACAGCAGCAGGAGAAATTTGCTTTATAGTCTGTCAAGGCTTGCTCTACAGTGAATGCCTTTGGAAAGAATTTTTTTTTAATTTATTTATGCAAACAGAACAGGGGTACAGGCCAGAGGTTACAGGGGTGGTGAGAGGATTCACCAGAGACAGAGTGGGAAGCAGAGCAGGCAGATCAATGAAGTACACTGCTGAGGGGAGCAGAAGGCAATATAGGAGAGGTCTGCTGCACCATGTGGGTCACCTCTAGGGCTGGGGATCAAACTCGCACTGAAGCAGCTGTGGCTAGCCTGCAGCGCTGCAACCTGACCTGTTGTGCCACCAGGGAAGGCCCTGGAAGGAAATCGAAACTGCAATTGTACAAAGAAAGCTGGGGAGAAAAATAGCCAGATGCTATTGTGCAACCCCAAAATGTTTGTAAAATTCACACATATAGAAATGTTAGGAGATCAAAGTTTGAAGTCTCTAAGTAGTATTTGTTGCAGCCTTTAAGAGTAACACAGACTAAAAAAGGAGGTCAAATCACATTTATCAAGACATATTGGCTTTTCTGAAGTGTATCTATACTAGAAGTCCAAATATATTTCCATGTGTCTTCAACGTAATAGCAATTCACACACAGTAATAAGCCCATCATTGGATAGATGGGTTTCCCACTTTGCTCAGAGTTGGAGTCTGTGGAATTCAATGATTTTCTCTTTTTGCCCCCTTTTTTGAAATTTCTCAAAACTATAGTTGTCCTACAGTTACTCAGAAATCAGACATGTAGATGGCATTTCTTAAAATCCACTGCCTAGATAAAGAAAATCAGGATCAGCTAAAACTCCTTGTTTGTATTCTTACCTGCCCTTCTGACATTCACGTGACACCCAGGCTAACACTGTCTGGGGATGAAATCTGGCTACCTGTAAATAGCAGCTAGAAAAGAGGTGATGGAACTGTGACTTCTGTTCTTCTATCCATTGTTGACATCTCCAAAGCACCAGCTGCACTAGTTCATCATGAGAATGTACTAGACTTGTGAGGCTGTGATCTTAACAGAGCAAGGTTCATGGCAGCCAAATGGCCTCCTGTATGACAGACATCTTCATAGTTTCTGCTGACTAATCAGGTGTTTTATCTGCTCTCTTGGAGAACTCTGAAATATTTCACTATACTTTCAATTATCCAAGGGGACTTTACATCAACATTCTCTTGCTGTCTGTTTAAATATTTGAGGCATTGTCTTTAGTTTTTTTTTTTTTTTTTTATTGAACCATGACATTACTTGCCCCCCACTGGGCCTGAGATCTAGTTCTGCTCTTTACTGATATTTGCCTGTACCCATGGTGCTGGGTTCATCATGCCTGGAGTCCCTCTTTGAATGCAAAGACCTTTGATTTTTTTTTTTTTAATTTAACTCAAATTTGCTGCTCTGTACTAACCACAGATGTCTCTGACATTTACTAAGTCATTAACTCTGAGGACTACTCAACGGATAAATATTAACATTAAAAAAAGATTCAGTCATTGTATTGTTAAGTGTCCTTGGAGACTGATTCTAAGGACAGTGTGTGGTGGTTTCCCCACACCCTGTAATTCTTGGATGCCCTCCACTCTAGACACTGGTGTCAAGTGCCAAGCAAGTCATACAGTTGTCTACCAGCTCCAGATGGAAGGTTTCCACAACCCCTCATCAGACCAGGTGTCCATCGTTAGCCCAGATTATCTCCTTTCCTTCTGACCTTCTAGGTGTAAATCAGGTTACCAGAACATCAGCTCAGGTTGGAGTAATTTTCTAGAGTGACTCACAAAGCGTAGGAAACTTGTTTACCCATTAGATCACCGATGTATTACAAAGCATTCTATATGATGAGGATTGACAGGTGGAAGAGATACATAGGGGAAAAGGCAGAGCTTCTGTGCACTTTCCAAATGTGCTATTCTAAATAATATTTGTTGCAACCTTTAGAAACATGTGCACTTAAAATGGACTAATTAACTTTCATCTTTATCAACAGCTAATGAAATCAAATTTTCACACACTCTCTTTAGAATCAGTCTGCTTCATCAACCTGGAAGCCCTGGGGACTGACCTGTTCTCTGGGGTTTTTATCAAGGCTTCATTAAGTAGACATGAATGATTAACTCGAAGGCCATTGGCAATTAAACTCAATCTCCAGTCCCTCCTCTTCTCTCTGGAGGTCAGTTATCTCAAAAAGTTACCTTTATTGATATAGCAAGAGACACCTTCATTACAATCAACACTTAAACAATTCCAAGACTTTTGGTGAAGTTGTGAGACAAAAACTGGATGAAGGTCCAATATGTATAAGAAATATTTTGGTTATCTGAATGACCTAATACATATATTTCCTATAATATATACATTTCCTATAAGTTACAATGTCAAAACCATTTACTTCAAGGGTAACATCTCATATGCTTAACTAGTAATTATGTCTATATTGACCAGAAGGAAATTGATGAATGTCATTTTCCATTTTATGGAGGAAAGAAAACTCTTTATTAGGAAGTGTTAACTATCAAGGTTACTCTAGAATTTACCACGTGCTTGTATTGTTTCTCTGGAGGAATGGACATGTGTAATTTGCTGCAAGGAATGGCTTGGATGGTAAGATGTTTCAAATATGCCGATGACCTGAGGTTGTGTTAGCAAAAGTCTGACTTTGTGGAGGTTAGAATGTGGGAACGAAGGTTTAGTCGTTGTAGAAGAGTTGGCCAGGTTTGAACAGCATTCACATGCGATTCAGTCATTACTGTGCCTAATGGCCGATTGGATTAGATGGTCTCTGCTTCAAACTTTCAAGTGCCTCTTCTGCTTTGATATATTCTCTGAGGTTCTATGGAGATCATTCAGGACTTTAACTCTTGCCTTGGCTACACTACAACCCTTTTTTCCTGACTTCTCTGCTGCAGTCAACCTACTTGTTGATAGTTATCTTGTCCCAGGTGTACTGTGTTGTCTCCTAATGATGATGATTCCCATCAAGATTGTAGAGGCAGAGAAGACATTTCCCCTACCCCTTTTGGCTCTTCTTGGATTGACTGAGCAATCAAATTACCATTGGGTTAAGCTGCAGAAAGAACTAAGTTAATTACCTATGTTTGAAAAATCTATATGGATATAAATTTAAATTAAATGGGAAAAAAAAAAAACAGTAGCTAAGGAATGGGATAGGGACTTGGGGCTTCAAGGAGAGACTCAGATGATAAAATACTCTGATCTTCTATAATCATGTTTGCCCTGCCATGTAGGTAGATTTCTCTGAAAGTTGTTTCTGGAAGTAATCCAAAATCTAGATAATACCCCCAGTTTTAATATTTACAGGTAATTAAGATACTTGTATGAAACTCCAGGGCCTCAGCTGACTTTAGCCTGCAATTATACACAGGCCAAGTTGGCAGGACTCGGGAAAACCTGTTCTGGGTATCCAGGGAGACTGTCCTTTTAAGACTACATTCAACATTACTTGCTCTATGAATGCTCTTTGACCTCTTCCATACAGAATGACTCTTCCCTCTCCCTGACATCAATGTACCAAGTACATATTTCTACCCTGTTCATACAATTTTTCATATAATTTTTGATCTAACATAGTTGTTTAAATGGCCTCTCCTGTACTATAATGCAAGCTGATCGAAAGCAACAACCTGTTTTTGCTTTTGCAGGTCTTGAGTCAAAAACACTGGTCTGCACAAGTCAGACATTTAGTAAATGTGTTTTAAATTTGGGGTGAATTCTCAATGGCCTATCAGGAGACTGATTATGAAAATAGTGGTTTAGAATATGGAAGCTATGAAGACACCCTGTCTACAGATTGGGTTAAGTTTATAGCTATTTTTAAAATGAATCATATGGTCGTCTCAGCTTGTTAACAGGGATTGCCCAGGCTCATTTCCATTGCACTATTGAAAGCGATGCACACGTTATTGGATATCTAAAATCACAGTTCTCACTTTTTCTCTTGTTAGGGAAAATTGCATGATTTGATTTAATTTTTTTCCCCTTTGGGCATCATTAAGACAATTCACACCATTTAAAAATTGCAGTTCTAAATTTACTCCATGATATCAAATTTTAATGAATATAACTCCAAAAGAGGTAAGATTTAAAGAAATTCTCAAGTTACATAGAACCATTGCTCAGTGAAGCCCCTGACTTGAATTCCCCACAGCTTCCAGCTCTTGCTTCCTGGTTCTGGCCTGTAAATATTTGTTGGTATTGAAAAATAGTTCAAGAAAGAAAAAAAAGAGTCCAAGACTGGGTAGGACACAGGGGAAGGATATTTGGACTTCACAACTTCTCACTTCAGCCATTATATGTAAATTAACTGAAGCACATGCCCCAAATTCCCAGAGAAATGGGTACAGTTTTTCCAGTTTGGGAAAAAGAAGATGGGATCGTAGGTATTCTTTTGGATATCGGTGGGATTCACACACCAAGACCAGAGACAGAGGCATGGGCTGAGCTGAAGCTCTGGGACTTAATCCATACTGATTTCAAATGGCATCTAAAATCCCCTTGTCTGATTGACATGAAATCAAAATTTGGGTTCTGGGGGGGCTCAGGTGGGAACCAAGCTGCTTTGGTCTCACACTAAGGCATTTTATGGTCTTCATTTTTTTTCTTTAGTTTATTTTTTAAAGCAAAAAAGAGGAACATCATCCATTATACTCTGACGCTTGCCCCTCTCGGTTCTATCCTGTCATTAACCTGCAGTCTGGACACTGCGAATGAAATTTATAACACATAAAATGTTTTGAAAACTAATGGTAGAAAGGCAACAAATATGTTTAAATACAAGGGCAAAACATTTAAGAAATTAAAACAAAATGGTCATTTATTGTTTTTAATATGTAGTCAAAGACAGCAGTATTACAGAAATTGCTCCCTTCCCCCCTTCGATAGTCCCCCAATTGTTGACTCTAATGAAATTGAGAAAACATGATTTAATAAAAAAAAAGTAATCAAGAGAGAGAACATAGGTAACATTTGGTCACCACCAACTTCCAGATCTTTAAAGATGAGTTTTGTCACTATGGCAGTTGATATATTGGCTTTCTTATGAAATATTTACTAGGAAAAAAATAAGATTTCCCATTTACTGTAAGCAGAACCAGAAAAATTACAGAAAAACTTGGTTTAAAAACAATGTGAAGTAAAGTGTGATGAATTATTGCAATCATCATGATCCCAGGTAAAAGATAGATGGCAAATTAATGAACTGTAAGGAAATACATTCAAACTCAGATAATTAATCTTATTGTGAAAATAGTCAAGAAACTTACAGAAGTATGTAGCATCTGAATGATTACATTTCAACCAAGGTCTCAGCTCCTGCGATCAGACACCATTAGCGACAATCCTTGTTGCATTTGCAGGTTCAGGTATGTGAAGAATAAAGTCACATGAAGTATGCATGTGCTATTTTGTCAGGGGTGACTGCAGCCTTGGTGTGTCTCACTGACATGGCAAAGGGAATAGGAATGATGCCCCAGGACTGGAGTCAATTCAAAATGCTGTTTTACAAACCTTACACTAGTTTTGGAAGACCACTGCAAAATTACCCTTCACCTGAAAAGACATGTCCTTGATTTGATGTGCTGTGTGGGTTTTGGAAAACAGTGGGAAGCAGATCTCAATATGCTGTACTTACCCACATGTTCTTTCCTTTTGCTTGGGGTGGACTGGGTCTGATTGTCCCCAGTGTTCCCGTAGCTGCACCGCAGTGAGCTTTGTGATTTTGACAAAGGGCACAATTATACCCGCTTTGAAATGCATTTACAAATATTCTGCATGCTGGTGCAACTGGCATAAAACACAGACAGCCCCTCGGGTGCCCAAGTTCTCCTTTCACACTTCAACATTTCAAATGACTACAAGCAGAATTACCAGAAACAGCAGTAAATTCCTGGCACTGGAGGTTCCCATGATCCCAGCTGGCAGGCAAAAAGGACCGTCTTTTTTTCCCCTGAAAATAATGTACTTCCCAGGCACCGTCCAAATTCCTCAAATGAGAGATTTGTTTTGACCAACATATAAAAAGACTTTCCCCTTCTCAGGTCCTGATAGTCGCTTAAAATATACACAAAATTCACTTAATTAATTTCCCTAAAGTGATATTTAACACTTCTGAAGTAGGAAGCTCTGGTTTCTCTTAATGGTATTTTCAGAGTTCCCTGGTGAAGGATACTTAATTTGACTTTTTATTGTCTAGCCACAAATAGGACAATCTCAGTATGTTTTTGTTCAAAATTTGAAATGGTGGCTTAGACTTGAACCCAGTGTCGTGCTAGAGTCTGTGTCCTGAGAGAGACAGACCTCACAGAGATCCAGCTCTCTGTCTCTAGGTGAAAGTGCCCTTTCTTTCCCTTTCAGCAGGGAAATTATTTTTATTTCATTTAGTGCCTGTGTGTGGTTGGCTGTTTTGTGGTCTCTGGCATAAGGGAAACAAAGAGCATGGTTTTGCCTTGTAAATGAAGGGGGATAAATGGAAAGTCTCTTTTTGGTCGATAATGGACAGAAGTAATTCAATTTCCTAGACCAGGGGCCTCAGTGATCTTAAGATTAGTGCCAGAAAGGGAGGAAGATGGCAGCATTGTAGACTAATCGGGAATACCCCTGATTTTTACCTCCAGAACATGTTTCTTAGCATAAATTTCAGGATCTGTGCTCCAGTATCTGAATGACCTAAATGTGACCTGATTCTCATTGACTTTTTATTTGCACATAGCTCTGAGGAAGTTGAAAACTACTTGACAGTGTATCTGGGCTTTATTTCTTTTCCATGAATCACACCCAACCACCCACAAGCAGGTTTATATGGCTCTCCACTTAGCAAATTTCTAAAATTAATTTCATGTTCTGTATCTATTCAATAGGCACAAATGGTTTCTAGTTTTAGATTAGTAGGTGATATTTTGATCATGAATATGTCTATTCATAGAGACATGCAAGGAGAAGACTTTAAAAACTGACACTCCAGTGGAAATGAAAAAAATTCAGATTTTTAAGTGAATTAAGATGATATATCACTGTCTGCCAAATCCATTTTTTAACTATTACATTAGGAGAGTATTTTTTTTTTTTTGGTAATTCTCAAATGTTAATAAACCTTAGAAATTAGAAAAAGATGAGTAACAACATATGATTTACATTTTTTCCCCCAACCTTTTTATTTTGGGTTTAAAGTAACAATCTTTCAGTGTCCACAGTATTTTGGAAAATCACTTCTAGTAACAAATTTTGAGCATTTTATTCCTTTAGATATAATTTGGTCCTTTAGAAATAATTTGGTCCTTTAGAAAAAGGTATCATTGATTTCTCAGTAATACATCATTTCTGGTAACCGACTGAAAATCACTCGGCTAATAATTTCCCTCTGCAAAAATTTCTGAAACCTTTGTGCACTGGATGGCTTAAAAGTTACATCAGACAACAAATGTATGTGTTAAAATTTAAGTTGAAGTTAGATCAGCTGATGATGTAAAGTAACACTGTCTGAATTGACAGTGGGAGAAGAATCACGTGCACACTTGATGGTCACCTAAATTGGAGTTTTCTGACTCCATGATTGTCTTGAGCATTCATTTCAGGTGTGCTTGTCAATATCTTACAGCCTGAGACTTCACAATCAAGGCTTACAGTTGTGTATTCATAGTTGCAACAAGTGGTAAATAATTATGAATGCTTTCAGTGTCCGAGATGATCTTCTAGCAAGGAATAAAGGGTGGTCTGAGATTCCAGTTGGATTTTGTTGTTACTCCTGGCAATATCTGGAAAGGGTTGTCTATTGCATAAGTTCATCAAGTTTTGTAATTGGTACAAAACATATACAAGTACAAACTGATAGGACTCAGTTATCCACACGACCTCACTAACCTGAGAGGAAAATTGACATAAGGTACATCAAACAAGTAGAAACTTGGGTTTGATAAACTTAAACATTTCATTATTGAAATTTCCAGTTTTCAATTACTTAGGGCAGTCAGATATTTTTGTGAAGAGCGTCAATTAAAAAAAAAATCACTATCAGAATTAGAAAACTCATCCAGATGTACTTAAAATTATATATGCTGAATTCCAACTTCTATGCATATTTTGAAGGCAGTGATGAAAGGACTGTATTTGTAGATGAATGAAATGACCAAAACAAGACTCCTCAAAGCAAAATCGCTGATACTGAAGTTGACGCGAAGTCTCCAGATTGACGCAACGCAACAACCCTCCTCCCCCACAGCAGTAAAGCACATTTGCCAAAATGCTTTACCTAAAGCTCCAAAAAGTCAGTTCACAAATGTTCAGACATAATCTTTGAATCTTCTCCCAATAAATTTGTAAAACTGAGACTTGAAGAAATAGATAATGTTGAATATGTAGTCGGACTAACAAATTTTGCAGTCCTTTTTAATTCAAAGAGTTTATGATTCTGAGTTTCATAAAGACTTTTATGATGAAGGTTAAGGGACCAGAGAAACAGACTTGCTTCTCTTGTTAATGATATATTTTACACACTAGATAATCTAGTCATTTTCCCATTTTCCCAGGGTCATAATTGGGTATGTGAAAGTATATGGCCTACTGGCAGAGCACCAGGCTTGGAATCTGCACAAAATTTACAGTGCATGGGCCAGTCCCAGACCCCTCACTTCCAACCAAGCCTCATGATGCCCAACTTTCACGAGTGCTAAGGTTGAGGACACCTGAGATATGAGATACTCTAATAAAAGACAAACAGCCACATACAGGTAAAGTGCAAATGCTTCTTTGATGCACTGGTATGAAGAGCTTCAAAAACCACAACAGAAATATTGGTGCAAGAAGTGAACTATTAACTGGTCAGAAAGATTTCAAGTGACTTGGAAAGTTGTCTAGGGTCAGGGACAACTAAGGATGAATAACCTTAATAAATGAACAGAGCATATGAACTGGAGCAAACAGCATGGATGTGCAGTGATGTGTCAGAGTTCAGAAACAGTCTTCAGGCAAATACTTAATAGTTCCCTATATAGAACAGAACATTGGAATTGTAAATTGGCTAAAGGAATACTGATCCCACCTACTGGCAATGTGTTTTGAAGATTTCACTGTATTATGATTATAGTTGACATGCCTGATCTCTGACTATAAACCACAAGATCTAGCGAAGGATCTTGGTTCCAGGAGGTACTCATTAAATATTTAAGTGAATTGAGTGGGTGAATGAATGAACACATAAAGGGATGAATCAAAGTGCTTTATAAATGTAAAGTGCTTTACAAATACATAATGTGATATGTGTATATAACAGGTAAGGCTACAGACTTATAAAATTTGCTAAGAAAGTTTTGGGAGAAAATGTTAAAATGGTTTTAAAAAGCAAATAAAAGTTGTGGTTATATGTGTAGTGAGGAAATATATTATGAAGACATGTTTTCTGGTGCATTGGAAGAAATGAAGGAAGGCAGAATAATTATAAATGGCAAAAGCTAATATTGCTAACTTGGGATCATATACTGGGGTAAAGGAAGAGAGATACAAACCCCAATAAAGACTTTGTAGTAGCTAGAGGTTTACATCACTGGTTGTATAAAAATGACATCATTGTTAATACAGCAATACATAGATTGGTCCAATGTTCATTAGTAGAAGACAGAACAGTCAGTGCAGCAGAAAAATTAGACTTAAATGGTTTGTGCCTTCTTAGCTGCTTGTTCATCCATACATGCTAACAAAGCAGTGTAGGCAATGAAAATTGAAAGAAAATTTACCAGTGGGAATTTTAAGTTCAATACCTGGTTCTGACTCTGGGAAAAAATCGCTATCTTTTTTTTTGGGGGGGGGTTGAGGGGGCTCAATATTTTTTAAAGATTTATTTATTGTGTAGAAGAACTGGGACATAGGCCAGAGGTGCAGGGGACAGGGGTGAGAGGAGTCACCAGAGACAGTGGGGAGCAGAACAGGCAGATTTATGAAGTACACTGCTGAGGGGAGCAATGGGCAAGACAGAGTTCTGCTGCGCCATGTGGGTCAGCTCCTTGGCTCTGGGGATTGAAATCAGGCCATGGTGGCATAGCTAGGGTATAGCAGTAAGACTTAACCCCCAGGCCACCAAAGAGACCCTGGGGCAGGCCTCAGTTTCCTATTCTGTATGATGAAAAGGGTTTATTAGATGCTTCCTAAGAATCTAACATGGATACAGATACCGAAGGATGGGGGTGCAGTGAGCAGGAGGGAAAAAGCAAGTACAGTCGTCAGGAATTAGCAAGGCATGTCTTAGAAAAATATCTGAAAACTGCCCAAGGAAATAAAAAGGGAAATAACATTTCATAGGAGAAAGAAACCATACCCATAGGGTTCTTTTTACCTTAAGTTAATCGAATTTAAATATTAATTCTTATCATGGAATGGAAGTAATCTTGAACTGAGCATGTGTTCTAGCAAAGCTTTTTCTCAAATGAGCAACAGACTCTGGGGGCATTATCAACTTTATACTCCTTCAAAATGAAGAAATAGCATAAAATTTTTATTTTTGCCAATAACCAATAGATCTGAGAATTATCTGCATATGATAATATAACTATTTAAAATTTTATTCCTTTTATATAATCTGTACTTGCAAACTTTTACATATGAAGTTTCATATATTTTTAGATGGCATTTGTGTCATATCTGTGTTATGTGGATAAAATAGGTATTGAGAATCATTTGAGTACTTTATTCTGATTAGCTCGTGGGCCTGCCTTTGCTGTAAAGAGTAAGTTGAGAAATCAGGATAACCTAGAGAGGCCACATGACTACAGTATAGAGAACTGAACCAGTTGGAAAGCTGCACGCAGAAGACATGGCCATGAGAGAACAGAGAATTGGCAAATGTCAGGTATAGAAAATATTAAGGTGAAAAAAAATTAAGTATTTCTGCTTTGTGTTTTAAAATACTTTCTTTGGTATTTTTTCAAGAAATTAGAATCTGTGGAATTTTCTTCCTCTGAATGCATTTTGTGGTGTTCTGGATCAATGAATGTGCTTTGTGTGTGTTAAAGTGACATTCAATTTTAAGTCTGTACATCTGTACATTTAGTAAATCTGCATGATAATAATCTTGCAGGGGAGACAGGACAAACACTTTTATTTTCCAAAATTGCAAACTGAGATTCATGGAGGTTAAAGCTATTTTCCCAGTAACATAGTGGGAAACTCAGAGTAGAGTCAGCTAATATTCTTTGCATTGCTCAGTGCTACCTCTCTGTGATAAAAAGTCACCAGATATATCCAAGAATGACCAAATTTTTTTTTTCCCTCTTCCTCCTCCTTATTCAAGGAGCGGGAATTAGAAAGACCTAGAACTCTGTGTGACAGAACTTTTTCTGATGATAGGAATGTTTTGCATTGTTCAATATATGAAGCTCAAATGTAATTGGCTAATATGGCTGAAGAAATACATTTTTATTTCATTTAATTTATATAGTAACATTTGGCAAATGACTATCATAATGGACAACACAGACCTACACGCTACATGTGAGAGAGATTAGAAATTGCCCTAGGAATCTCAAACTAAAATAATAATTGGGGTATAAATTAAACATTATAATTGAGCTTGAGATTTCAATTTGTTAGTATAACTTTAATTCCAAAGCATTCGTAAGTAAACCAATATTGTGCTTCTGCTGGACTTAATATATTTTTCTTTTTAGTATTTTTAATGAATCACTGAGGATTATTTTTATAAATAATGAAGATGAATTAACAAAATCCCTTTGTAGCACCATTTAGCTGATTTCTCCGGATGTGCATTATTTTAAATTTTAAAATTGTTACTGTTATCCTCTAGTCATTGTGTCCTTTTTGATATGTAGAGTTTACTCTGAATCTCCAGTAATTTTGTGCAGGTCTAGTCATCTTTTGTAGTAAATGGGTACCAAAACCGAATCATAAGTATGAAGCAGAGTGGAAGTTTCATTAAAGTAAGGATTCAGCCTGATAGTCCCGTTCCCAGTTGATGATTGCTACAGAATAGGAATGTCTAACCACCTTGTTTTATTAGGAATGTTTTCCTCAAGTCAGTAGGCTTTTTCTTTCCAAAAGTTTTCCCTATTACTTAGTGCTTTGCTTCATTGGACAGTTCAGAGTTTCATGTTTGCTTTAATAGCATTGCCAATTCTTTTGAATCAAAAATGAAAAATGAGCTCTGAAAGGCCTAAAGAGAACATGCTACTCCAAAGAATTGTGTAAGGAGTTGGATATATATATACACACAGGTTTTTTTATACTATGTCAATCAGCCGCTATTGGAAGTCACAGCGACCATGAAAGTAGCATCTTATCCTAAAAGGAATCGTCTGTGTTTATGCTTTTGTAGAATACCAGTTGCACCAGTTACATTGGCAAGTCATTTGGTTATTGGCATCTGCATAAATGTACTCCACAAGAAATAAGGTGGACTAGTTCATGTAAACTGAACCTAGCTGCAGGAGAGATTGTCATCACATCCTTCAATTACTTTGCTCGTCAATTTCTTTGTAGTTACTATGTCGGTTCAGAAAACAATTACTACCCTCATCAGGTACTTAAAAATATAAAGCAAAATATAAATGATGGAAAATGACACTAGTTTGGTGAAAATGTCCTTTTACGTAGACACTTGGAAAGATGTTGATCTGTTAGTAAAATGCTGCTTAGGAGAAATCTCTGCTTCTTGATACCTGAATCTGCAAATGTTGGATACTACACCCTACCCGAACCAACAGCTTTTTCTGGCACGGGATGTAAGCTGTATGGGTCGAGATGTTGATGGAGTTGTACACACAGTACCTGTATTGAACCTTTAGGAGCTTGGTATATATTTATGTGGGTGTCATGTTCCTCCTCAAGGGATGCCTCTCCTTTTATGGGGAAGTTTCAAAATCTGAATTGTGATTACAGGTCAAATAACAGGTCCTTCCTAAGGAGATTTTTGCATCTGGATTATTTAGCTAGGAAGGGGTTGATATGAATGAATGTGGCTCAAATTGGCAGGAAAATGATTGGCCCTGCAACTAATTGAACCAATTTTTCTAAGTGACATAAAAATATTCTAATATTAAGGATTATTTTACAACTCTATGGAAATATGCTGTAATGCATCTGCATTTGTTTTGTCTTGATGACAAAATGCACTCAGAATCACAAGAGCCTGCCTTGTGTTAGTTATAAACAAAAATATATTTATATATATATTTATGTAACTACTATGTGCTTTAAAGAAAATTACTGTATGATTCAGCAGGGTTCTTTCATTCTTTTTATCGCCAGGGGTATGCTGACTTGAATGGCTTCTTGGGCAGGAATCAACAATGAAACAGGCCTTTAGTACTGAAATAGCAAAAAGTTAAAAAACAAAACCAAAAACACCTGTTTAGAATCTCTTGCTTCTTTTTCTTCTAAAACAATTTAGAACTCTTCACATTGTTTGTGTTTCCTCAGCCAGGAGCAACCGTGGCTTCATTGGACTTCACAGTTGGAAAATAGAGGCAATTCTTAAAAAAAAAAGTTTTATTTGAAGGTGGGGGAGCTGAAAACCTCATCTGTCTGCCATTCCTGCTTTCCTCATCCTTCCCTAAAAGTTTGGAAATTTGGTCACAGGTCATTAACATTCCTTAAGAGGGAAGAGCAAGGCATAGTTCAAACTTCCAGTACAAATAAAAGAGCCATCCATCCATAAAGTAATGAACTTGTTTGAATAAGTGGATTTAGACCAGAAAAACAAAATCCTGCCACAAATCTGGTGAAGAGAGAGAATTTCTTATTTTTGAGTTGTTTTTGCTTCTGCAGGAGCTATTTGTCTCAGCAATCTTATTTGTCATTGCTCTTTTGAGAAGGGTTCAGGCTTTGGAACACAGTTATCTTTATTATATCAGACAAGAATTTGAACAAAGGTATAGATCCCTATGAACTCAAGCTTTGGGATTTTTCTCCCGATCCCTTTACAACCCTGCACCTAAGCCAATAGCATTATAATTTTGCCATACTTCTGATAAGTCCCCAGGAGATGTTCTGAATATAGATGTCATTCCACTAGATAATTCTATGTTCAGTGGTAAATGGTATCTTGTATAAATTTTAGTTTTTCTTTTCCCCTTCCTGGACTGGGCTCAGGAAATCTCGTCTCCTTCATACTAGAGCAGCTTAGGGCTCTTGTGAGAGAGACAGAGAGAGAGAGAGAGAGAGAATGTATGTGTGTATGTGTGTGTGTGTTTGTCTCTCTGTATGTGTTTGTCTTAAAGGTATAGGCAAAATTTAGTCTTAACACCTGTAAGCCAGCACTGGTGCTGTTCTGTCCTAGAAATTTTAGCACTGCTCTGATACAATAAAACCTTCTTTCTCTCCAACTGGTTCGACTTCAGCATAGGCAGGATGGCCAGAACCTCTTCGAAACTTCATTGCTGGCCATCTGCTTGGGCGTCTCTAAAACAGAAAACACAGAAATAATGAATAGCAGAATGATGGTCATATCATCTGAAAAATATATTTGCCAAATATGTAAGATTAACTTCTGAGTTAAAATCAGTACCACATTAAAATATCTCTTATCACCATAGTCAGAATTATAGGCCCTCAAAGACCACACCCATGGCATTATCAGCTCCTGGCTGGGAGTCTATTTGCACACCTACCCCCTTGGATCAAGGGCTCATCAAAGATGAGAGCTATGCATGGTGTGTTTTTATATCTAAAAGTTTCTGTAAGCAAAAGTGAACTGTATAAACAAGTTTTCTTAATAGACAATCACTGACACTTTCTCTTCCCTAGGATTTAATATCACCACTTCATTTTATTCATTAATTCAATCAAAAGCATAAGGCCATAAGGTTCTGCACAATTCTTAGAAATGTGTTTTGAATTTGGTGCTAGACTTGTTAGCAAATACACTAAAAGAAAAATCAGTTAAGAAATTATTTATTAAGCTAATATTTCCCATATGATTTATTTTGTGCCTGAAAATGAACAGATGCCATGCCCTGAAAACTGAATTCAACATCAGAGTACATGGGTGATTTCAAGTCTGAGTAAACAATTTGCAGATGTAGAAACTAGTCCTAAAATACCGGTTATTTATATTGACAAATGGAGTAAATAATCTTCCCAGGACTCCGTCCACCAAACAAACCTTCTTGTGATTTACAAATAAAAGTGCTTGAAGTGAATTGTTATTCACGGTTAATCCATTTATCAGCATGCTAAAATCTTGGAGTAAGATAATATTGAAGTTATTTGATTTCTAAATTTACCCTTAGAGTTGTAAAGTAAAAAGTATTAAATATAAGTGCAGATCGAATGGTATTCGGCAACATTTTAGACTTGCCAATTACTTTGTGCCATTAATTATTTATAACGATAAGAAGAGTCTTCCCATCAGGTTGGAATGACTATAAGCAATACTTTCTGGAACAACACCAATCAATGTAATTATATTCTGCCTACTATTAATGTTACATATTGTCTATATAACATTATCTGAGCAAAATACTTTATACTTACTAGATGAGTAAGTTGTATGAGGTAAGTGAAATTGAATCAGCCTACTTTGCCAAAGAAAAAGATGAGAGGGCTGAATACAAAATGGTATGTCTTCATGGGAACTAAAAATGAGCATCAATGGAAATAATAGTATTTCTAGGGAGATGGACACAGTAATTCATGGTCACTCTTGTTTGGGGAAAAAGCCGATATGTTGTCAAGTTCACTATTTCTAACCCTATTTCTGGTTTAAGTTTGATTAAAACTGGATTTCTCAAACCAAAACTACCTTACCCTTCTCTCAGTCAATGGCACCATTAAGTCTATGTTCTAATTTCCACCTTTGCAAGGTCTGCCTGGCCTGGGGGCCCAGATGGCTAGGCCAGCTGATGAACTAGCATGGATTTTCAACACAAGTCATTGTTCTCTTGGTGATGCTTCATTACTTAGGAGCTCAGATGGAGAGAAGTTACAAACATGCTTTGAGTGTTATATTTTATTCTGCATCCATTTCATGCTTTGTCCTAGACAATGTATATACCTGAACTTTATTAAGATGCAAAACTCAACACTTATCATTTGCACAAAGTTGTAAAAGTAGTCAATGGCAGAATAGAGAGCTAAAATGAAATCTCTTTCCAGAGATAATACCTCCCATTATACAAATGAGGGTCAGGAGAGGGCTGCTGTGCCATGTGGGTCACCTCCGGGGTGGGGATCGAACTCATGCTGAAATGGCTTTAGCTTCTTAGTGCTGTTTTTAACCTGTTGCACCACCGAGAGGGCCCTCAACCTACAGTTTTTCAGAGATTCCTTGTATGTGAAAACACTGGGAGTGTTTCTGTGACTTAAGGAATGAGGGAATGTTTAGTTCTCATAGGACAGTCTTGAAGGTTGTTGCTATAAACAGATAATAGGACCATCTCCCCAGTTGACAAAGGGCTCTAGAAAGCTGGCATCATGGCTGGTTCTGCCACAGAGGTCAATGGCTTCACAACCTGGCATTTCTTCCTTGAGGCGTAGACATTACCAAATCTGTATTCGTTTTAAAATGGTTAATTCAAATTGTTACTGGAACTGAAGGGGGTCAAAAGGTCACTTGCTAACAGAGCAGGATGTATGCTGAAAACTGCAAACTTCAAGCCAGACTGTAATGTTAATTCATTACAGAGATTCAGGATGTAATGCTTTAAAATGTTACTGGGTGCAATGCGTGGGTGATCTTTAATTTCATTTCTGAGAATTATTTATGTGATTAATCACATTCAGAAGTAAATGTTCACATGGCTGTGTTGGCTGGGGTGGGTTTTGCAGCCTGTGTTCTTTCTAATTACTCCTTCAGTAGTATTAATTGAATGGTCTATCCAGAACTGTCTCAATGGTCTGTGGCAACACAATTAGCTAAAATATCCCCAAACAAACTTGCAGGGTATCCTCACTTATCAGTGTACATGGTTTTGCTGCTGAAGGCTTCTCTCACAGCTTGGAAGCAACAGAAAGTGCTTTTATTGGGGTAGATGAGCCCTTGAAAGGATGTTTCTAGGCATAAGTGTGAAAGAAAAAGGATGGATTTTGATATTTCAGGCCCAGTGAGAAAATACTTGCAGTGCACAATGGCAATCAACAAACAGTCGTTCCAAAATTTCTGGTGGTCTGTGTCATTTTCATTGGAGATGAGAGGAAAGAGGATGAGCTAGTGACAACAGACAAAATCGCAGTCCTGTCTCTTCCCAGCACAGGGCTTAGCAAAGTTACATGTGTGCTTGGTCCTTCAGTTTCCCCATCTGGAAAATGGACTATGTATTTTTTTTTTCTTTAAGATTCATTTATTTATGCATACAGAACTGGAGTACAGGCCAGAAGTGCAGGAATGGTCAGAGGATTCACCAGAATCACAGTGGGGAGCAGAACAGGCAGATCATTGAAGTACATTGCTGAGGGGAGCAGCTGGTGAGGCTACCACACCATGTGGGTCACCTCCCTGGCCAGGGAATTGAACTGGCAGTGAAGTGGTTGCGGTGAGCTTCATGGTGCTGCACTTTAGCCTGTTGCACCACCAGAGTGGGCCTAGGTATTGTTTTCTAAACTTTTCTTTTTTTGATTACAAAACAAAACAAAAAAAGCCTCAGTCACAGATCCTCTGCTCTCATGCAGTGTTAATTTGGAATCCTGAAGAACATTTCACAGAGCTGGTTTCCCTCACACAGGGAGCCCCAAGGGAGACTGTAGGTCCTATACCTTCTCAGGGCAGATTTTTGTAATCTGTAGCATAAATTGGTGTGGCTCAAGCCTGACTGTACATACAAATCACAAGAGATCTTTTGAAATGCAGTCTGAGCCAGTGGGGCGGGGTGTCTATGAGGGTGTATTTCCAGCAAGGTCCCAGCTGAAGCTGACATTGCCGACCCATATAACACAATTTGAATAACAAGAGTAAAGGCCCGCTAAAGTCTCCGCAAACAGGTGCATACTGTAAAAGTAGGTGGCGAAAGAAAAAATACTGAACTTTGATCTTCTCAGTGTTTCTGGTGGCTCCTCCTGAACACTGATGGGGTATTCCTAACAACTCAGTAAATTTTTCTATACTGGGCTTTGAAAAAGTTTGCCTCTTCAGGAAAAGTGAGGTTTATTTTTTCATACTGCTAAATACTGTCAAATATGAATTGCAGATAAAGAACAAGGAGCTTTGCAAAATTATACTTCATGGGACATGCTCTTACTAAAATACAAAAATAAATAAATAATCTATGTCCTGTATTTCATTTAGCAACCCTATCTATAAGGAAGCACAAGAATTTGGGCTCTGGCCAGTGAAACTTGAACCTAATTAACACAAACTCCTTTGCCTGTGCTGCTTTGCTTCATGAATGACAGGTTATTTTTTCCTTAAAATATTTGCTTTTATTATCTTCTGGTGATGCTTAGAATTCCAGCAATACACTTGTATGTAACAAAGCCTGGGTGTCTCTTTAAACATTTTCTATTCGTACTGGTTTGGCTGTTTTCTCAGATGGAATTTGTTTTATTACCTTACAGTTGTCTCTTCTCCAGCCTTCAACTGCTGTTTGCCATTGGCAGTGGCTTTTACTCTAGAACAATCCTGTAAGCTGATCCTGAGAATTACTTAATATCAGCACAGTTGGACATGTCCAAGATGAAAAATGTACCTAAAACTTAGATAACAGCTATATTCTGGGATTAAAAAATATTATTCATGTGATTTTAAGAAAGTGAAAACATTCTTAAAAACATTAAGTGATTGTCCAGTGACTACTAAGCTACATACTCTTTACTACATGAACAAAAAATAATCACAGGTTAGTGGTGCTCATATTTCACTAAAAATGATCACACCTAAAATTTATTTAATGTAATATCACTTCAATAAAAGTATTTAAGTGATTTATTTTAAAATAAAAAAAAGTATTGAAGTATTTAAACATAAAAAAGGACTGTGGTCTAGGCCTACCTTAGTCAACTGATTCAAAATCTCATTATTAAAATTTCCTAGGATCAGTCAGATGCACAAAGAGGGCTGAGATCCTCTGTCTGAAACCTCATTTCTCTTGATTCCAAATCTCATCCCAAGTGCCCCACCCGGTATATGCCTGTGGTATTCCTCTAGCCTCAAATGCAACTTCTTCATCTTTGTCTCACACACTCTTAACATTAGTTCCATTATATATGGATAGATGGATTTCTGTCTACAGATTAGAAGTTACTTTTCATTCTCCTGTGTTGTCTCAGGAATTTACTGAATTCTTCCTCTATCTTGATACATTTTCACACACACATTTTTGTCTGTGTGGCTGCATGCATGTAGCTTATGTGTATATATTCCATTCTACATCTACGTCTTTGGGGTCATAGCCTATCATAGCCTGGTCAGCTCTGAAATAGCTACAATGGCATCAAGAAGGTATTTGGCATCTGGAGTAGGCCCTTTCTGTAATATTGGCATCCTTTGTTAAATGTTATTTTCAGTTGTTATAAAAGGACACAAAAATACTGACCAGAAAGGAAGTGCAGACAGTGAAAAGCCTTCCTGCTAGCAACTTTATAGACAGAACTTGCCAGCGAAAAAAAAAAAAATAAAATAAAAAGATAAATATTAACCATAGAAAAAAAGGAAAACAGAATGAATAAACTGGGGAAAAAGAGACACTGGAAGGAATATTACTTATTGAACTCTATAAGGTTCAGAGAATGATTTTTGAGACAACTGAAGTGACTCAGTTTCTGTTTGTCTTTACAACCACACTGCTGTTACATATTTTGAAAGTGCTATTGTAACACCGGTATATGTAGAACGGCAAACTAACTGAACAAACAAACAGTGCAGGGGACTCCAGACTCTGGAGAACTTATGTTCCAAAGGAATGAAAAGAATGCGTGCGACCAGGCTGTGAAGAGTTCCGTGTATAACTGGGAGTTCTCTGAATTAACTTCTGTATAGAAGACCATGTTTACTAAATGATAGATTGTGCTCCAGCTATGTTTACATAGACATTATGTTGTTAATAGCCAAACAAAGCTGTCAACTCTTTAGAACAGAGATCAGCAAAAATCTGTAACAATTTAGAATTTCTGGTAAGTAGTGATAAGATGCCAAGCTTAATATGGTTTTATTGTACTTTTGCCATTCTCTACAGACAATGCACCCCCTTATTACCCAAACCTGTGGTGGACTGCTCTCTGTTCTATCCTTGGGTCCTCACAGTTCTATCTAGCAACATGTTATATGCCAGGAGACTCACTCTATGTATTGTGTTGATGTGCACGTATTTTTTTTTCTATAGTTCATGTTCCACTGAGGACATGACATCCAGCTTTCTGAGTGACACGTTATCCTGATTTTTTTTTTTCTTTTGACTTTAACCCATATGGTTCCCTTTGTTGCTCCAAATAGGAATAACTGGTAACAGTGACTATGAGCGCATTCATGCGGGAATAACAGTGTGTAGCAGCCAACAAAATTACTCCATGTACCTATACAGAAAACAACGCTAAACTAAAGGCAGTTATAATGTATTTAGGGAAAATGACATCTTCGCATATAAAGTTTGAACAGGACCTCACTAATAGTACAGTCTAAAAACAATGAGATGTTTGATTTCTCAGCATAAAGTCAAGTATCCACTGAAAGTATCTGATAATACATGCTCTAAATTTTGAAGAAAGACATTCACTTGTGCTCAAACCATTAGAGAGGGCTTTGTAGACAGACTGGATAGAGACAAAGGCTGCAAGACAACTCATCATCATTGTAAGTGGTGGAGGTGGAGCAGGATTCTGAGAATGTGCCCCTGGCGCCTACTCTGAATTCCTGATCCTGCCTTTCACTGACTTCCTGGGATGGTATATTCCCTTGTGTTCCCTGCTTATCCTCTTTTATTTGTCCCAAAATATTAATATGCCTAAGATTTAGTTTTGAGCATTTGTATCTCTCCTCCCCATAGTGTTTTTTCTGTTTTTCCCTGTTGTAGCTTTCAAATTTTCTCATCTGATTTTCCTTAACCCTGTCACATTCCTTCAGCTCTTCTTTTTTGGAGAGGCCCAGTGGTGAATTGGCTATCAGTTCAAATCAAACATCCTTGAAATCCATTCCCTCTTTCCTTCCCTAAACTAACTTTGCCTTCGATCTTGCTAGTTCTGTTAGGAAATCTAATCCCTAGTTTGTAGATTTTGTATTGTGATTCTTTCCTCTTTATCCCATCTATTCAATGAAAAGGTCAGCCTAATCAGAGATTTAGAAATTGCTACATTGCTTGGATCTTGTCATCTTATCTACAAAACAGGGATAAAATAATGATTGTTGACTGACCTTAGTGGAGAATTGTGAGTGAGAATCAAAGATAATTGATTAAAAGAGCTTTCAGATACAGAACTTTAGATGAGGTGAAGTTCACTTGGGGCTCTGAATCAGTCACTTTACACTCATTCTTTCAATGCCCAAACTCAGCGTTCACCTGTCACTTCACAGTTCTCCTTCGGGCCCTCTCACCCTTCAAGTTTTCTCCAGGCAGCTTCCCTATCACCATTTGCAACTTAAGCTTCATCATTATTTTGATTCTCACTAAAGGATAAAGTCAGATTTCATAGTTTGTAAAAGTCTGTCACATCTAATTTCTGTCTACATTAAAGTCATTCCTAGTCCTTGACCACAGGTTAAATAAGTGGATTCCTCTTTCATTTTATTTTTAATTGCTATTTTTTTTATTGGAGAAACCCTGAATTATAACATTGTTTCAGGTGTATATTATTGAGAATTAACATGTGTACATACATTTTCACCTCTAAAGGTGACATTCTATCCTTCATCCCTTTGATTTGGCATTTGTAAAATTATCTCTTCCACATGAATTGTCATCTCTTTTCCTCCTTTGTGTATAAGCTGTTGTCTAAAGCTCTTAAGAATCTACTCAACAATTATCTCACTAATGAAGTTTCCCCTCATTAATCTCCTCTTTCCTGGGGATTTTATAGTACTAGGCTGTATCATTTATTCAACACTGATCATAACTTTTTTAAGTTTCCTTTAATTATTATTGAATTCATGTTATTTTGGCCTTGCATGTTTTTTATGTTCTACTTCTCCACATACATAGTAGGTCAGGAAGTATGTGTACCCATAGGATGACCATGTGATTACTATATCAGGATACTCGATAGCAGTGAATAGCAGAACTATTAATAATCATAGCAGACACCGACAGAAATAGGGCTGGTCCTAGGAAAACTGGGATGGGAGTTTACGTAGTTACAGCTCTCTGTTCTTGGGACAAGCACCATGTTAGCTGGTAGAGAGGGAGCTCTAGCCTTGTTTTTTCATGATTCAACTTGAAAAGTTTCCAGTCTTCTTTGATACTAACCTTAGTTCATAACATCACATTGATACAGCTTTTGGCAGTATCTCTTGACTTTATGAAGCTCACTGCTACAAGAGGCTGTTCTTAAATAGTCATAATTTGCTCTAGCTAGGCAGCTTATGGGAGGGAAAAGTAATTTGCAGTAGGTGTGAAAAAGGTCAGTTCAGTGTTGCAAAGTGACTTGGTTAAAAGACAAGATACAGCTGCTCTGGTCATAAATGCTCTAATAAAAGTGAATGTGAATCAGTGCTGCTCTATCACAATAAGACTGACTGTGTTTGGCAAGAGGTAGTTCTCATAAAGTTACTTGTATCTGGGACATCAATGTGTTTTTAAGTGAGGTCAAAGAAAAGTTGGCAAGTTCAGCTCTAATTAGCAGTGACCTTAGGAGTGGTAAATATAAGCTATTTTCTGCCCTAAAGGGATTGTGTGCTTTAATCCTCATTTAATCACAAGATTAGGAAGCAACCCTATAGAATGAATTATGCCATGTATTCATTTGGTGATTAAAAGTAATGCTAATTAATCAAATGAGTATAAAAATAGAACTATAATATTTTAATACAAGTTAAATTAGTGTATGTTTAAGTGACATCAAAGTTTGAGAAAAAATGTATAAAGGAGCAAAATTTACATATTTATGAAGCTACTACATTTTTTAATTTGTGAAATTGAATATATTTTGTCATTTTGGATACATAGTATCTTGGGTCACATCAATTCAGTGATTGAAATACAAAATAATTATGAGCTTCAACAGCAATAGTATAGCAGGAAAATATAAATTAAGAATTATGTTCTGTAGAAGAGTAAATGAAGTTCTACAGATGTGTTTATCATATTTTCATACATTGTTATAAGGGACTAATACCAATGCTTAATTCTTACTTAGGGCTTCCAGCATTATTCATTACTGTTATTCAGAGATTCATGTAATTTCCACAAAATCTAGTTGATAGTACAAAACATTCATCCTATGATGAAGCACTAATAATCATCGTCATGATCTAATGAGAACCAGGTTGTAGTCATGGAAATAACACCAACACTTTAAAAATGAAAAAAGAAAAATTAGGCAATAAAAACCTAGCTGTCCAAGATACATCAATTAGAACTTATAAAATGACTGCTACTATTCCACAAACAATGGTATTGCACTCAGCAGTTAATATTATGACTTATGAATTACTTAGTTCACTTACTCTTTTATCTTTCTTTCATTTTGAGTAACATCATTTGCCAGAGCAAAAAGGACAGGGTGAAAGAAATAATGGATCCCTCCAATAAATACAAGAAAGTAGGGAGAGGAGATAAATGAATATGCCAATGGGTACTGGAACATATATAAGTTTTGGCTGAATCTATGACTGTTTAAAACGAGTGCTTTCCTTGCTCTGTTTCCATCAAATACTAAGGCTCTAGATGCATCACAGCCTACCTCTTACTCATGTTCTCATGTACAAGATGAAGTTAAAAAAAAAATTACTGATACTGTACTTAGTATGTACCTGTGACCTCCATCAGCCATAACAACTGATAAATATGTGCCAATAATTTTTAAAAAGGGGAATATTTTTGTCAGCAACACTATGTATTAATACTGTGAGTCATACATAATCTTCCAATAAGATTTATATTAAAAATGTCAAAATGGAGGTATCTGGAGACTCTTCAGGGGCAAGAGAAAAGCAAATATAAACAAAAGGGATTATATCAAACTAAGAAGCTTTTGCACATCAAAATAAACTACCAGAAAAACAAAAAAGACACCCTAGTAAATGGCAGACAGTATTTGCATATCATATATATGACAGAGCTGATAGCCAAATATATAAAGAACTTATGCAACCCAAGAAAAAGAAATCAACAATAAAAAAAAATGGACAGAAGAACTAACTAGACATTTCTCCAAAGGAGACGCATAGGTGGTTTGGAGATGCATGAAAGATGTTCTTTATCAGTTTTAAGGGAAATACAAATCAAAACCACAAAATACCATCTCAGAATTTCTTTAAGTAAGCAAGCAACATAAAAATTGTGAATTACTGCATTTGATTTTTTCCTTCAATGTCCTACTTGCTTTCATTTTGAGATTGTATTTACTAAAGTTTCACTTGGATAATTTTAGATGTCACTGTTCATTCAGGAAATATTTACTAAGTATTGTGCTGGTCCTTGGAGATAAAAAAAATGAAACAGATGTGTTGTGTCCTGGAGTTCCATTATCATTATTGAAACTCATCAAGAAGTAAAATCAACTAATAGAAGGAAGAAAGACTTCCTGATTTTCTTTTAAGCTCAGTTCCTTGAAAGAACTAATCGGTTCATTCCACCTATTAACCAGAGTTAGCAGGGAAAGAAATCTAAATTCACTTACTATCATTTTTCCTTCAAAATATCTATGCAAGGATAACTATTGACATAGTCAGTGTTTATGAAAAAAAATATTTGAGTAAATGACTTTCTAGTTAAAATGTACATATTATAAATAGCTGAAATTAGAGAACATAGCACTAGAACTAATATTCTGACTATACTGCTTTACTATATAATGCAAGAAGTTTTAATTTTGCATTGAAAATTGAGAAAAAAATTTAATCATCAGTGAAATCAGCAAAATCTATTGCAAATTAGAAGCACCTTTGTGTAGCACTTCTAGTAGAAAAATAAGCATGATTATTTTCTTAACTTATAAATATCTTTATTTCAAATTTTAATTTTTTTAAGATCACAAGTTAACTCCAGTACTACTTAGAAGGTAAAACGTAATATTTATTTTCATTCTTTTGTATTTCAGCCAGAAAATTTGCTATGTGTACTTGATAGAAAAATAATCTTTTCAATTATTGTGTAGCAATAATTACTGATAAATTTTCTATTGTCTGCCTCCCTATAAAGAAATACAAGTTTTTATTTTCAAAGTATTGTTATCAAAATGACAAGTTGGTACTGTAAGTTGAATACTGATTTTTTAAGAGGTAAAAGAAGGAAAATACTGGGTATCTAAGATTTGTATCATATATTAAAAATGGCACAATCAGGCATATAGATACCCAAGTGAATCGTTGACCTTAGAACTATTACTTATTTGATTATTTCACCCATTAAAAGGTTTCCTGTTAAGACTCATTCTGTCTGTCGTTTATGTCATGATCATATGTGCTATTCAAAACTGCAAGTTAGGGAAAGATAATTAAGATGGATTTAGAGCAGATAACTCAGGGAAGTATAGAATGTTTATCCAGTATTTCTAATATGGCTTTCTAATGAAGGAAAGAAGTCATTAAGTTAGAAACACTTTTAGTTTTGGGAATTTCAAAATAAGTTAGGGCCCTCCCTGGAGGCGCAGCGGGTTAAAGCGCAGCACTGAGAGGCTTAAGCCACTTCCGCATGAGTTCGATCCCCACCTGCCCTGAAGGAGATCTACATGGCGTGGCAGACCTCTCCTGACCCGCCCGCTGCTCCCCTCAGCAGTGTACTTGGTTGATCTGCCTGTTCTGCTCCCCACTCTGTCTCTGGTGAATCCTCTCACCCTCTGCATCTCTGGCCTGTACCCCAGTTCTGTATGAATAAATGAATAAATCTTTAAAAAATAAATAAAAATAAGTTAGCCAGAAGAATTCAAGTCAACATGTACAAACAAAATATTTGGTGATGACACATGTAAGGGAATCACGAGAAACAGACCTGCCATCTCAAAAATAGTCATTTATGTATGTGAATGGCAGTCTAGAGCCTTTGGACAGAAAAGGCTAGAAAACCATCACATACAGTATCTTTTTAAAAGCAAACCCGTTTTACCTATATTTTCCTATAATTCAGGAAAGCTGCCATCTAATAAAAATTTCCATTTTGCCTAATCTTTCCTCCATCCTAACAGTTCATCAAAAGTGAATACCACCATTTGCCTCCTGAGAATTAAAACTAAGAAATATTTTGTTTCACTGAGTCACTTTTCCTTTTGAGTTTTCTTTACAACTAAAGTAAAATTAAGGGACACCTAAAGGACAAATCTTAGTTATCAAAAAAAAAAGCAACTATTTCAGACAAAATAAGATTCTTGGGTCTATAAAATGACCTCCCTATTTACTGTATAGGTTAGTCATCAGATCATGCCTTCCTTACTCCCAAGTGCTATTCATCTAGCAGCTGCAAAGCAGGATGCCAAACTTTTAGTAAACACTTTTTTTTTCTCCCCCAGCAGCAGCCTTTGAATAGCTGCCTGGCTGCCTTCCCCTGGCTGCTTTCCTGGGAGCACTAGTGATTGCCAGGAAAAGTTGAGGGCCACAGCTGCCTGTCTCTCTTTAATCATATTCTCCATGGGTCCTTGTTAGCCACAAATAGTTCTTGGGCCGGGGAATCCCCTGAGTGGAGAATTGCTCAAAAGACTGTTGCTGCACCCAGAGTGTCCCAGCTCTGCCCACACAGCCAGGCTGACAGGCCTGCGTTCAAGTCTCTTCTCGGGAAGTGAGCGGCACATAAGGTGGTTTCTCATCTGCACTGGGCTTGACTCCGACAATGGTGTAGAAGGGAACCAGCCTACTTAGGTTCTAGAAACAGAGTTCAGTTAGTTCACATTATCTGGACCCTATCATTTGTAGAACTGTGCAACTGGGGTGCAAGGGTACACAGAATTTCAAAAGCACAAAGAATTGTCTTCTGGAATGCTGACTTTGGTGAAAAATTAAGTGCAATTATAAAATTTTATAATTTATAAAATTATAAAACATTGAAAAAATTATAAAACATGTTCATGTCTAGATTATAGAGAATACAAAGGTCATACACATTTTTTAGGTAAAAATAGAAACCCTAAGGAAATATTATAAAATCCTGGGTTTTCTTTTCATTTTGACATCAATGATTTTGCTGATAGAAAAACATGCTTAGATAAAAGGTAGATATTGTGGTAACCTAGCAATAATTATGAATTATTTTTTTCATGGAAGTAGTATTGGTTTATAATATCGTATACGATTCAGAGCTATAGGAATGCAACTCTTCCGGTGTATCTTTTTTTTTCTAAGACTGATTTATTTATGCCTACAAGAATTGGCATACAGGCCAGAGATGTATGTGTGTGTTTGGGGGGTGGGAAGAGAGCATTCACCAGAGACAGAGTGGGGAGCAGAACAGGAAGATCTATGAAGTACACTGCTGAGAGCAACGGGCAAGACAGGAGAGGTCTGCCATGCTATGTGGGTCATCTTCCTGGCTGGGGATCTAACTTGCTCTGTAGTGGCTGTGCAGAGCTTCACAGTGCTGCACTCCAACCCCTTGTGCCACCAAGGAGGGCCCTTCAGGTGTGTTTCAACCACCCCCTTCACAAAGCACCTGGAGTCCCCACCAGAATCCACTGTGCCCTCTCCCTGCTTTGTTTTCCACCCTCACCCTTCTTCACTGGTAACCTTAGACTTGTTTACTTTTTTTATTTTCAACTTATTTAACTATCATTGATTAAAACCTTGTTAATGTTTTGACTGTACAGAATTTCTCCCTCAGCTGTGGTCACTTCCCACTCTCCCACCACCACAGCATATATGAAAATCAAGTCAAAATGCATAAAAGACCTTGATGTAAGACCTGAAACCATAAAATGTAGAGAAGAAAACAGAACATAGAACATTTCCATGACATAAACTTCAGAAATACCTTTGTGGCTTCATTCTGAACAGCGAGAAAAAAAAAAAAAAAAAAAAGACTAGAAACAGCCAGGACTTCTGCACAGTAAAGGCAGTAGCCTCAAACTGAAAGTCAGATTTCTAGAGTTGCTTTTGCTTTGGTTTTGTCTGACCCTTCATTTTGTTTCTCTAGGTCCCACCAAAAAAAAAAAAAAACCAATGGTCCTTGTACTTTTCCTTCTGGCTTATTTTGCTTAGTAGAATTTTAAAACATGATAGGAACAATGACTGATATTTAAACATATATGTCCACCTTTTATTCTGAAAATTGTGTAACTTAATGCAAATTAGTATGTACAATTTAAGAATGGCACTTTTTCTTGAGGAAAATTTACTGTTTTGGAAAGTAGTAGTCATTTGTTTAGTAAACATTTTTAAGAGTTCTAGCAAAAGTCGTAAATGAGCAAATGATATCGCAAACATTAGCAGCAGCGTCCCATTTACTACCAAATTGCAAGATTATGCACAAAGATTTGCAAACTGTTAATGTCTAATATTTTACTGCTCAAAAATGACATCTCCTTCAAACTTTTATGAAGACTATCTCTTTCGTAACACTAAACATTTACCACAATCCATAACAACTTTAAAATTTATCACCTGTGTGCACACTAGAATGTAAGAGCCCCAAGGGCAAGGGCTGTCCTTGCCCACCTTGATCTTAGCCTTTGGGTTTCTGTAACATAATTAGAGTGATGGATGCACATAGGGGCTTTGGCAGCTGTCTTATTCCTCAAGCTTCCAATTTCTTACTCTTCCCAAAGCTATAAACTGCTTGGTTTTCTAATTTCAAAAAATAAGGAAGAATCAATTGTCTTTCTAATCCCTTCTTCCTGTAGAAAAACCTTTATAAGCCATCATTAATCCTTTTTGTTAATAAACATTATTTATATATATATATATATATATATATATATATATATGTCTAAAAATCAATCATTTAAAATACTAAGGGAAATCAAGAGCAGTGTCCAAGAACTCTTTTAAGATTGTTAGTATATATTTTTGTAGTACACATAGAAACTTTTCAGGAGAATTTTTCCTATATAGTCACCACTTTACCACATTATTTTGTTGAGATAATGTAACATTTTGTTGAATTCAATTAATATTTTATGCATTCTATTTAAAACTGATTTGGTAGTATTCAATTGTACAAACATTTGTTTCTGTAAGCCATAGTCATATAGCAATACATTTGCTGCAAGTCCCAGCACCTATGCCTAGAAAAGTTCAGCAAGCATTAAATTTAATGTTGCACCTAAGATATACTGAATTCTTCCAAAAAAGATAAAACTTTTAATCAACTTTGATAAAACTGCAAAGGATCATGTGCTTATATGATAATCATTCTCTATTTTGTTTCAAGAAAACAAAGTTGTTTGCTTAAGATTTTGAAACATGTTTTTCTTACATAGTATGATAAATTTTAGCCAACATTAGATAGCTTTTTAAAAGTGACCACGAAAAGCCAGACAGAAAAGTAAAAAATGAAAGTGACTCAGTAAAAAGTTAAAGACAGTGCTCAGTGTAAGACTTGAAGAGGTTTGTGAAGAAATAGTAACGTAACTTACTGAGAAATGGAATATTCTGCCTAGATTTGCTTGATATAAAACAGATTATGCCTAATTTTTTCACTAAGGTAATCACCCCAAAAGACAGTTCTCTGCTCTTCTGTAATTCTGGGCATCTCTGGCACCACCGAATTTGCAGAGTTGTAGATCTGATAAATTTAAAGCAATGAGACCTCTGTTTCTGGGACCTAAGTAGGATGTGTGCCTTCTCCCGACTAAGTCTGGAAAATGGAACTCTTGTATCTGATCATGCAAATGAGAAATGGGCATAAAGGCTCAATGAAACGTTTACTTAAACAATGATTTGCTTTACTGTTTAGCACTCCTGACCCTCCTACTTCTCTATTGATAGTCATTTAATTTAGTCACTTCCACTGGGCCCTCCATAGAAGGATGTATTTCTAGATTTTAACTCCCATATTAGCTCATTACCTTTCTACAAAGAAGACATTTAAAAGCTAAAGTCCATGCACACTGTGTATGTGGAAGAATGCTTACAAACAAGAAGCATAATAGCTGCTGTATATTTTCTGTAAGAACAAAATACTGTAAATGGCCACTATCAATACTATCATCACTAAAATTAGACAAGAAAAGCTACAGAAGTCACTGTGTATCTCTGGTATTTTTGTTTCTTTCCTTTCAGTTGGAAATATTTTCTAAGTACAGAGGTATTCAATAATTTCACATTTGGTGAATAAAGAAATCCCTTTACACACAGAAAGGTAGTGCAGCACAGCCGAGCCTTGGTTCAAAGCTTCAGCACAAATTGAATAAAAGCATGATGTTGACAAATCTTAAATTCTGTTTTTCAGTTTATTCATCCATGACATGGATATCACTTCAGTACTTCAAAAATCGTTGGAGATTAAATGAGGTAATACATGTAAATCATTTCAATACTTGTGAATTTCATCAATGTTCACCATTACCAGTACTGTGTATGAACACGAAAGGGAAAGGGCCCCAATGTGATTGAGTTTCGGAAGCCTGCTATGTCTACTGAAGGGCAAAGTCATTAAATTTCCTCATAGTGCACAGAGAGTCTAACACAGGACTAATCCTGACAAGTGTTTACAGCAATTTGGACTTCAATGTGAAATGGGTAGGACACATATGTTTTTTATGTCACTGAAGCATTTTATGGATGTGTGACACAGCTTAATGGGTAGTGTGTGATGCACTTTATACTGGATGCAGTCAGTCTGTGGTAAGTAGAAGTATGATTCAATTGAGGACATTGAGATGAGGACATTATCTCCCATAATCCAGGGGCCTATACAAGAAGGAAGCATGTGTGTTGGAGTTAACAGAAGATGTAATAACAGGAACGGAGGCTGGAATGATTGAAGGAAGAAGTCAACTGCCTCCCAGGAACCTGTTGGCCCTGCTGAATCAGCCCTGCTCAGACCTTGATGTTAGTCCAGTGAAACTAATCTTGAACCTCCAGATTTCTCAATAGTTAAGGGTGTGCTGTTTTATGTTATTAGGCTTGCTATAACAGCACTAAAAAAACCAAGTCTTAAATCCAGTGAAAATAGGTTCTCTTTTGACTTCTGGGTGCATGTTAGGCCCTTACTGCTTTCAGAATTACCACTTGGCAACACGCAAAACATTCAATGTAAACCTATAGAATAAATTTTGAATGGCATAGGCAGCCATTAAAATGTTTATAAAGCGTTCATAATAAAATAGAAAAGAAAATATTAATAGGGATTGTTTCTGTATATAATAAAACTAAATGTCTTTAGTTTTCTTCCTTTTACACTTCTGCATTGTCCACATTTTCTATAAAGAACAGTATCACTTTCATAATTGATAAAAGTATGTCAATTACATTTAAAAAGTATATGGCAGTGTAATATAAAATATAATAACAATTTTAAATGATACTGATATACTCAATCTCTTTCTGCACCAGTAGCTCTCATTAGTAATTTAAAACCTTTACATTCATAGGTCTGGCATTTCATTAACTGAGCAGCCATAATGGGTCTGTGTTTTGATTTTGCAAACATGAGTTGCCTTTAAAAATAGTAAAGTTATGATTATCCCCTTCAAAAACCAGCCACCGACCAGCCACTGTGAACGGCATGCCAACAGCAGGGTGTCAGAAGGTAGTGATTTCAGCAAAAGTGGCAATTGATTTAATGGAAAGGAAAAAGGAAGGAGAAAAGCCAGAGAACTTGCAGAATATTTGCGGCACTGTGGCTCTCTGACCTTGGCGAAATCTCTCATCACTGTGAGCCTCAGTCTCTTCCTCAGAGTCATTATGGTCTAGAACTATTACCTCTAAGATTAGCTAGACTTCCTATAAATACATGCCTATGTTCAAACACACACAAATATAGTCTAATTATAAAACAAGACAGACTCAAAAAGGCAAATGACAAAAAATTACCTAGACTATTCCACAGTTGTACTGTATTCAGGGATTACTGTCAATGTATGTGAACTAGATCCTTTACACTGTGCAGTTTGCCACTAATTCCACCATCATGAAACTTTTCACAGCATCATCTTTTTTACCATGTCAGAAACTGCACCACACAGAGCTCCAACATATAAGGGATGCAGCAGCAGCAGTCAGATGTCTCATTAGCTGTGGAAGCCTTTCAGCTTGTCACTTGTCAGTATTTTGAGGAATGTATTCCTGACCTGGAATTTTTTTTTTTTTTTCATGAAAACCAAGCATATGGTCCTCTTAATACCAGTGTTCCTTGTAAAGGCAAGACTTGTTACCTCCATAATTCTTTTGATATTAAACATGGATGACATTTCTGGAATATGCTGTATGTGAAATTTCAATTGAAATTCCAAATATTTTAGGAAAGGCAAGGCAAAAGTTATATATCTAAAAAGTATAGGCATATTTCTATGGATAGAATTTCAGTGGGAACAGAGAGATCATGTCCAGCCATCCAGACAGAAAGAGTACAGTGAAGCTTATGGGGTCCATGAAAACAAAGGTACTTTGGGCCCTCAATTCAAGAATTGAGATGGAAAGGAAGGACTTTCTTGATGGAGAAAACAGAATGAGGGATGTCTTGGTGGCAGGGAGAAATTTGTTGAAGTATGAGAAGAACAGAGTAAACTTCAAAGATATTGCCAACTGCAGGTTGAGGAGCCATCAGATAAAGATTGACAGTAGACAAGGTTCAGAACTTGAGTGGAATTCTTGAACAGGCACTTGACAAGAGACTACACTTTATTCTACAGACAATTGGAATATTCCACTATTATTTAATGCTTTGCATCCCCTTCACTCATATGGCAGACAAAGGTAATTTTTTAGTTTTAAAGGCATTCTTTTTTCAAGTGAACAAATTTCTAAGCAATTTTTTTAACTGGAAATCAATAAATTGGAAAAGATTTAAACTTTATATATTCAAAGTCTGAGTGGGGAAGATTTCCATTATTAATCTCATAGTTATTTGGTGTTGGATGAGCCGTGACCCCATTAAGAAACTAGAGTGAAAGCTGCTCACACAGGGGCCAGGAAGCCCTGTGGTCTGGGGGAGAGAAGGTGACTTGTTCACACTGACTATCACGTGAACTTCAGGATTCCTTGTTTCAGAGCTTTTGACCATCAGGGTTTGGCTCTGGTCCTATGTGCTCTGACTCTGTGCACTATCCTTGGGTCTCATGCCTACTGCTCCTGGACATTGGCACTAAGTCTATGCTCTTCACATAAAGACACTACCCTGATTTAACTCCATGCCTTGTGTCTCTGTGTGTATCTATATGTTTACATAGGAATGCAGAAATATAGCCATATTATACAAAATATTGATGGCAATTACCACTGTCTTATTGTTACATCAGTTTATAATAATAGCTATATTTTTTTTCCTGCTTTCTGAGCATTTTGACTGCAGATTCACCACATTGTATCATGTACCCAGTCAATACTCAGTAATTGTTGGTTAACTGATTAAAACTAAGAGCTTCAGTCTCCAGCATGTGCTGCATGGCCTTCGAGGATCAGCAGGACAGCTGGTTAATATACTTGGTATACCAGGACAAGAAAGGATAGTTTCTTAGTTTTCATTAGATCTCCATAGGCAAGATAGCTTACTTGTTTGGAAGCTCTTGAGATAAGGTAACTGAACTCATGATAGGAAGGTAATCTGTCAGTACACACACGTGTGTGTATGCAGGCATGCCAGCTCACAACCACAAAGTGGAGAAATCATGTGCTAAATATTAAATACAGGTGGTGTTAGACAGGTCGAGTTCATGAACCAGCTTTGTTTTTATGTATTGGACTTGACACTCACCTCAATAAAGAAGATGCTGGCTGCAGACGTGGGATGGTGATACATATAGACTGTCACAAGAATGGCTGCTGCTATAATGAGGACCAGGATGAGAATTCCAACGATGAGGCCCGCATGGAGGCTCCCCCTTTTCTTCTCAGCTGCACTGTCATCTGTAGAAGCTGGAAGAACAGCACAGCTGTCAGGACACTCATGAGGGTCATCTTAAGTTTGCATTTAATTAGAGAGGATTTTTCTATTTTTTATAAAGTACCATTAGATTTCTTATTTGACTTCCTGTCCAATTTTTATTTTCCATGACACCAGTTTTAGATGTTATTGCTCTTTATTTGGGCAGTGAAATATTCATAATATTAATGATTAAAATTAATGTATAATTGTCTTCTAATTTATAATTCAGTAGATAGAATATCTTTTATCTTAAAAGTACCTTAGAAAATCTAAAACTCTAATTAACTATATAATAAATTTAACATTGATTTTTTTTTTTTCTCATTAAACTACTGGAACTGTTACCAATGGAAAAATTGATTGCTTTTTGAAAGCTCATCTCTTATTTTCTTTTGGAAATTTCACAGGCCGTTTTCAGAAGGCCTGTTTGTGAGTCCACAGCATCATTTTCAAAAGCTGTTTTAAACTGAAATGTTTGTTAAAAGTGTAAACAGGCCCTCCCTGGTGGCTCAGCGGGTTAAAGCACAGCACTGAGAATCTAAAGCCACTTCCGCATGAGTTCAATTCCCGCCGGCCCCGGAGGTGACCACATGGTGTGGCAGACCTCTCCTGACCCGCCCGCTGCTCCCCTCAGCAGTGTACTTCATTGATCTGCCTGTTCTGCTCCCCGCTCTGTCTCTGGTGAAGCCTCTCACCGCCCCTGAGCCTCTGGCCTGTACCCCAGTTCTGTATGCACAAATAAATAAAATCTTTAAAAAAAAAAAGTGTAAACAGATGGATGTTAAATGACCTTCAACTAGCTTTATCACTATCTATAGGGAACACACCACATATAAGACATTCCATGATGTCACAGACCAGTACCTTTTTCTCTCACTTATACTGAGATGCTTTCCACATTAATACTGACTTTTAGAAATTTAGGAAAGGTAGGAATTAAATTTCTAAAGCAATAACTCTCCAACCCAAAACCAAAGAAAAAAAAATTAAACAGAACACCAAAATCTCTTGTTCTAAAATTCTGCAGTCTCTGATGACCACTCAAACATTTAAGGAGATATTCTAAATTATATGCAGCAAGTAACTTTATCTTAGTGTATGATTACTGTTTTTGAATAACTAAAAAATTCTTTAAGACTTAAAGAAGTTCTAGAATAGTAGTTCCTAGTCTTTCATTACCAATTAACATATTGGTTATTTTCACCAGTTGCCTCAGTATTTTTTTAACCTAATTTGATAACCTTAATTTTGTTAAATAACCAACAGGACTGAAATGACAGAACACTATAAAAGATTATGATGGTAAATTTTATGTGTATTTTGCCACAATAAAAAGAAATCTAATAGCTCACTTGTATGTACAGTCATATTTGCATTGTTTTAACAGTATCAAATCAATGACTGAAAAAGGCAGGCATTATTTTTATTCTCACGTAAAAATGAAGAAACCCAGGTATTGGGAAATTAAGAGACGCATTAAGAACATAAGGCTGCTAAGATGAATTGGGGCTAATCACAGACATCCATACTCTGAATCTGTGATCAATAACCTCTCAACACTGAACTCTATGAACTGATGCTTCCTTTTCTTTCCAGTGTGCATTCTGAATAAAGGGGCATTAATTCAAATATGGTTAAAGAATTAGCATTGTTCTTCAAATGAGCGGAGGTTATGTCTGTGCCATTCTTTGAGACAGGGCTTAGTTCAATTATGCCTTTATATGCACTTGTGGCAGGATGAAGGGAAAGGGACAGAAAAAAAATAAAACTTACAAAATTGGAATAAGTACTTCTCCAATAAAAATAAAGTTCAGATATAACAGATTACTTAATCTGTCTGGCCTTCAGTTACTTTATCTCTGCTATGTGGTAAATAATAGTAACTGACCCATGGTTTTGCTGTGAGAATTAAACATCTAACACATATCAAGAGTTTAGCTTATGTATATAGAGCATATAATAAACTTTACTAATACAATGATCATTATATTCTACGTTATGATATCTTAAACAACATTTTTACCCTTAATATTTGTTACTTTTAAATGTTTGGCTTCATTTATAAGTATGTATATATTGTCACATTTTGTGTGCTTGTTTTTTTCTTATTTTTAAGGAACATAACACATTACTTTTACTGAATTAATTTAAAATACTGATCTTGAGAAATAACTATTTGGTCAAGAAGGGAGCCTTCAACATTTTTAGCCTTCATACGTAATCCATCCATGTATCCCTCTGTTTCCCCTACCTCCCCCTTCCCTTTTATCTTTCTATACCTGCATCTATCTGGCCATCCATCTACCCAGAAGTCTTCCAGTTTTATTCTGGAATTAACAGTCTTTGTAAACATCATTTTAATCATTCTAAGATGCAGCTGTGTGTGTGTATATGCACACACGTGTGTGTGTGTGGGCGCCACAGGATGGGGGGAAAGACAGGGCATTTCTGTGTTGGCCTTGTGCTGCCATTTCCTCTGTGGACTAGGGGACAAGTCAGAACCTGGTCAGGAGGAACCAGGCAGGACACAACCCTCTCAGGAAGAAAAGAGCCAGGGACATATTTTATTCAAGAAGAGTGCTTGTCGATAAAATTGTCTTTGACTTGCAAGATACAGGTTGCCAATGTAACATAAATTTGAAATGGAGTTACACTTTGGGTATACACCATGCTTACTTTCATAATTATTATTAATATCTTTAATAATGGTTATTCATATTATGTCTTTAAAAGGTCCTTCACAGCACTGGTATAGATATTATCAATTCATGTCTAATAAAATTTGTACAGAGTCTAGTTTTTTACTAATAGGTACTTTATAACATTTTGGATGATATTTAAAATAAAAAATCTTCAGGGATCTTCAAGGTTTCACTTACCAGTAGATAAAATAAATATTTGGGGCTCTATGAATGTGTGCATGACTTTTGGATGTGTCATAAATAGGGAAACCCTTTAAGGAGAAGTATAATGGATTCAATTTAAAAATATTATGGTGAGCTGTACCACAAAGCCATAATAATCAAAACTGCATGGCACTGGAATAAGAATAGACATACAGACCAGTGGATTTGAATAGAAAACTCAGATATAAACCCACAAGTTTATGGACACCTAATTTTTGACAAAGGAGCAAAGAAGATACAATGAAACGAAGAAAATTTGTTCAGCAAATGGTGCTGGGAAAATTGGGAAGCTACATGCAAAAAAAAAAAATGAAACTAGATCACTGCCTCACTCCTGTCACAAAATTCAACTCAAAGTGGATTAAAGACCTAGACATAAGAACAGAAACCATAAAATACCTACACGGCATACACTTCAGCCACATCTTTAAAGACAGAGCACCCAACACCACAATAGTGAAGGAAAGGATAAATAGATGGGCTACATCAAGTTAAAGAGCTTCTGTACAGCAAAAGAGACATTACAAAAAACAAAAAACAAACAGACAGCCCACTAACAGGGAAAACATTTTCTCACACAAAAGTAGTGTTAAAGGACTGATCACAAAAATATACGGAGAACTGGTGAAACTCAACAAAAATAAACAACCCCATCAGAAAATGGGCAGAAGAGCTAAAAAGACACTTCTCCAAAGAGGAAATGCAGATGGCCAACAAGCATATGAAAAAAATGTTCAACATCACTCGTAATAAGGGAGATGCAAATTAAAACCACAATGAAATACCACCTCACCCCAGTGAGAATGGCACATTTTCAAGCAACTAGCAATAATAAATATTGGCATGGATTTGGAGAAAAAGCAACTCTCCTGCACTGCTGGTGGGAATGCAAACTAGTACAACCACTATGGAAAACTGTTTGGAGGTTCCTCAAACTGCTAAACATGGAGCTTCCCTACGACCCAGCAATCCCATTCCTAGGTATCTACCCAAAAGACACAAAAACAGTGATTGAAAAAGACACCTGCACCCCCATGTTTATTGCTGCTTTATTTACAATTGGAAAAAGCAGCCCAAATGCCCAAAAGTAGATGACTGGATAAAAAAGATGTGGTACATATACACAATGGAATATTACTCAGCAACCAAGAAAGAGAAACACATGTCTTTTGCAGCAACTTGGATGGAACTGGAAAAGATCATGCTTAGTGAGATAAGCCAGAAAGAGAAAGAAAAATACTGGATAGTTTCACTCATAGCAGGAGTATAATGGACCAGGTGAGAAAATAACAAGAATAATGAACAACCATATACCAGAGACATTTTGTGGTGGAGTGGGGAATGGGGTCAAAAACGGGGAGGGTTGGGGAGGGAAGTGCACGGGATTATGGTGATGGCACACGGGTGACTTGGTGATGGGAAACCCGCGGGGATTACAATTGAGATGGGAAAAAAAATGTAAAAATGTAAAATAAACTGTTATAAAAAAAATATTATGGTGGTATCCTTGCATCCCAAACTAGTATTATTTCCAAATACTTTGGAGTGAACATCTGGAGTGGCCAATGTTACATACATATTTCTGGAGGACAAAATTTCTTTTTTTCATATAACTTAAGCAAAGTTTTCACATCTCTATACAGCTGCTTTCTCAATCAACAGGTATTTGGCATATAAATGTTGAGTCTGAAGGCAAATTGATCCCTCAGTCAGTTTACTTTTATTTAAAATTCTAATTTGTTTCCAGTCTATTGTTGCTCAATTACGTGGTATGGGGTTTACACACTTACAGTACCAGCCAGAGAGTGTGGCAGTCTTGTCTTAACTATGATACACCTCAAGTCCTCAAATGTAAAACTGAAATTTAAACAGTGTAAGCAAGTGCTAGTAATTTCCATAATTGACAGTTCATTTACCTCAAGGGCAGACTGATCAAATAAATTGATTTCACTCCTTCAGAAAAGACAAACAATGATTACTTTAGATATTATCATTCATTCCTGTGGCTGGACTGATCTTACAAATTGTCTGGCAAAAGTGGGTTAAAGAAAAATGAACCTGTTAAAGGTAAAAACTTCTTGAGCTCATCGGACTCCATTAGGAGATGAGGGAATATTCAAAAATGGAATCTAGCCTGAAGATCCAAACTAACATTTTATTCTTGGAAATATCTTACGCTCTTCTATTCATCTAAAAGCAGAGGCCAAACAACTATCCTCATAGCAACACATCAAGGGCAGCTCAAATATTTAGCTTTTTAAGTCTCACATTGAGCATGCAAAAGGAGGAGTTTATGACAGGACAGTAAGTCATCACAAAACAAAGCCTCGGAGGAAAAAAAAAAAAAGAGGGAGAGAGAAGTAGTTTATTTTTAAAAGCTGTAAAATTAAGGTCATTTTTATATTCAGTTGGAGACCTATTTTAAAACAAAAAATGAAGCACAGAAAATCAATACTATCAAAGTTAATATACTCTCACCTGATCCTACAAGTACTTTATAAAATGCAGATCAATGTACAGACCAGAGAGAACTGAGAACTGTAAAATCTATTCAAAGTAATCAGCTATTTTAGCTTCTATGGTAGTAAGGCAAGAGAATTTTTTTTTTTAATGTTGCTGGAGAGAAATGTATGGTATCATTTATTGTACAATTTTTTTTATTTAAGTTTATTTTTACATCATTTTGTACATTTTTTTCCCCATCTCAATTGTAATCCCCACGGGTTTCCCATCACCAAGTCACCCATGTGCCATCACCATAATCCCGTGCATTTCCCTCCCCCACCCCGTTTTTGATCCCATTCCCCACAAAATGTCTCTGGTGTATGGTTGTTCATTATTTTTGTTATTTTCCACCTGGTCCATTATACTCCTGCTATGAGTGAAACTATCCAGTATTTTTCTCTCTTTCTGGCTTATCTCACTAAGCATGATCTTTTCCAGTTCCATCCAAGTTGCTGCAAAAGACATGTGTTTCTCTTTCTTGGTTGCTGAGTAATATTCCATTGTGTATATGTACCACATCTTTTTTATCCAGTCATCTACTTTTGGGCATTTGGGCTGCTTCCATGTTTTTCCAATTGTAAATAAAGCAGCAATAAACATGGGGGTGCAGGTGTCTTTTTCAATCACTGTTTTTGTGTCTTTTGGGTAGATACCTAGGAATGGGATTGCTGGGTCGTAGGGAAGCTCCATGTTTAGCAGTTTGAGGAACCTCCAAACAGTTTTCCATAGTGGTTGTACTAGTTTGCATTCCCACCAGCAGTGCAGGAGAGTTCCTTTTTCACCACATCCTCGCCAACATTTGTTGTTGCTAGCTGTTTTGAGATGTGCCATTCTCACTGGGGTGAGGTGGTATTTCATTGTGGTTTTAATTTGCATCTCCCTTATTACGAGTGATGTTGAACATTTTTTCATATGCCTGTTGGCCATCTGCATTTCCTCTTTGTCTTTTTAGCTCTACTGCCCATTTTTTGATGGGGTTGTTTACTTTATTTTTGTTGAGTTTCATCAATTCTCCATATATTTTTGTGATCAGTCCTTTATCGCTACTTTTGTGTGAGAAAATGTTTTCCCAATTAGTGATCTGTCTGTTTGTTTTTAATAAAGTCTCTTTTGCTGTACAGAAGCTCTTTAACTTGATGTAGTCCCATCTATTTATCTTAGGCAAGAGAATTTTTAAAAGGCATATTTTTATGTGCTAGAAATGTCTAAGAGTGGATGTAATGCACAAATATGTTTAATATCCTGTACTCCAAAAAATGTTTGATAATATATTTATAAGAAAGGTGAAACAAAGAAGAAGAAGAAAAAATAGGAAAGAAGGCACAAAACAAGTTGTTTTTTCCAAGTACTGCCATTTAATTTAAACTGCTTTGTTTCTTTGCACTAATAACTTGATTTTTTTTCCTCAGAGCTTGCATGGATGTAGCATTAATATTCTGTATTTAGAAGTGCAATTCTTCAATATTAAAAAGATTTTAATACACTACTGAAATGATCTGTACTCACTATTAAATTTTGCAATAATTAAAGCCCCTGAATAAAGTACAATTAAAATAGAAATACTCCTTGTCTGAGGTTTTATCACTTTAGAACCAACTCTTTTCTTGGCTTCAAAATGAAACCCTATTATCCATAAATTCTACAATGTTTTAATATCCTTTGGGGGACCAAAGGCTCATAGGCTGGGCAAAGTCTTGAACAAATTTGCTAAAAATTCATAAATCCTACAGAGATATGTCAAAATATTATTTTTTTATAGCATCAGAATGAAGTTAAACTGTGAATGCTTAATGTTAGTGTTCTACTTTTGAATTAAAAACACAGAGATACATGACTTCCCCTGTGGAGTATTATCTAACCCATATATATATGGGTTAGATTATATATGATCTCATTTTGTTCCTCATGCATTTTCCCTTTTAGCTTTCTTAACTTTTTTTTTTTTTTTAAAGATTTATTTATTTGTACATACAGAACTGGGGTAGAGGCCAGAGGCTCAGGGGCAGTGAAAGGTTTCACCAGAGACAGAGTGGGGAGCAGAATAGGCAGATCGACGAAGTACACTGCTGAGGGGTTTCTTAACTTTTTACACCATTATCATGACCCTGATTTCATCAGTTTCTCCTGGTATTTCATATTTTAGTAATTCTCTTAGTTTTTTCATTTTCTTAACCATAGTGTTACTATTTCATGGGGCGATTACCAACATGTTAATATCAGTTGTAGGTCAACAGTTAGAATACATGGAAATGATTATCCAAGCTATCGTTAATGTATGCCACAGAGCACTGTGGCAATACATTCACAATCTACCCTATGGTGTCTCCATAGGAGGGCTTTGGAGAGGTACCATGAGAAGATGTTTAAATGGTCACCCCAACCACAGCTAAGGGTATTATATGTGCTGAGAACAATACTGGGCTGGGCAGGGACAGCGGCCTCAGCATCTCTTATGTATCCTGTGCTACAGCACGGCGGCTGTGAAATTTATGTATATATATATATATATATATATTAAACAACAGTCTGTTATTTTTATCTTAGAAAAGGAAGCTAGATAAAATTTCTGTGAAGTTATAGTCACAGAAATCTGTGGGCCCACCAAAATGAGGGATGCTTGAGAGAAGTCACCACACAGGCTGCTTCGAGGTTCTGTAACTGAAGTGGCCAGAGTTTTTGTACAGTGTATGTGTGAGCATCTAAAGTAGAATTTATGATATTTACTGTGACCATAAAAGCAAATGCAATCTGAAAAAGCCATGTCTGTTTTTTCATCTCTTCCCTGTATGTGCTATTTTGTAATCAGCTATGTATATCTCCAGTATTTTCAGCAGTCAAGATTTCTTTAAGATTTACCTTTTAAACTTTTCTGAATATCAGCTTCCTTTCTTAGCTGCCTTGCTTTTTCATTTAAAAGTATACTTAACTATCACTTTTTTCATTTTTTTTATTGAAGTTGCATCAGCTTCTATCATTGACTCAGGAGTCTCCTCAAAGTATTAAAAATAGATCCACCATAGGATCCAGCAATTCCACACCTAGGTCTTTATCAAAAATTGCAAAAAGCCTCGTTTGAAGGCTACATAGATTCCTATGTTCACTACAGCATCACTGACAATAGCCAAGTTATAGAATTGGCCTTAGTGCTCAGGGACAGAGGAGGAGATTAAGAAGCTGTGGAGTATATACACAGTGTGACACTACTCAGCTATAAGAAAGATGAAATCTCCTTCTAAACATTTTAACAAAAGTCTTTCATAGAAAATTTCTGCTTTAAGTGCATGACAACCTCTTGCAACAGCCAAGAAATCATGGTTTTAAATTACAGAAAAAGTTGGGGTTTTCCTAGTTAGTACAGTCAGTAACTACTAGGTATCAAAATAAGGCTGACAAGGTACTTACAGATCTAGGGGTGAAAATTAAAACTATACCATTGATCTCCTGGAGGAAGGAACTCTATCCTCCTCCTCCAGGGATGAAGTTACTTATATTAAAACAGGTCATTTATATAAAAACCTACAAATTTCTCAATGAGGATGTACTTCCCAGTCAAATCTGTCAGGTTTTCTGAACACAGAGAAAGCACACTCTTGATCCCATTATTCTCAGCTGGGTAAGACCTGTGTATCAGGGCCACTTAGCTAATATACAATCTAAGTACCTCTGTTCATGGCTGATTCATGGCTATACTACCAAGTCAATATGAGGTCTTCTTAAATCATCAATGGAAATGGAATGCATTATGTTGGTGATGCTTAAGGGCAGTGCTGGATGAAAACAAGGCCATCTCAGGATACAGTCTGTCTACTGGAAGATGAAACTGTCACACACGCCTGTTCTCTATCCCCATCCTAGGAAAAATATGCCACTCTGGTTCTTCTGTGCTTACCTCTCCATCTTTAGACATGGACAGCAGCTGGGATTTGGGGCAGGAGAGAGAGAACCTGTAGCTAATATTTGAAAAACAAGTCCTTACTGCTGAGGTTTAGGCAATCTCAGTAAAATTAGCCATCCAGTCATTATAAGTAACTTCTTATGCTAACTAATAAATAAATCCCAACTTCTTCAAACCCTGAGTTTACAATCAAAATGAATGAAAATCTTGGCTGCCTAAGAAAGCATGGATTAACTTTGTTGTTGATGTCAACTTGACTCATACGTGTGCTTCAAAACTAAGAACTTAGTTCTCAATATTCTTAACCACCAATTTATTTGTGACAAAAAGATTCTAGAATTTCCTTTTAGTTGTATTACCATAACAATAAGTGGTGCATACTTATTAAGGTTAGGAAGAAAAAAAATCAGATTGCTGAGAAATATTTTTACAGAGTACTTTTATATTCCACTGTTTAGGATCCATATAGATAATTCCTCTAATATGGAAAGAACAATCTAGCCAGCGTGGGAAGAGGTATATGCTTAACTTGTGTTTATCGCAATCGTTTGCCTCTTTGGATATCAAGTTTTTTAGATTATAGAGTCCCACACACTGAGTGGGGTATAGAATATGGTGTGGGAAGCAAGCACTACTCATTTCTTTTTTTTTTTTTTAAGATTTATTTATTCATATAGAACTGGGGTACAGGCCAGAGATGCGGAGGGTGAGAGGCTTCACCAGAGACAGAGTGGAGAGCAGAACAGGCAGATCGACGAAGTACACTGCTGAGGGGAGCAGCGGGCGGGTCAGGAGAGGTCTGGCTCGCCATGTGGTCTCCTCCAGGGCAGGCGGCAGGCGGGAATCGAACTCATACGGAAGTGGCTTCAGATTCTCAGTGCTGCGCTTTAACCCGCTGCGCCACCAGGGAGGGCCAACTACTCATTTCTTAACCTTTCTCATCAAATCACCTTTGTGAAGTGGCCCTGTTTCATGGGCAGGGCAGGGAACCCGTCTATGACTTTTTATAGCTGCAAGGGATTTAGCCACAGTGTTGGGATTAGTGGAACAACAGGACTTAGACTTTGACTCCAGATTTGGCAACAGCTGCCACTTGTATTTGCTGGGAAGCCAAACCAGAGGAAGAGGAAGAATAGCAGGAAAATGGTTACATAGCCAACTGTACAATACCTAAGGCAATTTTGAAGGACACAATAACATAAAATGACATAATGCCATATACTCTGACATCGGATTATCAGGTGGTATAGTCTCGCTACCTCCTTACCAAACTTGCGACCCCAGACAAATTACTTTAATCCCCGTGCTTCTGATGTCATGTGTGAAATGGGTTATAACAGTTCTTTTTTCGTAGTATGCTGTAAGGATTGAATGAGATAAACATGCAAAGTCCTTAGAGGAGTGTCTGGGGCATAGTAACATCCCAGTAATAGTGAGATCATTTCATAATTATTAGTAACGACATGACAAAGAATAATTTAAAGTGAAACACAAGATAATCAGAAATGCTGATTTTATGCCCACTAATTAAAGAAACTGTCTTGCTAAGGACAAGATGCTTTGCATTCCTCGATTGAGAATTTCAAGAAATTTGGAAGAATTTACTCATGACAATTTTTTAAAAAACTGTATCAAGTTATTGAGAAGCACATAAAATTTCTCTTAAGTGTGGCAAAATTTGCATCTTTGAAATGTACAAATCTTAAATTATCAACAAATTTTGATAACTATATTTAGCAAAATAACCATCATTCAAGTAAACATACAGAACATTTCTATGCAGTCATAAAGCTTCTTCCCCCCCCCTTCCAGTTAATTCTCACCACTCCCACCCTGTCCCACTGTGAATTACCACTGTGTTAGTTCCTATTACTGTAGATTACTATATTTAATTTCATATAAATTGAATCACGGCCCTCCCTGGTGGCACAGTGGGTTAAAGCACAGCACTGAGAAGCTAAAGCCAACTTCCACATGAATTTGATTCCCGCCTGCCCCGGAGGTGACCACATGGCGTGGCAGACTTCTCCTGATCCGCCCGCTGCTCCCCTCAGCAGTGTACTTCGTCGATCTGCCTCTTTTGCTCCCCACTCTGTCTCTGGTGAAGCCTCTCACCACCCCTGAGCCTCTGGCCTGTACCCCAGCTCTGTATGCACAAATAAATACATCTTTAAAAAAAAAAAGTGAATCACACTGTATGTACTTTTTTCCTGCCTGGCTTCTCTCGCATATAACATTAATTTTTAGCTATCGCAGTAATTGTTCTTGTTTTATTGCTAAATAGTAGTCCATTTATAAACTCAATTTATCTGTTCTAGTGCCAAACATCTGGGTTGTTTCTCATTATTGACAATTAAAAGTACTGTTATTTTGCATATTTTTGTAAAATATATTTTTTTCTTGTATGAGTATACATAAAAGGAACTTTTGGATCCAAAGTAAGACACATATTTAACTGGATAAAAAAACTGCCCCATAGTTTTCTGAATGTCTATGCTATCCCACACTGCAATCAGAGGCCAGTGCTCCATGTCCTTGTCAGCCCTAATGTTGAGTGTTTTAATATTAGCCATCATCATGGCATGAAATGCTACCTGATTGAAGCTTGGGGTTATCTTTTTCTTAATTTCAGGAGTTCTTAATGTTTCTGGATATAAGTCCTTTGTGAGATGTATCTAAATATGTTCTCCTATGTGATCTACCTTTTTAGATTTTTTAGAGATTGTGATGAGGAAAACTTTAATTTTAATAAAGTCTCATTTCAGTTTCCTTACAGGCTATCACACGTCTTTAAACTTGATTCTTTGTAGTAGAAAACATAGCGTATAAGACTTTAATCTTTTGAAATGTAAAAGATATTTTTGTGGTTCAGCATATAGTCTATCTTGGTGAACATTTCATTTCATGCATACTTAAAAAAGTCTGTGTTTATAGTTGGGAACAGATAACTGTAATAATTTATAACTTTATAAATACCTATCAGATTCATGTGGTGATAGCATGGTTTAAATTTATATTCCTCAAACTTTTTTCTACTTTTTAAAATTGTAAAGTCTTCTTGATCTTTTTGTCCTTTTGAGAGTTTCTCTTTATCTTATTCATATTTTTGTGTTTATGTCTAATCAGTCTGTTACTTATATTACTATTCTAGCTTTCCTAAATTTATACTTTCAGGATATATATTATTCTATCATTTTACTTTAAGTATTTTATGTCATTGTGTTTATGCTTTATTTGCATCTCATACATACAATATATAGTTGAAGCTTACTTTTTAAAAAGTCAATATAGTAATCTAATCAATCATTAGTCTATAATCAATAATTTAACTGGTATGTTTATTCTCTTCACATTAATGCTTTGATTAGCATGGCAGGATTTGGTATATACTATTTTGCTGTTTGTTTTCTTCCTATCCAGCCAGTATGTGGTTCACTTTTCCTCTTCTATTTTATTTTTTAGGTTAAACAAAATATTTCTTTGAATTCTATTTAAATGAACCTTCAGATTTTTGTAATTTTGCTTTAATAGGTGCTGAGTAAAATGCTGACAGGTGTTAAAATCATTGATGTTTGTAATTTTATTTAACAGGTTAACTCATTATTGTAACCAAATAATAATATTTGGTTTCACTTTAGCTTACAGCACAGTTATGAATTAATGCTAAATAATTAACTCTTATCCTTACTACCCACGATACATTTAAAATCTTGCATGGTGGTATTTTAGCACAGCAGAATAAGACTAAAACAAAAATTAGCTTTAATGGAACAGTAAGTGTAGCTGCTGAAAACCTAACTGTTGTAAAAGATTATACTACATTGACCATCTAATGGATTAAACTGCTCTCTTTGAAGCTTTGTGTCTTTTCTAATATAGCATATCTTTTTTCTATACCATTTGCTATTTTTTTTGGCAAACTGGAACAGCAACTTATTGAACAGTAGGCATTGCTGCTGATTAAATAGCATATAGAAGGTTGAGTGTTGAAGTGACCACCTTGAGGCTGGTCACTGAGTTTAGTGGGTTGAAAATGTACTTTGGCAGGCCCTTTACATGTAAGTAGGAGGCTTTAGTCTTTGTTTCAGCCAGAAAAGTTCTGAAAGCTCTAAGCACTCCCTATCACTTCTACCATGCTATTTTGTATCCACTCTCTACTACAGCAGATTTGCTATCGTATAACTTACTAAATTGCAGAAACAACAAAAGTATCTCAGCATATGCAGTAGATACATGCAATGGAATACTACTCAGTGATCAAAAAGAAACTCATGCCATTTATGGCAACGTGGATAGAACATGAATAGATAATGCTAAGTAAAATAAGTTAGAGGAGAAAGATAAATACTGGATGGTGTCACTTATATGTAGAATATAAAGTAACTAAACTGATATTCAGATAAAGACAAACTTAAAAACTAACACTTGATAGCTGACTACATAACTGAAGGACTAAGGCAGGGAAGTGGGGGGAGTGATTGATAAGCACAGAGAGAAGCACAATGGTCTAAGGTGGTAGAATATGGGTGAGTTGGTGGTGAGTGCTAATAGTTGATGCTATTACCAAATATTACCTCAATTAAAAATAAATGATTACAATTTAAAAATATATTAAAAATGAAGTAAAAATGTTATTATTAAATACAAACTTAATGTTTGGAACTAAGCTCTAGAGGTTAAGATTTAATTGCTTTGGAGATTACTTTGAGCGCTGGGATTTTCATAGGTGGGAATAATGTAATTCGATGAGGATTACCAGATGACTCTAATGTATAAAAAAAGTTGAGAACCACTATTCTGGATAAAAATAAAAATCCTTATTCCTAGGGGATATTTAAAATAACATTCTGAAGTAAATTAAATTTGCACTATTATAACATATTATATACTTTGAATAGTTAGTGCAATCATGAAAAGTAGCCAAAACAAACAAAAGATTAACCAAATACCAAAATACTTTACAATTTTACAAGCAGAAAATTATATTAAATAGCTTGTCAAAAGGAAGTAACAGCTTCCCTTTGCTTGTAAGACTGTGATCTATGTGAAAGAAGCAGATGGAAAAAATAGCAAGGAAAAACAGGCAAAATATCTTACTTTGATGATTTATACATTAAAGTCAAGAATAATTCACTGAATGACAAGAGAAAACTAGACATTTGATCTGTCACTACAGACTAGATAATAACGATATACCTTGGAAGTACTCTAGTGAAAACATCAGAATAATGCTCTAACATTTTATCTTTGGATAAAACATCTTATGATATTAAAAAAAAAAGGAAGCTAAACACAATAGAATTAGAATTTAGACCAGTCATTTTATAGTAGCTTATTCAAAGTATAACTGTAGTTTTTTGAAATCAATCACTTCACAGATCTGTGCCTTAGAATTAACTTAATCATGCATTACGGAATGCTAAATATAGCTATTCAGCATTTTCCTTTTTTTTTTTTTTTGCTGTAGAAACCACTTTGTGATTCAAGAATGCAGTCCTGCAGAATCCAGGCTTAGTGAAATTCCCAGTAATAAGAAGAAATGATAAACAGTTCCACCTTGCATAACATATCAACATTTTCTGAAGTGCTGATATTTTAAATATTAGTAGCCATTAAGAACTTGCATTCAAATACTTTCCTACTTCAACTTGAAAAATAATTAGCATTAATCTGACCCACTTTCATATCTATGTGACTTTGGAGGTACATTTCGCACATGATGTGTGTACCTACTTCACTCACCTTCGATTAAAACATAGTTAAACAATTTATCAAAAAGAAATATTAAAAAAAACTTTAAGAGAATAAAAAAAAAGAGCTTGCAATTTCTTCTCAACACCAAAGATTAATATTTCTCTAATCAAAAAACTGATGTGGAACTTCCAAAGACTCTATCTAATTTAACTGTACTGGAAAACTCAATGTACGATTGAAAATTCAGGAATGACTTAGGAGATTATAACTGTTTCCATCCTGTGGATGAGGAACCCTGTTGTGTGCCTTTGATGTCTGGCTGCTCAGAAGTATTTTGTGCTTTCATATCGAAGATGAAGGAAAATTTCCTAGAGAGTGAATCATCATGTGAACTGTGAACTCAACTAAATAAATCAACCACTTTAACACTGGTTAGGTTGGTCTGTTCTTTAATCTAAAGAAGTAGCCAGGAAGATTGCAGCCAAGGTAACCCTCTGTCTAACGGGGATGCATATCTAAAGGCAGGGCCACTAGTTTCTAGCCACATTCTGATTACATTGACAAATGTCACCATTTTTTTTTCTAGGAAAGTACAGAATTCTAAATCGAAATGTTTTATGAAAAGCAGCTTGAATAAAGAAATTAAATCAAGAAGTAAAATGTGCGGAACATCTCTGCCATGAAAGTTTATAAAATGTATTAACTTGTGGGCTCTCCCTGGTGGTACAATGGGTTAAAGCACAGCATTATGAAACTTTCCGAAGCCATTGTAGTTCTATCCCCTTCCAGGGAGCTGACCCACATGGTGTGACAGATCTCTCCTGACCCACCCCCTAATCCCCTCAGCAGTGTACTTCTGCCTGTTCTGTTCCCCCTCTGGTGAATCCTCTCACTCACCACACCTCTGGCCTGTACCGCAGTTCTGTAAGCATAAATAAATATTTCAAAAAATGTATTAACCTGCATCTCAATAGTAATTCTCAATACATGTGAGAAAACATTTAGATAGGCATCCTATTTCATTACTACCTCAATTTTCCCAAAATATGCAACTGGAGGAGAAGACAATCTGAAATTCTGCTTGGAACATACTTAATTAACTAATTAAGCGAGACTTAAATTGGCAATCCTTCCTGTATTTCCATCTTCTGTGAAATAAATAAAAGACAATGATAGTGTGAAATCTTAATGAAGCTATTTAGAAATTAGTCATTGGTAAATTTGTTTGCATATTTTTTTGGTGGAAGTTAACACTGGTTAGGTTGGTCTGTTCTAACTGCACTTGAATGCAGTTGAATGGTGTTAGAAAAAATGCTTTATAAACAACCCTAGACATGGAAAGACTCCCAGTATAAAGACATATTTGAAGTCTTATTTGTGATATTTTAGAATTCTGATGTATACCTGATGAATATCAATGATCTAGATACGAAATTCAATAGTCAACTTTTCTAGTATAACAGCAAAGGAAAGAAATCCTAAATTTAAGTCTTGAAATTTACTTGATTTCTCAGCATCATAAGGTAGCTCTAATGCATTGCATTAAGAAAACCTGTTTTTGGCCCTCCCTGATGGCGCAGCGGGTTAAAGCACAGCACTGAGAATCTGAAGCCGCTTCCGCATGAGTTCGATTCCCGCCTGCCCCGGAGGAGACCACATGGCGAGCCAGACCTCTCCTGGCCCGCCCGCTGCTTCCCTCAGCAGTGTGCTTCGTCGGTCTGCCTGTTCTGCTCCCCACTCTGTCTCTGGTGAAGCCTCTCACCGCCCCTGAGCCTCTGGCCTGTAACCCCAGTTCTGTATGAATAAATAAATCTTAAAAAAAAAAAAGAAAACCTGTTTTATGATTCCTTGCTTAAGTAAGCAAATGTGAAGATTTCCCTTGGGACAATTAAAAATATTCCAGAAAATTATTTCCCAAATTGCACTCCAGACAACACTAAGTTCAGGGGATGCTACTTGTAAAATGGTTTTTATAAACAAATGGTGAGGCAATGACAGATACTAAATCTTCATAACCATCTAGAATTTTCTTCAGATACACATTCTCTAAGAGCAAAGAATTTGTCTAAGCCTGTTCACTACCTTATTCCCAAACCTATAAAAAGTGCCTTGCAATGAACAGGCATTATGGAGGAATAAATGAATGAATCAACAAATGCACACTGAAAGCTCTGAATACTTCTCCAATGTAGGAAACCCACTTTAGCTTTCTTTCAGAGTATGTCATCCTCTTTGATTGTAGAAGTCTTATTTTTTCTTTCAGCATTATAGAATATTTTAGGCATAAAAGAAGACAGGAGAGCATAGAGAATATATAACAAAAATATCTGCGACTACTACCATTATTAAGAATTAAATGTCATAATACAACAGAAGCTTCTTGAGGACCCTTTCTTTATTTCATTCATCTGGTCAACTCAAAAATGAGGTTAGCATTACATTAGAACTTATTTTCAATGAGACTAACCATCTACGCTGACAAATCCTCAAGTGGGGAAGTGCTAAATTCCCTTTGAAGGCTTAGATTTTAATTTTTTTCTAGCTGGTCTATATATTTTTCTAATGGTCATTTAGAAAGCCATCCACCCAATGCTTTAATGCAATAAAGAGTAAGAAAAGAATGAAATAAAACACTACGATACAGAAGTAAGACAATGGACACTATGAAAACGATGTATATCAGGGGCAAAGTAGTTTTTCTTTCAAAAGGATTGATATGAAATTTAAAGATTATCTATCCAATCTTATCTATATCTACATGTGTATCTTCAGTGACTAGTACAAAGTACTTGCTGCTTAATTGAGAATGAATAATTTGAACACTATTCTTTACAATTACAGAGGAAAAAAATACTGTAACAATGAATATGTTGAATCATACAGGGCTGCAAAAGCAAATCTATCTATGTCTAGAAAACTGTTTCACAGTGAACCTGTGACATTATATTTGAATATATTAGATGCAGCTAAGGAGATGCCCTCTGAAATGACTAAACAGTAATAAAAAGTAGTTCTTATCAAATGTCAGCATACTACAGAGAAGCACAGATGAGCTAACATTTTTTAATAGGAAAAGACCTATTTTTTATTTAAAAAATTAGCCAATACCTTCCATACCTTGTTTAGCTACAACCTATCTTCCTCAAATTTTCAAGTACCATAATACAGATGTAGTATTGCTCAGTTGCCTTACAATTATTTTATGTTATTAACTAAATATTCTTTTCATATATAATTTTTACCCTTTGCTTCATATAAAAGGTTTTTTACCTAGGAGAATACATTTTCACACTGCTGTGTTTCTTAATTTTATTTATGAAGCATGTTGACTATTCAACAGTGAAATATATAGACGAGACCACTATCTGTTCTTCTGTTCTGTGTAGATGATCAAATATACACTTAAACCCAACACTAGGCGAATGCACTTAAACCAAGGGCTAAAATAGTAAAAAAAAAAAAAAAAAAAAAAAAAATTCAGATGTTTGGATAAATTTTCACTTTGTAAGGGTTGGTTTTAAAGTCAAGTCTGTCTTTGACTTTTCATTTGTTTTTTTTTTCTATAAGTAAATACAATAATAGCATATTGTCCACATTGAAACCATTTTACTTTTCAAATCATCCCACTGAATTCTTCCCATGTTAAATACCATCAGGGAGCAAATGACAAACTCACTCTGTGTTCAGAAATCCACAGTACTCTCATGTTTAAATGGATGGAAAAGATTAGAATTGGAAAAAAAAACTTATAAAATATAAATTCAATTCTTACCTCCATTATCTTTTAGATGTAGTGCTATCTTGGTATCATCTGAAAGAGAAATCAAAGCTGTTGCAATGAAACAATTTAAAGATGCATACATTTTATGATTAGTAATCCTCTGCTAATGACTTAACAGTAACGAAGATTTTGGTATTTTACTAAGCTGTTTTCTAATACAATGGACGTAACCTTATGTAAGGCATATGATGTGGTACTAACAATTCTTACTGAGATTGTTAACATCAGTATATTAGTAAAGTGTATAATTATTACAATCAGTGAGGACAGTAGTTTTAATTTTAACTTAAGCTACATTTATCTTTCATTTACTAAAATAATTTACTTCAACTAAACACAGTTGTGGGCCTTCTGTATTTATTTTAAAAAATCAAGATGAAAAGAATTCTGTGTTATTTGGAATAGTAAAGATCTGTCAATATGTACTAATTTCAAGAGTTAAGTGCTTATTCACTGCTAACAAATAAGTCCAAAATTGTATATAACAGATTCTGTCCTTAATGAACAAAATTTAGGACTTTTGTTTGTATTTCTATGGTTGTAGTTTAGTCTAATGGGAAGGGTTCACATCACAGATATTCTTCCACTAATGGTATACCAATCTAAAATAATATGGCTTTAATGGCAATAAAATGTATTTGGCAGCTGTCGTCTACCTCTATTTATTACTCTATTTGGTTAACTTTTAAATTTCAATTGAAAACAAAGGTTTCGAGCTTAATTTTTTAGTCAAATAAAAGCAATGTTTATGATAATATGTAAGAGCACTTTACCCCTCAAAGATTGTCCTTAACTAACTAGCCTCACAATTCTAATGGCAATATTCAGAACATAAGGCTAATAAATTTGGACTAATAGGTCTTTTCCCACAATGAGCTGTGTTCACATATTAACATTTTCTAGCACTTCTCCCTTCCCTGGTAGTAGAAATGTTTTTCAAGGACAATTTCTATTACATATTCAAGCCTTTCTATAAGGTAGAAACCAGTAGATTTCACTGACTATATTTAGACAAATACAAGAATTGCATCAATGTAGAATGATCTATTATTCAGAATCCAAAACTCAATGGGCTTATTATATGCATTTTGCTTTTCCAGTCTATGAGGGAAATATTTAATTTAATTATGACAAAGTATAATGAAATGACATTTCTGTATCTTTTCTAAGGAGCTCTAGGGAGGACAAGTAGTCAGAACAACTGTTAAAATCTAAGTCCTAGTAAAATGCACAGTACATTCAAGAATCCCAACATATTTTTTTCATAACTGTTTTATCCTTTCCCATTTAGAAATACAGTTTGCGGAAGGATGACTTTCTGTCTAGAAAACTACTCCAATATATGTCAAAACCAGTGACTTTTCTCCCCTTCAGGAATGAAGCAAATTCATGGCTGGCACCTTCTGTGGGCAGGCTGGTGGGCAGCTGCGATGTGGCTGCTCTTCTCGTGGTGGTTAAGACCCTGAATTGTGTGGTTGTTGCTTGTATGGTGGTTGTGGTGGAGGTGTGAGAAGAACTTTCCACTGGCTCTGTATTCTCACACATCTTCTCTTTTGACTAATAAGAGAAACAAAAAGGAGAACAATTTGCGAGTGATCATATAGCTAGAAAAATTACATCAAGAGTGGGGCTGATAAGCACAAAGGTTCTCAAATCAAGGTGAGGAATGAATTGCTGTGTACATGAGACTATGGATTTTACTGCTTTTCAAGATATATAAAATGGCAAGAGAAAAAATGGATCTAATAGTTTCTCTTTAAATATTTGTACTACATCTGCTGTTAACCTTTGTATCATACTTATCTTGCTAAATTTTATATCAATGATTTATCAGACATGATGTGAAAGGGAAAAGTTTATGCAAGAAGAAAAACACATGTATCATGATAAGATTTAACACAAGGCTTAGGTATGGGAGGAAAGCATGCATTCCCTTCATATCAAACTGATAATGCTAAATTCTAAACACTTGGTAACTGCTCCATAACTCTTGGTATGTTTATACGTTTCAAAAATAATCCACCACAGGTTGAGTGGAATTGAAAATTTTGTTTACTTTTATGAAATAATCAAAATCATCCAACAGATTTAAACAGGACTTTTGTAACCACTTAGCTTATCATGACCTTAGCAGACCTAGATGAGGAAAACAGGAACAAATGCACATTGCATTCTAAAAATATTATAGCCCACAAAAATAAATTCTATAGTCTTCACAATCTCCAGCATGAAAATGTAATACTTTAGATGTTGGTAGTTTTCCCACTTCTTTGTGTTTTGAAGGACTCCATCCCATGATAGATGCTGAGTAGTTGATGACAGTCATTACTCTTCCCACATTTGAAAACTACTATTGAACATACTCCTTTCTTACACTTCTCTTGTCATTACTCAAGTACAGTGTATTTTAACAGGGGCTTAAGAAGTCTCTGCGACAGCTTCTTTTTCACTATTTGAAAATGATACAGTTTTATTCCCCACTCAAGTCCTAACTTCCTAGGAGTCCATTCAACTCCCCAAACTTCAATTCCTGCATCTTCTCATCCCCAGCAAGTTCATGATCTTGACTCCATTTACTTGTCACCACCGCCTGAACTTTTCTGTTATTGAAAATGCTCTACTTTTATAATTATAAATTCTGCTCATCTATTCCAGTCTGTCCATGTACCTGCTCACCCAAATTTTTCTATTCTGTGGCTATAGAAAAAATCACAAACATACTGACTTCCCTCCTTTTCCCAATGGCTTCACTCAGTATCTTCAAGCATCTTATCCACCCTTTTTTTTTTCTCTCCCATTCTGCCTTTGCAGAAATGCCCAATGCTGACCTTAGTAAAATATCTTCTTTTCTTCTGCCTGCAACAAAGCCAGACACACTGAGAAAATAATCTGTCTCCAAGTGGGAGCTCTGCCTACTTAGTTCTTGTGTCCTTGGAGAGCTCTTCCATGCTGTTTGGCAATGCAGTACTGCCTTGCTAATCTCCTCTGCTGTTTTCCTCAGTATCAGTTCTAAACCCTCTCCACTCCACTTAAAAATACAATCCCAGAACAGCTTCCTTTAAGAAAGTGTCATCAGCAAGAATTCCTTAAATGTATTAGTAAGTCTTCATTCTTATTGGAATCTACACTGATATCCTTTTCTCCTTCTGTAATTGTAGGTTAATCATTCATTGCTATTCTCACAATTTCTACTTGCCCAATGTAGCCCACCTTCTTAGTATAGTGAGCTTGCTCATTTGATCCTGTCCCCCCTTCATTGTTTTCTAGCTGTATTTTTATACTACTTTATTACTATCAGCCCTTAGACATACTCAAGCATGCCAATTTTATTTAGAAAACCCAGTCCTCCCTCTTCTTTGTACTGCACACTAACATTACCTTGTTCTTCCTTCCATTTAGTCTTAATTTCAAAGTGATAGAGCTGTCCTAATTTTTTCCAGACTTCCACTTTACCCAGTTAATGTGACAATCTTGATTTGAACTTGTCCAACTTAACTGAAATTTCTCATACCAATAATTCTAAACATATTACTAAATGAATCTTCCATGGCATATTCCTGATAGTTCATCAATACTTGGCACAGCTAGCCACCTCTAATCTTGGGTTCTGTGACACACACTTTCATCAATTTTCTGGTACCAGTCCAAAAAATCTTCCTCTACATTCTTTCATTTCTGTCTAGCCCTTAAGTATTGGTGATTTTTGTGTATCTTTCTGGACTCATCTTTTCATTATATGTATTCCCACTAGCAACACCCATGCTTTCAATTAATATCTACTGTTGATTATGCATAAATATTTCTAGTCCATATTTCATTCTTGGAGTTCAGGTTCAACTTTTCATCTGTTTGAATTAACATATGCATAAAGATACAACAGACACCTCAAACTCATTAGTATAAAATGAAAATTCTATATATTATTTTCTCCTGAGTTTCTATCCTCAGAGAATATTAAAATCAGATACCCTAAATGTTCAAGGTACGACCTTTGGCTAATTTAGCTGATGACAATAAAAGCAAATTCAAGACTAGATAGTCCTTCTGTTACAAAACAAGTAGATTCTGGATAAAACATGAATTTTAAAGCATTACTAGGATTTGTAGGAAGTAAAGAAGATCTGCAAGGACACGATTCAATTGTTTCCCCCACAAAACAAAGCAAACGCTACAAAGACAGTGGGAGCAGGATATATTAAAGTATAAATGACAGAATTTGCTCTGGTTGGGGGGGGTGTCTAAAATCAGCATTGCTCTATGAAGATCAGACCTTGGGCTAATTGCAGATGGAGGGGTAAATCTACTTCTGTCCTCCTCATATAAAGACAGGGATAAATAGTATCCCCTTAGGCCCTCAAGTTCCTCATCAAACTCTCTTCGGTGGGTAAGCACCACCTGTTTAGGACCTAGTGATTCCAATGGAGTATGATCAAACAAATATGCACCTTTAACTAACAGACACAGACACACAGACACACAGACACACACACACACACACACACACACACGAGGACCCAAAAATCTTCAAAAACAATGAACATATTTAGACTACAAAAAATAGATATTGGGACCATACAATATGGAATATGTAAACATTTACATGAAATAAATAAATGAAAGTATATTTTAAACTAATAATATTGACTATGAAATGATTTGTCAGCTTTAATAAGTTATGAAATTGAAATGTGAAAAAAGTATATCTTTCACACTAAATATGTTAAATAACAGATTAAATAATCAATAAATAGACAAATAGAGCTGAAGAAATTCCCTGGATGCAGCACAGGGAAATAAGAAACAGATGATATAAAAGAAGCTAATGGATACCAGGGAGCAATGATCAGTTCGAGCCTGTTTCTAAAGCACTCAGAAGGTGAAAAGAAACAGAAGAATAGAGCAAGTCTGATCGACTTTATCAAACTTGACACCAATTGGCCAGAAGATGCATCTTCTTGAGAACATGCACTTCATGTGTAGAAATTGCCCAGGGACTATTTCACTGAAAAGTTCCAACCAGTTTTAAAGAACCCTTTCTCTGACAATCAGAAGTCAATGTAAAGACACTTTTTTTAATGTCTAGATTTTGAAAATGCGATGTAATCCATGATTCAGTACAATCCCAATTAAATATTAACAGTGAATGCAGAGGTGGAAAAATTGAGTCAACATTTATTATAAAAACAAAGCCCCTAAAACAGTTAAAACACTTGCTAAGAAGAAGCAGTAAGACAAGGTGTCCTATAGATTATAAGATTTCTTATAAATCTATATTAATTAAGGCCATGTGCCATTGGGCAGAGTATTGACAAGTTGAGCATTACAGGAGATCCCAGAAACCAACTCTGTGATTAATGGAACCCATATAAGAAAGAGGTGGGCTTTGCACGAAATTACAAAAAGGAAAGATTATTCAGTAAATGGTGCTTGGAATGATCCAGAAAGGGAAAGTCCTCCACAAAATTGACTTTCTATTTTTTTTTTTACACAAACTAATTTCAAAAGGAATGAAAATTTTAATGTGAAAGACAAAGCTGTTTAAGAAAATATATGAGAATGTCTTTATGAAATTTGGGAGGAGTCATTTTAATCAAAATCCACATATACATGAAATTAACCATATATAAAAATATTAATTCATTTGAAACTTTGAGATTGGATGTTAGCTAAGTAAAATCACAGAGAAAATAAAAAGAAAAATCAAAATCTGGAAGACAACATTTAACAAATGCAACAATGCAATAATGTTGCAATAATGCAACAAAAATAAATAAAAAGGAATGAGGAATACAAAGAAGTAAAAACAACTCTCATTATTTGTAAGTGATATGACTGTCCAAGAACTGTAAGTATCATTAGATAATTTTTTAAACAGCAAGAGAATTTTGAATGGCTTCTGAGTATAGATTCTGTTATGTCTATCAGATGTAAATCACGAAGATTTACTCTGCGAAGTAAAAAGAAAATGATGATCGCACAGTAAAAACTGAGAAAAAGGATAGAACAATCATCTCACTGAAGAGAAAGATAAAAGACACACAGAAGTAAAAGAGAAAAACGTTCAGTTTCAATAATTAAGAAAATTTACCCTTACTTTTAGGAACAGAAAATGAAGTGAAGTTGGTCAGCCTGGACACTTACATATGGAAGGAAGCGGGATAACACTGCTGTACATAATGCCAGCAACATCGGTCATTTCAAGAATAAAACGAAAATACTGAATATAATGTAATGTACTGGATTCTGATCTTGAGAGCCAGGAGGGGTGTGGGAATTCCTTTATTTATTTATTTTTTTAATCTTTGTATTTTAGTGCTGAGTAACAGAATATAGCAAATTCACCATAAAAGAATAAAGAGGGTCTTAAATTTTGATAGATGCTTCTTTACTTGAAATGGTAAGTCCACAGCAAAGCAAGAACATTATGGTAATAACATACACCTGAAGGGTGTGCTCCTATACCCTTAATTCACAAACACTGTTGGAAACCAATGCTCTCGCAATTAAAGAAAGAAAGAAAGAGAACGAACACTAAGGTGTCTGAACTGCACTCTTGGTCTCTTTAAATACTGAAGTCCAGCATTTTTTTTTTATTGAAGTAACTGACTACATGAAAGACAATATGAAAACACAACTATGACACCACTGATGTATTTTCTTTTTGAACTTGATTAAGGGATGTGAAATAGATGGAGTAGTATACATCACTGTGACCCCTCCAATTAATGTCAAAATGTAGCTTAAAACTGAATTATTGACAATAATGGAGTTAAAGTTCAAGAATATTCACCAAGATACAGTTCTCTATGTGAAGCATCATAAATAAATAAAAAAAAACTATATTTTAAAGTCTCCAGTAACCATTGCTTACCTAATAGTTATTAAAATAGTTGCATTTTGACATGATTTGTTTTACAAATAAGAAAGGCTTTTATTCAAAATTCATACTCTAAAACTTAACAAAGAGAGAAGAAACAAATTCTTTCCTTTTGAAATATATAGGACACCTTTATGGGGCCTGAAAATGACAGTGCAAATACAATTCGCTAGAAGACTTTTAAGCAGGTTTAAATTGCTTCTGCAGTCATACACACTTTAATACCTTTATTGCATTGTTTCTATTATGTATTCCTGAGAGTTACTGTTTAAATGTTAGACCATTTCCAACTTCTTATATCAAACTGATTTGCTGCAATCAATCTCTTCTTCAAACCACTGGTTTTGTTATTGAGCAAAAAAAAAAAAAAAAAAAAAAAAAAAAAAAAAGCAATGACTTTCCAGATCTTAGGAAAGCAGTGAGTGTTAAACAGAAATACTCTTTGTTTCTAGAGATTCAAATCCTGGTTTTACTCTTTTCTCCTTTACTCTAGATACCCTCACTTCATGCCTTACTCTTCTCTTGCTCGTAGGAGCTCATAGATATGAGAATACATTGAGAAACATGTGAAGTTAAACCCAGGGCTTGGCACATACGTATGTTAGAAGCTCACTAACTAATGGATACATCTGTTAAATTAGACACCGTTTCATGAAGTTGTAGCAACTCTACCAGACAGCTTGGTCCCAGGAATTTTGTCATAATAAAGCACACCTGTACCTCTTCAGGGCATCCACTGTCCACCCAGTCCTGCCGATGGCGATCAAATCCACTGGAGCATCTTCAGAGAGGACCAAGTTGCGTTCCAGAAAAGAAGAAAGGAATGCAGAGTGGGAGCAGAAATTAAAAGAAAAAAAAGTGATTAGGTAATTCTCCAATTTTTAGTTTAGTGTAACACAAACATTCTTCTATAGTACCATTAACTGGAACAGCTGTGAATCATTTCCAATTTTCAGAATGTGACTTACTCCTTAGGTTGTGACTATTAGAAACATGTGGTATCGTGATTCTCCACTGAGACCCACCTGAATACCTATGCAGAAGACCAATTACTATTTGGTGAAGTTAGTTCTTTTTCCTCTTTTTCTTTTTCTCTTTATCCAAACATATGGATAACATACATTTCATATAGATAGCATTTTTTGGAACTTCACACCTCTTTTTTTTTTCTTTTTTTCATTTAAAAAAAATTAACATCCATTGTCACAAGCTATTTTGCAAAGGAGGGTGAACTGGGCAAGCACAAAGTATTCAAACCCTCACATTCCAAAGAAAATCTGGTCCCTTTCTGGCTCCCTGGAGATACCCTCTAAGCTCCTGGAATATTCTGCCCGATTAGAGTGTCTTGGGTCTTGTGCTGTATGAGATAGTTTATGCTAACAATATGATTTATCGTGAGTGTCTGGGTTTATTCGCCTGGAAACTTGAGCCATGTATCAGTTTGACCTTTTGGAGGGGCTGGAGATTACAGATAAGGTCATTCATGGAGAATTCCATACCTCTGTGACTGACCCTCAATAAAGACTCTGGGCCCCACGGCATGGGTGAGCTTTCTTGGATGGCCACACTTTTGTATGTTTTCACAAACTGCTGTGGGGGGGGGCATTCTACTGGGATAGGACAGCTGGAAGCTTGTCTTGGATTTCTCCTGGATATGCCCTACCTGCCTTTGATCTTTGTGTATTTTAATCTGTATCTCTTTCTTGTAATAAATAATGATATTGGGTATAATAGATTTTCTGAATTCTGTGTCTGTGGGAAATGCCACATTGGTGTATGTTTGTGGGGACCCCTCACACTATGATTAGGTCATACTAAAAGTTCAATTCCGCAAACACTGGGCTAAGACATTTTTTATTTACTCCTTTTCTCTTCCTTGATCAGAATATATTTTCTAGTCTCCCTATCTATTTAGCATTCATTTTTCAAAACCTAGAAATTAGTACCCAGAGTCTGCACTCATAAAGCTTCATAACTGCCATGATCCTACCTTGCTTAGTGATTTAATTTTTTCCCATATTTTCTAATAGTGACACTCAGCAACTTCTTTTTCACTTGTTTTGCAATGAGTCTACATGATGACTTTTTCTAAGAATTCTTGCCAGAGATTATGTCTTGCGGCATGAATGAACATAATTTAATTCAAGTGGAATGTGAAACAACTCTATTGTCAACGAAAAAGACCATATCTATCATTCTTCCCAGACATGACCCATTAGAGCTTAGATATTTTATGCCTACCATCTGTGTTGAATGAGCTTAAGTGTGGCATAAACAGCAGTGTGTGAACTGGCATCCAAAGTCTGAGAATCTCACATAGGACAAGGGCATCTCTGTTTACCCAAAGAGATTCAGATGTTTGGAGTTTATTTAATTGCAGATGAGCTATGTGGTTGTTTCCTTCATGCTTCCTTTCAAGTTGGTTCAGTATTGAAAAATGTGCTGACATTTTCTTGCAAGTTGGGGAGAAATCACTTTTCTACAAAAAGATCATTTTGGGACCTACCTGACCACCTTAATTAATGAAATAGATGCTTTTTGAAATGCAGATCATCTTTACTTACTTCATTCCAGAAGTATTTGCAGACAATATAACTTTTACTTTATGGATCAAGAAATTTTATCTTAAGTAATTAAAGGTAGTTAATTCTTTTTTTTTTAAAGGTAGTTAATTCTTTCAATTTGTTAAATTAATACATGAAGCAAATAACAAAAACCTCTAGCTTGCTTTATTTATTAATAATATCTCAGTAATAATGTGTGAACTGGTTTTACTGAAGATATGATTCAAGTATAGTAACTTATTTATTTATTCACAATTGGTTTTCTATTAGTTGATCTGAAATTTACTAACTGCTAGAGTGGGAAAGATTGCAAATAGTAAAACACTAGTAAGATTTGATTTGAAAAGCTCATATTTTTGTAATTTACACTTCCTAAAAATTAACACACTAGATTCTGTCTTCTCAGTATTTTTTATAACCTTAAAATCCAAATAGTATACAAAGGCAATTATAAATAAAAGTGTGATATATTTTTGTTATAGAAATCATGTGAGATGATCTTTCCATTATTTCAGAAGTCTAACCAAAATGTGCTTTTGAGAATACTTTCTTAGCTTTGTTGAGCTCCTCTAGTTTATTTCTTCCTAAAACACAAAGGCATTAACTATGCCACTGTGTAAGTATATTGGTTTCCTGACATTTTTTTTTAACAATGATTGATTACTTTTTATATGTAAGAAACTAAGAGGTTCTCCTAAACTGGAATCACTTAGCATTCACATTATTACTCAAGTTTCTTATGTTCAAGATTCCCTAGCAATTGAAACCAGTAATTTTCATTGTAATCAAGGACTATGGTGATTCTTACAACAATGAAATTTGAAAACCACTGACTTCCTGTATGATATATCACTATGTCAGGCCTTTTACACACCCCTCCAACACACTCATCATCTAAAACTTGTTTTCATTTTCCACCTTCCTCTACCCTACAAGTGCTCTCTCTAAACATGTTATTATAAGATCCTCCTCTCTAATGAGCAAATGCAATTCAATACAAGTTTTATCTCATCCAAGAAGCATCTCCTCCCCCTCTCACATGTAACAGTTAACCACTTTGCAATGCTACCCAGAATGTAGTACAAGCATCTGTTACTGCACTACAATTTGTTGCTTCCCAGTTTACCTTAGTTACAGATTTTGGGGAGAGCATGATTTAAACTGGCATCTGGAGCAAGGTGCTTGAGTTAGAATTTTCCCTTGGCATAAAACAGGTATATGATCTTAGTTACTTTTCCTATTTGTGATGACTTCCTCATCAGTAAAGTTGGTAAAGGTAGTTATATCACTGTTAAAAGCAGAATTTTTTCACATGGTCAACATTTAGTAAATAATACCTATTTTTAGCACTTAATAAAGTCTGCGTAGTAGCCATTTGATAAAGTTGGCCATTGTTGAATATAAATATGTGAGATATCTCACTTTGTGGACAGAATTTATAGTGTTTAAAAATTAATTCTGTGTACCATGACAATGTGACCTGGGTTTAATATATCAAGTAATTTCTCATCATATTTAGGATAGATTCTTTGAGAGAAAATCTAAGTTGCTCTCAAACATGGACCAAGTGGTTTTATAAATAATCCTGAAAAACGGATTTCCACAAAATGTAGGTTTCTAACTACAACAGGTTTCCATTATTATTATTATTTTATTCTCACTCTTACCTAATTTCAAACAGACTGGTAGAACTATACTTCAAATTAATTATACTATTCTCCATGTTAAGTGTATCTATTAAGCAAGGCAGCCTAGAAAACAGGGACCTTCCTAGTGGTGCAGAGGGTTAAAGTCACTTCATGAGTTCAATGGCCACCCGCCTTGGAGGTGATCCACAAGGTACAGCAGACCTCTCCTGACACGCCCGCTTCTCCCCTCAGCAGTGCACTTAGTCAGTTGGCCTGTTCTGCTCCCCAATCTGTCTCTGGTGAATCCTCTCACTTCCCCTGCACCTATGGCCTGTACCCTAGTTCTGTATGAATAAATAAATCTTAAAAAAAAAAGAAAGAAAATAAACAATACTCTCCTAACGTGCATCATCTATTCATTCAAGAGATTAGAGTGTAAATCTCATTACATCTCTAAAGTATCTCAGTTTTGTATGAAGGGGTTTAGAAATACAACTTATTTTGTAAGAATATATATTCAGGTAAAGGAAACAAAGTTCATATTAAAATACATATATTAGTAATACATCAAGATTAAAGATGAAGTGCATATCTTACTACACAACTTTATGTGTTATTTCAGGAGTGAGATGAAACATCTGAAAAAGGGAACTGACTTTAAAAAGAAGCATCATAGAATCTTAAATTCCCATTTGGAATTAATGTCTAGATTAGAAAGAAGGAAATGTTTCCTAGATCAGGAGTAAAGACTAGATAGTAAATATCTTAGATGTTGCAAACGATATAACATCGACCCTACCTACTCACCTCTGGTTTTGTACTCAAAAGCTGCCACAGACAATTGCATAAAGAAATGTGTATCTGTGTTTCAATAAATTTAATTTATAAAACAGGAAATGGGTCACATTTAGCCCATTTGCTATAGTTTGCTGACCAATGTCTTAGGTTATGACATAGTAAACATCATTAAAATTATGAACAATTTAGAACAAATGCTTCATCGAGGTTTGCAATAATTTAAATGGTCCTTTTAGCCATAAGTGTATTTATGAGTATGCTATGTTAACAGAAAATCAATTGCCTATTCCTTAGTCAGTATGCAAAAGTATGGGATGGGTTCATCCAATATCAAAGAAATGGAAAGATGCCTAAAAAGAAACAAAAATAAGAAACAAGCATATGATAGTCATGATTATAACTAATAATATATTTTGTCAACTGAAACAGGCAATAGGTAGTATGTGTAGTTATAAGATATGGGCATTTCATTTTGTTTTGAAATATTAAACATGTTAATTGGAAAGGCAGGTTATAAAATTTAAAATGTTGACTATGATCATTATTTTCAATAAAAAAATTAGTCCAAATTCATATCTCATTTCCTATGAAGGGCATACTTGTTTCTAACTGGCCTCAGAAATGAGACAGATGATTTCGCTTCTAAAAACATTTCTCCTAAAAAACAAACAAAAAAACCCCAAACTTCTTGATTGAATTTTTTCAGTATTTTCATGCCTGCACCACTCAACACATCAAACTCTGGGAATGAAAGAAATATGTAGAAACTTACTGTAGAGACAATATTATCAGATAAATTACGAAATTTCATATCATTCTAATATGCAACAACATGGAATATATTTCCTTTTAAGAAAATCTTTTGACTTTTGTTGTAGCTCAGAATCATAATTCAATGGCAACAAGAATAGTTATCTGCAGAATGCAGGAACTTTGCTTCAAAAATGAGTTGGTCAAATCACCAGTTATCTTATATCCAGAAACTTGTCATTTATACATGTGGTATCTTTCAGAGTTGCAGGTTTTAGACAAAAGTTTCATCCTTCTAGATTTCTAAAATACACAAGAGCCCTAGTTCATCAAGGACTTTAATCTTTCTAATTTTTTTCTTACTAAAAAAATTCACATCTTATTCTCCTTTGCCTGATTATTTGTAAAAAGACTATTTCTGGTGTTTTTGTTTTTATTCCTCTACCTCTGATTGAAAAATATTTTCAGTAGGGAAAATGATTTCTGTAATTGGTTTCATACTGGGATTCTTCCTTTGAGTGTCACTATCTGAAATCTTGTTTGTGTTTCATTTTTGGACTGTACAGGATGGGAAAGCACTGCTGCTTAGTGTGTGTGACACTACAACATTTACAATTTTCTGGAAAAAAGTTACTCCTTTTAGAAATCATTCTGACTAAAAGTCACTGCTGATACCATCAAGATATCATTAGCATTTGTGTACTGTAAGTGATTTAAGGGAATGAAATACATACACAAGTAGACATATATGCACTGAAATTCTGATAAAATTTTTAACTTTTGATAAATTACATAAAAATAAATCAGTTATACAATAGGCAATCCATTAATCCTGATTATGGCAAAGCATTGGTTAACAGCAGAGTTGTGAACTCTCAACATGCCTTAACCAGGGTAGTGTCACCTTTACCCAGAGGATTACATACTTCAATACTAATTTTATCTACATAAAAATTTCTTAAAATATTAGTTAGAAAGGGCAAAAGAGTGAGATATTCACCTACATGGAAATGGCTAACAGTTATTTGCTATTAAAGGCTTGAATTGATTGCTGCAATATTAATCTCACAATAAAATTCAATTTTACCTTTGTTCCCTACCCAACTGAAGAATGCTAGGGCAGACTGGAATATGCTGGCTGAATAAGTTTAAAACAATATACAGCTATTTTGGCTGTATCTTGACAAATAATCATTACCTAGCATCCCATGTTCTATTGTTTTCACAAGTTTAAGCCATTGTGTGGACATTTTGTTCAGGATTTTTTTTTTGTTGTTGTTAAAAACAATAGCCACTGAAGTAGTTAAATCTGAATTCTCAGACATTCAGTTTTGTGCTATTTCACCTGCTTCAAGTGGATGTGGACGCATTTGAAATGTAAAGCATGCAATTTCAGACCTCTTCAGTTTGATAAAAAGACAAATTACTCCAATAGGTCTTGCAAACTTTTTGAAATAAACCATAGTGAAAAAATATAGTTAACAAGGTATTCAGGTGTGAATATCTTTGGTGTGTGTCTTTATGTACTGAAACTAAATTGCTGTGATGCTTATCATTTTCTTTTGTTTTGGTAAGATCCTTGGAGATAATTTGTATTCCATTCTATTTCATTTAAATAAATGCTTATTGCAGCCTACTGAATAACTGATAGCATAATCTACCTGAATTGTCACCTTCAGGTTGAACATAATGCTATCCCAATAAGTAATTTAAAATTTTAATCATATTTATACTTTAAAAAGCATGTATTGTTTTTAAGGATAGTCATTTTACTAGAAAATTATAGAAAAATATAAAACAGAAATTAATGTTATTCTAATGCTAAGATATTGTTAGTTTTATTCCCTACCTAGTCTTTATTTAATGCATATTTATTTATACCTATGTATTAATGAAATTGAAGTCACAGCAGGAAGTAACCTGACTTGTGGTATTAATGTCATTGTATAGAAAAATTTTAGTTCCCATAACTATTCCATGAGATTTAATTTTTAATGATATCATATATTCCACTGTATGCCTTCTAGAGAATTTATTCAACCGATGTATGAATATACACATTATTTTAAGCCTTACAAAAATACCATTATCCTTTTTTTTTTTGGGTAATTTGCTGGATTAAAAATATCAATATCTCATGTTTTGACTAGCACTTCAATTAAAGATGAAATTAAATTTTTAAAACATGTTTACTGACAACTATGTTTCCCTATATTTGAATAATCAACTCACTTATTTTCTTCTCTTTATTTGGTTGGTTATCCTTTTCTGAAAACAGAATTTCTACAAACTAAGAGCAATAAATATATGTTAAAATGTGTCAAAAATATATACCCTTACCCTCTGTTTTTAATTTGCCATTCATTTCTATATATGAAGGTTTTTTTTTCTTGCCATATGGCAATTTAATCTCATGAAATTCTTCAAAATTTTCTTTCAAACTTTGCTTTTTGCTCAGAAAGTCCTCAGCTACATTGACATTAAGTAAATGTTTTATTGTAGTTCCCTCCAGTCAGTTCATTATTCATTCTTTACTTTCAATTTTCTAATCTATTTTAAATTTACTTTTGTACATGGTGTGAAGTTAAGAACCAGATCTAAATACATAGATTTTATTTAAATAGATGGCTGTGTCCCCAGATTATTTACTGAATAATAAACTTTTATTTATAGCTTGAAATTGAATATTTTATTATATAATAAACTCAAATGCTAAGATCCATTTCTAAACTTGTATATTTCTTCCACTGATTGCTCTCTTCCTTTTTAGGCCATGCCTGTAATGATCTCACTGTTACAGCTTTATGTTGTGACTTAATACATACTACCTTGTCTCCCATCACTGAACTTACTTCTAAGGTTCTGTCATGCCTCTACTCTCCATGTGATTTTGTAATGACATCCTAATGTTCCAAATAAAAATCCTACTGTGACTTTGATAGGATCAACTGGAAATAATTGACATTCCAGATTCTCATCTACTAAATTATGTATTTTGGTGTTCTAAAAAGTACCTTTTCAAACTTTCATTGTTTTCCTTATGTAGGATCTACACTGTATTAGGCCTGATAGAAATTATTTAATTTTTCTCTTGTTAAAGAACTATAATCACTGAATTTCCTAAATAATTATTTCTGACATGGAAAGCTATTTATTTCTGCGTATTTTTTAACTGGTGCCTTGAGGTACAAGGTACCTTGCTTTCTTTTGCATAGTCATGACTTTTAGTTGCTTTCTGCATTCACCAGAATGATAGAATTCTACTACATAATAGTAATAGTCACATCTTTGCTTTCTTCTATATTCATACTTATTATTTTAATACAGATCCTTTCTGTCCCATCTGTTAACGTTGTTACTAAGGAAATAATGTTGGATTTTATTACATATAGTTCCATCTATCACAATGACTACATAAATTATCTTTAAAACTAGTGCTATTGATTAATAGATTCCTTTAAATTAGATATGTTGATATATATGGAATACACTGAATACATGATCATGTTTTTTATTACTTCAACTCAATGTTTTTTAAATAAATGCTGATATTGAGAGAAACCATCACACCAAACATAAATAAATAAGTAAATAAATATAGAGAGAAATAAACCTACTAAATCTGCTGACTGGAAGAAAATATTTGCACATCACATATCTGAGAAAAAGTTAACATCTAATATATATATAGAGAGAATTCACACAACTCACCAAGAATAAACAACTCAATCAAAATATGAGAAGATAATCTGAATATACAGGAAAGACATAGAAACAGCCAACAGATAAGTGAAAAGATTGTCCAGTTCACTTATTAGGGAAATGTAAATCAAAATGACAATGAAATATCACCTCACACCTGGGAGAATGGCCTAGACCTGCCATTTGCTACCACAAGGATGAACCTGGAGAGGATTCTGCTTAGTAAAATACATCAGATGGAGAAAGAGAAATACTGGATGATTTCAATCAGACGTTTAAAAATTTAAAGGCAAGTGAAGGAAGATAACAATGAACCAAAACAAACTTAGTATCTGACAGCAAGCTGTGACTATCTGAAGAGAAAGGAGGAACCTGGGCAGGAGGGCTCAGGGGTTGTGGTGGAGGGAGGGTGCGTGGTGGTGAGCTCAGTGATAATGGGTGGTGGTAGAAGTGGGAACCTACACATCTGTAAAACGTGTGCATTTACAGATGTTGTGGGTCAAGCTTTCCTCAGCAAAAAGGAAGGGAAGTAACAGGTTTTGGTAGGGGGGTGATGACAGGAATTACTTTCCCTTTTTGCAAGCTTTATAGAAAACTGTATAGAGGGTCCCTAAAATACTCAAAAGAGAAATACCATGCGAAATAATGATAGCATTCTTAGGTATTTATGTTAAAAATGTAAAAATACTAATTTGAAAAGATATGCACCCCAATGTTTATAGCAGCATTATTCACAGTAGCTAAGATATGGAAACAATCTAAAGGCATACCCAAGGATGACTGGATAATGAAGTTGTGTTAAACACTCAACGGAATGCTACTTAAGCATTAAAATGATGAAACAGTTACAAGATGGATGTAACTTGACATGATTATGCTGAGTGAAATAAGTCAGAAAATGAAAGACAATTACTGATGGTTTATCTCTTATGTGGGATGTAAGTGACCAAAGACAATACACTAACAGATCACAACAAAAATAATTCTTAGACTGAGAAAAATATAGTGGTTACCGAAAGGAGAGGACAGTGGCTGGAGAAAAGGGCAGAGAGAGTATATTGGATAAGGGGAATTGCACCTAGAAACTGCTGGTGGGTAGGGAAGGCAAATGTGTTTATCAAAGTCTGCAATTGTACTCCCCAAATTTATGCAGTATTGTTAATCAACAATATAGCCTGTTTTTATTTTTAGAAAAGGAAGATTATATTTAACTGTAATTATTTCTAAGAGTAAAATTAGTCAGTTTTGTAGCATTAGAATATGTGCTTATAAAGTGAGTATCCCCTCAAATATCTTTTTTTTTTTAACCTAATTAAATATACAACACTTAGAATTCTGTTTCTGGGCAGCTTACAGCCAAATTCTGAAGAACTGGGGAACACAGCATATTGCATCACATTAAAAAAAAAAAATTCCTCCGTGCCACACAATTCCCTTTCTGAATTCAGCCAGTAGAATAAGAGAACCTGTAGCCTTAAGTTCACAATCATTAACTTGCTTAATGATTTTAAACCTGCTATTGGGGCATGGCCAGAAAAAAGCACATTCTTATGGAATATGGGTAAAATGAAAAAGGAGAGTGCAGCAAGTGAGGCCACTGACATTGAGCATGCGACGCTTGACATGGCCTGTTACACAACTCTTACCTCAGCCTGGCAGTGTTCCTCATCATTATTCCCGTTTGACTTAGCAAAAACTTAAGGCCATATTCTTTAGAAGAAAGAGCATGAGCTTTAGATTTGTATACATAAAACTGGATTCATGTCTTGACTCTGCCATCGATTGTGTGATCTCTAGTGAGTTATTATTGGAGATTCAGTTCCATGAAATGGAAGCTGTAAAATCTGCCCTTGCTGGGATTTGGTGAGGATTGAGTGAGACAATGACAGATTCTTTCAGTGTTTGATGTAACAGGTATACAATAACTATGAGTTATTTTATGCTTTTTATACTCTAAAAATATCTAAAATTGCTTATTGGAAAAAAATGTATACTGTATCTAACTGAAAATTCATATAACATCCTCCAAGTCCTGAAACAGCATTTTAGTCACAAAGTTAGGATTATGAAACAAAGAGGATAAATCTTTTTGATGAATAATTTCTTAAGCATCTACATATGTTTTGCTAAGTATGCACATTTTCTTTATTGGTCAAACAGAAGTAAGAGTTGAATCTTCAGGGAGAGAGGAAAAATAGAGTCCTTTTCATCACCATGAGCCATTAAAGCAAATTCTCAGTACAAATAATATTGGAAGTTTCAGGGTTCTGACTGGGGGCACCCTTTCTTAAAATTTCTTCACTTTATGGCAAATGTTATTTATTGAAATGGTAATTTCAAATGCATAAAGTGAAAAGAGCAGTGGCTTTTACTTTGTTGTTGCTCAGAAAAAGGAATATAAAGCTTTGGGGGTTTGGTTATAGAGTGCCCCTGGAAAATGTTATCCTTTCACAATAATTTTTATTCCATGTTTCTCAGGTTAACAGCTCCTGGTATTTTAGAGATGTTTGTTTTCCTTGGGAACATCAGCCATGCATGAATCAACTGTTCTGCCAAGATAGCAAAGTTGGGCTTGGTGAGAAAGAATTAATCCTTTGATGAGATAACTGTCTCATCAAAGAAGAATCTTTATTCGAATTTATTATTATACTAATAAAGTTTCAGAGTTGTACTTGGAATGTTAAGATTTACAGAAAAATGAAAAATATGGTATTTCTAGTTTTTTCAAGAACACTGTTATGAACTTTTCTTTACTCCTGTTTTGAACCATAAACATTTAAGTGTATTGAATCAGGGGATAGACAATTACATCTGTCCCTATGACCCCAGTAAACTGTCCCAGACAAATCTCCTTTCTTTCTCACTTCATAAATGACAAAGTTTTTCTAATCATAGTGGGTTAAAGGATTTAGGAAATGATCTGTAGAAAAAATAATCAGGGATATTGGAAAGGTTGGTACCTTATAACTAGAAAAGCCAGCATTAATTGCTGAATTTCAACCCTGACCAGGATTTAGTTTTGGAGAGATCCTCAAAAAATGCTATGGCTGATGAAGTAGAGCTGAGAGCATGGTTATGAACTCCCCACCACCTCTGGATTCAAAATCACAAATATTATCTATCTTGTACTTAGAGCTCATTTTTCAAAACTATTTCTCTTGCTTAAGGAGAAAAAGTCTGAAAAACATTTTGCTAAATCATTTGTACACCCTGCTATTCATCTAGTTAGAGTTGTATTTTATAAGGTAATTAAATCTTTTAGACAAGTACTATGAGTTCTTTGAAAACATATTATAAGAGGCCACTCCAAGAAAAGAAGCAACTTATTTTCTATGTTCTTGAAGATGTGTGATTATAATGCCAGATAATAGTAACTGAGTAACTCTTGAAATGGCCATCAGAACACCATTTCTTAAAAGACACTGGTTCAATCATTTTTGAAAATATACTCCTTTA
>NW_004567131.1:22126207-22172977 GCF_000260355.1 Condylura cristata | reverse complement strand
ATCATGTTAGTAAAGGCTTCTAGTATACATACAATTTTGTTTTCTTCTAAAATTTTTGTTATTGCCGCCTCACTATAAATTTGTGAGCTCACCAGGAAGGGTCCGTTTCTAGCATTCCAATAGATCCAGGTCCTTATGGGGATTATCAAAAATGGAATAGTAAATTCATTCCACTTTAAGGAATGATTTTGGCCATAAAACAGTGTTCTGCTTCTTTATTCCCTAGCTTTATTCCACATCAGATTTGTCAGGCATATAAAATATCAAATTACTAAATGCTAATTCTATTAGAGTTTTATGCAGCTCATATGTACAAATGGTCTATGTCTTATTAAAGGCAGCAAAAAAAAGAAAGATTTTAAGAATTTGGGTGTGAAGCAATTTTCTGCTTCATAAAATACAGTTAGTGTCACCTTATGTTAACAGAAACATTCTTGGATACGTACTTTTTTCTTTAGATTTGTTATTAATGAAACTTAGTATTTCAGAGTACACCCCTTTGCCTCAGAAAAAAAATATATAGCAAAAGCCATATAAGAATACGTGACATAGAATGTTGACTTGTAATTCTCTCTCTCAGCTTACAGGACTCATCAGTCCAAAAACCTCAAAATCATTGTTGTTAATCACTGTTCAAAACTGTTATGTGAGTTTGACCTGGTCTTCCGTGTACTGACGTGGGTGTTATTCAGTATTCTTCTCATTTATCCCCCTACTACTGGTCATGTTACTCAACCAGCAGAGCCAGTCAATGTTTTCTTACAAAATAATTATTTGTGAATATATACCTCATCCCCATCAACATATTTATTAGATGTCTTCCATTTATCTGGGACACTTTTCCTGTAAAGACCTCTGAGAGAAAATATTTCAGGTTTGTGAGCTCTGTGAATCACTCACAGGCGTTACATGGTGGAGAGCAATCAAAGGAATCTCGGAATTCAAGCTCTGGCTTAGGTGCTCAATGCAAAAAGCAGTTCAAATGTAGCTAATGCCAGGGATCCCAGAAAGGTGTTAGGCAGGGCGAGCATATAATTTTGGGGGCAAACCAGTGCATTCTGAGAAAGAGAGAAGCGAGAGCCGAGACATAGGGCACCGAGACCTCAGGTTATTCCTGAGACAACTCCGCGTATGACATGTAGGGAAGACTCTAATTCTCACACTGCACAGCTATTTCTTTTTACAAATTCTGAGTTCAGCTTTAGTAGGTCTTTGTAATCAAATTTTCTGAACTCCACATTTTCTTTATCTCCTACCATGTATATATTTTTGTTTACTTTATCATTTTAGACAATCTAGGTTTATACCTGCTTGTTAAAATTGAAGTGTCTACATTATTTTTATACCCATTCTTCTGAAATCGTTCACTTTATAAAGAGTAACTGTGTAGGGAATGAAGAGATCTGCTTTTGTTCTGTTTTTTGATACATGAGTAGAAAACTTGCTAAGGAATAAAGTAATACAGAAATAGGTGAAAATTCAGCTATATAAAATCTATTCTTCATATGCCATGTTTGCTACCTTTTAATTTAATCTTTTGACTCTTGGTCCATGCATACTCTATCCATGTGCTATTTTTACTAGTTTATTGAATTCATGGTTTTTACTTTTCATGATGATTCTATCTTGCCAATTATGCACTTTGCTTTAAATATTGCTAAAGGAAATTCCATGTATCTTTCACAGCCAACTATTCAAATCTACTTAAATGGAAGTTATTGTAAATAAGCAAAACCATTTTTGGTGCTCAGAGAAGTCCACCTTCCTCTCCCCTATGCTTGCCCAGGCTTATCCTGGTTTAGCCATGGCAAAGCTACATGCTATGTGGTAGGGATGGAAGATTAATGGAGCACTGTCAATTCTAGCATTTTATCCTTTTCATCTCCACAAACCACATGTCCATCTTCACCACTTTTTAAATTTTAAAACCTGCCTCCTCCAATTATGAGTTATGCAACCTTCGATAAGCCCTTCAACCTTCCTAATTTGTATTTATGTAAACTGTGAAACAGGGATCCCAAGACTTGTCTTTTAATGAGATTACAAGGATTAAATGAGATAATAGAATTAAAAGATTTTAGTGGAAGTAAAGACTTTTCTGTGAATTCTGGCACACAGGTTAAAAGGTAGCTATAGTAATTGTGTTAAGCATCTCCATTTATAAGACATTCTTAACCTTAAATCACCCATCCATGTCCTTTCTTACAAGCTCCTGAGATTTACCAGCTGTAGCAGCAGCAACAGCAGGCAACCTGGGGAAGGATAAATGCATGTGCTAGCTGAGTGCAGAGAAGGAAGAGATTAATTCTGATTCAGGCGCAAATCGATATATTGGTTTTCTGTGGTGGTGAGAAGACACATATTTAGGCATATGAAGTCTATGTGTTTCTAGGCAAACTTATTAGAAATCATTGCAACCAAGGTCATGCTTCATGAGCGAATAGTTCCCCTTTGACTATGACTTGTTATTGAAGTAAAAATTCAAGAACTGAGGTGAAAGAAAAAGCGGCCTTCTAGGATGAGAATTGAATCCCTTTCTATAATATCTCAGAAAAGCAATATGTGAATGCTAATCTTTTTGAATCTTATTTTTATTCCTATATATTTTCTTCTTTATTTTCCATAATGACATATACTAGCTTGCCTTAAAATTAAGTAGAAAGATATAGTGCTACCTAGATGTTCCTAGAAATAAATAACAGTATTAATAGATGCACTGCTGAATTGCTGAATTCCCTGCAATTTTAATTTATAAGTCATATTTCAATTTTTCTTGGGGGTAGATTCTAGCAGAAAGCAAAATACCAGAAAGTAGCTCAGTGAGCTTCAGAAGCTCACTTACTTATATAAGTATTAAAGATCTGGCTTCAGTATAAACATACTGAACTTTGAATATTTTCTATTATTTTGACACTGGATTGCCAGCAAGACAGATCACTAAGTCATAAAGTACTTTTATCAAATGGTTTAATATAATTCAGTCTGTTCAATAAAATTGTTAATCTAATGTTATCCCAACACAAACAGTAATTTTTTTTTTTACAGTAACTAAGTATGAATTTTGTTTTCAAATTTGTATTTCCTGTCCTTTGAGGATCATATTTTTCCCCCATAACAATTCAGCACCTACTGTTTTTAAATTGAGCAAATTCAATTTCATTCTTGGACAATTAACTTTTAATTATTTCTGGGGGAACTCATTATTTTATTAGTGCAGGCATGAAAAGAAAATGGGATATATAACTTAGCAATAAAATGTTCAATATTTAGTTATTCTATAATTGTTTGCTAGGTTGCATTCATTGAAGTGTTTTGTTTTCTAAATTATAACCACAGAAAATAATATGGTATTATTTTATAATATGGTATAATATCTGCACTTATAAGCAGATGTGACACTGACTAATTCTACAGACTTTTCTATCCAATTTCCCAAATGGTGATCAGATGGAAAGCAAGCATGGTATTCACTCTCTGGAAAATCAAAGATGATACAGGGATGCCTTGAAGTGCCAGGAAGGAGGAGGCCATCGGGACACTTGGTTCAATCACCTATTGCTTTGAAGTTTGCAAAAAAGACAAGTGGTTTCTATCCTGTATTCACAGGTCTTTACATGACTGGTGGATTGTAAGTTGTAGAGAAAGAGATCAAAATGCAATGATAGGTAGATAAATAGATGCAAAATGATTGGCAGACAGGTAGGTAGACTGACAGATATATCAACGCCATTGTTTTCTTAAACTCAAAAGAAATATATGTACCTGACAGCTACTGAGTCAAAGGACATTTTTCCAGAGTAAACAAATGTAATGGATACATTCAGCATTGATAATTTTCTGCACCTGAAAGGTTCTTGCACACTAATGTATTATCTATATGTATATCTATCCTTCATTTTAAAACTTCATATTGGTTGATCACTTCAGTATCAGTAACATGTGCATGTGGTAAAAATTTCAAATTCCACAAGTGGGAATCCAATGATATGTTTACCTTGTCCCTTCATGCCAGTTTCCAACTCATGCAGTTTCCCCCAAAGTGAGCCCTGTTCAAAGTGCTCTCTAGTTCTTTACTGTTACTTATGACTTTATTGTGGCCAGGTGCACTGTACAATTTCCAAGTGCTGAGGCTCATTGCTCCCAAGAGGAGCATCTAACAGTCAAACAAAGGACACTATAGCAAGAAAGTTCTGTGGCTCAGGGTGAGACTGAAGCCCTACTGGGACATCAGAGACAACCATGGAATACACAGATGAGCCAGGCCTCATAAAACAGGAAGTAGGTGGAGAGAACTCCCGGAGGCTGCAGCCCAGGGAAGAGGACATGGTGGTAGGGCTGCCAGTTTAGCCAGCAGCCCTGAGAGCAGAAACATGGGGCCAGCATTGCTGCATGAGAGGAAAATGCCAGGGATGAGCTGGTGCACCGAACAAGCTGAATTTCCGGTAAGGAGAAGGCTGAGAAGGTGCTCTAGACTGCTCTACTCCTCTCCTTCTTCCCCATTTGGGGCTGGTGCTGACACAGGGTACAATGATAGTGGAGCAACTTCTGAGTCTCAGATCTGGAACCCCAAAGAGGAGAGAGTGGTTGTGCCCAAACAGACATTGCCCACCACCACCGCACTGCACATTCATGGCAGTGGCCGAACCTCCCCCACCCTGGTGTCTCAGCAACTGCAAACACAGGTCTCAGGACCTACAGAAGCTAGCAATGGTCAGTAAAATGAAGCAAAATCAAACCACAGCACCACTTGTAGGGAAAGAAAAAGTAGTGCAACTCTCTAAGTGATTGCTACAGAATTTTTTATAGGGAAATTTAAAATAGCAAAATGGTGGGAGACTTGCACTTAAAGGCAAGTCTCCCAAGACAATAACTCCTCGATGTCAAGTCTTTATATATATATTGACATTTTATGCCAGGCATCAGTTTAGTTCCTATGACAACCATTTATGACTCTGTCCAATTCAATGGTTACGCACAGTAATTAGAAAACTCAGGAAAGTGGAAATTTCTGTGGAAGACAGAGATGAATCAGACTGCATTTCTACTCTTTAATGGGTTTATGTTACCTTATTTCTCCTTTGCTGATTCCTCCTTTTCCCCTCAAGTCCACATCCCCAGGGACAAATGTTGTTACTACTCTCTTTTCAGAGGTATCCGCTGCCTTTATCTTTTCAGAGGTATTCTCTGACTATCTAGAAATACGTATAGAAAAATTTACTTTATTTTTTTTTTGTAATAAAATTAGTACTCTATCTCAATACCCAGGCCACAGGTTACTTTTCAGAACTTCTACTTTCATTTTATATTTCTCTATAGACATTATTATTCTTTTTCACTAATTTAAACACTATCTATATGATAATGACACTCCAATTCGAACCTCTAGCCATAACCTCTTTGTATAATGTTTGGTCTGTACGGAGCCACCCACTCAAGATTTCTACTTTAAAATCTGATAGTCATCTCCAAATGAATCTGCTCCCATCCAAACTATTTTTTCCTATCCCAGTCGATGTTATTTGCACCATCTTACCTATCTCAAAAACCAAAATACCCATAAAAGAGCACAAACAAAAATCTAGGATGTATCCTTCATTATCTTCTGCCTCTTTTCCTGCATTTCTAACCTGTTAGTGAGAAATTTGTTTCCTTTCAAAGTACACAAACATTCATTCATCTCTCCCAATCCTATAATAATCCTTGTCTAAGCTGCTACCAATTCCCTGGACACTATAGCACATTTTCTCTACCATTCTTTTCCTTTTCATTCTTGCTCCTTCAAAAAAGAAAGAAAGAAAAAGAAAAGGCAATTATTTTTGGAGCAGTCAGAGTTGTATTTTTAAAATAACATTAACTTACATCCTCCTCTGCTTAGGTTCTTCTAAATGCTAAAGATGAAAATCTCATCACTCCTGCTGGTTTGCAAAGCTGTCCTAACCATTCTGGTCTTGCCCACAATGCTCTTAAATCACATTTTCCCCCATTCTCAGATCAAGCTTAAACCCACTGTAAGACCAATGTACTTGCCAATCCTTTGAAATGCATCTCTGCCCTCATCTAGGTCCTTATCATTCATATCTAAGTTGGTTACCTCTGCCAGTGGTCTTTCCTGACTACCCATCCAGAGCAACCTAAGCACTTTCCAACTCAGAAGGTCACTCATCAATTGGCTCTTTGGTTTTAATTATTTTACTTTTTCCAGATTACTAAACTAAACTCTAAGCCTCATAATGGCTGTAGCTTTGATTACTATCTGGTTATTGTTCTACCTCTGTGTTTAATGTCTGATATGTTGAAAGCATTCAACAAATTTTTAAGGAAATGAAAGAGGAATGAGCATTTTATGAACAAAAGCAATTGAAGGAATAAACTTCTGGAAGTTGACAGTTGAGGGAATCAACTTTTCTAGGAATAGTAACAAGTATCTGTTATTATTATCAATTTTACTGTATTTTCCCCATACAATCCCGTGTTTATTTCTTTTGTTTTAGCAGTCAAAACTAATAAGCTATTTCCTGTCTATTATTATTTGCTTAAAATCTGCCTGCTCATAAAATGTAAGTCTTATTACAGAAGTGATCATTTCTTACTTTGTTGATCACCGAACCCATAATCTAAGTAACTTTAACACAGGCACTCAAAACTTTTGTTGAATAAGTGAAGATATAAAGTATAGTTGAAATTGATTGATTCAACTCCTCCTAATTTGCAGTTAAGAAACAAAAACATTTTACTTAGAATTAATGGGACACCTATGGTGACCAAACACTTTTGATCATGAATCTTATTATATTGATATATTCCTATAACTGACATTCTTCTGTACCTAAAGTAAGTCACCACAAACATTCTGCTTCAGCTTTTGCTTCCTGAAAAATGGAAATTAAAGGAAATAAACAATTTTAAATTATTTTTTTCTTTTTAGAGTAAGCAAATTTGAGAGCTGAAATAATCACCAGCAACTGATTATCACTCAGTGATAAATGAACACAATGGAAAAAGTGAAGATGGGTAGAAGAAAAATATCTGTGAGGAAATTTTTGTGTTGATTAGGATAAGACTTTTTTCATCTTACTGGATTTTTTCAATAAAATCTCTGAAGTCAAGGGAAATTCTCATAAAAAAAAGCAGAAAGTTTTAAAGATCACAGGTCTAAGGAGACATAAATAAAAAGCAGTTGGGGAAATTAAGTTGAATAAAAATGCAATGAGTCATAGTTATACCAATTAATTAAAAAGATTTTAGTATGTATATGAATGGGTTGCCGAAGAATTAAAAATAAATCCAAGACTTTAAGCCAGTGTTTATATTCAACAAAAACACCAAGTGGTATCATGTAGAAACTTTTTAAATTTTTTTAGAATATTCTTTGACGAATTTTTTTCATTCATATATAATACCATCTTTTACCCATTCATCTTAAAAAAGAAAAAATGATAATATACAAAAATCTTCCACTTTGCTCGAAAGTTTGCATTCTTTCTATGCCAATTTCAAAGGCATGCAAGTTTCTTGCAACATCAATTATGAGCCTTTTTCCCCCAGTAGTGTGTCTACTAAAGCAATGAACATTTCAGGAAGCAATGAAGATTAACTTCCTCAGCACCTGCAGCCTGGCAGATGTGAGACAGAACAGGTGAGGTATCCAGACCACAGGCCAGGGAAGCACACAGATGGAGGTTCAATTTTAAACTTATCACTCAGAGAAATGAGAATCTGTGCAAATAAACTTAGCTACTGGAAGGCTCAGTTTCCTCTATTATAAATGCTGTATGAGATAAATATATTTAAAAATTACTTGGTGCAGTGTGTGTCAGGGAATTTTTCAATAAAATGGAAGTATTAATATTATAATGTCATTTCCAATTTGTGGATGCATTTTGATTGCCAAAATTGCTCATTTCCACCAGGAGTTTTTTTTTTTTTTTTTAAAGATTTATTTATTTGTGTATACAGAACTGGGGTACAGGCCAGAGGCTTAGGGGCGGCGAGAGGCTTCACCAGAGACAGAGCGGGGAACAGAACAGGCAGATTTAGGAAGTACACTGCTGAGGGGAGCAGCGGGCAGGTCAGGAGAGGTCTGCCACGCCATGTGGTCACCTCCGGGGCAGGTGGGGATCGAACTTGTGCGGAAGCGGCTTTAGATTCTCAGTGCTGTGCTCTAACCCGCTGCGCCACCAGGGAGGGCCCTCACCAGGAGTTTTTTAAAACCATTGTGAAAACACAGTGGAAAGTAATGTTTCTAACTGTCTCAAACATTCATTTGCTGTAATATCACTTCTGAATAGTACCCTGGTTGGGTTGATAACTTGCTTGGATTATTCCTCAACTTTTAGGAGTTCAGCACTGAAAGTCCCTCATTTGGGAAGGTCTTTGTTCCTAGACAATTCTAGTCATGATTATTCATTTGGAATCATCATTCATTCGTCTATTTTATACAGTACTAGGTAACTTGATAGCTTCTGGAATTCCATAGACAAACTACCCTTTAAAAACAGAGCTTAGGAAAGGAGACATGGAATAAACAAGACCCATAAAGCCCCATGCTAAATCCTAATGACAGGTTTGCCCAGGATGCTAGGGAAACACAGACGAAGGGCACTTAACACAGATGTGTCACTTAGGAAGATTCCTCAAAGGAAGTAGCCGCTGAACTGAAACTGGAATTATGTATGAACCTATACCAGGGACTTCTACTTAATTCTTCTGGTCATTTTTCGTGTTTGAGCTCAGTATTATTAACATTTTCATATTAAAGTACAATTTCTTTAAATTCATTTTAGTGGTGATCTAAGTAGATTTTGAACAACTCCAGATAGGATGGCAATTTGCATGGGATGTCAGCAAAATATGAATATACATGACCACAAATGCTGGCTTTTATAGCAGTTCTTTCCACTCTGGAGATACAGCTAAGTTAAAATCTACTTTAAGAATCTTAATTGCTTGCTTGCTTTTCACAATCTGAAATCCATTGTATAAAGGGAATTATCAGAACATCCAATTGAAAACAAAACAGAGGTTATAAAAATTATATCGTTCTGACCACAGTATTGTACACTAACCCCAAAGTTAGGAACTTTAGACTTCAATAACTTTAAAAGTACTCTTGAAAGTGCCTCTATCATTATAGCAAATGTTGCAGCAAGATGATCAGACAATAAAAAGTGCTGATGCAACATAAAGAGCTGAAAAACTTGGTTCTCCACCAGAGGAAGCTTTTTTAGACTTTGAATATGAGAGGAGACTTATTCCTAGACAAACGCCAAGTTCCAAGGGGGTCAAGGACTATATCTTGAACACAACAAGTGATGCACTAAATAGTTGTTAAGTATACTGAAAAAATTTCCCTCTGTATTTCCAACAAATGACCATTCATTTTCCAAAAAACTCCAAGAATGAATTCTCTTTTTTATACATGAAAATCAGGGCATATCTTCAACATTAATGAATGATGCAGTGTAAGTTTTAAATCCAAATCACATATTCTATTTTGTATAAGTCAATTAGTGTTACTTTATTTCTCAGTCTCAGACTACATGTCTAATCTTGGCTAGTGACTTTTGAGAAATTTATAGAATTTACATTAAAAGTGCCACCTTGGAGGCCTAGGGATTAAATCTCAATTCAATCCCAGCCAGGAGCTGACCCAATATGACACAGCAGACCTCTCCAGAACAGGCAGTAAGTCTGCCTGTTCTGCTCCCTTTTCTGTCACTGGTAAACCCTCTTAATGACATCCCCACAACCCCGGTTCCCCAAACACACCTCTGGCTTATACCTCAAGTCTTCTACAAGCGCACACACACACAAATGTGTGCTTATACATAAGCCATTCCAAGTAAAGATATCTCGTACCAGGTTTTCCATAGAATATAGGCCAAAAGTGATTGATCTGTAGACTCATCTATTAGAATCATCATCTATGTTATATTCCATAGAGATTAAAGGCATAAGTTATAAGATCTTAGTGACTGTGAATGCTCTTACTCTTGGTAATTTTTAAGTAACCAGACATAGGAAAATACTAGAATTCCAACTTTCGAGCATTTTTGCATTTTGGTTTTAAGTTTTTAAACATTATATACTTTTTTATATATACCCAATGGACAGCCTGACACAGCCACAAACTTCAAATTTTTACCTTTGAAGTTTACTACACCAACTGCAGTTGAAGCCGATCTGAGAGGATACACAGGGGCCACAACTGTTAAACTGGAGACACGCTAGAAATGAGGAGAGAACAGGTTCAGTAAGCTGAACTAGCAGTGTGAAGAAAGAAAGACACACAAATCCAAATACCAAAATGATTGTTCAATTAGAGTAAAAAATCACTCACCCACACCCTCATACACTCAGAATCAAGACACCATACATGCCGAGCACATGCTGTAATTATCGGCAAACAGGAAAGATCACCAAACTTCCGAATCATTTTCTTCCACTGTTCACGTGTTCACTTACTAGGCAGCGGGGTCATCTCCACAGCTGAAATGTTGGTAATTTTTGACATCTGTAACTCTACTCGGTGATATTCATAAATTGTTCTTCTTCGAACATCTGCAAAAATAAAAATGGGGAAAAAAATCAACATTCAACATTCAACATTTCTTAACTTTTAAAACAATAGCACCTTGGTAATGAATGCAGAATTATATGCTTTTCATCTGCAGCTTGAAAGTAAAAATTTAAAATAATCAATCCCTATGAAGAGACATAATAAAAACACTGCCAACCATGTGCCCATTTGCCTGGAAGCTTCTATTATTATTATTTTTAATCAATGAAGTTGAAAATGTTGATTTGTATCTCCAGAAAACTCACTTGGCTAATAGAATTACAATCCAAATGCCACCCAGAGTATCTGTTTAAGACATTTTCTTGATGACTGTGACATATTTTAGATGATTGTGATCTAAAAAATCACGTAAGTAAGAAGAAATCATTTCTCCAAAGAAATAAATTTACATAAACCCTTTTGTTAGGCTTTTGCAAAGTGAAAGACTACATTAAATTTTGAAATAAATTTAATAAAAACAAAAAGAGAACTTAAGTGATTTTAAAACATCAGTGATTTTTATTAAATATACTATATCATATCTAAGGAAGGAATAATTAAAACATATGTTGCATGCAGGGATTTATAATTTGTTTGTAAATCCAGCAATGTCCTTGAGAAATAAGTTAGATGGAGACTTTGACAAAAACTTTAATAATTAAAGATATATTTTATAGCAAAACATGGCTGTTAATAAAAGATATTAAGAAGCATTTTTCTAAAATGACCTGCTATTAATCAAATGAGTTTGTCTAGCTTAACTTTTTAACTCTTGGAATGCTTGTAAGGACAGAGTGCCTTGCCTGAGTACTATCACATCTATCAGGAATTATTTGGGAAGCTACTTAAAATATAATATTCACTCTTTGAAAATCAGATGTCAAGGTGATTAATAATTCAAGCTGTTTAACAGTCTGCCTGGTCCACATCCACTTTTGCTAGTAGGTATCTATATCACCCTGGGCTCCTTTTTAGACCTTCTCTACCTCAGTTTCCTCATCTATAAATTGGAGACAATAGCACCTATATCACCAGTTGACAATTAAAATATGAAAAATTTGCTTCGAACAACCCTTTCACATTATAAGTGCCAAGTGTAATTTTTGTAAATGTCAAATGTATTTTTTTTTGTCTAACTTCAATAAGGCAACTGTAGATATTATTGGCTTTATGTTACAAATAATGACCAATAGATCTAATCTCACTGAAATCACATTAAGACCCTGGAATCAAGTTTCTAGGTCTTTGTCTTCATATTATCCTAAAGAAAATTAAATTTTGACTAAAGTCAAACATTTACCTCTTTTAGGATAGTGTGATAAAGAGGTTGCTAGTGAACTGTCCATTAGTATAAGTGTTCAGGAACTGTTAACACCACCACACTCAACAGTTCGGAGACTGGAAGTTGGACATTTATTTTCAGACCTCTACTTTTTCCTATTTACATAATTTCATATGTAAATTATTTACATAATTTCTGATTATTCACCATGAAATTTTAGAATGGGCAGGGGCTTTGCCCAAAATGATGGTTTTGGGAGCCAGGATGACTCCAGAGTCATTCAGAAAGTGTATCTTCAAATTTATCACATTGAAAAATACTATTTAGAAGCTCCAACTAACTTCTCTTTGATATAAGTGGAAGATGCATACATACTTTTTGAAGTGTAGATTTTTTTTCATGAAACATTAGAAAAATGTTGATCTAATGGTATCCATAGGATTTGCTGGGGCATATGAACTCTTTTTTTTTTTTTTAACTTTTAAGGCATATACAAAGATTTCTTGGCATCTGCTTTCGTCTAAATAGGATGTGTTCCTCTATACTTCTTACACATGCATTTACTAAATATTTAGTTTTCGGAAATAAACCACATTACTTTGCCATAATGTCACTGGGATGAGTCTTAGAGTCTTCACACTAACATTTGCATGGTACTTTAAAATAATAGATTCTTTAATTTCACACTACATATTGAAAAACTCAAACTACTAAAGCCCCTCAGAGTTAATAATGCATCATGTATATAGAATAAAGGAGAAGCCATTTTTTGTTTTTGTTTTTTTTTTTACTTCTATCATCTGCTCAGACACCAATTATTGCTAGATACATTTAATAAAATCAACGTTAATGAGGATGATTCTTGTTTGATGAATTTCCAATTTATGACAGCTTCCAAATGGCCACTTCTGTTTTATTTCATAGACACTTCTGTCAAAAAAAAAGTAATCAAGAATGTATTTATGGGTAGTTCCTGCCAATAGTAGCTTTTATTTGATTCCAGAAATGTATTTAGCTCATGTGTCTTTTGTAAAGAACCAGCCAAAATAATACTGAACCAAACATTCAGTCATAGTGGTTGTGATAACAGCTTCAACTGTTTCCTTACAACTTCATAAATCTAAGATCAAATATAATACTCGCCCACTAAGAATTACAAAAATTAAAAAAAAGCAAAACAAAACAAACCTGAGACCCACACAGAGAAAACTTAGGTTAGTAGTCAAATTCTTAAAGTAACATGACTCACAATAGAACTATTGAATTGCATTTCTTTAGAATTCTGAGCAGTATCAGCAGGAGGGACAGAGTGATCATAAGGAAACACTAGGAATTTTCTTCAATCAATATCCATTGTAGCTGAAATTAGTTTAATGAGTACCCCATAGCATTACCTGCCATGATCTAGTTTGTCTTTCTTGAAGTTAAATTCATATACAGAAAGTATGAGTCATTTCCTAATTTGGCAGACTCTTCCATAAATATTTTAATATTTTGTCTGAATTGTCATATAAATGCTTTGTTAAAATTTTTTCATGTAGGTGTTGCCAATGCTGAGTGGGAGACTCAAATAGTTATTTTCTTTTTTAGCTTGAATTGAGTCCACCAGATAGCACTATTTATTGAGTATTCTTTAATGCAAAAAGCATGTATGACACAAGTTTATTCCGGTATGAAGATGCAGAGAAAATGTGCAATATGACAGCAGTGATAAGCTTCTCACTCAAAAATGCAATATATCAGCTACTTGGACTTGTCAAATAAACTACAAGTAGAAGATGGTTAACCTCAAATATTTTCTATTTCCTCTGAAGTTTAATTCTCTTAAATAATTATGTAATTCAGCATTGGGTAATGAAACATAAAATGTTGTTGACCACGAAACAGCATTTTGAACCCGCTATGTTTCACTCTCATCATTTCTTCATTGCTTGAGAAGTTCCACCACACAGATTAAACTTTGGTGGCCAGATTTTACAGTTTCTGAGTGTGGATAAAGGATCTCAGGAACTTGATCGAAAGACATCTTCACTTTCTCCTCTTTCCACATTTAGTTGACTAATAAATAAGATAATGTTTTTACTTCTTTCAGTAATCATTTAGTTGGGAAGGGAATGAGACACAGTGTCTGGACAGCACAGGGTCACTGCTGTGTCATCTGGCTGGTGCTCTGGGACGACCCAGGCCTGATGATTGTCACGGTTCTTCTGGGTCCCTGGATGTTTCCTCAGCGGACACATCTCCCTATACCTGAGACCTAAAGGAAGATTTTGTAATGTGCATTTGCAAAAAAGATTTTTTTTTTGAGAAAAAGGAGTGGTGAATTTATGAAGTTGAAATACTATGTTTTCTTTATTTTAAAATAAAGTTTCTGAAAATTTTGTATATTCACTCACTCAGAGGTTTGACATTTATTGAGAAAAAATCCTATATTTTCAAGGTACTAAATTTCAAATAACAAACTTCATAGGAAAAATTAGCATGTCATTTTTATAAGGGTAAACAACCAGTATTAGCTAAAAGTAGAAATACCCTTCATGTAGTAGGGAAATATAATTAAATTAAAATAAAAATTCTCATTGTGATACAGGAAAAAAAATAGCAAGGAAAATGAGTCAAGGGAAGGTAAATATAAAGGAGAAAAGTAGAAAATCTAATATTCTTTGAGATCATAATGTATGGCAAAAAATATAGCCAAAATGATAAAAAAAAAAAAAAACTTGATTCAGATTACTTTTGAAAAAATTTTGGCCACTTTACTCTGTCCTCCATAAGTACAGAGTATTTCCATATAGATTTCAATAGATTTCAGTAATGTTTGCCCTTTAAGATCACCAAATTGATCAAGATTTCAATTCCTCAGTCTCACTGATCACATTTGAAAAGCACTGCAGCCAGGTATGAGGGAACTCATACTGAACATTTCATATTTTGAACATTCATCAGTTTGGGAAGTCCCATAGAATTGTACTTGTGTATTCTATACTTTTAAACTGCACTTGGCATTGTAACATTATAGAAGATTCATAGGTGTATAATTATATTATAAATATACACATACACACTCACAAATGCTTTAACTTCTTCACTAAAAGTCCAAATGTGATCCTTCACTGAACATTTGACTCATCTATTATACCCACCCTCCTTCTCCCTTCCCTGTGGTAACCACTATTTGGTCTTAATAATCTAAACATTTATTTTTTGTTTAGTTAGCTCATTCATTTGTTTTTTGAGGATTAAGTCTTATGATAGTTTGCACAGTAATAAGAACAATCTGTGTGTTAGAATTATTTTTTTTTTACTTTTCCAGTATAATTTTGGTCAATTTCTTACAAAAGTTGCCACCTGATAGCTAAGCTTATCAAGAAACCCTGTACAGCAGTCTGTGCTCAATGTTTCTCCAAGAGTTCACTAATCCTCTAAGCATTTTAAAAATATATTTGCTCCCAAACTGAGCTGTCAGCTTTATTTTTGAGAATGCTGTTTCTTATTGAGCTGTGAATAATAATAACTAACCAAGCAAAGGCACATTACAGCACAATGTCAATAAACTTAAAACAGCAGATGTTGACAAGAAAAGGACTGATGTTAAGAAAGTGCCAGATAATATACAGCTGGTCGAAAGAATAAAACTGGAGTCTAAGGGATTAAAAAACATTATTATAACTTGTAACTGCTTCAAGTCAGTCAGCTGTTTTCCAAATAGTCTCTATTAATGAAATTTTTCATGCATGTCTTAAAGTAACTGTCACATTACAAAGTGGCTCAACCTTAAGTTTCCAACTAAAAGAACCACGAGAGTAAGTGAACTTTTCTGATTTTTTGCTGGAAATGTTATGCTCATTAAGCTCAGAGGATGGAGAAAAGGTGAGGACTGATAGGGAAGGTCAGCACCCTAGAGATTAAGATTGAAAAGCAAAACATTAAATTGGAAGAGAAAGAAATAAACAAGAATAAATAGAGCTGGTGAGATCTGCACAATTACACTGGCAGACCTCTACATTCTGTGAAAGAGAATTTGGAGGAACATAAGCAGAGGCTGAGAAAGAATTACTTGGTAGAGCTATTTAACAAAAGATTATGGAAATTACACATGACCTATGAATTTTAACAATGTTAAAATGTTCTGGTAACCAAAAGACAGATAGAGCAACAATGAAGTATTATGTTCTGTTTAGCAAATTTTCAAAATGTGAAATGTCAATACTCTCTGAAAGCTTTTGTGGTTATTTAATACAATGTTGGTAGGGGGATACACTGGATCAACCTTATAGAAATTAATTAATTTATCAAAGTACATAAAGAACCCTTAAAATTCATTGCTGGCATATTTAAGAAATACATATGTGCAAAAAATTAAAAACAAGGATGTTTAAGCTCACTGATAATAAGAAAAGAACCGATATGACAAACCAGAGCTGAGACTGGTCACATAAATTGTGAAACAAAGGAATCTGTTGTAGTCATTAATGACTATATTTTACACAGGTATTTAGCAATGTAGAAATAGATGCACATATAATGATGGGAAAAACAGGTGGCAAGAATATTTATAGCATAATGCTAATTTTCTTAGAGTGTGTGTACACTACAAGCAAAAGATTGGATGTAGATACATGGAAACATTGGTTGTTAACTCTGTTGCAATTTAAGTATTTTTCTTTGTCATTTACGTTATTCTACAGGTTCTTCTGAATTCAAATTCCCTACACTTGAAATCACGAGCATGTTTTTACACTCATATTTTTGTAATGAATAACCAAAATCTTAGTATGCAGACTTGTTTGTCACATCCATACCTGTAGAGACTGCACTAGCCCTTCTCTGTAGTTCTTTCTGTTTTTAAAATTTTACAAAGTATTTTATGCAAGCCAGAAGATGATGCAGAGACAATATAATGTTGCTGCTGGTCAACACACAACAGAAATAAAATAGGACTTTACAGGAGGTGTTGCACCTTACATGCATTGTATTTTAGATACTAAGATGCTCAATTTGCATAAGATTTAGAACTTAAATAAAATGCACAAGGTCTCTTGACCAGTATTCATATGTAAATATCCGTTGTAATATCTAGAGTTTTAACTCATTTACATAATTTATTTAAAAAAAACAGTGGTTAATGTCATCAGATTTTTTTATTATTTTAAAGGAGCAGGAGCAAAGGAATGATCCTTTTATCTGTAGACTGTTTACTGATTTATTAACAGTGTCTGAATTCTCTTTGATATTTTAAACTATCAGGTCACCTTCGTTTGTGAAACAACGTTTATCTTAATAAACTCCACTTGGAAGTGTTTAAAAACTAAAAAACAAGGTCTTTTTCTGATTATGACTAATGGATATGCAAAAAAATAAATCTTCAAAATAAGTTAAACTTGCATCAAGATTTTGGATGCTTTACTGAACCTTCACCAAATCTGGTAGGAATGAAACTGTGGTTGCACTCAAAAAAATATTGTCAAGTTTGAAACTCACATTCCCACATTGGCATGGCTAGATTAAGGTAAGGATTTAGTTTTATGACTCATATAACCAAAAAAACTAATAGGGACAAAAACTGAATTTGCAAGAAGAAGCTCCTGTGCAATGCACCATAAAAGGAGAAGAAATGAAACCATTCATCATTACAGTAATGATCAGTTTTTACCTAAATTCAGTGAGGAGAAGATAAAAGGGTAACAGAGAAGAATGATTTACATTCCCTATGAGAATGACTCCTAATAATGTGTTGTAAAATAAGAAAACATAATTGTAAAAAGACAAATATCTAAATCCTGACTGTGCAAATAATACAGATACTTCATAACCATCCTATTTCTCAGGAAAAATAATATTTGCATAACTTGTATTACATTCATTTTGGGTTTCCCTAATATTTGGTGGAAAGCTTTTTTTTTTTAAAGCTCAGGACAATGCAACACTTTCCTCTTACAGTGAAGCTCATGTAACAGATACAGTTATACTTCATAAATGCAGGAACAGATTTTTAAGAGATTTACATTTTTCTGATCCCCAAATATTTGTAAATAGGACACATCAATTCTAATTTTCTTGCCAAAATATGGCCCCATCTAATGGCACAGATGGGTGCATCATAACTCAGAACTACTACTCCATCCTGGCAACTTCCTCTGGATTGAACGGTGAGGTACACAAGTTTTATGAATGCCATTTCACCATGCAGTTTGCCTGAGATAAGCTTTTCTGTGGATTTAATGCTTAATTACTTTCGGTGAGTGCTGAGCCCCCAGATTTACAAATAACCTATTCTCAAAATTCATATGAATTTTGCCAATTTGTTCAGGGAAGTTAATATTGGAAAAGATACATTTTCCCAAAATAATGGCTCCTCTATTATAGCATAGAAAAGGATAAAATATTGAATTTGAGTCACCGAAATCTAAGTACCATTTTATCACCTCTAAATCACATCTAATTTTATCACATACATACATACATTGTATCATGGACACAATACTTGAACACTAAAACATGCTTCTCAAAAAAAAAAAAAAAAAAAAAAAAAGGGACCGAGATGCTTTTGGAAGTTGCAAATAAAATTCTCTCGAGGATGAAAAGAACTGTGAAACTAAAAGCAGTTTCCCTTTACTTGTGTAATAATTGACCTAAGTAATGCCTGATTTAATACTTCTGAAATAATGAGTGTGAGAAGTCCTTTTTTCAAGCTGGCGTCAACTCTGTCTCTTCCAAAACTCAGCCTCTTATTTGATGAGTTGTCAGGATGTCTTTCTGATGCCTAGATATATTAATAAGCTTTGCTTTTTTCTCAGTGTGATTTCATTTATAGAAAATGTACCTCGATTCAATAGTTCCCTTGACTATTACCACCCATAAATTCTTGGTTAACAAGGAGATATCTACTACTGTGCTATATTCATTCAGGTTTTTCATCAAGCAGAAATTCCACCTATGAATGTGATTCTTAAAAGTTGTTTCACAAATTATAGCTATATTTCCACTCAATCCATTATTCTGAAAAGTTTAAATACTTTCTATTCCATTGCCTTTTTGTATTTGAGGCATAACATAATTAAACAGAGTTAGCTTATGTCAAGACTAAACAGCTTATATACATGTGATATATGAAGCCTACCATGATAATGAAATTTTTAAAAAGGAAAAGATCTTTGGACAAAGGGAAAGAATGAGGCAATCATGAGGTGCATTTTATAATCACTTTTGCTTTAAGTAAGCATGTCTCATCCTAAAGCAAATAGCTTTGAGTGCTTAGACACAGGTATCCTTAAGGGTAAGGCCTTAGGTTAGAAAGTTTAAAAAGCAGATGCTTCCAAGTGATGGCCATTTACATGATAAAATTATTACAAAGTGCTGTTGTAATTTATTTTTATAGTATGAAAGTAACACACATGTTTTTGTTCTACAAGTATAAATTACCTCAATCTTCCATGTTCCTCTAGATTTCCAGATAGTTTTATCTAAATATGTTAAATAGTAAATGGCACAAACTTTTTTTTGCTGGTAAATGTACTTAACAATTGAAAGTCATAGAATCTGTCACTTTTTTATGTTCTTCTTACAAATGAAATATATCTACAAAACCAAGGTAATGATCCCAGAATTAAAAATTACACACTATAACTTGGCTATTTAATTTCATTTTGTATAAATTATCAGTTCAAAAGTAACAGAGAGATAACAAATAACAATTAGTTAAAAACCAAACAATATGATAACCAACCAGCAATTTGCTTAGTGATTCCATCACTGAGAAACTTCTACCTGCCCCAACTTAATGTCCTTAAATTTATCCCCCTCACCCACTGCCAGGAGGCTCAGACTTTGCAATGACACTTTTACATACTGGGAATTTGTTGGATCCTGTGGACAACGACAAATGCATCAGACAGCCCCACTTTCACTGGGTGATTGGTTGAACTTATCTGTGTGACCAGTACTGGAATCTGGAAAAGACAAAGCAAATTACTGTATGTTAGATTTGCATTTCATTTCAGGTAGAGGCAGGGAATGGGGTCATCTTCATGAAAAGATACAATCAGGTGATGTATTTAAAGGCTTGTAGAGAGAAGCAAACATTAGAAAAAAGACATAATACTTAAAATTATCTCATTTGCTCAATACTGTACAATGGGTTAAAGTGACAGTTTCTGATCCTGCAGATGACTAATGATGAAAATAATAGAGCCTCATTTATTATACATATATGCATGGGATATATGCTTTTAGTGCTCCACATAATTTCAGGAACAGATTCTCCCTATACTCTATTTTTTCCTAAGTAATTTTATTATATAATTATTTTTATAATTAAAAACTTATTTTTATATGTGCTTTTTATGGATATAAGCCCTAGAGAAAAAACAAAACATATGTACTGCTAAATACATATTTTAACAATACCATCATTAAGTACATAATCAAATTTGGCAATTGCTAGTGATATTGAACTTTACTATTTTGATTGAAAATCATATGAAAAATTTAATTATTTGGGTCAACTCAAGGTCACATTTTCTAAATTTGAACCTTAATGTAACCAAAATATGAAATGACAGATTTACAATATTTAGTCTCAAAACATTAGGACAATCAAGATTATATTAGCATAGTCAACTCAAACATGAGAAAATCTTGGAGCTTATTTTCCTAGACTTAGATAATTTCCTTGTAGATATGATGACTATCTGTATTGCCAATTTATGGAAACAAAAATGAGAATGAAAGCATCTTAAGTAAATAAAAGGAAAAGAAACAAAAAAAGAAAAGAATAATGCACCACCAAGAAATATCTGGGCCGGAGAAGCAGATTGTGGGCCATCTGTGGTAATTCATCAAATAATTTATTAGCTCAGACATCCTTGTTTAAACCACAATAAACAGCATAGCAATGAGAAATAGGAAAAATAAGTTAGAGAAAAGATACAAGCGATGGTCCTCTTATTTTTGTTCACTGACATCATGAAATTATAAAGGGCTTTTTGCTGAAACATCAATTAAAAGAAAATTGTAATGTTTCTTAAGTTTGTGGAATTATATCATAAATCAAAGATTATATTTTTCCTTCGTGTACTAAATCAATGCTAATGTTATGGTATTACCAGTTTTTATCAATATGTTTAGTTCTTAACCAGCATTAAGAATAAGCCTGGGGCCCTCCCTGGTGGTTCAGTGGGTTGAGGCACACCACTACAAGCTAAAGCCACTTCGGTAGGAGTTCAGTCACTGGCCTCAGCATGACTCAGCAGACCTCTCCTGACCACCCGCTGCTCCCCTCAGCAGTGAGTTTCAGTACATCTGCCTGTTCTGCTCCTCACTCTGTCTCTGGTGAATCCTCTCGCTGCCCCTTCACCTCTGGTCTGTACCCTAGTTATGTATGCGTAAAAAAAAAAAAAAATTAAAAGAAAAAAAAATAAGACTGGTATTTAAACAAATAGAGTTGAGATTATAATTTCTGTCCCTAAAAACTAATTTACTAAATGAAACTATGATGGATTTATCAAGTGATTACTAAGTTATATTGGGTAACTGTATATGTAATTACTTTTCTTAATGAGCATTATATTATTTCCTAGTTTTATATTCCAAGCTGAGGAGTGTTAATATAATTTAAATGTAACACAGTTAAGTATGCAAGACGGAAAACGTGTACTAAAAAGGCCCAACTGCAGTTTTATTTACTATAGCCTAACAAGACAATGTCAGAAAATCTTTAAAGATTTATTTTCATTTAAAATCAAAAGAATTTTAAAGCAGCATTACTAATAAGACCTGCCTAAGAACAAGCATGAATATTTTGCTACTTGCTTTTCTCACTTGCTTTAATTCTCCAACATGAATGAACACTGTTTTCCTCTTCCAATTGTGAAATATTTTAGCAGATAATGGTGTGGCAAATAATTGTTATATGTCTTTATCTACAAAGGAAGAACTTGAGTTTGTATTAGTATCAGCTGGCAATCCTAACAAATGTTATGATGAGTATATTTGCACAAAAGGTGTTATTTTAGGTCCTGTGACTTGAATCTTGAAGACCTTTGGTGTAGTAGATCTTCCTTCCCTTCAGATTATGTGCTCTCTCTTTATCTCTTTTTCTCATCTCTTCCCTTATCTAACCACCTCTTTGTTTTTTATTCTCTCTCTCTCTCTGTCTTTCTAAAACAAACCTTCTCTCATGTGCATTTGATCTGTAGTAGACTGATTACACTAATGGCCTCAATCTATGGCCTTGTGCCCACACCTTTGGCCTATTCACTTTTCAGTGTTCTTCCATTCTGCCTGTTCACATAAAGGTAATGACAAATGTGAAGCAAAAAGGGGACTTGAAAAATGCCAGTCTATCTCCACCTCTTTTCTTACACCCTCACCATTGCCAGGAGATAGTATGTCACTGTCAGCTGAAGACACGAGATACATGTGGAGAAACTTTTCCTTTCCAGCAGAGGTCATCCTTGACTGGGAAGCCCCTAACAGCTGGTACCTTCTTACCTAGCCAGCCCCTAACCAATCTGCCAGCAAACTTGCTATTTCTGACCTGGGGTAAGAGGATACAAATCCAGATCAGTAGAACCACCAGGCTGATTCATACTTATCTTGTACAAACTAAGAAATAAGAGTTGTTTGATGATGCTACATTCTGGGGTGATTTGCTATACAGTAATACTAATCAATACACTCTCTTTAAAAATTAATCCATTTCTCATTAAAAAATCTAATAACCAAACACAAACTTTTCCATATGTTCTACATAATGAAGTAGTATTCTTTCTCCTAGATTTCTGTAAATCAAATAAATATCTATTTCTAAGTGCAATTAGATTTGAAAGATTGGTATTGTCCAATTAGGAAAAAAAATCTCATTTTTTAAATTCTCTTACATTTCTTTAATCTCTATTTCTTCTCTAGATTCCAAAAAGCAAAACAATTTGCATAAGTAATCTAGATTCAAATTCATTTAGCTTAGGAAAATCCATCCACAACAAAATGAGTAACTTACAAGTGATGTACAACAAAATGAGTAACTTACAAGTGATGAGAATTTTCTGTCACTTAAACAATTCCAGTGTAAATTGGTCAGCCTTCAGAGAAGATGGTTGTTTGACTTTTAAAGACCCTTTCAAAACTTAAATTCAACTAATTTTGCTGACTTATCTTGACCTTTCCAAACTATAGCAAGTAAATTGTTAACAAAGCTTTGCAGCAAAATTTGTAAGAATGAAATATGTAAAAACAGAAGCAGGCAGATGTTATTATCTGCTTACATTTTTAACTTATTGCCACTTTGTTAGACTTATTTATTCTTGGACAGTGATTTTTAAGGACTATGCCTGAAAAACAAACAAACAAACAAAACATCTCTAACAGTACTATTAATGTAATGTGTGGCCACAAGGTAGAAAATCAATTTCTGAAAGAAATGTCTACTAGATATTAATTATCTTCTCAAAAGTGTAACTATATACCACACACATCTGATAAGAGATAATTCATTAAGTATTAATTGAACAAATTCTCTGTTATATTACAGAAGAGAACAAAACAAAGTCTGTACTTCTCATAAAGTTTACATTCTAGAGTGAATACCAATATTCACACAAATCAACATCAAAAAAAATACAGAATAGTAGGAGCTAGTGGTCAGTGTTGGAGGGCACAAAACTTGGTAAAGGCACAGACATGAGTGTGGGCATCTTTATGAGAGGGAGACCATAAACGGTCTCTGTGATAAATGACTTGTCCACAGGTACTTGAAGCCTGCCAGTGACGATATAGGTGCAGCTGTGAGTACATGCAAAAGCCTTAACTGAGTCATTTTTGGGGGATTTTAGGAACTAAGAAGGAGGTAGGTGTGATGGGGAAGGGTTCCAGGGGAACAGGTACGTGGAACAAGCCATGCAATAACTTCGGATTTGATCCCAAATTATAAGGAGAGTGAAAAAAGATGAACTCCAACCAGGCCACCAAGGCTTGTGGTCTTAGTAACAGGAAAAATGGAGTGATGTTTTGCCTGAGGACTACCATGTGGGATACCTGTGGCATTCATTCATACAGTGGGCTATAAGAACGGTATCCCTAGACATGCAGAAAAGAGGAGAATGCAGCACTGAAGATTAGTAGTGAAATGTCCATAAATAGAGAACACTAGGAGATGAAGGGTTGGAAAAGAATGATGACTTTATGGCAATGTGACTAAATACTTTTCTTTAAGATTTCATAGAGTTCACAAATAAGAGCATAGGTTTTCAAAAGCTGTAGTATTTTATCCTGGTGCAATATAAAATGAAAAATTACAAGAAAATTTTGCTTACTTGCATTTTTCCTGAAACCACCCATGTCTTTTATGAAATTATTACATATCAGGTTTTGGGAAAAAAAAAAAAAACTGCTTCTGTCAGTTGAACTGAATATCTACATGTAAAAAAATTCTTAAGAAATGTCGAACAACTCCACACTTTTATATAATTTTCTTTTAGAAACAGGTCTATCTCCACCTGAGGCTGTTTTTACTCTGCCTTCTTAGATTATAATATTTTTGCTTCAAACATGTGTTGGTTGTAAAAGGATCGTTCATCTATTCATTCAGGAATGAGGGTCTGAGAGGTTCCTGTGAGCAAGTTGGGCTACTCTGCAGTTGTCTGTGTCAGTATAAAATGAGAGATCTTTAAGATGACTTATGCATAATCCTAAAAGTCAAACTTAAAAGGAAATTCTTTTTGACTACTACCACCACAGCAGTTGCATAGGTCTGCATAATCTATCTAGAACTATAGACAATACTCGGCAAAATTAGCCAAGAAGGGGTCTGTCATATTGTCACAATCATCTCCTGTACAGAATAGTCTGTAATTGTAAGGATATGGAATTGCAAAGTCAAAGGAGCCATGGCCAACTATGATATCCAAGTATAAAAAGTCTAAAAACATGGATTTGTGAGGAGCAATTTTAAAATCTTTTCTGTAAATTTATAGTCATCCTCTCCTAAGTTAGTTCCTGATAATAACAGGAAGTTCTGACATAGTACAAACTGTCAACTACAGAAGTTATTAAAAAATGTTGCTTCATTTTCCAAGTGCCTCTAACAGTTACCTATTTATAATGTAAGCAAAGTAATTTTTCCTTGGGTCTCTGTATAATTTGTATTGAGTCATAAAGTCCTGTGAATGAGTTTTACAATTACATTCATTTGACAGCATAGCTACAGAAAAGGAACATTAACACTAGATAAAATATGCTTCCATTTCAACTTATACAAACATTTATAAACTCTTTTTTAAGGTATTTTAATTTTTAGATCATCTTAAAAGCTATAAGAAAGTTTATTATTTAAGTGTAAGGTTTTATATACATAATATAGTGAAAGATACTGAGCATAAAAGCAGAAGGAGGTGCATGAAGTGACAAAATTAGGCAGAAAAGATGACAGAGTTAAGCAAAGGGAGAGCAGAACACAGGGCTTTCTGCAGAAGTTCCAAAAGACAAGGCAGATCTCCTTTCCCTACAACAGATTCATTCTCTGGAACATAAGGGCCCAACACGATACTAACTTGTAAACTTTCACATCTGTCTCTAAAAAAGTTAGAGAGATAACAGCAAGTTGTTTAGTCAGAGGTAATGGAATTTCATTTTCTGCCCTGTTCTGCCCTGCAAACGTCGCCAAAACATTCATCCGTTTCCATTATGGACCCAGCTATCTATCTAATTGGCAGTACAGCATGTCAGCAAGGGCTTGATAGCATAGTGTGTGTTCCAAAGTATGAATCATATGCCTGTTGGAAGGTGACTGCAAGGGACTTACTCTAAACTCATTTTGTTCAACTGCTAATCAGTTATCTGGTTTCTGGCAGTTAAATAAATTCATATATTTAAAAACACAAAGCCTACTATTTTATTCATTCTCACCTTTAACTTCCAACATCACCTTCCTTAAATTGTCTGATCTGGTTTCAGCACAATGTAATCAGGTATCTCATTTTCAAAAGTCATGTTCGATTATTATCAAAACAACACATAAAGTCCAGGGTATAGTCCAGGGTATTAGTGCTTAGTTGTCTGAAAAACTATATTCATATACAAATGATTTCAGTTAAATTTGACAAATATGGTTTTGCTTTCATGAATATCATTAATATTTCATACAATTACTTCAATCCCTTTTTTAGCTTACAGGTACTGGATTCTATATGTAGTGTACTTGATACCATGAAAGCAATGAGGGATAAGTCAAAGATACCTTTTTAACATTCCTCATGCCCCACTTCTTGTTCAATTACAGCCTACAGAAAATCTGGAAGGTGACAACAGCATAAAGTTGGTAAGTAAAAACAGCTTCCATATTAAAAGAGGGTTTTCAAATTTTTTAAATTATTTTTTTAAAGATTTATTTATTCATACAGGACTGGGTTACAAGCCAGAAGTGCAGGGTTGGTGAGAGGCTTCACCAGAGAGAGTGGGAAGCAGAACAGGCAGATCAATGAAGTACACTGCTGAGGGGAGCGGCGAGCAGTCAGGGGTAGAAGTAGCATTGAGGTGGCTGCAGCTGGCTTGCAGCGCTGTGTCCTGACCAGTTGCGCCACCAGGAAGGGCCCTCAAATTTCTGTTTAAGTATTTATCCACAGTAAGAAAGAAGAAATGGGTGAAGAAGAAATTGGAGGGAACACATCTTGAGTAAGATTTCCAGCCAGTTGTAGCAAATCTTCTGGCAACATCATCTGATTTAAACACACATACACACAAATCAATGGACCTCCGATTAAAGACTTCCCACTACTGATTTGAAAATTGAGAATTGGAACTACATGTAGAAGAAACATTGCTCATGACAGCAAAAAGTATGGTAGAGACTTAATTGGGGCATAGCTAGATAAGGGAGCTTCCCTAACCATGACAGGGGAATGAAACACCTTGGGGCTTGAAAGTGGGTAAGGAAACTGTGTCCTGGGTGTGTGGACACACGTGGAATGTACAAGGTCATTGACCTTAGATACTCTAAGGTTGTATAACTTCAACAGTGAGTGGACTTGGCCTGATTCTCGTAAGAACATATTGCTAGACCACATATCAGTGGCCCTTCAGGGATGAAATGAAAATGAAATTTGGAAGGAGAAAATGAACCCAGAAAGATATACTAAACTGCCCAAGGACAACACAGCCAGCTTGTAGCAGGGCAGGCATTAGGACAAGTTAACTGTCTTGGAAATTACTTATTCTAGGTTATTGATTCTACTACATGTTTTTTAAATTTATTTTTAGTAACAGCATTTATTGTTGGACCATTATAAAGGGAGAATAGTGCAAACTGTCATGTTTTTACTCTATGTAAAAAGAGAAAAGAAATAAAGACAGCAGGAGCCTTTATGTGTGATAGCCAAAAAATAAAAAAACTTGCAAAAATGCAACTAAATTAGATCCATGGAGACATAACTTTTTATTTTATGCATTTGAAATAGAGAGATGAGTTTGATAATATAAAATTATCTAACTTTCCTTAGAATTATTTTGTGAAAGCTTATCATCAGAATACTATATCATCTTTGGAGCACATATATTTTAGTAACATATGTCGAAAGCCTACAGCAATAGCCACTGGAGGCAGATTATGTCTAAATGGTGAATTGTTTCACTGTTCAGTTCTTTTGCACCTTCCTCCTCTTATTTCCTTCAATTATTTTTTCCCCTAAATTCTGCAAGCTCAGCAAGTGTTCATCTTTTAATGCTTTCAAAATGACTGCCATGAATGGAGGGTCATTACATTTTAAATAAGAGGAATCGTCTCCAAAGAAATTCAAAAGCTGCACTAAGGGTACATTTCAGACTACGGGCAATTGGCAATGGTGATTTATGAGCTACTCATTCTCTCACTGACACACTCAATGTTACACTAAGGAACATTAGACTTAAACTTAAATAGCAGAAAGGATTAAAAAGTGATTTTATTTAATAAACAATAAAGTTCCTCTATACTGACCTCCCCTAAAACTTGTTGCCAGAGGATTTAGGTAGTTATCCAACCAAGAAATGAATCAGCTGACTCTCAGATGGAAAATCTGTTCTCTATGATAACCCTCCTGTCACCCTATAGAAGATCACAGAAGCCTTCCCTTTTTAATTGCATTTTCCTAGACTGATGTTTACCCTGTCCTTCCAAACAGCTAGTGAAAGGAAAATAATCAAATTTATTATAGATAGAAAAGCAATCACATCTTTTTCTCATTTGTTTCTAAGGTAATAAATAAACTAAAAATATCATAAAGGCAAGGTCAAACAAGTCAGATGATGTGCACCTTCCAAATGTGAGCATATTAAGAGAGAAACCCATTTCATATTTCAAGCATTTGGGATGAATGTGTTTTTGCAAACAGGTAATTTCCTTGTTATATTTTCAACAGACCTCAAATTTCAGATTATATCTACTGTAATTAAGCAAACAATCAGTGGTAATCACAATTCAGTGGTAATTTAATATAAATTATCTGAATTTTAGGATCATAGCTAATAACTCCAGGAACATTTAATTGTCATTCCAAATGCAAGTAGGCCCTTGTGCTAAATGTTACAAACAGAAATTTGCTTCAGAAAAATTAAATGTAGGAAAACATAAAGATAGAATAGAAAATAAAGTCAGTTTTCTAACCAGGACAAGGGAAAGACAATAATAAAGTAAAACCCATTTACTTAGAACCCTGATTAGGACAATAGTGTGGGTATATCAAAAAAATGTTTATAACTGTCTCTCAGTTTAATATTCTTCAACACAAAACAGGAACATTTCTCTGATTAAAAATATAAGAAGAAACATTTTTTTAAAAAAAATTCCAAGTCCACTACAAAGAGAGAACAGGAAGAATAAACTCTTACTCTGAAATGTGAGATACACAATGAGAACAGTGAAAATAAAGATGACAAATTTGAAAATAAAGACTAAAGAGACAGAGAGACCACAATAAGAATATGAACCCCTATTTTGGTGAAGTCTACAGTGAGACTGAAGACTCCACACTTAGTGACCCTGCATTTTTCCAGAAACTTGACTATGTTGGTTAAAAGTATCAAAAACTAACATTCCACAATGTCACTCTGTAACCTCAGCAACTCACTAGAGGGCAATGTAAATAGAAATGAATGAGACATTCTCTCAGTTTACAGGGAGTATGTTATAGCAGGGTGGGCTGCAATATTAAAATAGCCTGAGTAAGGAAACACCAAGCAGAATTGGTTTTATATTATAATCTAGTTACATAGTACCCTAAGTAGATGATAGTTCAACATGGAAGAATTTTTAAAGAAGTGAAATTGTCTACCCTAGTGATGAGATTTCCAAAAGTTTGCCTGTTTCACTAAAACATAATTATAGATTTGGAAAATTTCCTAAGACTTGACTAAAGTGAGTTCTTTCTAAATTGTCAATATCTTCTTAATAACAGAGGTTATGTTTCCCAAGGGGGGAAAAATCCCTATCCCTCAACTGAAAAAAGATACCATTCTGTATTGTCATAAATACCCATTAACCTGCGGTTTAAAAATGCTAAGTTTTAATTTCCATTGTCATAAATTTCTCTCATACCCAGAAAATACCTAAAATATGACATCTGCCATTCCTAGAATTTTTCTTCTATAGTGTTTTTTTTTTTTTTCCTACCACAAATGTTTCTGGTTGTCTGAAAGCCCTTACTTACATTGTCCAACAGAGTCTGAAACCAAACATGTTGTTATTCCAGCTTCCACATTTTAATTTAAGGTCATCATTGATTACATTCCCATCCTTAACTGTGTAATTTTGATAAAATGAAGCAAACCATAAATTTAAATTCCCTTGTTCTAGCACTTAGATTTCTAATTAATCTCTTCTATCACTTGCAATGAACCTTGGTCAAAGAGACTGCACCCAGCTGTCCTGAAATGCTTTCATTATTGGGTCATTGAGCTACAACAGTTTCATGTCTACACATATTTTTTGGAATTAAAACCAAAACAATTACAGGAATTGGCAAGGCAAAAGACAAAGGAACATATAAATAAATATATACAACCAGATTTAGAGTTGGGGAAATTCTTTCAAATTAGAAATATTTTTCTTGGAGCTATTTTACTAGATTATCACTAGAATATGATTGCTAAATAATTTTATGAAATTTATGTATCATAATACCAATGGTATCAAATGTAAAATAAAGCCAGATAATTTAAGACTACTCAGAAAATTAAAAAAAAATAAAATGTTCTTTATTTAAAAAAGACCAAAGGGTAAGAACATGATTTGAACTGATGATTGCAAAGTGAACTCCTCTTGACACCTGGAAGAAAGAATAGAGGTCAGGATCAAGGTTGAAATAAATCATTAATACATTACTTACTTCTTTGTATCCGAAAATGATGCGTCCATCCATGAGGAGAGTTGCCTGGAATGTGAAGCTTCCCAGGTTGTAATTATCCTGGAGATGAACATGGTCCCACTGGACTACAAGAGCTGTACCTATAAATCCCATTGGAATGGAAGACATGAAATGAGAAAAGAAAAAAAGAAAAAGAAACATCAATCAATTCTGGTAGGGAGTTATCACAAAACAGTGAATTAACCTTCAAATCTATTAGCTGCATAACTTGAGTTTTGTATGGGTCGCTGGAATTCAGTTATTGAAATCACAGTCGGGGTACTTTTAAGAACTGAGTATTCTATAAATATTTGGTAAAATCTAACCTCATACTGAGGTGAATATTGAGCCCAGAATGGGGAAATCTTGCCTTGAGAAGTCCATTAATGTTAATGGGTACTGCCTGCTTCAACTTCCAAGAGCCACTTTCAACATGTAGTCCAAGTGGACTGAATAACTTCAAATACATTTGACGAATGCTGAGAGAGAAGAAAACGCACTCAGGAAAGTTAGAATCACTTATAAAAGACCTGAAAATGTTTCTTCCACACTTAGAATTATACTCTCCCATGCTGAAGAAATTCCTTTAACACTAATGGGAAGTTTTTTCCTTTGATTCACAGTGCCTGCATTTCTGTCTTTGTTGTATTGCTTGGAGGAGGCTGCAAGGAGGCTCAAAGGGCCGCAGGCTAAGATTTCAGAAGCTCCTTGAAGTGCACTGGGATGCATCTTCAGGGCTACGTATTATATTCTGATGAGTCAATCCGCCAGCGTTTACTAAAATGATTAACATATTGATAGTCTGATAACCACCATTGAGAATTCAAAATTTTAGCTAATATTTATCTATTTTTTAAACAGAAAACAAATATAAGTGAAGCATTTGATGCAACTCTAAGATTTAGATTTCTATTTCACTAAAAATTCATGTTGGAAAAAAAAGATACAGTGAAAATATATCTCACAGAAATCAAAGAGCAAAATTATTTCCCAAGTCAATGAGTATCTGATTGAAAGAGAAAAAATTGAGATTGTGTGGCAGGAAGGGTGATTAGTGAACACAGAGGGCTTGGGCGAGCAGTGTGATCAGCAGGGCACAGCGTCTCTGCCTCTTCCCACATCCCTAACCCTAACCACTTCTCTCATCTGTAGGTCTCTGAGTTAGCCCCTGTACCTGGTGATTGTTGGGGAAAAGGAAAATGTCATTACTATATTCTTGATAAAACTTAAACCTGAACATTTAAAAAAATATATTCTATTTATGCATAGAAGACCCGGGGGTGCAGAGCTAGCAGTGCAAAAGTAGGAGCATTCAGAGTGGTGAGCAGAACAGAAAGATCTACTGAGATACACTGCTGAGGGGAGAAGTGGGGAGACAGCAAGGGTCTGCTGCGCCATGTGGGTCAGCTCCCGGCTGACTATCAAACTCAGGTCCTGGTGGTGACCGTGCTGCAACTTAACCCCAGGTCCAAATCTTAGAACTTTTGGCCAAAATATAGGAGGTTCCCTCCTCCCATGGACACACCTAATGGAAAATGGCACATGGAAACTTTTTTTCTGATGAAATTCAGACCCAGCTGAGTGACTCCTACAGATCAGGAGGTGACTGAGCAAATACCCAAAACTTGATTTTCTTAAGTATATTTTAACTACCAATTACTCCTCTATCATTAAAGGCTATGTTCACACTACATACTCATAAATTTTAGAAATTTATTAATATTTTATTCAACTTGCCTTGACTTAAAGATCAGATTTAAGAAATATTTATTTCATTTTTTTTAAATATGAAGGACTTATCACAGATAACATCAAATCAATGTATTTTCTTTATTAAAGGTTGCTAGAAGCAATTTATTATAAGCATAGTGAGGTTAACAAACATTTGTTGAAGAGGAAGAACAAGTGACATGTACTTTACACAGTAACAGTTACATGATAACATCTGTCATCTTAGGATAGTTAGTTGCATGAGTCGTTTACAAATCCAGTTTACCCAAACAAGCAAACAAACAAACAAAAAAAAGCCTACAGGTTTACAAAAACACAAATATGAATATAATTATTAATGTAAGATAGTACACAATCAGTAAAAAGAAAAGACAGGTTAGCCAATACATACCATTATCAAAATATCTGACTGTTGAATTTCTGGATACACTGGGATCAAAATTTGCCATTAAAGGTGCTATATACTGTGTGGCTGTCAGCATTCGATGTACAACTTCCCCAGTGTATATGAAACCTAAAATTAGAAAAAATAGTAATAATGTTAAGCTAGATAAAATTTCAATTAAAATACCTCCAATTTGATTAGTCATATTTTGAAAATAAAGTGTCCTAGTTTCTAGAAAAAAAGTAATGTCTTAATGTCTGATCAGTATCTGTTATGACTGTGTTATGTAACAAATTTCCGTATGATTTGGTAGCACCTTACAGATTAATAGTTGGGATATCTATGCTTTGTACAATTTTAATTGGCTATTACATTGAAATGATTATTGGGCTGGAGAAATTAATATGATTATAAGTAAATCACACACTCATTTGCTATTATGCATTACTTACTTTTAAAACAATCAAACAAGCAAGTTCTTTTTACAAGTGGATGTATTTTCATTATATTTTATTGCACTTTCTGAAGCTGTAGCTTCAGTTTAAACCATTTTAGAAGTCACATATACATCTTCAATATGAAACTGCAGAACTTGTTCTGAACGTTCTTTTTCATAGTCGAAGGAGGTTTAACCCCGATGGGAAAATATGTGCATTTCTCAGATTCTCAAATCTTTACAATACTAGCGTCTTATCAAGAAAGTTAATGCTTACATTCTTGCAAAGAAGTTGGCAAAATATTCATAAGATACAAATGTCTTTTAATTTAGAGAGACTCCAATGCCAGCCTGTTTTAGAGGTTGGATAATGAGAGAGAATTTACTGTGGAGAACTTTGTCACCAATTAATTTCCAATAGCTCCTGTGCTACCAATTTATCCACTTTCAATTATACACACTGGGTTTATTTTCTCTGTGGATTATCCATGACAAATTGTTAATCCTATAATGGCTTCTTGCCTCCAATATCTTTAGCTGGCTGGGAAAGGGGAGTTAGCCCAAAGAATGCTAAATTTCTTAATTTTTCTATCCAAACTTCGTTTATGGAGATAAAGTAAGTTTACATGTTTGTATCTGCTCCTGGGACTATAGGTTCTAACCTCCACCAACGTACATGTTCACACCCTCCCCACCACCAGTGAACAATCCTCTCCCGTGTTCCTCTGCACCACTTCCCTCCCCGACTCCAATCCCACTGCCCTCTGCCTCTGGTTGCCTCAGTTTTGCAATCAGATGTTAAGAGTTTATTATTGGTTTGGTCTTGATTGACCCTTTGTTATGTTTCTCTGCATTCAAATATTTATTTAAGAAATTTTCAGTTAAGAACACATACGCAAATATATGCGCGCGCGCACACACACACAATCACAAAATAAAATCCAAAGCAAAGTACTGGTGACAATACAGATGCAATGCTTAGGCAATCAAAAGTTAATTAGTTGTCTGGGACTATTACAGATTATTTTTCTATTTTTACAAGAATTGAAAAAATCATTATTTTTAAGAAACACAAAATTGTGTAAGCTAGAGGCTTCAAAAATAATAAATATTTCGTTATCTCACTTTATGGTTTGAATAAACATTTCATTGGCATATTGTAGACATCAGAATTATTTCAAATTCTCAAATGCTATTCCAGGTTAGTTATGAGAATATTAAATCTCTAGTTACTTTGAAAATAATTTTTGTTTTTCAGGGATAGTAGCTCTGGGTAGCTATTTCTCTCCTGGTATTTTCTATATACTAATTGAAGAAACTTTACTTGATTTCAAGAATAAATAGGTCAGTAGTTTAAGGCAGTAAGCTGTTTAAATCAATCAAAATCATTCTCCAAACAATGTTGACAGAAACGCAGCAGTGATGCCTAGAAGCACAGAGCTGAAAAATGCAGGGCCATTAATGAGTCACATATTTTATTTTCTATGATTAGCATTTCAAGTAAATTATATATTTTATCCTTGAATGTTCCTATATAGATTTGGGGGAAAAATCTATTTTCTGTAACCTAAAAATCTATTTTCTGTAACCTAACCCAAGTTTCAGTTCGTATGAATCCTACACTGTTGATTCCTTCCATCAGGAAAAAGTTTTCCATAATAAAAAATCCCCAAATTTCACAGGTGAAGTCTCAGATTTTTCTCAAAGAACTATGTAAAAATAAGGAAGAATCTGTTAATATTTAAAACTATAATTATAATTTCTGATTCTTCTATTATAATTTTAAAATAGATTATAATTACTATTACCATGATTATGACCGTTGTTAAAACTATTAACATGAAACACCTGCTATATTTTCCAACATAACCTGCCACTAGTATTAATCCACTACCATCACCAAGAACATTGTGAAAAATAACCCAAGGATGCAAAAACCCCATTATTCTACGGATGGAGTTTAATACTGCTAGTTCAGAGAATTTCTCCTTGTTTTCTTTAGCTATGATGAAAGTCAATTCCTACCAATATCTTAGGTTAGTTCTTATAGACCCAGATGTGAAATGCTTAACTACAGTGATGGGCTCTACTTAGTTCTTAGATTTCTAGATTTTAAAAATCCCATTTCAACAGTGGTTAGTAACAATACCCTAACAGTACTAATCTATTAAAATATTTGCATCTTTTCCTTAGCTGTTTTAGGCCAAAGTAGCAGAGAAAAATATTTCATTTTCTTGGTCCTTCACATTTGGAGTAATTTAAGGAGTGAATTTTAATTTTTTAAAACTAGTTTGTAGCCATTTGAAGGGCTAATAACTTTTTTCTCACAATGTGCTTTTTGTGTATAGGAAGTTTGAGGAAGATCCATTCTCTTCATGAAAATTCCAACACATATACTTTAGAGTGAAACTGTTGTCATAGCAAATATTAATTTTACTGTGTTGCTAAAACCTCCACTCTTTTAACTGGCAAGCTATAAAAAAAGGTTTTAAATTTAATAGTTCAATTGTCATCTACAATAGGCTGAAATCAATGGATAACACGATTAGAAAATTTATTTAATGATAGAATCAAAGCTTTTCCCAGTTGTGTGATGATTAAGTTACTTGATATCTCTGTTCCCTAATCCACTAAGTGGGAGAGTAACAATGTATGTGTCATTAGGTTGCTGTAATGGTCAAAATATATTGGTACAAAATTGGTATATTGGTACATAAAAACTGTTTAAAAGTAAAAAATCACATTATTCCAAATTGGATCAAGGTACAATATTGAATTTAGCTACAAGGAAACAGGTACAAATATTTTAATTTACAAAACCTATTTGATCTATCTTTTCTCACATGCAAAAGGAGTAAGTGCCTTGTAAAAATATTAACCTCCTATTGGTTGCAAATGGTTGTTTCATTTAATTGGAAGTGTCATAGTAATGAGGGGAACACCAAGAGGTTTATAGTTGCCTCTGAAACTTTAATGTGCAAAGGGCTACATAAAATATTCTACTTCATCATCTTTCACTTGATATTTTAACCCAGAGGAAAGTCTGGATTTGATGGGTACAACTATCTGGCACTGAGCATTTACAGCTAAATGCTGCCTGGAGAGGACATACAGATGCCTTCGTTCCCTCATGATGCGTGTCCCATGATCCCTATATACTTAGGATCTGAAACTTAGGGTCTTTTAGCCATGGACATTTAGAGGATAGATTCTTCGTTAAACTCATATAAGGTTTGTTCCATTTCTCTTTATGGAGGCCTGGGCAATAAAACTGAGGGTTGCACATGGTTATTGTTTGGCAAGTTCTCCGTGTTTGTGGTGAAAAATTTCCTTGAAATAGTTGAAGTCCTGTCATATTTCAACTAACATTTTGCATAAATTCCACATTATCGATCATAACACATTCTCATATTCGATGAACAACATTTTTTCAGACAAACACTTATTTGTAATTCAGTTAGCCATTTCAATAAACCACACATGGCAGTAATTGCTAATTTGAAAATTAAAAGTTGTGGAGTAATGTAACTGTCTGCCAGCTGCTACTGAACAATGTGCAATGACAGGTTTCTAGTAACAAGTTTCCTCTGGACAAAATCTTGCTGGAAAGCCTCCTGGTTCACCGTGAAGATATTGGATTTTACATGCAATCTAGATGGTTGAAGGAAAAAAAAAAAGAGAGAGCGAGACATTTCTGGAATTTATGTGAGTGAATTTCAATATGCCCTGCAATTTAAACACTCAAAACATTGACTGTTGGGGAAAGACGCTATTTGAGAAAAGAATGGAACTTAGGTCACATTTTATACTTTATATGCATATGTGTGTTTTGTATGTGTAGACTCTCATATACAGATATATGTGTACATCTCTCTATATAAGTATACATATACACACACAAACACATATACACACACAAACACATATACACACACAAACATATGTACAGATGGATGTACATCCATCTGCTTATCCATCTATCATCTGTTTATCTAAAGAATCTTAGTGTGTAGGTTTTCCGATTGAGAAAAAAACTGGTTTACAAGACTACATGCTGCAGAGGAGGAGGGTCACACCCCTTCAGAGGTATGTCTGCCACACTAAAGCAAAGCAAGCAGATTTTGTAAATCAATACAAAAAAAAATATGAGTATCTCAAATTTGAAACACAGTAGTTCATTCACTCTGAAAGCATTTCAGGTAGTTTCACACGCTGTGTTGCTCCAGCTGCACAGAGCATTCAGTACTTTGGCTAGAGCCTACCTTGACTGACCTTTTCAAAACGCATTTTGAAATTTTCAAATAGAATGTATTCCTACACAAAATGTATCAACCATGTTTTAGGAAACACTAAACTGCAAGCAGTGTGCGACTGAAGAAACACTAAGAGCTGTTTACTACATACTCTTGGCATTTCTCTCCATACGTCATACATTAAACAAGATGAAAAGATAAGCAAGTCAATTATTATAGAAGAATACTTATGATCCCGTCATTTTAAACTCTGAACATATGCAAAATTAGTCATTTTTTAGTGATGCATTTCTTTCCTTCACAGAAACGTAAAGAATGATAGAACTGGTGTTTGATAGTGGTTAGTGCTAGGAGAGAAACTGCATCTTAGAAATCCTATTTCTATCTATCTTTTATTCTCACTGGTAGATAAACAGACACATGGGTGCTCACTGCTTACTTATTCATAAATGCATAAGTATTTTTATGTATGTATTAACAATTTTAACTTTTTAAGATAAAATTCACATTTTTTGATGCAAGCACTTTATATCCTATATGTGGGTTGTATTATATACTGCTGTATTTATACAGATATGTATACATCCATATGTAGAAATCTTTCTAGCTATTAGAGTATGTAGACTTTACTGAGAATCATCTCTTAGTGTTAATTCAGAGGAGGATTTACAAGGATATATTCTTCTAACACAGTTACTACATAAATTTATGTGTATTCATTGGCATATGATCTCTGAGGCTGATAAGAATAGATGTTGGTTAGCATTAGCATTTATCACACAAATTAAAACATAATTCAGATGCTAGAGATTCTACTTCCCATAGTCCTACCATGAAAAATTTTGAATGAATATATTTATTTTGCTCAAAACACTGACAGTATATTTCTTTGACCTTAGGAATCATTGTGAGGACAACTCAGATTCTAAAATTCTCTGGTACATAGCCAAATATTCATACACATTCAAATTTAGATATTGTGTGATGTTCAACCAATTTGTATTTCTTCACAGATGTGACCATGTATTTTAATAGTTTTAAAAATGAATCTTAAAACGATAAATTCTTAAGACATGCAAAGAATGTGTTTAGGCATACATGAGTAAGTAAGCAATGAGCACCCATGTATCAGTGTCTCCACCATCCAATGTAAAAGAGGGTAAGACCTCGAAGATGCAGTTTCTCTTCTGAGAGCCAAGTAAGCACTAGCACTCCTTGTGTCCATCATTTCCTTCCTTTTTTATCCTACACTTTACATTACTACACATGATTAGGTTTGTGTATGTTCAGAATTTAACATAATTGATTCATAAGTATTCTTCTGGAGGTTTTAAATTTCACTGTGATATATTCCTTAAAGAAAAGTGATGCTGTGTGAATGTAGGTGGGTTTCATTCATTTTTCATGATTGCATGAGATTCAACTATGTGAACACCATAAGTTATTCAGTAGACTTGTGAAAACATTTATATTGTCTAAGTTTTCCCAGGTGGTTACAGCATCTGATAAATCTACCATTGCTATATACATATTTGTTTTGCTTCAGAGTCCCATGTTCAATCTGATAGTTGTGAAATTATATTGCATTATGGCATTAATTTACATCTTCAGTTAAGATGACTCAACTACATTTAAATATACTATTCAATTCAAGGTGACTAATAACATTAAGTTTTTTTCAGTAATTTACTCCTTTTTCTGTGAAGTGCCAAAAGAAAGTCTTTGTCTTACTAATTTCTAAGATTTAATTTCAGCTTTTCAAAAACATATTCTATTATTTATGGTTTATACTTAGGAAAATTTTTAGTAAACAGTAATGAAAATACTTGGTAAATGCCAGTCATTGGTTTTACATTTTAACAAGGCAGACATTTAAAAAAAGATATATATACTTTTCGGAAATGTACAATTTTACTGATGACTACAGGAGTGGCTGAACTGACAGAAAACTCAGATTTGGCAGTGAGAAAACATTTGTATGACGTTTTTCTATCATTAACTAACACCTCTTAGAGTGGTCGATTGGGGGTGCCGCCCATCATACCTGCTTGAGGTGTGCAGGCCTTCTTGAAATGCTTCTGGGCTCTCAGGAACTATAATCTTCCCTATTGTGATGTTATACAGAAGTTCTTCTATATTGCTGTCTAAGCATCTTAAAAATGTATCTACCCCATTAATTTTCTTCCACTAAATATATTTTGACAGTTATAAAAATATGGATAAATTGGGTGCTTTCAAATGGACCCAATTCCAGCAAAATCTAGCCAGTCTATAGACACTTATATTTGAAGAGAAAGGATTTTTTAAACTGTTGTGCATTTATAAATGCTTTTAAAGATAGATGAGTAAATTTTCTCATCCTCAAATATGCTATTTGGCTTGACAAAGGCTGGCATATAATTAATGGAGTTTCAAGAATGAGAATCACTGAACTACCAAGTGCCACCTACAGCTTGACACATAAAGCCCTCTCTAGTCTGGCCACTGCCTTGCTCTTCAACTCTATCTCCTACTTCTCCACTGTACCCTGGCATTCAGCTGCTCACAGCAATCTACAGCTGTCATGGGCTTGATGCATTTTCACATGCTGCTTTTTCTGTCTGAAATGCATTTTCTTCCTTCTGTGCTCTGAAATGTTCTAGTCATCTTTCAAGCTTCAATTTAAATGTCTCATCTTCTGTGAAGCCTTCTTTTATCCTCTTCCATCCCAGAAAATCTGATTATACCCTTTGAAATTTCATCCCAATATTCATCCAGAAACTTCTATGATAGGCCTATGAGTTACAATTCTATGAGTTACAATTGTTTGTTTTCACACACATCCCCTGGCCTGTCTCCTTTCTGATCACCTGTTACAGACCCTAGAGTACAGGGACCAAAACTGTCTCATATTTGTGTCTCAACATAGTTTCTGACGGTACTCATCCAATTTGTAAGTAGTTATTGAGAGTTTGGTATGTTTGAAGGATTACACTAAGAACTGAGGTTAAAGCAGAGAGGAATAAATTCTCTTGATCACAGAGATGGTGAATGATGAAGCTGAAAACACTCACAGGTAATACTGTGCAAAGCATGGCAACCAAGGAAAAGGAACTTTTTAAAAAGAAAATGAAAATACAGAGGAGGTTGGAAGCAGCATCTAATCAGATTTGCTTTAATGAAAAGCATTGTGAAAAGTACTTCATTCATGAGGATGATTCTTTAGAGACTAGAGGACAGACTGAGAAAAGTACATAGTTAATTCCAACTGTGTTCATCCTGCCTTTCTCCCTTTACCTGGGGTATTAGTTACACAAGGGTGTTCTCTAATGTGTATATTTTTGCTAAACAACTGAGCTATACTTAAAAAAAAAAAGGCTTTTAAAGTTGATTCAGCAGAGTATAGGCATTGAGTAAGGAGGAGTCATACTAAACTAGGGTGCAGTCTACCCCTTTGCTCAGGAATCCATGGGAAGCTGGAAAGAGCTGAAGCTAGAATAGGAGGGGTTAGACATAGATGCATCAGAGGGCTTTTCAGAAATAGAGTCAATGACAGAGACAGTGTGAGAGCACTTAGGAAAGACTCAAATGGAGACAAGGAAATTGTGGAGAAAAAGTTAAATCTAGGCCAACGGGCTATTTTCAGAATCAAAGTGCAAGCAGTCTAATACTATTCCTGTGATTGCATGCAACTTCAGGTATTATACGGTTGTAAGGTGGCCTTTCAAGCCTGGAGTCTCCCTATAGTTGTGTGCGAGGTGGGGATCTTGGGGAAGGAGCATCATCAAATTTCACTAATATATAAGCCCCACTGCAAGAGCTATACACTGGACAGATTACCTGCTGAAGCACCAAGAAAAGTGGACAGGTATCTCTGACTCCAGTAAGGAGAGTGAGCATCAGCACACAAAGGCAAATTAATCTTCTAGAAATTAAAAATACCTCAAGGAGCACTCACTCCAGTTTGACTTGTCATTTTCAGAATAAGGAAAACCTTAAGAGAACTCCAATGTGGTCAATTTATTTACCTGCTGTTAATATATTTGTTGGCAACATCAGCGTTCCACAAGCACTATGTAAAGCACCACTGTACATATATTCTATGACAAGGATTTCCTTTCCAACTTTCCTGGAGAAACTTTTTTTAGGATAAACTAATACATATAAGTGTTGACATAATGGTAAATAAATACAAAGCAATGAAAGTATTATACATAAAAAGCTGTGAAGGAGAATTATATAAATATACTGACAGGATTCTTACACTAGGGTTCTCCACTTAATTCAGATGGATAAATATGACAGTCTAACAGTAAAATATGAAAGTCACTAAAGATTCCTACTGATATTTCACAGAAGTAGAGGCAGTAGAGTTAAATTATGGAGTGATTTAAAATGCAAAGACAGGTGAGGGGCAGAGCATCACTAAGAGGGAATTTGAAGCATTTTATTTTCATAAGTGAATGGTCATTGTTCATTAACTGAAATACTCTCTGAGAGATTATCAAATAAAATAATTGATAAGCTGTTGCAAAGAAGTATCGGAAAACATTCGAAGACTTATTAGGGTCGATGAGCTTTCTAGATGTCAAAAATGTCTCAGAATATTTGTCCTCTGGGAAAAATTGCTGAGAAGGGGTTATCAGATTGACAGTTTACAAACATAAAAAAACTGGTAACTCACTCCTTTTTAATAAGATTATGGTCAGAACACTTACTTTGAGATCTATTTTCTCAACAGATTTTTAAAAGCATGATACAATATTATTAACTAAAGACCCAATGTTATACAGCAGATAATTCAAATTTGTTCTTCTTATAAAACTGCACCTTCACCCCTATTGAAAAGCCACTCCTCTGTTTTCCTCACTTTCTAGTGCTGGCAACCACTGTTCTCTCCTCTGCTTCTATGAGTTTGACTATTTTATATACCTCAGATAACTGAAATCATGCACTTTGTCCACTATGACGAAGTTATAGTCATAATGTTGTCAAAGTTCACTATTTTGTCACATATTGCAGGAGATACATCTTTAATAGGACTAAGAAATATTTTGTCATATATATGCATATGTGACGATTCATGTGTGCATGTGTGTGTCCTTTCTGCGTTCATCTGTCAATGGAAATTTAAATTTTTCCACTTCTTAGCTATTGTAAATAATGCCACAGTGAAAAATCAGTGCAAATGTATCTTTAATAATGTAATTTTATCCAAAGTGATATTGTTGAGTCATACAGTAGTTCTATTTTTCAATTTTTTTAAGGAGCCACTTGAATATTTTCCATAGTGGTTATATCATTTACATTTTCACTGAACACTGAGTAACTACACCTACACAGCAAACATTAGTAAACTGAATGGAGAAACAGACGAGAATACAAAAGCAGATTCCAACATTATACTTTCAATAATAGACAAAACATCCAGACAGAAAATCTTTCAAACTTGAGTAACATGAGAAACTACATGCACCTCAGACATACACAGAATACCCCACTCAGCATCATTCTTATATACTCTTTAAGTACATGCAACATATTCTCCAACAGATCACATGTTATACCATAAAACAAGTCTAACTAATAAAAGGAGATTGTAATCATATCAAGTAACTAAGCACAATGCTGTGAAACTAGGAATGAACAGCAGATGAAAAACTAGAAAATTCACAAATATGAGAAAATTAAGCAAAACCCTCCTGATTATCCGATGGGTTAAAGTAGATATCAAAAAGAAATGAGACAGTATTATTTTTGTACGGTTTCTGAATTTTGGCATATGCATCCCTTTTCATTTGTCTCAACATGCTGTTTAGTTTCCTTTTATTTCACCAAGGTTAAAACAAATAAGTTTCTGTGAAAATACTTGAACATGATAGAAGGCATTTTAAGACATTTTATTACTTATTCCATTGCAACTTTGGTTTACAAGTCTGTCACACACACTAAATGTTTCTCCAGAGCAGTGAATGCATTTGTTATCATAACTGCCTTTGCCCACTGCTCTGGGTAGCATGTCACAGCCTTTCTATAAATGCTGGCTAATTTTTTTGTGTATGTCACTAAGTAAGAGAGAAGATAATAAAAAATACACTTTTATTTAGTTTGGTAGAATTATCCTTTCTTGAGAGGGCCAGTGGTTAGAAGAAGCTCAGCAAGGAGTCAGAGCGACGGGAATAACCCAGGTGTTATCCCACATGGACCTATGTGTTGGCAGTGAGAACGGAAAGGGAGGGGTGGGTCAAACAGAGTCTATGCAAGAAATAAGGAGCAAACCTGATCAACAAGGAAAACAAAGATATATTTAATATGCATATCCAATAAAATTGCAACGAAAATGGAAAGCTTTATCCTTTCCAAAAACAAAATCCAAGAACAGATGGCTTCACTGGTGAATTCTACAAACATTCTTAGAAATAAGAAATGCTGGACACGATATGGGAAAAAAGCAATCATGGTGCATTGTTGACTGGAATGTAAACTTGGGCAGCCAATTTTAGGGAAAACTATATGGGTTTCCCTCAAAATAGTAAAACACAGAGCTACATATGATCCAGTAATTTCACTTCTGGGTATTTGTGAAAGGCAAAACACACTAATTCGAGAAAATTTCTATGTCCCTAAGTGTGTTGTAGCATTATTTACAACAGCCAAGATGAGGAAAAAATTTAAAAGTCTGGGAGTGGATGAATAAATAAAGAAAATGTGGTATGTATACACACAAGGGAAGCAAACTAATATAATATTAGGAATAAGATACAGTATTTTTTACTCAGCTGTAGGAAAGGAATGGAACACTGCCATTTATAGCAACTTGGATGGACCTTGAGGAATTACGCTAAGTGATTTGATACAAGTCACAGAGAGAAAGACATATTCCCTATGATTTCACTTATATGAAATCTCAAAACACAAACTAACACAACAAAACACAACAAAGAAAGCCAAGTAGAGACCAAGTGACCAACAGATTGATGGTTTCTGGAAACAGGAGGACAGAGCAGGGGAATAAGTGAAAAGGTATAAACTCCCATTTACAAAATAAGTAAGTCATAGGCATGGTGACTATTAGTACTGGCTATGCTTATTTGAAAGTTACCAACAGAGTAAATATTAAGAGAACTCACAAGAACAGAAGATTTGGGACTATTATGGTAAAGGATAGTAACTAGATTGATGGGGTGGTCATTTTGCAGCATATACAAATATTGAATCATTATGTGTGCCTGAAACTAATACAATGTTATATATCAATTATAACTCAATTTTAAAATGGAGATGCTTAAAAAAATACTATTTTTTTTTATCCAAGAGGACAGGTTTATATGAAAAAAGAAGGAAAAAGGCACTTGCATAGACAACAAGCAGGCAGAAAGAGCCGCCCCAAAAGAGACAGGTTTGCTAAAAGAGAGGCTGGAATATCACAGGTGGGTGACCTTGGGAGGAAGCTGCCTCTGCTGAGGGAAGTCAGAAAAGCCCCCATGTGGTCACAGGTCACATGTCAGGTCACAGGCAGGCAGGAGGGCTGCTTCCTCAAGAGCTCATGAGTTTTTTTAATATTTATTTTGATTTACTGCGCATACAAGAACTGGGTTGCAGGCCCAGGGTGTGTGTGTGTGTGTGTGTGTGTGTGTGTGTGCCTGTGCGTGTGCGTGTGCGTGCACGCGCGCGCGTTGGGGTGGGTAAGAGGATTCACCAGAGACAGAGTGGGGAGCAGAACAAGTAGATCTACTGAAATACACTGCTGAGGGGAGAAGCAGGCAGCTCACAAGAGGCCTGCTATGCCATGTGGGTTAACTCCCCCGGAGGGGTTTGAACTGATGCCACAGCTTGACAGCACTGAGACTTTCACCCCTGTACCACCAGGGAGGTTCTAGCGAGATTTCTTTTTTTAACAGGGAGCAAGGTTTAGTGGTGGTATCCCGATACGCCCAGTGCCCCTGCAGGAACGGTGTGGTGGTGGGCTATCAGAGTACTCAGCTGCACAGGGAAGCCAGGTCAGGTGTGCTGAAGCCAATCTTCCTGAAGACTGGGCCTGAGCGAGGAAGGAGCCAGAGGAAGTTAGAGAGGAAAGATAAAACTGAAAGATAGTGTCATAGAAATCCAGGACTTGATTTCAAGAGTAGGAGACTATCCAATAAACACTACCACTGAGGTAAATATAGAGAAAAAAAAAATCTGATCTGGCAGTTCCCTATAATTACTTATGAGGAAGCTCAAGGGAGAGAAAATCATACATGATTAAAGTGAATGAGAAAAGAAGTGTGTGTCACGGCCTGTCACTTACTGCCCTTTTTGATCAGATTCAATTTATCTATATGACTGCTCCCCAGGAGGGCAAGGTCAGGTCTTCTGCACTGCCTTGTTTTTCTGTTCCTTTCCAAGTGTTCTCCTCTTTTTTTTTCCAGACCTAGGCACCCTTCTGCAATAACTAAACCCATCAAAATCACACATTCTTTTTAGCTTTATCGGAAATGCTTCTTCTTTTGAACAATCTCCATTCCTGTCAACCAGATGTCTTGCATCCTTTGAAATTTCATGTCATATTCTCAACTTTCTTAAGACACTGAGGATATTTTTGATGTATACACACACACACACACACACACACATTTTGTTTCCTTTGGTAGACTAATACTCTCTGAAGAAAGAAAGAACCACACTCACAATCTATTACATCTCTATCAGTGTATGAATGCCTGGAAAACTGTGCTTTCTGGGTTTCATTCACCCCTTCACTCCACCATCTGATGGCTGGTTCCTGCCAGATCTTGTTTTGGGGGGTGGATAGAGCAGTGGGGATAGGGAACTTTTTCCAGGGGAACTTTCCATGTTTTGGAATAACATTGACTAATTAAAGATCTTCACAATTCTAAATATTAATTCCTCGGGGATCATTTCCTAACGATAGTAGCATCTTTAAAATACATTTAAATATCCCCCACTGAGATGATATAAATTTTTCCTTCTGAAACATCAGAAAGATTAAATAGAAAAATTTAAACAAGAAATATTTTCTCAGACAAAATAATCAAACTCATCTAATTGTATAGTGTTCAATTTGCAAACACTGGGGCAGAACCCTTGAGAATGACAGACTGAATAAAGGAGTTTTTAATATTTCATTATATTTAATCATGGAAGCCTAATTTAATATATCAGCCTGACATTGTCACTCAAAGAGTAACAATATCTAATATGCTTAAGTTGCCAATTGCTAAAAGAACATTTAAAAACCACTTAGTGATTGTAATCCCCAGTGGAAATAGCAATGTGGTATCTTAAAAAGTTAATGCACTCTAAAAAATGGCATATTATGTCATTGAGACAATGCCCAAAATTCAATAGCTATTGCTAAATAGCTGGAAACAGAAGGATAAAAATATATAACATTAAGACATTAAGATTCCATAATCAGAAATTTTGGGGAAACTATAAAATTCTGTTTCACAAAGGCAAAGACATGCAAATATTACAACCTTCTTGACTTACGAGTTAGCACTTCAAGTAATAATGGATAGAATTCTCATTTTGTTAAAGTAATTTATTATCACACCTTGGAAAAGTTCAAGTTTTTCTTTTCATCCTTTAAAAAATAATCAAGAGATTTGTGATCTGTTTTGATCTTATCTTTCACCCTTTATTTTATAACAAAACAAACACCAGAAACCATCAATACATAAAACATTCTGGATGGCATTATAGTATCTTTAAAAATCTTCAGCATTCATGCATTATTTACATTTGGAAAGACATGGAAACAACCCAAATG
>NW_004567131.1:22092679-22125387 GCF_000260355.1 Condylura cristata | reverse complement strand
AAAAAAAATTTACTAAAGGTAGGTATATTTTAGCTACAAAAGAAAATAATCAATTTTAAAAACAGACAAATGTAGGGGCAAGAAGAATATTGGGAGGCAATGGACTTATTTAAGGACATGACTGGGGTGAGGGTTTCATGGTTGAATAGTTATTCTAAACTCATCAAGTTGTATATATTATATATCTATAGCATTCTTAATGTAAAACATGCGTTAGTACCGTGATATCAAAATGAAATAAAATAATAAAATAAGAATGAAAATATAAGAATGAAAAAAATTAGGATAAGGCATATATTTATAAGGTAAAGCCAAAAATATCAGAAGATTGTGGGTAAATGGTATTTTGAAAAATATCAAATGACATAACCTCTATTTTAAAACAAGTAATGATGGTTTCTTCTATTGATAGTAGCCCATACTCATACTTTTCAAATACTGTTAAGTATTTGAGGTTTTTGGGTATTTACTATTTCCTTTGTCATTTTATGACCTCGCTGCCTCTACAAGCACAGATGATTTTTCTTAATTACCACTAACATATTTCTCCTATTCCTCACATCATTGTATGTAATGTCTACTGTGTGTAGGGCACTGGAGAAAGGCAGGAGAAAAACAGATCTACTCCCTTACCTTGACTTTTTTCCCTTGTGGCTGTTAATTCACTTGAGGACATTTCCTAAAAATTATAAAATGTAGTAGAGATATTAACCTAATATAAATTTCAAGAAGCTACTTGATTATTTGAGCAAGAATCCAAGTTTGATTGCTAAGTATCTCTACATTACACAGAATACAGTGTGAAAACTATAGTCAAGGGGAAAAGGCAGGGCACAGGATCCAGAATCAGTCACTGCTCTACTCACCAATTTTCCATTCCATGGTTATTGGTAACGAGGTTTAATTTGTTCGTATCATGAGACCAAACATCCTGTGCAATAATCAGCTTTTGCCCTAAAGAGCTTTCTCTGTGTCCTGAAGGATGCCCTCCCCTTGATTATAATACATGACTGGATTCATTTCTTTGAACAAAACGATGAAGCAAGGGAAGATGTTTTGCTTCAGTGAATTTGGAACAATTTACTGAAGATTTATTTCAAATTTTCCAAGTCTGAGAAAGACACACAGGTTGAGAGTAGGAATCAAAAAGTCTAACAGGGAGAACTGTAAAGTATCTGACTTATATCTTGAAGCATTCATAAAATATAAAATCTTTGTTTACAGGGCCTTCCATGATGGCACAATGAGTGAGGACGCAGCACTGCAAACTGGCCACAACTGCTTCAGTGCAAGTTCAATCCCTGCCCCGGAGGTGACCACATGGCGAGGCAGACCTCTCCTGACCCGCCCGCTGCTCCCCTCAGCAGTGTACTACATCGATCTGCCTAAGCTGCCCCCTGCTCTGTCTCTGGTGAATCCTCTCACACCCCTGCTCCTCTGGCTCGTACCCCAGTTCTATATGCATAAATAATAAATTAGAAATCTCTGTTTGCAGAACATAAATAAATCTACACGAATTATTGAATTACCTTACAACAAAGCAAAGGGACAGACAAAACTAAACCATACAGTCTAGAATTATGACTGCAGAATTGAGGCTACCAAACGAAGAGGGTGGGAGTAGGGTACCCAAAGGGGAAAGAGCCCAATGGACTATGGTGGAGAATTACAGGCATTGGTAGTCTGCAGATGGTAGCTTACATCTGAAAAGGAGAGTCTGCACCTATGTCCCTACACATATGTAGTGCTGTGAACCAAAATTACCTCAATAAAAACAATAATGAAAAATAATTTCTTTAGGAATAATCTTCTAGATTTTCTAAAACAGGCCTTACGAACTGTCAGTTACTGGTCTCATTCTGACTTCTGCCTCTTGTTTGGAAGAAACCCAGCAAGTTTCATGAGAATAATTAGCCTGTCCACTTGGGGATCTATTACTATTTCTTCCAGTTCAACAAATGTGTTTTATGATTAATGTCACCAGATGTCAAGCTTGGGTGTACATTGAATCTTCAACTGAAAATGAATTTACAAAAATTAAGGAAGTTCCTGCAGTCACTACCTGCTGAATTGAGTCAACAAAGTCACTACTAGTCCAATTTATGAACATTATGATTCCATGAAGGCAGGGATTTATGTACCTATGGTTGAGTTGTTTCTGATAAAAAAATAAAAAAAAGAAAGAAAGAAAAACAAACAAAAAAACTAAGCTCTCAAGAAGTATCCATGGAGTTAATGAATCTTATAAACTATTCAAGACCAACACTGCATTTAAAATAATCATACTTTTCAAGGATTGACTGTGTGTGGAATTTAATATCCTAACTTTAAAATGAGCACATTAATCTGTGGAGATTAAGGAAAACGATGCTCCAAGGTCTATCAGTAGAAGAGTAGGTTGAGGATCTGAGCCAAATTTATCTCTAAATCCCATGATCTCAATGGGCCTGGGGCTCTTCTCAAAGGCTTTTAATGATGATTGGTGAGATCCCAACTACTGTGACAGTTGATGAAGTTCTGGCTGTTCAAATGTACCAGAGACTAGACATAATCATGCTTCTTATTTCCCTGACTTGCTGACACATGTCAGAAATTAAAAAAAGCAGAAGAGGTAAGATTATAGTCTAGTCTTTATTTTTGATAATACACTTTGTGAATTATCACAGAATGGCTTTCTTCTGCCACCAAGTATCATTCTAGATCCCTCACTCCTCCCTGTCATTTGCTTGAAAAAGCAAGCACTGAATTGTACAATGTATTCTGAGACTGAATAAGAACAAATATTTGATTTTTAAACCTACTTTATTGCTCGCCAACATTAATGTGGATAATTTTGTTTATCATAATATCCATTTGAGGTTGATAAAGTTAGAGTAAATGTGATTCAGAGTAAATGTGAATCATTTTACTGTAGACTCATCATAGATTTTCCTGTGGAAATAATTTTATACATTGTGGTCAGGTCTACAAGCCAACCCCAACACACAATATTAATTTATGTGGCACAAATATTTGTTGCATTCTAGAGCAGAATGAAGTAGCAATAGTTTGAAAACAAATATTTCACCATTTACCAATAAATGCAGTACAGAAGCAGGTCACCAAGGTCACCTTACCCACAGAGGTCATGCAGTTGCAGTGATGGGGGAGCCACCCATGCTTAAAATCAACAGGATGTGGAAGCTCTTATGACAGTGAAAAGGCTGGCGAGATTGCAGTAAGAGGCAACTGCTGAAAACACATTCCTTTTTCCTTCTTTTTCCTTCCAATTTAATTATGCTTCTTTCTCTAGTGTTTTGTTACCCTTGTGACCCTGATTTAAAGGATTCTCAGTTTCTTCCTTTGCTTCCTATGTTGCTGGTTTACAGGAAGGATTAAAGATAATGTACTTCAAACCCCTCATAACAATGAAAGACTGGCGCCAGTGGGTATTCTCTGACTGGCATTGGTTGCCACTCCACACACCAATGATTACTGCTCCTCTCTCCATCACTATTACTTTTACCCTCCATCAACTGAATTAATGGGCTGACCTGATGAGATGCAGCTTTGTTTTCTAGTTAAAAACTCATTCTTACTCCAGAAGCTTAGATTGGACCTAGGCCATGAGGATTTGGAATTGTGGCCTATACTTTTATTCTCACCTCCTTTTCTGGCTCACTTGTGTAAGCAGAAGGGAAACAGATGAAAGAAAAGAAGGTTAGGGCCTTTTAAAAATGAGGTCGTGCTACTTGGATCTCTCAGGCATTACACAGACATGATGTGAAGGTGGTATCAGAATCCATGAGATAATCTTATGGATTCTTCAGTTACAGTCATCTACCACCTCCTTATGTTACAGGAAAAGGAGAAGCACCTTCTGGCTGGCACCCATAGAAAAGGGTCAGAAATGGCCAGACAAATCTGGGAGGAGAAAAGAAAAATCAAAATTAATATAAACACTGCCATAGTCACCTCCCTACAGGTATCTCACCCACATCTGCCTTAGCCAGTCCAAGGTCAAGAAACAGCACGGTTTCTTCATCACATGCTTGCTGCTCCATGTGGCTTCCTCTGGTTTCCTTCTGGCTCTGCATCCTGCTTTCTCCTTTTTTCTCTTCAACTCTACCCTACTTCTGGGTGGGGCAGGGAACCTGGAATTTCCCCTTTCCTAGGGACCACCCAGTTACATTTACCCTGCCCAGACCCTAAGAGTCTGACCTGAGTGATATACTCACAGGTTGAACCCCCACCACAAACCCACCTTTCCATGTGAAACTCACAGTGGCCACCCCAGAGCCTTGTTGTGCTAGACTTGCATTGCTCCAGAAAGTGAAGGTGGTGCTCAGATAACTCAAGGAGAATTAACCTTTCTTGGGATCTCCTGAGTGCTGTACATAGCTGCCACATATCATGTGCACAGACTGTCTTTGCTCCCACTGCAACCTACTTGACAGTCTCCTCTGCAAACTTATCAGATGGTGTCTATGGACAAGGAGGAGGAACATTGCCTGTTTTTTTGTTTTTTTTTTTTGTTCTCATCAATTTCCTCTGATGACCATTCTCCCTAATAACACTTTCTTTTTCAAACTTTTCCATAGTTTGGTCTCTTTAGGTGATATGTCTAAGTTCTATCTTTAGACTTTAGAACAACAGATAGGCCATTGTCTTTAAGCTAAGAATTGATTTTTCAATAAAAAAATATAGGTTCTATGTCACCCCCACTACTCAAGTATTAGACACATTAAGGAGTGTGGTGGGAGAGGAGGTGAGGAATGAGAGTGAAAATAGAAGAGTGGCAAGGAACATACATCTCAATGACCATCCTCAAGTTCTCTAAGAATGCAGCTTATGGCCTCAACCAAAACAGGCACATTTGGTAGGACAATCAAGGGGCTTGTCTCATTAAGGACAGTTTGGGAACTGAATGGTATTCATATTCAAGGAGAGCAGGCACTAACACAATAAAAGAGGTGAGAGAAAACTTGATGTCAACAAAGAAAACTGGTATGCAAGACATTTGTACAAACTGATGCCTGGTTCACCTGGGGGCTAGTTGTTGACGGTGAAGCATTAGTGATTTCATTTATAAACCAATGTATTCATACATATAGTTAATGTGAAAATATTAGCAATACATATGGCAGTTTCATTAAAACTCGAGATTAAGCCTTTGGGGAATTTTTACTAGGAGTTGGGAGCTTGTTCTGAAAAATTTCAATATAAAGTAGGAACAAATAGGAATTCTGCTGGGTGTTTTTATATTATTATTTGTAACGGTCTTTTAAATCTACCAGTCCTTCAATGTAAGAATGTTGGAAACAAAAATTACATAAGAAACCAAAAATCAAATTTGATTTGACTACCTAAGATAACCACTGTTGTTAACATTTTCAATCTTCTTACAGTCAATCTCCCCCAGCATTCTTATTACCTTTCCTTGATAATCCGTTCTCTCAATATAAAATTGACTATTTCACATTTTGTCCTCTCCTCAAACCTCGCACATTATCAGACCCTTTACTTTCAGTTGATGACTTTTTCATCAGGGAAGTAGAAAACAATAAAGACTGTCTCCTCCACTCTGAGGCAAACCACTCTACCTGGACACCAAATCTCATGCCTTCTGTCCTAAAGGACTCCGATCCCTTTATATCTTTTACAAGGTGCATCTTCTAGTTCTCCCAAACGATAAGCCCTCACCTCCCTTCTCTGCTCTACTTCAAACAAAATAAAAACTTCCTTTGACTCCACATCCTTTCCAGATGTGACCTGACTTCTCTCACCATGACACATTGCTCATGTAAAGGTTTGTTGCTACCTACTATCTCCAAGTTCCTATTCTCTCCAGTGTTTTCTTGAACTACACCTCTCAGGCTTCTTTTCCCAGGCCTCCTTCAAAGCTCCTCCTATCAGAGAAGGCATCCGCACTGCTTTTATAATGCCCATGGTCCTTTCTGAATAATATGAAAAATTATATTTTAAGGCTGCATTATTTTAAAGTCAAATATAAATCAGGCTGGGTTCATTATTATTTTTTCCTTGCTATTATATGTTGGGGACCGAGGCCGGCATCTTGCGTCTGTCAGCATCTTGCGCCTGTCAGCATCTTGCGCCATAAAAAGGTGAAATGGAATCCGGATAGAGAAAAACATCCGGGTTGCAAAAGGCATGTGGAAAGAGCTCCCTGCCCCCACCTTTTCCTTTTCCTCTTTCTTTTCTCGCCCATTTTCGCCCCTCGCTAGATCAACAGTCACCAAAACGTGCTGCATTTCTATTGGCCTTCTCCCTTCCTGACTTCTGCATCCCCCTCCTCCTGTATATAAGCAGAGGTAAAAAACCCAATAAAGGCTCTCTCTGCTGCTGCACGTGCGTGACTGATTCTTTTGTACCCCGGACCTGGGGCCCCTAATCTCCGGCCTTGCTGGTCAAGGTCCCCCGCAATTATATTTTGAGGATTTTTATTTATGATTTTAAAAGAAGTAAAAAAAATGGGATCAGAACTAGGTGGGAAGAGAGCATTGGATTATGGTGATGGCATACAGGTGAATTGGTAGTGGGGAAACCCATGGGGATTACAAATGAAAAAATGTATGAAATTAAGAATGATGTAAAAAAATCATATACATATATGTGTATATACATACACATATACACACGTGTATACATATACATGCACATATATACATACATACATACATATATGAGATTTCCTGGGCCCTTACAAAATATCCAGGGTAATTTGCCCTGATGGTGACTTCTCAGTGCTCACTTCAGTCAGACTTTCAGTATTTCACATAGTGGGCTATTTTCAAATATCTTTGAATGAATAACATGCTTGGGCTTCTTCTCATGCCAATGGTTGATACTTCTCAGTGTATTTCAAAGTTTGGTTCTTCCTTCTTATCTTGTAAACTACTGCTGTGCTCTAGGACCAAGTCAAAGAAATCCTTTGATGAAACTCAGTCTCTACGTACATACGTATACTCAATCTGTCCCTATGGCTTTATAGACTGATCACTCTTCAATTTATAACTCCAGAATAGTTTTTATTCTGAGTTTTGAACTCAGTATTTTTGTCCTCAAATTATGTTTGAAGTAAAGTAGGTTTAAATCATTATTTCTTCTCTGGGGTTTCATAGGTTCAGAACTCTGCAAATGTGCACTTTCACATCTACCTAACACCAGTGCTCCAACAACCTTCTCCCATGTTCCACTGGGGCCCTCCCACTCCCTGCCCAATTCCCCCTCACTCTCATGCCCTCCTGCCTCACTTCTGAAGTCAGAGATTAAGAGTTCATTATTGGTTAGGTCTTGACTAATCCTTTATTATATATCTTTGTATTCCATATTTAAGTGAGACTATCTCTTGTCTTTTTCCTTTTGACTCATTTAGCATTATCTTTTCCATTTACATCCATGTCATTGCACATGGCAGGAGTTCATCCTTTTTTTTTTTTATAGCCTTGGAATAAAAAAAAAATTAACTGCTTATTTGAGATCATCATTAGAGTGTTTCATAGGAATCTTGAACTTAATATGCCTATTAGAAAAATCTTCCCAATCTTGATAATCCCTCATAATCTACTGTACAACTAATAACACTACTAATTCAACTACCAGAGCTAAAATCCTTAAAATCTCCTTGATGTTTTAAAATTGTCCAATTTATCAAAAAATATCACCCCTCCTTCAACTGATATCTATAATACTTCCATTGACAGAAAACAAAACAAAACAAACAAACAAACAAAAAATCAGGACAGATATGTAGCCCATTTAATAAAAATAAGATTACATTTATGGACTAAGCCAAAGGATAGTAGTATAAATAATGACTTGAGTTAAGAGTATGCCAAAGGGAGAAATAAGAAAGTTGGAGTGTTTATTCATTCTCAGATAGGTGGTAATAATAATACATATGTACTGTATTTTAGGATATAATTATCTACCCAAACAAAAATAATAAAATAGAGGTAGGATGAGGTATATGTATAAAAGCAAAATGGATTGTTAATTCGGGTATATGGAGAGACAGAAACTTCTTAAGTATTAAAAAAAAAGAAAAAAGAAAAAAAGAAATCCAGAATGGCAGAAGTGGCTGTCACTAGAAGGCCACAGATAGGATCTCTTAAAGATCCTTAAAGATCTTTTAAAGTATATAGACAGTAAGAGTGGAAACATTACTGATTTTTCAATGAAGAAACCAAGATTCCTAGAGAAGAAAAGGAAAAGCATAGTAAATGGAGACTGAATACAAACTTTTCATAATTTACAAAATATGAAGGGCACAAGAGCTGAAGAACAGGAAATGGAAAATGTCAAGAGCCTGGGGAAGAAAAGGATTGGTCCTGAGAGTGAAATCCTAAGAATTCTTAATCAAAAGAATAACAGGACTGAAGAAGGTAAGCAGGAGTTTAAATTTAGGATTAGGATTCAATTTTTCCTTTCTTAATTCAGAGTTAACACAAACTTTCTGATTCTGCTTCAGTGAACAAAGGCGAGAACCACCCACTTGAGTTGGCAGATCATGGATGAGCAAATAGCCCGTCCTCTCAAATCTTTACACATCATTTACATTGTCCACACAAAACATTTTTAGAAGTCAGTATGCCCCCCAAAGCAACTGCCATTTATATATTATCTATATACTATTCTTCATAACATTTTTTCACCCTTCAGAGAATATTTTCAAATAGGTAAATCACAGTTGTTACCCAATGAATGCCTTGAAATCTTCCTAACTTCAAACTGAATTAAGCAGTGCCAAGTAAGAACAATATGCAAGAAGATATGACTGCCCTATCACTGCCAACACAATTCACAATTTGTTGTTTAGATGTTTTTTTCCTTTTAGCTCTGAACATCTGAACACACACACACACACACACACACACACACACACACACACACACATATATATATATATTTTTCCATTTAAGCTACTAACAAGCAGCATGCAATTTTTATCTCAATATAGAGGACTACCAAGCAGAAATTGTGTTCTGGGGATGACTATTTTTGATACTAATAGATTGAACCACATTTTGCAATATACAGTACATCAACTATTGGCAAAACTATTTAACTGACTAAAGACACTCTGCTCTTTTCTCTCTGTCACTTGTGTTGCTGTTATCACTTTCTCAGCAGGCCCAGGGAACTTTACCTTAAATTATATACTAGGGGGAGGAGAAATGAGTAACAGCAATGACATGTTCTGAGCAACTGAGTTACAGTCAATTCTGAATTAAATTAAGTGTCTTCGGAATTACACAAAATGTCTGCACTTGGCTGATAACTGTGCATGTTTATTGTACTCCCACCCTTTACCTTGGAGGAAGATTTTGTTCATATCACATCAATTCCAAGTTATGGATTTTCTGTTATGTTGCTATGGAAACTTACTGTTTTCTTTTACAGTCTCACCTCCCACCATATACAAAATGGAATTACAAATGGTAACACAAGTGGAATTACAAATTTCTAAAAACTTTATTACAAACTCCTACATGCAGACTAAGCATTTGGTAACTTGGTCTCAGTGAAAAAGGTTATTAGATTTTGTCGATGTGACAGAAACTTTTTAATCAGAAACATTTCAACACCTTTCTCCACTTCTACTTGTGGTTTCCAAAAATTGGGAGAGTTCCATGGAGAGCAGCATTGGCTTGAACAAGGTTCTCTTACTCATTTTGCTCTTAATATGGACTTAATTCCAGGGACAAAAGAAAGAGACATACTTTGTTTTCTTGAAGCTACTGGCTCAGATTCCTCCTGCAAATTTTGTCACAAAGAAGGTTTTAGACTTGTGTTTTTCATCAATTCACTTTTTGAATAGAGGATATGAAAAATATTTTTTCATTTCATCAGTATCATGTATTGATTTTATATTTTAAGGCTCATCATATCAATTATATTGTATGACCTTTTACAGAAAAGTTATTTCATGTAAAATATTCTACCTGAGAATGAGCTACTAGAAGAAAATAATACTTTGATAAGAGCCTTAATAATATTTTCTTAGCAACAAAATCAAAACTGTCATTAACCCTAACTAGATTTTATCCCAGAGATTTCACTGCAAAAAGCAATACCTATCTGTCTCATCTTATATATAACTAAACAAAGAAATACCAAAATGGAAAAATTCTTTCAAAAGTCTGTGAGAAAGAGACTAGAAAAATGCTTAATCAATTTTTAATTTTCAAATAACTTTTCAGCAAGGAATATTTAATTATAATGTGTCAAAATGATAGAACACCATGCTGATATTGGTTTTCAAAATTTTTTTACTATTTAGTAATATAAGAAAGTGGTCAGAACATAATTATACCCAAAAGTGAAATTTCTCATACAGTATGTTGTAAAATATTTCTGTTACGTGGCTGGAAATATCCTAAAAATGTTAATAGTGATCATAAAAAGGTGCTGGAATTAATAGTGTTTTTTTGTGCACTTCAGCATTTCCCAAATATTTTTTAGTGTACCCATTCGGAGTGATTTTGGATATAGTATCTAAAATGTGACTAACAGTGGCATGGAGAAATGACACTTTTTTTTTTACATTTTACCTATTGCTAATTCCAGACTGAGCAGATCTTGTCACTTTCAGCTGAATAATGATTTTCTTTCATTTTTCTCATTTTTTGCTTTGCCACTATTTTTCCCATTATAGACTTCTTTCCTCATGCTCACAAATGGTTGCCGCAGTGACAAAGATGTTTGATTTCAAAGTGGAAAATGGAGTTAAAGATAGTATTAGTCATGCTTGCTTCATTAAATATCTCTACTGAAGCCCCAATCTGATTTTTTTCTATCCATTGGCCAAAACTGGATTACAGACCATCTCTAACCTCACAGCTTATAGACAGAATTTAGATTCGTCACAATCATTGCCTCTCTCTTATAAGAACAACGCCATCTTGAACAAAATCCATATTCTCTTAGAAGAAAATGTGAGTGTATATTTAATAGTTACAGGTTGAAAAATATCCACCTCCAAAGAAATCTGTATTTTAGGTTCTGTAACATTTGAATATTATCTGATACACAAAAAGGTTGTTTAGGTTTCCTGTATCCAATGCCAAGAGAGGCTTCCTCAAAAGCAGCAATCAATTCTCAGAAACCAGAAGGGTGAATTCTGAGAATTCAACTTTTTCTGACATTGCTTGCCCAGAGATTATATCCCACAGGTTAAGGGCTCAGTCTCCTAGGACTACCCTCAGCTCTGGAGGCCAGTGGTAAGCCAGGCTATTACCTGTACTTCTGACCAAACATTTATAGATCATGCTTCTAGGTTCTTCTACATGTTCAATTAATTTGCTAAAAGGGCTCACAGAACTCAAATACCTTTACTCACAAGGTCAACCTTTATTACAAAGGATACGGAAGGTCATGGATGAACAGGTAGATGAGGAGATGCACAGAGCAAGGTTTGCAGTAAGGTGAGGCGCTTCTGTGTCCTTCCCAGGTACATAGTTTAACCCAAATCACCAAATGTTTACCAACCACAAAGTACTTAAAGCCCTCCCACTTTTTTGAGACATGACTGATTAGATCACTGGCCATCAGCAACTGAACTCAATCTCTAGCCCCTCTCCTCGACCGAGGGGACAGGGCCATGGGACTAGATACTTTCACAGTCTAGTCACATGGTTGATTCTCTAGGCAGTCAGCCCCCATTCCTACATAGGTCCAAAGTCTCCTTATTCACATAACAAAAGACACCTTTATTATTCTCAAGGCTATTAAAAAATAAAATCATGAGGCTTTTTGGAGCTGGGAGAAAGGAACAGAAGACCAAATATACATGAGAAATATATTTTAGATACCTAAATGACCAAATACATAAATATATATTTCTTATAAATTCCAATGTCAGTCTTGAAAGAGCCTTAAGTGTTAAAGATCTTGAGGTGTGGAGATTAGCCTGATTATTTAGATAGCCCTAAATATAATTATGTGTATATAGAACAAGGAGCCACCACGAGAACTCTTGCTGGTTCTCACCCCTCAAATATACTCACCCTCTCACACCACACACACCCACATCTACTCATACCCACATCCACCTACTCACACACACACCATCTCACACCCAGACCACTTACACACACACACACACACACACACACACATCCATCCACTCACACACCCACACCTTCTTACTCACTCAATGTGACCATAGAACAGAAACAGAAAGGAACAGATTAGATGATGTTGGCTTTGGAAATTGAAACAATGTGGGCAGAAGTCAAGGAATTCCTGATGAGAGAGTCAAGAAACACTTTCTCATCTAAAACCTAAAAATGAAGTATGGCTCCTCAACTAGTATCTTCAGTCTAGTGATACTATTTTCTGATTCCTACTCTCTAAGCACTGTGAGAGAATATTTTTTTTTTATATAAGCCACCAAAATTGTTAACACTGTTATAGTAGTCAAACACAACTAATAGTGGTAGGAAACTAAAATTTTATTTTTACCATATAACCAAAAGCATGTGTGTGTGTGTGTGTGTGTGTGTGTGTGTGAAATTTAGAATATACTATTTCTTTTAAATCAATATATATTATTTAAAAAATGAAAATTTGTAAAGCAAAACTAACTTCATGTAATTCCATTTAAGGCAATAAGTTGAGCAAGCTGTTGTCTCAAATTTGAACAAATATTTATAACAGCTATAGGCATTTATAAACAATTGCTATTGATTTCTCTAGAAATTATAAATTGCCTGGCATTATCAAAAGCAGATCTGATCACACGGATAAATGGCTGATACTCTGTTCATTTCAGATTCAATATTTTTTTCCCTTTCAATTATAACTCTAAGTTTAGAAATATAAGTTTTACAAGTAAAGACAAATAGATACACACTAAATCCATGAGGTATGATTGGAATAAGTATTTATGGAATACATTGAATAAATGGGAAAAGAACACTGCTCTCAAGTTTCCTACAGAAACAAGCTTAAAATAGTAATAGTAGGTTTAATCTGCCATGGAAAATAAGTGATGGATGACAGAATACTGGTATTCACTTCAAAGCCAGACATTAAGTTTTCTCTTTTCTCCCTCCAGAACACGACGTGACATGGGCTATTTTCAGACTATGATCTCTCTTTCATCAAAGCCAGCACTAGCTGTGAAGACCACCTGCTAGACATAATTACCTTAAGCACATTCAGTGTCTCCAGATTCAAATGACCTATTTCTTGGTGAAATGAGACATCTCTTAACTGAGGTGGTGTGAAATATGCTCTCAAATATAAATTACTTATTCACAGGAGACAAATGCTTTTGGATCAATTCAAAGCACTGATCTCTCTCAGTGGGCCCATCAGAACTATATTCTCAAGGTACAACAAGAAAGCAATCTGTAGATTACTAGAGAGAAATAAATGACTAGATGGGTCTGAAAACCAGTAAATGAAAACCTGCAAAATTGTTCTAAAAATCTCATTCAGATAAGTCTTCAAAAGGAGTCAATTTTGTTTTGTTTTTTTCTTCATGTGTGAAATAAACAGTAACATCATACCTTTAGGAGAGGCCCAATACTTGTAATGATTTTACATCCATCAATTAACACATTCTCCCTGACTTTCTTTCCCAGCACATATGTATTTACATATATTAGCAATTTCAAGAGTTTTTTTTAAAGTGTTAGTAATCAGACATACAAAACACTGACTTAGGTTTATACATTAAAAATGCTTCTAGAATGCAAGTTGAAGTACTCATAGCTTGAAGATTATGTCTACTTGACCCTCTGCTCCACCTGGCTCTACCGGCCCACTCTTTTGAAATTAACCCTGCTCTTAAAGTCTGAATACTGGGCCCTCCCTAGTGGCACAACAGGTTAAAGCACAGCAAGATGAAGCTGTAGCAGCCATTGCAGCATGGATCCCCTGCCCTGGAGGTGACCCCCGTGGCATGGCAGACCTCTCCTGACCAGCCCTCTTCTCCCCTCAGCAGTGTACTTCATCGGTCTGCCTGTTCTGCTCCCCACTCTGTCTCTGGGGATACTGCCCCTGCACCTGTGGCCTGTACCCCAGTTCTGCAAACATAAATAAATAAAATCTTTTTTAAAAAATATGAGTACTGCTCCTCTTTGTTCTCCCTTTTCTTGAACCCCTGGTTTGAGTTTTCTTCATTTGCTCTCTTCTGCTCTGTATAGATACTGGTAATTTTTGCCTTTTCTCTTCCTTTTAACTCCTGCTCCCCATCCTGTCATCGTCCTCCTCCTCCTCCTCCCGAGTAGTCCTCCTCCTCCCCTGAGTCCTCCTCCTCCTCCTCCTCCTCCCCTGAGTCCTCCTCCTCCCCTGAGTCCTCCTCCTCCCCTGAGTGGTCCTCCTCCTCCCTTGAGTGGTCCTCCTCCTCCCTTGAGTCGTCCTCCTCCTCTTCTTTCTCCTCTTCCCCACACTCCCTTCTCTCCTAGTCTCATCCTCCTTTAACCTCTCTTCTTCTTTGTTTTCTTTTCTAAACCAAATTTCCCCTAAAAAATTATTCCTTGCATAATGATGCAAAATCTATTAGGTAATAATTTCACATTGATTTCCCTAGATTTGATAAGAGGGAAAAAAAGTAGGGGAGGCATGCAAAAGTCATTTAAGTAAGCTGAAATCTATATAAAGAGACTCACTTTTCATAAGCTCTTAATTAGGGTAAGATCTTGCAGTGTGGAAAGATTTCTGAAATGTCACAAAGTGTGGTCTCTGTACTACAACTAAGGCTTTCGTGTTTCCCAAGTAAATCAGAGAACACTGGTACTACAAGCAGGGCGTCCATAAAACAGAAAAATAACATTCAGTGGCCACATTAATTTGTGTATAACTACATATCTCCTTTATGAATTTCATATTAGCATCTTAAAAGTTTACATTTATTTGAGTAATTAAGTTTATTTGGATTTAACCATGGAAGCTGCTTTAAAAGTCATCTAATCATGACCTTCCCTGTGGCCACGTAGTAACCACATAACCATTAATATACACCAGAGTGCCAGTCCACTCTATACTTGCTTTAGAAGTTCCCATCCACATCACGAACCCACTTTCATAACTGCTCTGTCTAAAGCAATCCCCTGACCCTGGATATTGTGTCAAACAATGTCCACACTATTTAGTAGAACATAGAGGGATAGTTTAGAAATTCTACTTTCAACTTGACTTCTACTCAAACCTTTGCCACTGCCTCCTCTCCTCTCTACCCTCGCCCAGTGTGCTGAATACTCTAGGAAACACCAAATTATTTGATATCTAGAAGATACACATTTACACCCACTCTTTCTCCCTCTAGTTTCCTGATATGCTATTGTACATATTTTGGGTATTCACAGATATTCAACTTTAAAAAAGGTTTTTGGATGACTGCTCTTTGAGTCAGTTTTCCATAACAGTGTTTCCATGTCCACTCTGCAAATATTTCATGGATCTCCCTGAAACTATTGCCGCTAATAAACTGCAAGCCTCTCTACCTGCATGCTCTGGTAGGGCAGGGTACACCACGATGTGACTTTTGAGACTAGCACACCTAGTCCCAAATGAGGGAAGCTTTGTGCCTAAAACACACGTTGGAGTTTGAAAACTGCAACCAAAAAAATGTTACTAACAATCTCATTATTTTTGAAGTGACAATATTTTGGATATATTTGATTAAAACATGTCCTTAACATTGTCAATTTCACTTCTTATGTGACTACTAGAAAATTTTAATTTCACTTCTTATGTGATTACTAGAAAATTTTAAATTATACAAATACATTCGTGAATGACATAATTTCATGGGACAGCATCTTTCCAAGGAGCTGGTACCCTCTGGTCTCATCACAGTATGTAGCCATTACTTGTAATAGAAACTCAGTAAATGTTAATTTAGCAATTGTGATTCATTAACAAGGTCAAAACAAGGTGAAAGGGAGATCCTGTCATCTTAGCAGTTTTTTCTTGTGCATGATATATGTGAATATGGTGTAAGCCTATGGTATATGCTTTTGGAAAATATTTTCAAAATTATATTGCATTTTGAAACATTGAAAACAAAATGGCTTTATTGTAAATTATCATTATTTAACAGCTATTTTTGTTGAAAGTTCCAGAAAATAATTCCCCCATAATAATACAGTAAAAGATGCATTACATGTTAATATTAGTGGAAAAACATTTAAAAATACTGCTAGGAATATTGTATATGCTATACCATTTATATACTTTCTAATATTAAGGAATTCTTCCCCTAGAATATCCAACGAAATATCTAAAGGACAAAACTTCAGACATAAGCTAATATCTTGAGGCAATAGATACCAACACCCATTTCTTAGCCTGAAAGGAAAGAGGCCAGAAAGGAAGGAAAGGAAAAGCTCAAGATTAAACTGACCTTTACAAATTACATGACAGGCTCTCAGCTTCTGACGGAATCCATGCTACCAGGAGATAAAATCTTCATTGTAAGCCCTCTATCACTTCCAGTCATAGGATTTCTTGAAGTAATCACTCTGAGGGCATAATTATTGACAGAAATGCCATAGCGCCCTGGCTGAAACTGAAGTACCAGAAAGGCTCTGCTCCTTCTGGAGACTCTGGGTGGAAAGCGTTCCTCACTTTTTCTGGCTTCCGGGAGCTGCTGGCGTTCCTTGACTAGTGACCACTTCCCCAGTTCCTTCTCTGCGGTAACATCGCTAGTCTCGCCCCTCTCCCTTCCTTTTATAAGTCACAGGTGATTACATTTAGAGCCCACCCTGATCACTCAGGGTAATTTCCTCATCAAGGTCTTAATTAATCACATCTGTATGGAAAGTATTTCTTTACAAGGTACCGTTTTCTGGTTCTGAGGAACTGGATACTGATGTCTGGGTAATCATCATTCAATTGACCACAGGTATTCAATGTTTATTTAAAGAAGCCAGCCCACTCACCTCCTAACCTCCTAGTCAATAATTTCAGTGAGACTGTGTCTAGAACTTAAATACTTTAGATCTATTTTTGACTTCCTTTAAAATTTCTACTGCCTTTCTAATCACTGTCACATAACCAATATTTACTGAGCACTTACTATGTACCAAACACTGTTAAATAATACAGACTTTTAAAAATTGGAATGTTCATCTTTTTTTTTTTTTTAGATTTATTTATTTATTCATATAGAACTGGGGTACAGGCCAGAGGTGCAGAGGCGACAGTGGGGAACAGACTGGGCCCACTGACCAAGTACACTGCTGAGGGGAGCAGTGGGCAGGTCAGCAGAGGTCTGCCTCGCCATGTGGATCTCCTCTGGGGCAGGCGGGGATCGAACTCATGCGAAAGTGGCTTAAGCTTCTTAGTGCTGTGCTTTAACCCGCTGCGCCACCAGGGAGGACCCGGAATGTTCATCTTTTAAGTCCACAGAATTAAATTAATTAACTAACTCACTGGCCTTACAGTTTATGAAAAATGTACTTCTCGATAGAGCTTAAAATAAACACATTTTAAACTATCTTATCATAGGCTCAGTTGGAGCTGTGATTTTTTTTTAAGATTTATTTATTTGTGCATACATAACTGGGGTACAGGCCAGAGGTGCAGAGGCGACAGTGGGGAACAGACTGGGCCCACTGACCAAGTACACTGCTGAGGGGAGCAGTGGGCAGGTCAGCAGAGGTCTGCTGTGCCATGTAGATCTCCTTGGGGTGGGGATCGAAGTGGCTTTAGCTCCTTAATGCTACACTACCAGGGAGGGCCCTGAAGCTGTAATTTGAAAGGTAAAAGCACTGCCCCTCAATTGCATGTATTGCATTGCATATGCATATCACAGACTTACATTCTAATAAGGCACCTCTCATAGAAAATTATTTATTAAAGTCTCTAGGGCACTAAAGGTAGTTTTGCATTGTAAATATCTTTCTGAGTTTATGGTAGGAGCTAAAAAACCCATTCATGTATTTGTCCAGCAAGGATTTATTAACAGCCTTTAATATGACAGCTACTGGCCTAGGCGCTGGTTGATGGCCATGTTCCTCACAGCACGTGGAGGTGAGCAGAGGGAATGGAGGCAGGGGTTGCAGTCCAGAGGAGTACACACTCTACAAGAGTCAAAGCCAGGGACTGGAGGGCTCGGTGGAGGAAAGCCTAGCCCAGCCGTGGGAACCAGAAATGCTTTCTGTGAAGCACGGCCAAGTGAGATATAAAGGAACAGCAGAGATCATGCAAGCTAGGAATCCAAGGAAAAGCCTGGTTTGGGCACTGAGCTAAGGGGCCATGTTTTGGGACCTGTGGGTATTCAGAATGGCTGCAGTGGCGACCACTGCCCACTTGTAACTATGCAGGTGCCTCTCTTTTTTGTTCTCCTTTTGCTAGTAAATCCATTCCTTTAAAATGTAAAGGAAAAAAAAAATGATTAGAGCTCTGCTCAGGAGGGTTGCTCTGATGAAAGATAAAGTTTGAAAAATGAACATCTGTCACTTTATGAAAATCCTGCTGAAACAGAAAGCACATGTCCCACTTCAAAAGATTATTATCTTCTTCTATGGAGAAAAGCTTGGAGGGGCAAGATGAGAAGAAGAATGAGAGTAACTCAGGAAACCATAGAGATTTCCAGGAGGGAAGGTAAAGGTGAAGACACAAAGACAGCATGTAGAAGAGTTGCCAGCTTAGAGAAAAAGTATATGGTGTGACTGTTCAAGACTTGGTAGTCATTAGAGGTGAAAGGTGAAGTCATGAATGATAACTAGACTTTAAGACTATAAAAAGGCATTTGGTGGGAGTTCATTTCATGGAGGACCAGAGGGAGGATACAGTGCTAGTGGGGAATGGGGTACTGAATTCAGTATTGCCTTTGAGGTTCTTGAGGTCTCAGAGAAATGTTCAAAATTAAAGCAGATAAATGTGTCTGAGTCCTCAGAATGTTCTGGGCTGGACGTATTTGTGCAGATGTTTCAAACAGGCCGGGGAAGGCTTGCCAATGATCCATTTCACAGGGCTTTATTTATACTGAGTGTAATCCAGGTAGCAAAGTGATTTATTACCTATTACCTCAGGATAATGTATATGAAGTTTTATTCACTAGACATTTGACCAAATATTATAGGAAAAATAATACTACCTAATAGAAACTATAGAAATGAGATACGGTACTCATGATATTCTTAACACTACTTAAAACTTTTTTTTTTTTCATCTAATAGTAACATGTGGTAAACCATTACCTTTTTGGCTGTGTTTTGAAGGGAAATTGTTTCCAGAGACATTGGTAATAATAGCTAAGTAGTGGTAATCTAAACTAAAGCCATTTTGCTTCCAATGCGCAACCTATACACAATATCTATGGGGTATTTACATATATTATACACAAGAGAATGGTAAAACTGCAGAATTTCAGAACTGTCCTTTGTTTTCACCTTGTTAAGGAATTTAAGGCATTAATTGTAGCTACATATTACAAATCCATGGCACAAAAAAGGGATGATGAACCAGTGTGGACAGAAGCAGATGGCAAAGCAAGTTTAAGTGTATTCGTGTTAGTCCTTCTAAGGCATGGAAACAGAAGAACTGCACAATCCACCTCCCTCCACAGTTTCCTTTCTATATAATTCCATCATCCTGCTCATCAGTAAGGCCAAATCTTGCTTAAATTTTATAGTTCTTTAACCCTCTGTGGTCATTTCAGATTCCGTCAGTGAACCCACAAACAAAATCAGGTTTTCCAATTCCTTTCTTTTTTGTAGAAAATAGTTCCTGTTACTTGATTTTGGTAGGAAATAACCCAGCATGACAGAATGCACATGGGTACTTTTGCCTGCCTACTGTTTAGTTCTTCTGATTTCCAAAAAAGTGACAGAGCCTGAGATGTGAATCACCATTTACAGCTGTGGGCACCAGACACACAGTATTGAGGTCAGCTAAGTACTTTATCCAATAGTGAACATGCAGCTCCATTTGTGGTGAGCGAACTTCCCTGACAGTTGTGCCCAAGGCACCACACGAACCCTATTGTCCTGCAGGGTGTCTAAATCAAGGGAACTATACGTTTCTCCATTTTATGTTTTCTCCATTTTATTTAACTGCAAACATGTCTTGAGAAACAACGGTTATACCACTTACTTTTTTTTTTTTTATCAAGTTAAGATGGCCGTGATGTGAAACTAAAGTTGGGACCACAGCTAGATGCGTGAAGGCTCTATTTATCCTGCTTATATCATTTATCAATGACTCTCTTACAGTCTCTCTTTCACACTCAACTACCATGTAAGAGTTTTGCCCAATATACTAGCATTTTAGAAGTCCTGTATCTTTGGTCTTCTGTCTTGGTTCAATTCAGTTCTTACTGCTTTTGCTGTGTTCACCAGAACACTGCTTTCCATCTATCTTGTGCAAATCACCGAACCACTCACCAATCTCTAATGTGTTATTAACAATTTGCTTGTACTTTCATTTCCTCTGCCTACAATCCTCCAACTTCTCACACTACCAAAATCTAACTCGCACGTCAATATTCACTTTAAATGCTGCTTCCAACATGCATGCACCCAAGATATATACAGTAGAAATGAATCCTGTTTAATTTAAATCTGGGCTTCTAAAGCATCTGGTGATATCTTTATATTGTATGATGTGTGCATGTGTGAATTTAACAACAGAGCTTTGAAATTAATGAATTTGGCATTTCCTATTTGACTATTCATGGTTCTGAAGATCCATGATATATACTATATATGGTTTTGCCAAAGCACCTATTGAATTACTTACTGTGGCAAGTACATATTAAGTTGAGTTTTGCAGCTAGTTGTAAGCCAAGCCTGTGCCCCAGCATTCAAGCACCGATATTCTCTTGAAATGTCAAATACAATCTGGGGAGGTGGAAGTATTTGCTGTAGCAATATTCCTAAATGGTGGAATAGCCATATTCCTTAGAAAATATGAACAGTAGCTAGCCTTTATTACTAATTAGCATTTTCCAAGGATTTTTCTATGAACTACATTTGTATTGAAATATTTATCCTCACAATAATTTATATACTAGATACTGGTGAAAATATGCAATTCACAGATAACAAAAATTGAGAAAAAGGAGGCACATAACTCAGTTCAGAGGCATGGTTTGAACTGAGATCATATATCTTACAATTTGTGGCTTAATAATATGTCCTACTATCTAGCCGATGGTAAAAGTGATCGTTCTGCCAAGGGTATGCTACAGCTTGCTCATACAGGCATAGTGTATGTCTTCCACCTCTCCTGGCGACAGAGACCATAACTTTTGGTTTGTTTCATCAATGGTGTCCAGCATTGTTCCTTGTACATAGCAGAGTATAGTACTCAAGACTACAATGTTGAGCCTTCTTTTCAATACAGAAAAAATTATCTCATTCACTTATAATTCTGCTCTCTGCCTATATGCATGGTTATAAATTCTCATTTGCCTTGGGATTTTCACTAAACATTAATTTAGTACATATTGGAGACATTTAGCTCCTTCATTTCAGCTATGTAAAGCCAGCACTGGCAGAGAAAGTGCAGCATTAGGAGAAATCCTTAATCTACACTCAGGGACCACTTATCAAAAACAAAGTTGAAGCAGATTTGAAACACCTCCAAGCGCCTGGGTCCCAAGTGCTATAAAGTATTCAAATTTTTACTCTTTGACCCACTTCTGTTTAGATAATTTTAATTTTAACAAAAAAAAAAAAGGAGTTGTGATTTACAGAGCCTGTAATATGGGAATTTATTCCATCTCTTTCATTGAGTACAGACTACAATGTACTTCATTAGCATTCAAGTTAAGGCATGAGAGAGGTAATGTGACCAGAGGCCACAGTCAACATACCCTTGATTAAAACACTGGGAAAGTTCAAGGACAGGCCAGAAGTAGCAGGGAAATCATTAATAAAAATACTGTAATGAAATAAACATGGGACCCTGAAACCTCAATCTGCTAATCGAAATACTGCCTCTAAATGCAGCCGACTTACTTTGTTTCTAAACCAAACCACAAATATATTGCCCCTGGTTTTAAATTATCTCCTTTATTAGTTAAGAAATTACTTTTTCATTGCTACCAAGTGGCTCTTTATCAGGAACAGAGTATCCAACTGCTAAAATGTCAAGATCTAAATACTTAAGCTGCATCCATTCAAAGAAGAATAATCACTTAAGGTTAGAAGGCCCCAGTGGATAGAAGATCACTCAGGATTTTTCATATGTAGCTCAACAAACAAATATTTCACTGGACAACATCAATACTTACTGGCTTAAGCTACCACTCTCTGAGGAAGGTAAATGGAAGAACATGTTGAAGTGTCCTTTACGACATTAGCAGACAACTTGGCAAATTAAAATAAATAAATAAATTCATATTCAGCAGGCCAAGTATTTTTATGCTAACTGTTCAATGTGTAAAAATCATCTTAAATAATTTCTGAGTTACAGATATATTCTCCATATCTTCAAGCATACATGAAGACCTTTTCTTCAAGTCAAAGCCTAGGAGTTGAGGGAAAAATCTATAAAATTAGTATGTAGTGCCCAGATGGCAATGCTAGGGTCTGTGCTGGCCTAGTGGGCTGAGAGATGCACATTTGACTCAGACAGAAATGGATGTACGGACACATCTAAACTAACATCCCCAAATAGACCGATATGTCAGAAAATCCAGATTTTCATAATGCTATTTTGGATATTTTTATTCTTTAATTGTGCCTTTTGGAAACTGGAGGCTCATGGAAGCTCCTCTTAGTTATGCATTTATTATTTAGAAGAAAAACTACAATGGAGAAGAAATGTTTTCTATGGCCTCTTGCCTTCTATTTGTAATATAAAAGACTCTCATATAGACGTTAATCTTAGAAAAGACACTGCTTTTAACATAAGCCAAGGCTAAATCACACAACAGTTATTCCAAATGGTGTTTACATTACATCTCAGGGGTTAACTGCATCTAAGGTCTGCAGACTCCATTTTTCAAGGAGATACTACAAATGTTATTCATTTCAAGAATGGACTATTGGAATGAGGTGATTGTGGTAGATCCTGCCCCACGGATCCTGTTCTGGAAAGGAGAAAATAAAGTCCCCCTTATGCCCTTGCTGAGGTCTCATCCACACAGCATAGGACTAGAAAGGTCATTGGAAGAGGTCGCCCACAATACCGCATTTGTGCTAAGCTGAGAGGAGCTTATCAACCCAAGCTTTGCATTGGGGAAATACAGATGAGAAGATGCAGAACTTCCTTATTTCCTAATGAAAACAACTAAACCAAAAAGTATGTGATAGAGGACAAGCCAGATTGTAGTATAGGGCCTGGATTTGGGGGAGAGTTAATGAAACACATCAAGCACTATCTTTAAAATACTGCCAGAGCACAAAGTGAAAACAATAAGAAACTCAAAGTCAGACACAAGACAGCAGTGACATTGAGTTTTGTGGGAACAATTCTGTGTTCAGTGGGCCAAATCTTGACCCGTCAAGCAAACTATTACCAGAAAGTAATTAGGTCCACTATCTAGGGACCTAGAAGTGGTTTTGCTTTGTTTTGTTTTTGTTTTTTTTTTTATAGTTTAAAGAAACTGTAGCTGCATTTATACCGAAAGCTTCTAATTGCTTTCTCAATGGTGTAAGTGGAAGATTTTTATAAGTTCATTTTTACTAGTCTCCACTAACCAGATGTCACATAGAGATGCTGTTTTTCTTAAAATGTGTTTTGTCCCCTTAACAAGCACAATATGGGAATCACCTAGGAAGAGGCAGAAAAATCAGATTCCTGGGTTGGGCTACCACAAAGTCTAACTGAGCAGCCGGTGATGGGGTCTAGAGGAGGATGAGATGGGAATTTAGTCTCCACTATCGAGATCAGTTCTCCCAGATCTTCCCAAATACTATAAAAATAATTGAGAGTACATATCTTAAAAGCATTTTGAAATGTGAAGTATTAGAAAACACTCCCATTTAAATCAAAATGAAATAGATTCTAGGTAAAACAGTGTGCATGATATGTTTATTATTTATTTATTTGTGCATATGGATCTGGGGCACAGGCCAGAGGTGCAGGGACAGTGAGAGGATTCACCAGAGACAGGGTGGGGAGCAGAACAGGCCGACTGATGAAGCACACTGCTGAGGGGAGCAGTGGGCAGGTCAGGAGAGGTCTGCTGCGCCATGTGGTCACCTCCCTGGCTGGGGATCACACTTGCACGGATACAGCTCAGCTGTGGCCAGCTTTGTAGAGTTGCACTTTAACCCTGTGTGCCACCAGGGAGGCCCTGCAGTCACTATATAAAGGCCAGTCATGATGCTCATCCTTCCTCTATCCTCATCTTAGTAGGCTGCTGACCCTTTGCTGCTTCTGTATAGAAATCCCAAAGCTAAGCAGGTCTGTGCTAGGGCCCGCACATCCTACTTTTAAGAAGCACTCCAGGTAATTCTGAAATAAAGTATGTTGTTCATTCTGACATTCCATCAGCTCAGCTACAGCCACCTGCTAAGCAACACATACACTGTAGCTCAGGCCGAGGACCTAAGATTCTTACAACTGACTTGTATCGCAGCTTCTCCCACCCCCACCGAACAGGAGAAAACCTGGTGCTTATGGAGCCAAACTGCAGAGCAAAGCTATAGGAGGAACATTGGATGAGGCAACCTATCACCTCTCCATCACTCAGGGTGAACTCTGCCTTGGCTTCATGAAGTATTACTGTTTCTTCTCATCCTAACACACTGCGGTAGCCAGTTCTAAAACCCAGCCAAGTTTTGCTCCTTTTAGCTCTGCTAAAATACAGGTTACTTAGAATCAGGACGCTGCCAGAAATTCAGGATCAGCTTCATCCAGGACACCCATACTTCTGGAGCTTGACAATTGCCTAGTGTAATATCCAAAGTCACCAGCCCTTAGATGTCTGTCTATTGTAGGATGCTACAATAGAATCCCATAGACTGGATGATTTAAACAAAAACAATTTCTTCTCCTACTCTTCTCGAGGTTGGACAAGATGAAGGTTACAGAGTGTCTACTTTCTATTGAAGGCCCCTTCCTGACTTGCCACCTTCTCACTAAGTTCTCACTTGGCTTTTCCTCTAGTGTGGACGTGAAAAGTGCAAGTGCTCTGGAATCTCCATGAAAGGAGAGCCCCTTCCTTATGGCCTCATTTAATTCCTCCCGAAAAGGTCCCTGCTCCAAATACATCCACTCTGGATGTCGTGAAGTGACATCTGGAAGGGACCCTCTCAGCCCACGACAGTATTGAATTACCCGTGTCCAAAGCCTCACAAGAGAAGCTCCAGTAACTCTGGCCCCACTGACTTTCAGTTCTTTCCCTTCCTTACCCCTCTACTGGGCAAGCCTGATACCAAATCTGCAATATTTACAACAGGCACATATTTATACTTTTCTATTTCTCCTTAAACATTACAGTTTCTAATGATTATATTTTTAACTAAATTATTGTCACTAACATAAAAAGTCGGGTTGATTATATGGGGATATCTACTGTCCTTAATATGACTGCTCATGTAAACCAAAGATTATCCAGATTGCTTTTCTGCCTTTCTTTCACTATTACATTCAGTAATTTGATATTCATAGAGGCTTATCTTCAGTAATCTTAGACAAATTAAACTAGAGTTGTGTTTTTTATTTTTTGGGGGGAATGGCATTGATAAGCCTTTCAATGAGTGGTTTATGAAAATAGTCTTACTAAAGACAGCAATTTTGTGAGCAGTTTTCACTACCTGAAACCCTGACACCAGATAAAGGAAACTCTAAAGCATTAGAGAAATATTTTTAGATGAAAAATATTTTTAGTGAAAAAGCTTTATACCTTGTATGCATAAAATTTTAGTTTTTGATAAATATATGCTATGAGGTTATATTAAATGACAGGAAATACACACATTTTAGGAACTTGTTTTCTATCAATTCCTATCTTACCAATTGGAATTTTAAATATTAAGGATGTTTGGGAGGGTAACACATGAATATATAATAACTTGAAATGCAAAATGTATGTGAAAATTATGAACCCTTCTTATTCTTGCCCTCCAGCCTCCCACCAATGCCTCTTGTTAAAGGTAATCACTGTTAATAGTGTCTTGCACAGATGGTCTTTGACACAGATGGTTCATCTTATGATTTTGTGACTTTATAATTCTGTGAAAGTGATACATATTCATTAGACATTATACTTCAAATTCTGAATTTTAATCTTCCCTGGGCTGGTGATGATGTGGTGAGATACTCACGATGCTGGGCTGCCATCGTGAGCACAGCTCCTGTCAGTCACGTTGTCATGAAGTAAACAAATGACACCACGCAGACTGTTTTTCTATTTCTTTTCTTTTTTTGTTTTAAGATTTTTATTTATACATACAAGAACTGAGGTACAAACTAGAGGTGCTGGGGTGAGAGGGTTCACCAGAGACAAAGTAGGGAGCAGAACAGGGAGATTGAATTACACTGCTGAGGGGAGCAGAAGGCGGGACAGAAGAGGTCTGTCATGCCATGTGAGTCACCTACCTGGCTGGGAATTGAACTTGTGCTGCAGTGGCTGTGGATTGCTTCATAGTGCTGTTCTTTAACCCACTGTGCCACCGAGGAAGGCCCCTGAAGACTCTTTTTCAGTTTCAGTATAGTATCCAATCAATTACACTAGATATTCAAAACTTCATTAGAAAATAGGTTTGGTGTTAGATGGCTTTGCCCAACTGTTGTCAAGTTACTGTAAGTGTTCTATACTACTACCTAGGTAGACCAGTAACTAGTAGTAGCTTAGTACATTATACACTATGATATCTGACCATATCGTATTATATTTGGCTTACAATCTTTTCAAACAATGTGCTTACAGGGCCATAACCTCCTGTAATCAAGGACATTTGTATATCTTTTCAGACGTTTTTCTATGAACTTAAAATATATATGTTTTGGCCCTCCCTGGTGGCGCAGCGGGTTAAAGCACAGCACTGAGAATCTAAAGCCGTTTCCGCATGAGTTTGATTCCCGCTTGCCCCGGAGGTGACCACATAGCATGGCAGACCTCTCCTGACGGGCCGCTGCTCCCCTCAGCAGTGTATTTCCTCAGTCGGCCTGTTCTGCTCCCCACTCTGTCTCTGGTAAATCCTCTCACCCAGTTCTGTATAAATCAATCAATCAATCAATCTTATATATATATATATATATATATATATATATATGTATATGTATATATGTTTCTTGAAAATCATTTCAGAGATAGTTTATACACGTATAAAATGGAAACAATCAACTAATTAAAACGTTTCTTTTCTATCACTGTTGCCTTGAGCTGAAAACTGCAATTTGAAGAATAAATCAAGGAGATTAAATGAAAATACCTCAGCAGTCCTCAGGCTAGTTTTGCCAACAAAGTGATCTAAACCTATCATAACCCCAGCAGAATTAACTAACAAATATTTAAATCTATTATTTTTTAATATTATTTCAACTTCAATGATATACTACTTGAAGTATATAATTTGTTGTTTTCACACTATGATACCTATAGGTTTTCTGTAATGTATTAAAAATTGGAAATGATACTGATAAAAATGTTAGCACTGGAAGCAACAAGTATATGTAAGAAAAGTCTATCTCCAAATTCAAAGACAAAATATCACATACAAATTTAATTAATGAAATACTGAATTTTATATTTTGGTTGATCTCTCTTCTCTCTTGATTTTGAGATTTTTAACCACTACTGAGTATTCTGGCTTGGAGGTGACTGGAGTCTCACAACTTCCTTCTTTGCTTTCCTTGCTCTAGGTTGGTGAACCATGGTTTTAATGACACAAATACCAGAAACCTGCAAGTCATTTTCTCCTTTTAGTTCATTTTTTAATTAAAGTCTTATTACAGTGTAACATTATTTAACTTTGAGGAGTATAGCATTAATTGTATACATGTAACTAAGGAAGATCTGTGTATCTGTTCTGATATTTTTCTATGTACTTTGAAACATACATATATTTCTTTTAAATCATTTCAAAGATAATTATGTATGTAGAAATTCAGTTGTAAACCTGCATTTAAGAAAGCATAGCTCAGAAAGTACCATTTTTTCTTGCTTGGGGAGAACTAGTGAACTAGCAGGCAGGATAGAAAGGACATATTTACATTTTGCTTTTCTCTGTTTGATTCTATTTTATGTAGTTATTTTTCAGTTATTAAACATACATCACTTAAGTGACATCTTATATTTTGTGAACTATAATGCTGCAAATAAAGTAAATAAAATAGATCTAAAAGATAAACTTTCTGCATGTGTGGCAACATGGTTGAACCGGGCGGGAATAATGCCAAGTGAAATCAGTTAGAAGGAAAAAGACAAGTAACAGCTGGTTTTGCTAATGTGTGGAATATAAAGATTCAAAACAAAGGGCCAGACAAAACCAAACCAATAACAAACCCCAGGACATTTGACTGTGGAACTGAGAACTTTGGGAAAGGTAAGGTAGAGATCAAAGACTAGAGGGGGCCGACGGAGCACAGGAGGGCTGTGGGTGCCCGCTGAGTTGCTGTGGAAACATACATCTGACGGAGTATGATCATCTACCACTCGTCATATACAGTGTTGTAAAACAATGTTATCTCAATAAAAAGATTTTTTTTAATAAAATAAAATTCTGAAAGTTTTCTTCTAAAATCTCCAACTTGAAATTGGTGCAGAGAGGAAGGGAGGATAAATCCTTCGTGCTGTCCAAATGAGCATTGCCGGTGTCCTTCTAAGTCCTGTCATCTGGACTCTTGTTCTCATGCACACAAGTAGATATGATGCAATGTACTACTTTTATGATGAAGCAGCACCTGTCTACATACTTAAATTTTCCTGCCAGAATTAACCAGATCCCGCAACTCTTATCTTTCCTATTATATAAACAGCACTCCTGTCCCTGCCACCACTACCTCTCATCAGTTATATGTATCAATGTTAGACTTGTGAAAAGAATGTCACAGAGATGCCCGCAGTGTTTGAAAGAGCAATCTTTAAACTTACGTGTGTTTTTTGAACATTTATTTAAAAGGTCACTTTATCAGCTAAGTAAAAATTGGAGGAAAATAAAAGTCACCGTGATATGTAAACAATGCACTTAGTGGTGACATTAATGGAAATATTTTTTTATGAAATGTACACAGGTCTACTTTTTTAATGCCTCAAACATTTTTATTTAAAGTGCTTTTTAAAGTATATAGGTAAATGAATGCTTCCAGTTTCTGCTACCAGTGAACCAGAAAATAAGATGCTATTTCCAATTCATTTTGTGCATTATTTGTATGGATGATTGAAGTTTTAGGAAATTAAAATGTTTAATAAGCAAAGATTCATTTTGTAGTTTATAAATAAATGACTATTTAGTTTTTAATTAGAACTTAAGTATATTTCTAACCTACATTTGTACAGATATGTGTCTTTATACAAATATGGTTCATAGTAAATTATATGTGTATTTTAAACCACTTTCTGCTTTGAAATGGTTTTAAACCTAGTAATAATACAAAAATATTATCGTTAACTTCATTTTAGCATTAAATAAGAGAGAAATATTTTAGGAGGCATATGAAATAAAACAACACTGAGGTAAGGATAAAGGAGATGATGGATCACAATATTCACTTTAACATTTCACTTCCCTTTTCTCAAATCCAATGTAGAAACAAGTTCAAAAGGAATTTGTACACACAAAGAAAATTGGCACTTAATAGAATATCTCTATTCATTTCAGTTTTGTAGAAACCTAAGTGAACCTATTTAAAAATCCCATTCCTGGGTCTATTTGGAAAGATCTAAACTTATCTTTATTTAACCTAACTTGCAGTTTCTATTTTTCTTCCAAGTCTTTCATCAAGAATAAGTTTTTAAAGATTTGTGAGGTGATAAGTGTATGTCACGTAGATCTATTTGCTTATAACACCTAGTCAATCATCGAAGTGATCCATCAAAATTTATAGGTTCAAAATCCTCTTGTAAGCTGTGCTGAGCATTATTCACTGAATGCTAATGGATTATTTGGAAACCGCTGCAACCACAATGATTAAACAAATCCAATGTGGCTTGCACTGGTTTCTTCGCTACTCTACTGAATCCACCTTAATTTAGGCCCCAAAGCCCAAGGTTGGAGGCTATTGTCCAAATGTGGCATGTTCAGAGTATTTCACATTGCCTCTGCATTTCCCTGTCACTAGACCCTCGCTCCAGCTCTCCATTCAAGATGAACAGATTCCCTGAGAGCCGTCCAAAGCTGCCCCAGCACACCCGATTCTGATACTGAGCTCAGCATGTTGGGAATATCCTGTCCCTCTCCGCATCTTTTCAGTCTGCTTCTATTTCGTCTCCATTTAAGGCTGCTGTCAGATGTTAGTTGTCAATGTTGCTTTCCCTTCTCACAAATCTGTTCTTGATTGGCCTAACAAGAATGATCTATTTTTCATACAAACTTCTGTTCTTTCAGCTCTTTCAGTCAACCTTCTCTGATAGCTTTGGTGACTGCCTCTCTCTTGTTAGAGGCTAAGCTGCTGACTGGCAGCAGTTAATTCTTTTCTATGGTGAACTATCCTCTGATGACCCTTTCCATAATAGGGCCTTAACTAATGCTGAGAGAATAAATAAACAAACAAAGTGAAAAGAAGCTCTTTATTTAGTTGAAAACTTTTACAGGAGATCCTGGTTTCATGTTGAAGAAGTCTAGATCAGTGTCTAAATTATCTTGACTATTACATATGTAGAAGTGCACATACATATATAATATACCTGCACATATGTACATATGTATATATGTATATGCAAGTTTCATGCAGCACATCTTAAGCAGGAAAAAGCTTTCTTTCCATTAGGGCTTTCTCTAAGGAAAATAGAGATCCTTGGAGACAATGAATTATTTCACTTATTTTGAGGATCTTTTCTAAGGAAACTGGTACTTTGAAGCAGTAAAGATGATATGACCATCTGTTTGGTTTTTTTCCTACCAACTCAGCTTAAAGAAAAATCTTGCTTCATTTTGGCTGAATCACTGACATCAATTTTAAGATAAAATAATTTGAAAAATTAATGATGTAAAGTTATTGATATTTTTACCACTATGGGTACATACTGAACAAATGTGATTAACAATTTAATTTTTAAAACTCAACAAAACACTGACAACTTAAATGTCAGAAAGCAGGCCTATTGTCTATATTGTAAGAAACCATGCTTGTGCTTAACCATGTTTAAAGAGGTGAGGCATGCAATATAATTCATGACTTATAGAGGCAATCTTTCAATTTTACTTTTTTTACTTTTCCTTCAGTCCTTCAACACAGTAATGACTGGCATTATTCTAGCACAGAAATAGACAATGAACTCAAAAGAAATAGTTCTCATGTGAATTTATTCAATGTAGAGTCCTTTTCTTACATGAAGTGTAAGTTTCAGAACTGAAGCCAGTGATTTTCCCTAAAATCCACTCTTCTGCTTGAGTTAGTACTTTTTTTCTAATAACCTCATTTCTTTTTGTTGGTTTAAAGCTACAGAATCACCAAGGAACTAAATATTTCTCATGGTAAGTATTTCAATACTGTTCTAACTATATAAATTAACTCCATATAACTTTGTAAACGTTAAAGCACTACACAAATATGTCTATCTTCTTAAAGTTTATTACTTACATCATTATGGACTAAGGATGCAAATTCACTTTGAGGCATTATATAACATTGTCCCGGCCTATTTTTCTCAACCTACCATGCCTCATTTTTTTTTGTAAAAATATCCCAATTTCATTCTGACTTAATGACTGTCCCAAAAAACTTCATCCATTTTGTCTTTTATATATTTGTTCAATATATTCTTCCCTACAAGATATTCCTTTTCTCTACCTTCCCTACACAACTATAAAATTTGTGACATTCTTTAAGAAATGTAGTAATCAATATAATTTTCCTCTAAAGTCTTAAGGAATTGTAAATGTTTGAAAATTCAACATTTTTTTCAAAATGTTGAAAAAAATCTGAGAAACCCATATTTCATCATTTTCTAAGGAATTCCCCTCATTCTGCTTCACCTTGTGTTAGTCTACTAGTCTCTTCACTCCCATGGAATGGGAAGGCTTATTTAGCATTGTTAGTGTAGATGTTGAGACTTTTTATTTGCTCATTAATATTTCCAGCTAAAAAATTTCCTCTGATTCCTGAATATGCTCTTTGAAGACTTTTATTAGAATATAGCAAGAGTGAGTAACCTGGTTTCCATATCACCTGGCAAACCAATGATAAGACCCAGTAAATGTCCCTGTTGCCTTCAACATGGGTTCCTCTGAATGGTCTTATAACCCCTCTGGATTTCTTTTAACTTTATACTTCCATTTCTACTTTTGTCCATCTCTATTTCTTCCATTTTGATTTTTTTTTCTCATTCTTGTACTTCTTCTACCCCCTTACTGTAGGCATATAGATATTTTTAACATACTGCTTAATCTCTGCTAATAGTACTCAAGGATTAAATATTTCTTACTTCTGGGATATACTATAAAGAATGATAAATGCGATTCTGAAATATTACAAGTCTCTAAGTTAAGCTCTATAGTTTGTTAGGGAAAAATAAAATTAAATGAATTAAAATCCATGTTTATCATGGAGTTTCCCTACGACCCAGCAATCCCACTCCTAGGTATCTACCCAAAAGACACAAAAGCACTGATTGAAAAAGATACCTGTACCCCCATGTTTATTGCTGCTTTATTTACAATTGGAAAAACATGGAAGCAGCCCAAATG
>NW_004567131.1:22089762-22092134 GCF_000260355.1 Condylura cristata | reverse complement strand
ATTCACAGTTATCAAATATATATACATTGAAGTAAAACAAAAATAACTCAAAATGTCCTTTTTTCTTTTTAGTCCTATTCCTAATTCAATCTTAGCACAATTCTTAAAATGAATTAAGATGTAGAAAGAAAGCAGAAACATATCTAAACTAAAAATTGTTATAGCTACAGTTTTTTTTCTGAAAAGCTTTCCCAACTTTATGCTTTTATCTTAAATTTTATTTTATACACATGACTTTGACAGGAAATGATGGCTTACCTGGAACCTTCCCCACTTGAAATATAGGACTCAATTAAAAATCACAACTTAAGTGAAACTATCGATAATTTAGGGTGAACAGGGCGAGACCACTTACCCCCAGTTGCCACAGTGATTTCACGGAGGAAATGGCCATAAAATGGGAAATCGAAGGACAAATTCACTCTCTGCAAAGAACAACAATCAGAAGAAAAATCAATACTGTGTATAAAAGTAAAATGAAAAGCCTTCCAACTTAAAAAAAAAATGGTGTTTCTCCTTTGTATCATTATTATTAAGTTGACTTTTAAAATCTGAATCTTGCATAATAATAAAGGGGTTTTTTTCTGGTAATTAAACACTTGAAATAAGTGAAAATAACAATGTGGGGCTGTACTGGTCTATCGCTAAGTGCTTTATTTACAAAGGGAATCTGGTTTCAACTCTGAATCAAGTTATTTTATCTATTATTACCATGGCTGTTTTGCTACCCACTACAAATCAATTCCATTACCATGATGAGCAACATATTTTAGGGTTTCTATTAGTTGAACTAGTCCTCCCACAGGAATAGAACACTCTGTCAAGTTTCACTGAGTAACAATCAACATATATTATTTTACAAAATTGCATATACAATTTGTCTTTTCTCCATCCCAAAATGAAAAGCAGTTTTTCAGAACAAGAGATTTTGTACCTAAAGGTGTAAATCTGTTGGAATTTTAAGTTTTTTAATGGATAGGTACTCCAGATTCAGTATAACATGACTACTTTTAAAACTATAATGAAGAAAAAGAATGCTGGTTACTGAAGAGCTACTTTTGTATGGTTGAAAACTGAAGAAAGTAAATATATTTTGTCTTGGTTGGGTATAAAATGGACCTAAGTTTTTGTTACTTTATCTATGACAGAGTGAAAACAAGTAATAACGGAAAACAAAACAAACAAATGAAAAAACCCTAGAATTTTGGTATGTTTTAAATTATCAATATATGAACTAGGATATAACTGTTAGTCAAGAAATAAAAACAGGGCCTCCCTGATGGCCTATGGGTTAAGTCTCAGTGCTGTTGCTGCCACAGTCTGAGAAAGATCCTTGGCCAGGAGCTGACCCACATATGACCCAGCAGACCTCTCCTGTCGCCCCTCAGCAGTGCATTTCAGTAAATCCACCTGTTCTGCACCCCACTTTGTCTCTGGTGAATCCTCTAACCCCCCATGTCCCAGTTCTTCTATGCAAAAATAAGTAAAATTTATTTCTTTTAAAAAAGAAAAGAAACTGTTTAAAAAAAAAAGCTATGATAAACATGATCAGCTGAAATAAAAGTTATCAGAGATAAATTATTTATCTTAGAACCCCATAGCACCTGTAAACTACTTACAATACAAGGTTATTATTTTGAAAATGCAGAAACTTCCATTTTATAGCTCTCCCAATATACAAATTAAAAAAAAGAGAGAGAAGCATATCTAGATTGAATTTACATCTTTCCAATTTTGCAAATGATTGCTTTTTTATATCCATCAGAGATTTCTAATGACTTATTTGGCATGAAATTAATCATTCAAAATTACAGTGACTTTCAATTAGGTTTTCTTTCCTTTTTTTTTAAAAAAAGCTGTATTTTCAGAAAGGGTTTCTCATCATTTTCATTTTGTGCTGACTAATGTGAATAATGAAATTCATTTGCACTGAACCAACTGAAATAAGTGGTTACTAATATCCCTAAAACAAAAGCTTCATTGACAAAATCATATTTCTCAAAGAAGATGCCAGAAATCCTTTCATAAAAGCACTTCCTATGGTACATTGTTTTCCACCATTGTAATTAATTCCCATGCTGATGAGCAAATTGGTAAAATTTACAACCCTTTGGCATTCTTACTTAGAGAATAAGAGTTTGGTTTAAATATATCTCACTGACAAATTCTATCGATTACTACCAAGAAAGAACCACAGGCATATGTCCACACAGTTATTTAACCTTATTTAACCATACTTAAATGCATATTTAAGTATGGTTAGAGTTAGATTCAGATACATTAACATATAAGGTAAAGGTGTTATTGAAAAACAAATGAGTTCTGGGCCCTCCCTGGTCGCGCAGCTGGTTAAAGCACAGCACTAAAAAGCT
>NW_004567131.1:22081944-22089547 GCF_000260355.1 Condylura cristata | reverse complement strand
TCTCTGGTGAATCCTCTCACCCTCTGCATCTCTGGCCTGTACCCCAGTTCTGTACGAATAAATAAATCTTTAAAAAAAAAAGAAAGAAAAACAAATGAGTTCTCAAAGGAAATTTGCTAGCATGTCATCCTGGAGAAAATACATCAATGATTGAATTGCTTCCTGACTTAGCTCAGTTATCACCATGACCTACTTAATAGTGATAGAGCATAGCAATGGTTATTTTAAAAGGTATTAATAGTCGTGAAAGCTACCCATTTTTCTCCTGGCACTATTGACACCTTTCCCCAAGTTAGGTCACTATAATCTAACTTTTACATGGATGTCTCAGCTCCAGTTCCCTTAGAATCCATTCACCATGCGATCTAGAACATCTTTTTCCTTTAAGTCACTCTGTCTAAAGCCGCACTGTAACTGGAATAATGCCAAAGTAGTGAAAATGTGTTCCAGGGTCAAGCCAACTGGTCCCACCTACTTTTAATTCCACAGTCTCTGTTCCAGGTAGCCAACTAGAGCACATTTTGCTTCCTTGAACCTGACAACCTTTAACGATCTCTCCCTGAAGTAGTCTTCAGTCTTGATTGGCCACGGCTTACATGTTCTTTAAGCCTTAGCAAACTCTGACATAAGGATTTAGGAGCAGACAAGTTATTTGGAAGGTGAAGCTGAGAAGTATTTGTAAAGGAAGTAGGAAGAGTGAGACACAGAGAAGACTTAAACCAGCAACAGGTATACTATTGTGTGTGTTACACTATAGTCAGATCCTTTTGCAGACACTGCAAAACAATCCTCAGAAGCCTTCACTGGGTGTCAGACATGGGGCTGGGACATTTATTTAACACCATCAACTCCCATCCCCTATTGTTCCTGGGAAAAATTTAACTCCTTTTCTCCCCCAGGAGATCCTTGTTTGCAGCTTGTTCAGGCAGCAGCAAGAAACAAAGCATTTGAGTTGGGAAGTTCTTAGCATATTAGACACTGCCTCCCAAATTTCAGAGCAATTCAGAGGCAGACAGGATTTGTGGCAAAACAAATGGCTAAATGTGACACCCTCAGAGTTCCACTTAGACTTGTGTTTAAGTTATGTCTTTGTTCTATATCTCATCTAGAATTTCTCTCTGTGGTGCACACACAAAACATCTGCATACTGTTCATATAATAACTGCTTCAAAGTAAAATTAACACTGATCAAGATGGTTAAGAATGGCCCAAGTGGGGATGGAGGATTTTAATACAAGTTTGATTGACAAAAAAGTAATGCTCATAAACTTAGGAATCATTTTTTGAAGCTGTTTGTAAAGGTATATAAAGAGATCCAGATGGGCCAACTGCAAATTTATGGCAAGTACAGGTTTTTAAAAGTATGACTTTAAAAACCCATCATGAGGTCCTCCCTGGTGGTGCAATGGGTTAGGACACAGCACTGCAAGCTGGCTGCAGCCACTTCAGTGCGAGTTCCATCTCTGGCCCCTGAGGTGATCCACATGGAGGGGCAGACCTCTCCTGACCCACCCACTGCTCCCCTCAGCAGTGTACTTTGTCTATCTGCCTGTTCTGCTCCCTACTCTGTTTCTGGTGAACTTTTTCACTGCCCCTGTACCTCTGGCCTGTACCCCAGTTCTGTATGCATAAATAAATAAATCATAAAATAAGCTCAATATATTGCTGTGTGTCTATGAAAAAAAAAATATATATATATATATATATATAAACACCACCATGCTTTCCCACAACCTGAAATTACTGCTAGGAAGAGACTTTTAGTGTCATCCAGGGTAGGGCTCCTAAGCTTTCTGAGCATTTCCACATATCTTGTTGTCTCCTTAACATATTTTTCTTAGGCCTATTGCTATATTTTTTGAATAAATGCTATGATCTCTGCTAATTAATTTTTAATAACACAGGAATTATAGTCATAAATGTACACCAGTGCAGTTTAACTTGTTTGCCTATTCCTCAGGGGTATTACAAAGATAAATTAATTACTCAACCTGTAAAACTTAAAGGTAGAAACCTCTTACAGAGTTAAGAATCTGAAGTGGGCATATTTATAATCTTCAAAGCCATTTTTGAAAAATCATTTGTAAAAACTGATTTTTTGTTTGTTCGGAGACAACATATTTGCAGTAAAAAGTCATACATTTCTGGTTTCCCTGAATATTTATTTCATCTTTTTAAGGAATAGTTGTCATGAAATTCTGTACCTCTGAGAAGAAAACTAGTAATAACTATATTTTTAATAATTGCTACTATCATGAGTCCATTATAACAAAGGGTCTAAAAATATAGGAAGTATTCATGTCCTCAATAATAATTTAATGGATTAACCATTAATTTCAATGCACATATTTTAACACTCTAGTTTATCAGTTAAATAAAATTATGCATAAGAGCTTAGATTTGTCTTTTAAAAGTATCATATAAGTTTGTTATTATTATTGAGGTAAATTGTGTTTTTTACAAAAACAACTTCAAAAAGTAGTTGAAGTAAAACTTGTCATACTTGTCCAGTTAGTTTATTTCTTCCAAGTATAACCTCTGTAAAGAATTGGAAAATTTAAGAAAGTAAACAATTTGTTTGCATATTTTTAGTAATACTGATTTTCACCTGAAATACCTGAATAAGTAATCTTATTTCCAGTAAGAGTTCTATCTTCATTAAATAAAAATTATTAAGTGAATAATTAAAATTATTAAGTGAATAAATTTATTAGATGACTCCTCTACGAATAATTAGTGGTAATTTCATAATTATAATAATTATAAATTCATAATTTCATAATTATATATTCTTCCAAAAGGCATATATTATTTACTAACTTTCTTGAACTTGAGTAAAGTATGCATAAAAATAGAAATGCTTATATAACTACAGTCTTACTCTTTTGTTAACCATAAGATGTGCATTTTATAATCTCCCCTCTTTTTTTTTTTAATGTCTAAAAGGGAAGGGTTATTGTATAAAAAATGAGGACAAGAAAAATAGGTGCTTGCACAGACCCATGTGGGCAGGGCTGATGTTACTGCTTTGCAAAAGAAAAAGGCTTTGTGAAAGGAAACACCTATAAAGTCACAGCTGGACAGGAGGGTTGGGACTCTTAATGGGACTGCAGGGAACATTATTTTATTTTAATATTCTAATAGTTTATTTTTACATCATTCGGTGCCTTTTTCCATGTCAGCTGTCATCCCCGTGGGCTTCCCATCACCAACTCACTCGTGTGCCATCACCACAGTCCAGTGCACCTCCCTCCCTACACTGTTTTTTATCCCACTTCCCACCCTAACCCTGTAAAATATCTCTGGTATATAATTGCTCATTATTGCAAGGAACATTATTTTTAAATTTTCAATGTTTCTCTCCTCCCATAAGAATCAAAATGATTGTCTATGACATGGACCTATGGGTTTCATTATTATTATAATTATTCAAGCAACTTTGGTTTGCTACACTTGTTTTATGGGTATAGGCTCAAGTGATGCTAAGTTTATATTATACTATGTTATATTAGGTCATATACTATAAGATATCTACCACAGTTTATTAAAACTAGTTTCCTAAATAAAAAATGTTCCCTGTATGATTCATAACAAATAGTTGAAAATTATCTGATATACATTGTTTCTAATGCCAGTGGAGGCAAATTGCTTTTCTAATAGAATCTTATCACAATCAGACATTATATTTCTGTGTTGATGCCCTCACTTTTGCTATACTGAAATAGTCATTACTCTATTTACTAGTGTTAGGAGAATGAAATTAGCATTTAATATATCAGACATCATGCTAGTAAGTATTCTGCTCTTTTTAGCAAATGTAAATTCTAAAATTAGAAAGCAAAAGTATGAGAAATGTAATATTTGCATAATCTGAAAGTATCTCACAGAAAGCACTTGATAATTACAAAGGAAAAAATAGTAACTTTATAGTGAAGAAAGAAAATCTGGTTGCCATCACCTTAAGTGTGTGACTAAAGTTCCTATTACCAGTAATGAGATCCACTGATACCAAATGCCTCCTGACATAATGCACACTGAAGGACAAAATACCATTCCTGTGGCATTCTTGCCAAAATCAGATACTTATGTTCAATCTTGAAGTCAAGTAGACAAACCCCAAATCAGGAACATTATGCAAATAACTGGCCAAACACTTCAAAACTGTCAAGTTCATGAATGACTGAGGATCTGTATTAGATTGGAAGAAACTAGATTTGACAAACAAGTCAATGTGGTTTCTAGTTGGATTCTGGATAAGAAAAGGCACAGTTTGTGAACAATCAGCAAAACTTTAAAGGGGGCAAATAGATGAACTTCGAGTATAGTATCAACAACAATTTCTTGGCATTGACCATTGTAATATAGGTGTGTAAAGTATTAATGTCTTGCAAACTATGTGAAAACTAAATGGGAAATCTTTCATTGGGAAATATTTCAATAATTTGTGTGAATTTTTATAAGCCTGAATTGACTTGAAAACAAAATTGGACAAAGAAAATATAACTAATAAGTACAAGTGGAAGTAGAAGACTTAAGGTTTCAACCTCTCGGCTGCGGCTTCTCGTTCTCCTGTCTTCTCCCTCCTCTCAGGTCTGCAACAGTAGAGTTTTCCACTTGGAACCCCTACTATTGTCAGACTTTCATATTTTTGTTTTTAGTAGATATAGAATTTTTTCTTACAAATCACCGATGATGAAACTTATTTAGAAACTTATTTAGAAAGTCCCAGAAAGAAAGGCAATTCGAGGAAAGTACAGAACAGTCTTCTGAATGCCACAGTGACTTGTAAGCTACCAACTGAGCCTGTCACTGGTCCCTTCTTGACAAATGATGGGAACTGTCTGGCCTCTTCATTATTGCACACTCAAGTTCATGTTTTATCCTCCCTCTATGGATAGTTCCAGGGTCCTGGTTTCCAAACTCTAGAACATTTATATTCTTTCATACAATTTCCAGTTGCAATTACCTTTCACTGGGTTAGCTATCGATTTATCTGAAATAATTTACCCATAAAAGTGATACGAACTGAAAACTGGTAAAATGGTAAAATATGAGTATTAGACATGTATGGATGTATAAATAGATGGAAAGATATAAATTGACATTTTTCACAATGGGCAACTATTCAAGAGAGGCAACTGGACTATAGAGATGCATGCAAACAGCAATGTGACCTCCTTCTGGAAGACCTCATGGTAAGATCCTGTTTCTAGACCATTGACCTGAGTATGTTCCAGAAATAAAATTGCTACAGTGGGCAGAATAATTCATAACACTTTCACCATGAGGGTTTTTTAATGGAATTTTAACCAACTCTCACAACCTATGGTGAGTGGACAGCACAAGGGTCATTAATCCAGTAACTGAAAACCCTGGAAACCTAATTAATAGATCAAAATGTTCATGGTGAGGGGCTAATCAATATGTAAATATATGGACAAGGGACTGGCTACTCCTTTTAGAAATAAAGTCCATCAACTGAATTGATTTCTTCAGTTAGAAATTCTAACTTCTTCAGCACATTTTTCATAACAGAACTGGGAACTTAATTAACCCTGCATATTGAATGACACTCGGCTTGGGACTACTCATAAATTACAAAACAAAATGTAAATATTTTACAGTTACCTGATGCACTTTCATATGAACTTGAGATTAACCGACCTTCCCCCCTTATCTTTTGACCTCTCACTTTGTGTGGTTTCCGGCAAATACTCGATTTACCTATACTTCCCTATCCTTGCCCATCCTAAGAATTACTGAAGTTAGTTTGACTATTTACTAGATAGGCAGAGTGCAGAGCATTAAGCTATTCAAGGACACAGAGAAAGTATTGCAGGATTTTTACAAAGTCCTTGGAGGGAGGGGTTAAGAGTCAGAAGTCACTTTGGAGTTTTCATTCTGCCACAGAAGCAGGGCAGTGGATTCTATCATACTCTCATGCTAAGATGCACATAGGCATCACTTAGGGTCTTGTTGAAATATGGATTCTGATTCAGGAATTCTGGAAGTGAAGGGGCTAAAATTCTGCATTTCTAACAAGATTCAAGTTCTGTTGATTCAGCTCTGGGGGCCTCTCTTTGAGTAGCCAGTTTTTCTGTCACATAAATTGTCTTTGAGACTCTAAAACCATAGCTTTAAGGAACTGTGACAAGCCTGAAATAGGATAAAGGATAAATAGACTTGATTCTGGAAATCATTTCACTTTTCCTGGGAGCACTTACATGGCCTGAAATCCTTCATTTAAGGAACTGAAGCATGGAGGTACTGCTAGCCAAGCAGTTTAAAGAAATAATTTTCAAGATCTCTTTGCTGGCCCAGTTCACCTGAGGATGGAAACTCTTATACTTCCTTGACCAGTGATCCCATCCTGGAAAGGCACAGAGCAGGAAAAGGATTCTTGGGCTTAGCCTTTGTGATTTGGGAACACCTTCCTTTCTTTCAGTTGATTACAATCTGACCTCCATTCTTACCCATCAGTGAAAGTAACTATTTTAGAGGTAACTATTTAAAAGATGACTATTATTATTTACCAATGTTTAAACTATTTAATCTTATGACAACCTTATCAAGTAAGGACTGTTATTATTTCTGTTTTATATATAAGAAAAGTGATTGGTAGTAAATAGCATGCTTCAACTTATCCAGCTATCAGTTGTCAAAGTGAGGCCTCAAATCCAACAACCTGTTTCTAAATCCATATGTTTTAACTCAGTCAAGTTGCCCCTCAATGGACATGTTAAGATTTGAAATCCAGTGCAAAGTACATCAGAAAGTAACAAAATAATTCAAAGCTTGATGATATTTGTAGGTCAATATCAATTTTAATTTTGCTAACTTTTTCTTTTCTTTTTATGTAGGAATAATTCCAAATTAAAGTTGTAAAAAATATAAAGACCTCCCTACATTGTTTGTGTAGGTTCACCAAAATTTAATGTTTTGCCACTTTTGCCAACTTTCAAGTTTTCCAAACATAAAGTAAATGAATATCTCTCAACATAGCTTCCAGGAGTTGTTCCCTATGACACATTACTCAGGTCTACAGTGAGCATGCAAGATACCAGTTCTCATGTACCTAAACTTGGTCTGTTTATTGGGAGTGAACTATATTTGGCATTTATTCTCAGATCATTGCTACATAAGAAATTCCTTGCAAGACCTTTCATTTCTAGTCCCATAGGCATTTTAATACAACACCTGGGTTCTGAATTGTGGGGTGGGATACTATGCATGGTGGACTTTCTGATAGAAACTCAGTTAATATATAAGTCATGTGAGATGCTGACTATCTTATGCAGGGTAAACTGCCACCTATGTGTGAGGCTATAATTTCATTAAGAAGTAGGCAAATATATAGTGGAAACTGGTATAAAAATATACTTTAGAGATACTAAAATGTGAATGTGCCAGGACTTCTCAATCCTGAAATGTCTCTTATCATTAAATTTTCCACAACAATGAACGTACCTGCTTATATTTCTAGTCACTCTTAAAAGACCATTCCATTCCATTTATATTTTGCTAATTTTGCTGTGTTACAAAACATTTTCTTTGCAAAAAGAATCCTATGAAAATCTCTTCCACTCATGTTTTCTTAACTTAA
>NW_004567131.1:22061250-22081779 GCF_000260355.1 Condylura cristata | reverse complement strand
TAAGGTTAGGTTTCAATGGGCTCATAGAAATATCTCAGAAAAGATGACCAAAAATAACTCAGAGAACAAAATCTAAGGTGAAGGGCTACACCAAATAGATTTATTCCACCCCGGACATGGCTCTCTGGAGTCCTTTTGTTTTATATTTACCTACCACCACTCTCTTGTCCTTCTCCTTTTCACTATCCCTCCCTCTTAACCTTGGATTCCTCATGATGTTTATTAATTCTCCTGATTTTTAAAAGTAATTTACACTAAATGGTCAAAACAAAAAAGGGACAAAACTGAAGGCAACTATGGCACTAAGGCATATAGCAGGGGAGGGGGAGGAAGAGGTTCAAAACCGGAAAGAAGAGCACAAGGGACTATGGTGATGGTTCACAGATGATATCGCTTTGAGAGATTTACAGGGACTACTCCTAAAGAGGAAAAATCAAATACCATACCAAAATAAATACTGTTGTAAGAAAGCTTAAAAGTAATTTTTTAAAAGTATTTTCTGTTATTGCACTGTCTGCTATGTAAATATCCAGTGTTCATTTATCATTTTGATTTACTTCGATGCACATAATATCAAATTTCCTCCATTCTGTTAAAAATGACTATTTTATCCTTTTATATGGCTTTGTAGTACTCCGTGGTAATATTGTAACACATCTTCTTGAGTCAATTGTCTATTGATGGAGATTGAGGATGCCTCTAATGTCTTAGTTACTGCAAATTATGCTTCTATGAGTATTGTGGAGCATGTGGGGGTAATTCCTTGATAAGGATACATGCCCAAGTGTAGGATTGCTATGCCATAACATGTTTCAATATTTAGTTTTTTTAAGATAAATCCAGGTTTCTTTCCATATGATTACACCAGACACAGTCTCACCAATGTGCAGTGGGTTCTTTTCTTCTCTACATCCACTCCAACATTTGCTGTTGGGATCCTTTTAATATGCACCATTCTTACAGGTGAGATGGTATAATGCCATAGTTTTAATCTGCATCTCTCTTATATGAACATTTTTTTCACATGTCTTTTGGCCTTCTGGATATCCTTTTCGGTGAATTGTCTGTTCGTGTCTGCTGCTGTCATATCCTTTTTTTTTTTCTTTTCTTTCTTTAGCAGCAGTTATGATTAAAAAAGATTAATGGAAACCTTAAGTGTTCATCTCACTAACAATTTAAAAAGCTGAGTAGATTCTCTCTCTTGCTATCCAGCTCAGTTATCACTGGTAACAGAATACATAAGATTACCTTGCATGACTCTAATTTTATATAAAGAATGGTGCCAGTGACCAAAACTAAAGTTTTGATATTGATATGGAGAAATAAGATTATATTGAACTGAGGTATGATAAACTCAAGTATTACTTTTTAAATGAATGCTCTTGTTTTGGACAATTAAGACTTGTTATAAGCATTAAAAAAAAGTAATTGCTGTGGACTTCATAAGGCTGCTCTTTTCTAGAATCTTCAAAGTCTTTTCCAGGTTTAAAATTTGTTTCCCAGATTCAGGAAGGATATCATGGATAGCATAAATAATTGTGCGCATATGTGTATGAGTGTATCAAACAGTAAAATATATTATTAAACTTAGAATATTACATGGAACTGCCAAATAAGTATTTAATTTGGGTCTTCAATATGATCAGCAGGAGAAGAACTGTATTTACTGGTATTGATGTAGGTGGACCAGCTCATATCCCTGGCATGCAGAACAAAACTCAGTTGCTCTAATCTCATATAATATTTATGGAATGGAACAATGGTAGTATTATTTTTTCCATAAAAGGCCCTCAAATAATACTTTCTTCAGGACAGAGGGGATTAATCTCAAAAGTGAAAAATGACTTAAGAATAATGATACTATTAAAATGAATTAATTAAGCTAAAAATAAGCAAGAGAGGCACAATCAGACACACTCATCTCAGTCTGTTGTTAAAGTAAAAGGAAAACATATGAGCAGATCAAGTCAGGCCAAGTTGATGAACTGTGCATGTCTTACTGGAAGCAAAGCAGCTCAAGTGCAACAAGCTTATTCAGTCAGCCAAAAACAAAAACAACTTATTGTCAGTCACTGTGAACAGAATTCAAGCAAAACTGTGTGGTCTGGATAATCGCCTAATTGAGATAGCAAATTATATTGTCTTTTGAACTAATCATTTACAAAAATAAGCACTTGTCAACAGATTCTCTCATGCACAGAAAAGATAAAATTGTGCAATATGATGAAAAAACAGGCTAAAGTCACCACAGGCATCCAAGTCTAGCTGTCCCAATGTCAACATTATGCAAATGTGAGAATAACAGGAATAACAGGAAAGCTAGTTGAAATGTTATTTTCCTAAAAAATTAAGAAATCTTAACTTTTTAAATAAAAGCTTCTATATGCCTAAAGTAGCCTAAAGATTCTCACCAAGCCCAGTTTCTAAAATTTAAAGCCATGAAGACATCCAAAGCTATAAGAGTTTCATTAAAAACCTTTATTGGCATTATAGCAAAGAAAGCACTTAACTTTGCTGTTTTTTAATGAATCGATTTTCCTACCAATATATAAAAAGTAAAAATTTTAAAGTCAGTGTCTCTATGTATGACAAAGAGCATGCTGGCAATTTCTTGTAATTAGAAAGAAGTATAATATAGAGACACATGTGTAGATTACCTCTCTCTATTTCTATCTCTTTCTTCCTCTCCAGCCAGCCAGACAGCCCACCAGCTTTCTATTCATTTATCTATCTATTCATCCATTATTCCCAAATATTTATCTACCTATCTGTCTGTCTGTCTATTGCTCACACAGAATACTTAGGAATTGACTTATTAGGAGGCAATAATTTTTTGTTGTAAAAAATTAGGACCACAAGCAACAGTGCTTTAAAATCTCATTTTTATATAATGTTTTCAATGTAACTCCATTTTTCTTCAAATTGCACTGGGAAGGATGTCAAGACAAGCATATCTTCCTTTTTTTCGGGTTTTAAAATGAAGGCACAGAGAGGCCAGGATCCAAGGAAATGAGTGTTACAGGCAAGTTCACAACTTCTGTAACCCCTGATTCCTTCCACCAGGACAGTGGTAGTTGTCTAGAAGCTGTGAATCAGAATTTCATACACTGTGGTCTGAGACGACAATATAATTCTAATTTGTCTGGCTGATCAGTCCAGCTTTGTGCCCAGCAATAAAGTCAACAATATAGATACTGACACAGAAGAAAATGAGAAAAATAATCATGGTATTAAAAGGACCACAAAGGGAAAAATACAAGTCCAAACTAGCCCCTAGGTTCACCATCAGGATTTCTAGATCTGTAATTGGACAGTTATGCAAAAGGCCAAGTAAGTAGCAGCATTTAAATATAAAGTCACTGGATCATAGCTTGGCTTCCGTTAGGAACCTGGACAAATTTTCTACTTTTGTTAATCTGAGAAGACATGTTCCTTTTTTTCATGTCTCAACTGTAAAACCAAGTTGCTGGCTTTTTTTTATTTTTAGATTTTTATTTATTTTTTGAAATTATAAAGGTAACACTGATTTACAACATTGCATATGTTTTAGGGATACAGGTGTACACAGCTCTAAAATGTGTGTTATCACATCAAGCCGACTACCAAAACACCAACGAACTTCCACCGTCATCCACTGAGCCCTTCCTCTCTCAGCCCCCCTTTCCTGTCCTGTTCCTTCTGGTAACCTTGGCTCTTTTTTTTTTTTTTTTTTTTTTAAATACTACCACTGCCATACATATTCATCTGCTAGAATTGTAGAGAGATCCTGTCTCCCTTTGTTGCTGGGAATAAACTGCCAGTATGGAATCTGGATATTCTGCAGCATATACTACTCCCCCAAACACCCAACTCCAAATGGAGCATGAGGATATTCCCTGCTCCCACATTTCTGGTATTGGGAGAGCAAAACACCTTAAAGGAGCTTTCCATAGTCATCACCCCTAACATTTCTTCTGCTTTTCCTTTTTGACCCTCTCCAATCAGGCTTCTATGTGACAATTTGTCAAGGCTATTTATGGATTCCCACTTCACAGGAGCAGTAAGGAGGCTGTGAACTTGGGCTGCAGGTTGAGACCCAGAGAAGTTACAGATTATACCCGAATTAGGTTTTTTATTTATTGGCCTTCTCTGGTGGCGCAGTGGATTCAAGTGCACCACTGCAAGTTAGCCGCAGACACTTCAGTGCAAGTTCCATCCCTGGCCCTGGAGGTGATCCACATGGCGCGGCAGACCTCTTCTGACCCGCCCACTGCTCCCCTCAGCAGTGTGCTTTGTCAATATGCCTGTGTCTGGTGAATCCTCTCACCATCCCTGTACCTCTGGCCTGTATCCCAGTTCTGTATGAGTAAATAAATAATATTTTTTTAAATTAAAACAACTTCTAAAGATTATGCTTATTAAAAAAAAAAGATTTATTTACTTATGCATACAAGAACTGGGATACAAGTAGTGACGGGTGTGTGAGAGGATTCACCAGAGACAGAGTGAGGAGCAGAACAGACAGGTCTACTGAAATGCACTACAGAGAGGAGCAGGAGAAGTCTGCTGTGCCATGTGGGTCAGCTCCTGGCTGGGGATCAAACCCGTGAGCAGTGGCTGCAGACAGCTTCCCAGCACTGTGCTTTAACCTGCTGTGACACCAGGGAGGGCCCTTATAAGACTGTCCACATGCCCACCCAGCCAAATGAAGGAGGGGCTGCCCTTTGCAGGATCACCATCCTAGCCGCCAGCAGCCCCAGGTGCATCAGCTCAAAAACTGCTCAGTAACTCTTGCTCTTTCTGGGATGTGTGGCTTGTCCCCATGCAGTGGGTTCAGAGTCGCTGGAAACCCTGCAAGTCAGCGTGGGGAGGGTGAGGGCCTCTAAGATCACCATGCCTGCTGCCAGCAGCCCCAGGTGCATCAGCTTCTAGCCTGTCCAGCAGACAGTGTTCTCCTGGGAGGTGGTGCTATCTGGCTGAGAGGTCTAGGGATTGTGGCAAGTCCAGATACCTAGTCTTGGGTGCAGGGAGATGCCTTCAGACCATGAATGCCAGCCACCAGCATTCCTGGGCGCTTCAGCTCAGCTCCTGCCCAGCAATCTGTGTGCTTTGTGTTCTGCTCTGTTTCATGGCTGTGGTGCACTTGACATTCAAGGAAGCACCAGACGATGGCTGGGAAAGGAGAGGCACCTTTAGAGACTGCCAAGTGAGCTGCCAATGGCATTAGGGGTTGCAGCTCTGCAACCAGCTAGCACCCAGGGCTCTTCCAGGGTGCAGGTAAGTGATGTTTGCTCAATGGAAGATTAGGAGGAAAGGAGTCCATGTCGGGGTTGGGAGGCAGTGTCTTTTAGGACAGCGGGGCTAGCCATTAATAGTCCATTTACATTAGTATTATTCCCGCACCCCAGCAATAAGCATTGCATTTAGTAGGCGGAGCTCTGGTAGAACAGATATATCAAGGGGATACAGTGCAGGTAACTTAGCTGAGAGAGGTTGTGGTTTGGTGAGCTGAAAACAAATTTCCCAGCTTCTTTCACGGGCAAGAAATAAGGCCTCCATACCAGGCTGTTAGGATTTGCAGGGTTCAAAACAATTTAATATACCAATTAAAGCAAACATTTTTAACAGCAGAAAATAAGAAACTCAAAATGTCAAAGCACTTACTGCTGCTTGCCGGTGAGTATTGGACAATATCCCGTGAATCTTCACTTTGTCCTTTTCCATTTGATCTATGTTCACCCACAAATCCCGACTGGCAGAATCAGATGGACCGTATATCCGAGATGTATAGTAATTGTGATCTGTGTCCTCCTGTAACGAATGAGAATAATGTACATCAAGAACACATACATGTAAAGATTTCAGGGTACTGTGCTAATTGAAATAAGTTAGAGAAAGACAAATACTATATGATGTCACTTATATGTGGGCTCTAATATGGCTAAACTCTTAGAAGCAGAACAGAAATTGATTGTCAGGGGTTAGGGAGTGAAAGAAATGGGCAGATCTTGGTAAATGATACAAATTTTCAGTCTAGCTATCTAATATACAACATGCTAATCACACTTAATAGTACTGTATTATATGCTTGAATGTTGCCAAGAGACTAGAGTTTAATCTCAGCCCCACACACATGCTCTTGCACACATACCCACATACACAGATCAATGCATAGAAAAAATATGGAAATTATGTGACTTAATGAAGAGCTAACCAATGTTATGGTGGTAATCATTTTGTAATATATGTTTTTGAGTCAACAGGTATCTTAAACTGAACTTACACTTCAGCACTAACTCCATCCTGGGGCCGGGGCCAAGAGGTGACCCACATGGCACACCAGACCTTTCCTGTCTCTCCCACTGCTCCCCTCATCAGTGTACTTTGTAAATTTGCCTGTTCTGCTCCCCCTTTTGTTTCTGGTGAATCCTCTCACCATCCCTGAACTTTTGGCCTGTACCCCAATTCTGTATGCATAAATAAATAAATATTTTAAAAAATTATTTTTAAGGGGCCTCCCTGGTGGCACAATGTGTTAGGACTCAGCACTGCAAGCTGGCCACAGTTGCTCCAGTGCGAGTTCGATCCCTGGCCCCAGAGGTGACCCACATGGCGTGGCAGACCCACTGATGTTCCCCCCAACAGTGTACCTTGTTGATTTGCCTGTTCTTCTCCCCACTCTGTCTCTGGTGAAGCTTCTCACCACCTCTGCACCTCTGGCCTATACCCCAACTCTATATGAATAAATAAACCTTCAAAAAATATTTTTAAAACTAATAAATGTTCCTGATATTAGAAACGATAGTTTTCTTCAAAATAGCCAAGTGAGTTAATTCAGGGAAGTGATTTAGAAATATAAAATCAACAGACTTTTTAAAGAAGAAATTGTTAAATAAACAGAACTTTGAGGCAAATGTGTTTTTTGTGTTTAATAGTCTTTCCACCACAGTAATGTTAGGAATTTCTAATTATTGACCAACCCAGATGTCACTTTTGGAGCTACTTGCTGAAAACCTGAATTATAATTACTATCAAGTAACAATTCAAAATTCTTTAAAACTAGGGTTATTTTTCAGTTAATGGTCCTGGAAATGGAGATAACAATTCTTTTCTCTGTAATTCACGGATATTAAGTTCTACATTTATTTAAATCCTAATTATTGATATCACCATGATGCCTTTAGTTTTAAAGTTTTCACTCAATACAAAGTTTTTATATCTTAAAAGGCAATTCTACTGAAGGATGTGCAGAAAAATAATATGATTCTGGACTAATTTGGACTGAAACTGATATTTTTACTATTAAATATAATTGTGCTTATCAATTTGAGATGTTTTTAGATAGAACACATTTTATTTTATTAAAGATTTATTTATTTATGCATACATGAACTGGGATGCAGGCCAGAGGTTCTGGTAGGTGAGAGTGTTCACCAGAGACAGAGTGGGGAGCAGAATAGGCTGACTGAGGAAGCACATTGCTGTGGGGAGCAGCCAGTGGGTCGGGAGAGGTCTGCTGCACCATGTGGGTCAGCTCCCTGTACAGGGATCCAACGTGCTGCCGTGACTGTGGATAGCTTCATAGTGCTGCTCTTTAACCCACTGTGCCACCTGGAAGGGCCCTAGAATGCTTTTTAAAACAATTAGGCAAATTTAATAATGTTTAGTGATTTAAGAAAAATAAACTTTGGGTTATAAAGTCTGTCTAATGCATTTATTTCCCAAGTGCTAATTAATTAAAATTCAATTATTCTTGAAATGCAGTTAAAATAATAATCCCGTGTACCTTTTCACAAGTCATCATGTTAAATGTATAGAGAACTGACAATATAAAGAATATGTGTGTTCTAAATAGATTTTTCCTTATACCCAAAACAAGAATATGACCCTAAATATAAAGAGAAACTTTATACTTACATTTATAGTAGTGATTAAATTAAAAGTAAAAAGTATCATATTTTTAAAAAAATATCCTTGGTATCTACAATTAAACTATATATTTGTATAAATTATGTGGATACCCATATTTGTATAAATTATGTGGATACCCATGATTAAAGGAAAAATTTTCTACAGGGAAAGAAGAGGATGTAACAAAGAAAAAAATCAGGGATAAATTTCTATGCAACCCAAGAAAACTTCCACATGCTAATGGTTTTCAAGCCCTCCCCTCCAGAACAAGCCAAAGACTGCCTGAGTTCTAGAAGTGTAACAAGCACTATGGTTGTGATTCCAGAATGAACTCAATTTCTGCCACTGTCTGGAACTTGACCACTGGAAGTTCCAGAGGAAATATCCTCCTGACATTGGGCAACAGCTTTTCTGTACGTCATTCCACTGGTCTTAAACTTGGTTGGTAGTTCACGGCGCATAATTTAGGAAGGGTCAACTAGTCTTATAGGAGATAAGATAGAGCAGGGACAATTTTCCCTTATTCTGATTGCTAAGACATGTGGTATAAGATTAGAAAATACTACCACCATGAAGTTAATCTTACCTGAAGACACAGAAAATACAGATAAGAACAGAACCATACACATTGCAAAGAAAGTCAGACCGCTCATCAAATATATCTAAGGGTAACCCAGTTCACTTAGATAAAACATTCATTCTCTTTATGGTTAAAATAGCTTTACTTGGAGGACCAGAGGAGGAAATAATAATAACAATGAACAACTATATACCAGAGACATTTTACCATTTTACAGGGGTAGAGAGAGGAATGGGATCAAAAACTGTGGGGCGAGGGAAGTGCAGTGGACTATGGTGATGTCACACGTGTGATTTGGTGATGGGAAGCCCACAGGGTTACAACTAATAAACTATTGGATTATTATTATGTTTTTCTTTTTCCATCTCAGTTGTAATCCCCGTGGGCTTCCCATCACCAAATCACAGGTGTGACGTCAACATAGTTCACTGTACTTCCCTCCCCTGACAGTTTTTGATTCCATTCTCCTCTCCACCCCCGTAAAATGTCTCTGTTATATAGTTTTTCATTGTTACTATTATTTTCCCCCCCCTGGTCCTTTATAACCCTGCTATGAGTGAAACCATCTGGCATTTTTCTTTTTCTTTCTGGCTCATTTCACTAAGTATGACCCCTTCTAGCTCCATCCATGTTGCTGTAAAAAGCATGTGTTTTAAAAATAGACTATTATATTATTAAAAAAAAAATCTTTAGTTGAGTTAATGTGAACCAAAAGAGTCCTAACTGAAATCAAGTTTTCTTAATGTGTCACCAGGAGAGACTTACTTTAAGGGGCACTAAATTAGGCAACCTTATCTACAGGTTTACAGATCTGGAAAACAAACATCTATTCAGTTCTGGTAATCTCTCTTTGGTATTATTATAAAGAGTTCACCAACACTGAGGTCAAAGATGTAATATTTAGGTGAATTATCTAGCAGATTCTATAATGCTCCCAAATTTCCATGAAATGAACACGTATTTTAGTCTTGTCTTTTTTAAAAGATTTTATTTATTTATGCATACAGAACTGGGCTACAGGACAGAGATGCAGAAGTGATGAGAGGATTCACCAAAGGCAGAACAGGGAACAGAAGAGGCAGGTTGATAAGGTACACTGCTGAGGGGAGTAGCGGGCAGGTCAGGAGAGGTCTGTGCCATGTGAGTCACCTCCCTGGCTGAGGAGTGAACTTGTGTTGAAGCCGCTGTGACTAGCTTCATAGTGCTGTGCCTTTTCCCACTGAGCCACCAGGGTGGGCCCCTTTAATCTTTCAATATAAAATTCAGTATATGTGTTTCTGTCAAGTATATGTGTTTCAGTCAACATATCTAAAATGACTTGTTATTCCCCATAATCCCTAAATCTCTATAGTTAATCAATAAACAGTCTTAAAGTTAACATAATGGTCAAGAACATCACTGTTTTAAATAATGGATTATATTGCACTGATATGGCCTTGTGAAATATTCCTTCATTTTTACTTGAAACAGAGTTGCTGAAAACAATTTAAGATAACATCTTTGAAAATACTGAAGAGCTAAAGACTAGAGCTTAGTGTTTAAGATCTACCACAGAAGTTTACCAAGTTGTCATGGCAACTTTTATTCAAAGAGGAAGGCAATTTATTGTTTACCTAGGGATTTAGAGATGCAAGTTTTGTTAAATTTCAGGGAGAGGTGTTTGACTCAGTTATTCAGAACAGCTATAAAACAGACATCTCAAAAATGTGACATCTTAGTACTACTAAATTATTCAAACCAAATCATGTCTTTTATAAGAGTAATGGTACTTAAGGGGTTGTCAAAGCCACTTCAGGCAAAAAGATTTTCCTATACTGCTGAAAAGAAAACAATTTCTAACACCACAGAAAATAAAACAAAACACTACTGTGATATACTTAGTTGCCAATTTATTTAGGAAATGAACTGTTACTCAAAGTCAATGGCACAGTATGTAGCTATAAATCCTATAAACCTGTGTTTCTCAAACGAGTCTGGAAATGTGTGTGCAGCTGTAAAAAAAGAAGGTAAATATTGAAAGGAAAGAGCACAAGTCAACATAACTTTAGCCTAAACATTATGCAAAAATCAGTTTATACATTTCTCCTCTTAAATGTTTCTTCTCATCTACCAATGGTGTTGATTTTATAATGGACAATTTTATAGATTCTTCAAGTTCCAGAGGCAAAAATAGTATTTGAGCTCTAAATTAATTGCAGAGAACTGAAACAATTAATTATCAATAATTTTTTACAGTATCAGTCCTCACTGGTTGCTCAACAAGTTAAAGCACAGCCTTGCAAAGCTAGCCTCAGCTGCTTCAGCACAAGTTAGATCCCCAGCCCTGCAGGTGACCCATATGGTGCAGCAGACCTCTCCTGTCTCACCCGCTGCTCCCCTCAGCAGTGTGCTTCACTGACATGCCCACTCTTTGCTCCCCAATCTGCCTCTGGTGAATCTTCTCACCACTCCTGCACCTCTGGCCTGTACCCCCATTCTGTATACATGAATGAATCTTTAAAAAATATGTGAGACATATTTATTACAATCATTATTAAATAATAGATTACAGTATCATTATTATGTTGCTCATTTGAGATATATGGACATCTAAAGGATAAGCAGCTATTTTAAAATTGAGTTACTTGGTTATTTCTCAAAGATAGCTTCCTGATGCAAAAGTGAAATTTTTTTATTTAAGTTGTTCTGTCTAGGTGTTTGGATACTGTACACTCTCAGATTAGTCATTGCACAAAAGATCCATTTGAAGGTAAACCTATTTTAAATTATTAATTGTATATACATTACCCCTAAGTTTGCTTTCCCCAGTTTCAGTTATATGTGATCAACAGCAGTGTGAAAAGTTTAAATGGAAAATCTGCAGAAATAAACAAGACATGAGACTTAAAACTGCAGGATGTTCTGAGTGTGTGATGAAATCTTATGTAGTCTCATTCTGTCCCACCCAGGATATGAATGGTTTCTTTACAATACCTGTTCATTTGTCAAGCTGTAGCCAATCTGTCACCAGATATACTGCAGGGGAAGCACTGCATCCTCTCACATCATCCGAGGAAGGGTATGCAGTACAGGGATATATCTCATAGAGACAGGTCCCTCTTACAAAACTTTTATCATACTGTAATAATTGTTCTATTTTATTATCATTGTTAATATTTTATCTATCTGTCTATCTATCTATCTATATCTATCTGCGTATAGAACTGGGGTACAGGCCAGAGGTGCAGGGCAGTGAGAGGATTCTCCAGAGACAGAGTGAGGAGCTGTGAAGTACGCTGTTGATGGAAGCAGCAGGCAAGACAGGAGAGGTCTGCTGTGTCATATGAGTCACTTCCGGGGCTGGGGATTGAACTCGCACTGAAGCGGCTGCAACTAGCTTGCATTGCTGTGTCCTAACTTCTTGTACCACCAGGGAGGGCCATCATTTTAATCTTTTACTGTGCCTAATTTTTAAATAAACATTATCACAGTTATGCATGTATAGGAAAAAAACCATATGTTCAGTAGTGCACACAGTTTCACTGTTGGACTTGGGTTGTCTCTTCTGAAATAAGGGAGGCTACTGAAAAAAAATCTTTAAAAATAAAGCCTTAAAATAGTTCTTGATTATCATAAAAAGACGTGTTTTTTAAAAAAATTGGCATAATACAGTAACAAAAGGAGAAAAAGAGTGAACAAGCAGTATTCAAATTAGTGGGATAAACACATTAGTAGCAATAGAAGCATAATAAACACCTAAATTACTACTTAGCACACAAAACAGTCTTTAAAAAAGCACACAAGATGAAATGGAAAGAAAAGTGAAATAAATATCTAAATAAAAATCATAGGTAGGTAGGAATATAGATGATTGATAGATTGATAGGTAGATTGATGATAGATAGAGATCATGTTTCATTAAAATATGCAACTGGGTTTGGAAAACTAAGAAATTTCAAATTTCTCAAAAAGATGCAAAATATTGTACAATACTTTAGGTTCAGGAAAGAAGGAAAGCAGTGTTGAGTAGAAGATAAATGCAGTTTGTCAAAGACATTAAATTTCCAGGCAGGCGATCTGATCTAGCTCTCATGGGCTTGGTCACTAATAAGTTGTCACTTCAGTGAACTCAACTATGTGTCAATCCATTTTCAGCAGACTGAAAATGTGAACTTGCCTAGCACATAACTCATTCCTTTTTTTTGCAGAGGTAAAAATCCTACAGAGGAAGGCAGGACCCACAGAAGCTGTGCTGGTAGAATGCACAGTGGTTTCCTTTTGGGCTGGGAGTATCGAGGGCACCATGAGCCGTGGAGTAGGCTTCATGGAAAGAAGTATCAAGCTCAAGTTCCATTTACCCAACCAGATCAGAAATGAATGTAGAATAATAGGCAGATTATTAGGTTACATGAGTGTGTCTAGTAATAAAAAACAAATGATAGTACTTAGTTACTTTTCACTGGATTGTCATATATTGTCAATTTAGACCAAAGTGTTTAAACACCTTTGAAAAGCATATGACAGAATATAAGTGAATAAGTAAGCAGTGTCACACAATTTTAACATGATAGGAACAACTGCATATTACTCTCAAATAGCCTTCAGTAGATATCAGTAACTACTCTCTTCAGATCCTAAGGAAAATTAAACAGGAGCACTACAATTCAATTTGCCATTATAGTGCCAGAAGACTTAAAATCAATTCCTCTCTCTCCTATTGATTATATCTGATCATTGTATTAATTCTCATTATACACATCTTTTAGGTATTTTTTTTTTCAGTTTCTTAAACACTACTCCCCCAATTCTCTAAAGATTTAACCTACTTGATCTATTTGCAGCATAGTTATTTCCCTAGCAAAATCTGGTCTAAGTCTTGTAGGTATGATTTACTCTCTCAGTTCTTCACAAAAGTTTAGCCATACAGCGGAAGAGAAGAGAGATGAGGAAGAGGAGGAGAAGAAAGAGGAAGGAAGAGGAACCGACTATAAATTCAGATTGTTGTGCAACACATAACATACAGGATTTCTGTTATAAATGATTCTATGTTCCTAGCAACATAGAGCAATTAGATCTTTTATAAATACAAGTGATTCTTAATTAGACAGTGACCACTTAAAGAGAGCAATCACCAAGTTAGAAGGGATCTTCACCTTCAAAATCAGCATATATGTGATTAAAATAGAAGTTCTAAATATGTAAGACTGGGCACTTCCTGGTGGCAATAGGTTAAGCGCAGCACTGCGAAGCCGGTTGAAGCTGGCAGCAGCCATTTCAATTCCAGTTCGATCCCTGCCCCGGAGTTGACCCACATGGTGCAGACCTCTCCTGTCTCGTGCTGCTGCTCCCCTCAGCAGTGTACTTCATCAGTCGGCCTGTTCTGCTCCCCGGTCTGTCTCTGGTGAAGCCTCTCACCACCCCTGCACCTCTGGTCTGTACCCCAGTTCTCTGTGCATAAATCAATCTTTAAAAAAGATGTAAGGCATTTCTATCAAAATGCACAATATTAACATTTAAAAGTGTAACTCAAAAGAGAGTTGGATTGAAATCGCCTTGTTTTTATATCAAGAGTTGTTTAATTCTGGAATTTACCCAGTGATGAACTAAATGTCTTGTAAAGAACATTTCATATAAAGTTCTGCCATCCTGTAGCAACAAGGAAATAGGAAGCAATTGCTAGATCTGAGTCTGAGGACTCTTCAGCTTCCTAAGCTGATGTTGACTAAAATAAAGAGTGTGCTGTTTGTTGAGTCAGTACTAACTTTGTTGAATCATAGTTAGTATGATGGTACCATCCTAATAAGTACTTAATTGTCCTTGCTGATGAGTTTAAATTGGTCCCAAGTTTAAATGCAACTTCAGACTTGTTGCAAGGGGTGTATGTTTCCCTGGTGACACGATGCATTTCCCCTGCACACTGAATAAGTCACAGTTTTGTATGTGTGTACACTGTTGCCTTTCAACTGCACAAAATAATTATAATGGTTAAAGTTTTATTGTCACTGAATGTCTATAATTTCCATTCAACTGGAAAGAATCAACAATAATGGTGTGGAGTGTCTCAAATGTTCAGATAATCAAAGGACCATCAAAACTGAAAAGGATGGAAATTTCTGTTTTAGGTGTAACATCCTGAAAGCCTGTCCAGCCTGCAGGACAAAATACTGTAGACTTGGGGCTTAAACAGCCAACATCTATTTTTCACAACCCAAGGGTGGGGATTTTAAGGCCAAGGTTATAACTGATGTCCTCTAATGAGGGTCTCTCTCTGGTTTGTAAATGCTGAACTTATTCTGTGTCCTCACATGGTAGAGAAAGGGAGTTCTCTGGTTCTTCAATTCTTCTTGCAAGGACACCACTCCCTTTGGATTAGGGTCCCAACTTTTTGCCCTCATTTAAGCTTAATTACTTCCTAACGGTTTTATCTCCAAGAACATTATGTGGGGGTTAGGGCTTCAACATATGAGTTTTGGAAAAGAAAGTCAGCCTAAAACACATATAGATAACTCCTTTATTAAATTTGGATTTTTAAAATTCCCCAGCCTTATACTCTAGTTCTAATCAAAATTGTCACTCAAGGTTTCCAATATAGGTGGAGTTTTGGAAAATCCATACATTTCTGTCTTGGCTTATTTATTGGGGGAAAAAAAAAAGAATTGACTAATATGTTCAAAACATTCTAAATTTATAACTCAGTTGAGAATTTTCACATAAACCAAAATAGAAAGGTTATATGGTCTCTAGGTATATAACTGACAAAATTTTCACTACCATCTCCAAACTTACCAGATGGGACTTTAAGTGACAGGTATGATTATACTTTTAATTAGTGGATTATTTTCCCCCATTTTTTTTACCTTTAATGTCAAAAATTGAAACTTTAAAGACTTCCTTCTTTTTTTCTATCTTCCCCATGTATTAAAAATTTAGCCCTCTAGAAGGAGGCCATTATTCATAAGCAATTGATCAGTTGTTTAATATCATTTGCCCTATGTAAAATCATAACTGACTATTAATGTACTCTTCTACATATAATTTTGCATAAATGTCAACTTTCTGACTATGAGATGGAGGTTGGACTGAAAAGTCTAGTCACACCACTGAGGTTAGGTCTACTTGAGATAAGCCCAAAAATTTATGTTGGAAACTATAACGTGCCATTAGGGGTTACTTTTATTTTGTTGACATAAATATTCCAAACAATAACAAAAAAACTTCAAATATCCTGCAAACATTTATTAAAGCTGGTTCCCTGCTTTTCTGAGATGAGTGTCCCTATTGGTTGGGGGTTGGCTGGTCCTAGAGGGTCTCAGTCATTTGTTTAGGGGCTCCATCTTCAGGTGCCATCTAATTACCAAGGAAGCTACATTGGTGACAAAATCCAAGAAAGTGAAAGTGGAAACTCCAAGATCTCTTAAGGCATCACTTAGAAGCTACACACCATTACTGTCACAATTTGTTTGACCTGTATAAGTCACAGGCCATGGACTAATTCAAGGGATTTTAACTATTTATGGGAAGAATGATAGGAGTCTGTCCATTTTTAGTCCATGGTGTCATCCAAATTCTTGATTCTTGATAGGGTGACCTGTATTGCTATGTAAATATAGATCATTCTGCCCTACAGGAGATATACTATATTCCTACTTTGTTGACAACTATCTTAACAATAGAATTTGGCAGCTTTAATTTAACAAGAAAATCTGTAAAGGTGCTTCTATTTGGCATAAAGTTACTTTTAACAATGTAACATTTCCTACTGCTTTCTCAATAAGTTTTTTTTTTTTTTTAACAGAGTCACTCATTTATTAATACAGAGCTGGGTACAGGTCAGAGGTGCAGGGGCAGTAGGATTCACCAGACAGAGTGGGGAGCAGAATAGGCCGACTGATGAGGTACACTGCTGAGGGGAGCAGCAGGCGGGTCAGGAGAGGTCTGCTGCGCCATGTGGTCACCTCCAAGACTGGACATCGAACTAGCACTGAGGAGGCTATGGCTAGCTTGCAGTGCTGCCTCCTAACCCGTTGCGCACCAGGGAGGTTCCATAAATAAGTATTTAAAAGCCCATTTCAAATGATAAATTCCTCCCTTATCATATCTTAGAAGAAAAATACTGTTGCCAACTCACTTAACTTTAGATAGCTGATGCAAAGGTCAAATAAGGGCAGAACAGAGGAAGACAGATTGAGTTACTTCATGAGCCATTAAGAATAAAAAAGCAAAGTAAAAACATGGTCCACTGAGTAATTTTGTTTTAATATGACCAATACAAGATTCAAACAAATATTTTCATGCTACGGTTTGCTGACATTGCAGAAAGATTCCCTTCCAGGTCTATAAAGTTGACATTTATGTCCTGTGATAAAATTACAAGACAGCTAGATCCAAGATCTCTTAAGGCATCACTTAGAAGCTACACACCATTACTGTCACAATTTGTTTGACCTGTATAAGTCATAGGCCATGGACTAATTCAAGGGATTTTAACTATTTATGGGAAGAATGATAGGAGTCTGTTTAGGATAGGAGAGGTTTTATTTCTGTGCAGTCTGAGAAGCATGTTCTTTCTCTCTCTCTCTCTCTCTCTCTCTCTCTCTCTCTCTCTCTCTCTCTCTCTCTCTTTTTTTTTTTTTGCTTCTGTCTTACAAAGTCACAGGGAGGAGGGGAAGAGAATCAGTGTTATTAAGCTTATCACTTTCCTAGGAACTGATTATTGAAAGACTCCAAGAGAAATATATGCAGGCTAGATATGTATTTATTTACTTATTTTAAGATTTATTTATTTATGCCTATAAGAACTGGGGTACAGGCCAGAGATGCAGGGAGTGAGAGGATGCACCAGAGACAGAGTGGGAAGTAGAATAAGCTGACTGACTAAAATACACCGCTGAGGAGAGCAGAGGACAAGACAGGAGTGGTCTGGTACACCATGTGGGTCAGCTCCCTGGCTGGGAATAGAACTCGTGGCTCCAGATAGCTAGCTTCATAGTGCTGCACTTTAACTTGTTGCACAACCAGGGAGGGCCCATGTTAGATAGTCAAGATAATATATCTATATTCTCTTAAGGTACTATAAATGTCTTATTTATAATAAGGAAGATGCTATAAATGTCCCACTTGTTTATAATGTGTTCTTTTAATTAAATCACTTGTTCAAGCTAAAGGTGTATGTGATGCACTGATGATGTATGCTGAAGGGCTTGAATTAGGTGCTGTGATATAGTCCTGGTCTCCAGAAACCTACAACAGAATGAGGTAATATGAGTATGTAAATATCCCTATGTCAAACAAGTATAACTACTGTATTAAAGGGAACATCATCCATGGGCCTTCTAAAAAGGAGAAAATCTCTGGCCCTCCCTGGTGGCGCAGCGGGTTAAAGCACTGCACTAAGAAGCTTAAGCCACTTCCGCATGAGTTTGATCCCCGCCAGCCCCGGAGGAGACCACATGGCGTGGCAGACCTCTCCTGACCCACCCACTGCTCCCCTCAGCAGTGTACTTCGTCGATCTGCCTGTTCTGCTCCCCACTCTGTCTCTGGTGAATCCTCTCACCCTCCGCATCTCTGGCCTGTAACCCAGTTCTATATGAATAAATAAATAAATCTTTAAAAAAAAAAAAAAAAGGAGAAAATCTCACTCCAGTTCGGGATTTAAAAAAATCAGGTTGCTAGAAGTCATGTTAATTAATCTAATCATTGAAAAATGATTTGGAACTTAGTCAGAGGAACCATCTGAGTATTGGGAAAAGACCAGAAAAAGATAGGAACATCACAGAAACTGACACCTATAACGGGGTAATGTGAAATGAGTACAATTAGATAGACAAAATTTAGACTGCACAAACCATTTAACATCAATCCAGACAGTTTGCACTTATGCATTTAGTTCTGTATAAAATGAGAGTTTTTGAAGTAATGGATTAAGTGTGGACTTGGAAGGAACAATCTAGAAAAAGAGGCTAGATCAAAGAAGGAAGAGATTAGAATCCAACCGGCAAGATTAAAGTCATAACAACTCCACTAAGGTTATCAAGAGGCAGAACAAAATGAAAAGATGCTGTTGTGAGGAAGAAGGGACATCAGAAAATATTTGCCAACATTTAAGAAGGAAAATAGCACCGAAATATGGCCCTGTAGCATTTAATCAGGGGAACTTAAACAACAGAAGAGTGAGAGGACCCATTGCCACTTAACTGAAAGCCAAATATGGCAGAACTGCAGGCCACTTTAAATACTAGAAAACAAACACAGGAAAATAAGTGTCACTGGTTTCCAAATCTGGTGCATACCAACAGGCACAGAAACAAGGCTTGGGTGTTACCAGATGCAGCTGAAAAAGTCTCCCGTGTTTAAGCAACTGCATTTCCAGCCTCCTCTCACTGAGGATCTGAATAAGTGTTCAAGGTGAAACAATACCATGAGCTAAAGAATGCCTTAAACAACAACAGTGTTTTCAAAAGGTTAGAATCACCTGCACATCTTTAAACAAATTCCAAAGTCCAGAACATACATTAACTTAATAACTAAATCAGAATTTGGGCTGAGTGCAGAATGTAATCCCAAAATGCAGGTAAGTCTGGGCGTCACTGAACAAGAGCAAATACTTAGCAGGGGAACTTGACAATTTTCGATTCCCTGTTCTTTATCAGCATGAACACACCAAAAGCAAGAATTAACAAATACATAAAAATTTCTACTCGTTCTTAGAGAAGTTACCAAAACTCATACATCTTTAAATGCTGAACTTACTGTTTTCTAAGTCACACACAACAAGGTTTATGCTTCTGAACACTGTAATAAATAGTAATGAACTGTTTTTGAAATGGCAACTCTTAAAGTTGTAGTCATGTGAAATTGATCTCAATAAAGAATGTTTCCTACAGATTTCTCTTCTTTCATGAATATCAGACTAAGAAGATTTATAAGATGTTTTCCAAATGTTTCATAGGTTGCATCTGTATATGTCACAAATAGTAAATTTGGAATCCTCATCTCAGGGTTTCTGCCTGCATTAATTTGACATAAAATTTTAGTTTTTTTTTTTTTTCCTACCTGTTCTAGTTTTAAAACTGGGGTTGAGATATAGCAAGTTCAAAAATGCATTGGATAGATTTTATTATTTTGAGGCCACAATGCAACTTTAAAGAATATCAGTCGGTCTACAAGCGTAAACATGAGACTTTACATAAACACACAGTGCAGAGGATTAAAGAAAGGAAAACTGAATGTGACTATACTAATACAACATTAACTATAGATAAAAATAAGTGGAAGGAATTTAGATTTAGCTCTAGGAAGTTTAACCTTAGCTTAACTTTAAGTTGATCATTATATTTGATGCATACAAAAACACAAATTGAATCATTTTCCTGAATTGACATCATTATAGTTACTGTTCTTATTCCTTTAAAAAGCTGAGCCCTGTGACTGGACTGGCCCATTCACTCTTGTCTCAGCGTTTGATAGCTTTGGGCAGACACTCATAGGGGAGAGCCCTACTATTCCAGGTGTTTGTAACTCAAATATCAACCAGCTGCTTTTTCTATATTAAAATATTTTCCCTCTGATTTTGGAACACTGAAAATATTTATTCAGAAGACTTTTGTTTTTAAAAGCATATAGGGAACAAAAGGACACAATCCCTGCATTTATGCTGTTTACAGTCTAGTGATTACATAACAACATAGCTTAGGGCCCCTTGATTTTCTTGCGTATTTCAAAGGAAAAGTTCAAAGAAACCAGGATAGGCACTCTTAATTGAATGTTCTACATTAGGATTCTACATATATTCAATACTGTGTGAGCAGAGAATTTTCATTTGCTCATAGAATTCCTTTGCTTGGGCTTAAATATCTAAATGGGTCCCTCCACTATCTACAATGTGACTAAACTATTGCTTATAATAGTCACACATTAATATAATGAATTAATTTAATTTGTAGATAAAGTTCAGAATGTTGCTTAATGGCGAAAACATTAAAAGCAATGTAGAGAAAAAATGAAGAAAATTTATGTCAAAGTTATTCTTGGAGTCTCTTCAGGAAGGGACATTATTACCCCCAGATAATTAGGATAAAGA
>NW_004567131.1:22058618-22060230 GCF_000260355.1 Condylura cristata | reverse complement strand
TGTTCTGTTCCCCACTCTGTCTCTGGTGAGGCCTCTCACCGCCCCTGAGCCTCTGGCCTGTACCCCAATTCTGTATGCACAAATAAATAAATCTTTAAAAAAAAAAAAACTACATAGTTAAAAATATACATTTTAAAGGGCTTTTTAAGCTACATTGAATTATTCATCAATTATTTACTCTAATACCCTGTTAAATATAATGCTTTCTTTTTTTGTGAAATGATAGGGTATACAGAATATACATGTGTATTATTTGTGTATATATTTAAATGTCATTATTTTTATTATTTTTCAAATAAAACTGTAATAATCATTTTTCTTCCCACTTTGGCTTTATAATGATATGTAAACTCCAGATGCTACTAACAGTGTTCTAGCTTTGTCTGCCTCCCTGTTTGGTAAATTGCTAAGTAATAAATTTGCTGAGCTAAAGGCTAGGGACTTTATCATACTCTGACAAAGTGCATTTTATTCACAAGCATTCTGGGAAAGTAGTATGTTTTCCATCTTCAAAGTCAAAACTCTTCTTGCCTTTGAAAATTATAATAATGAATCTACTAAATGAATATTTGCACATACATTTCTGCATGGTGCAGGGCCCTGAAGAATTCCTGGTATCACCATAGTAACCTATACATGACTGGCAGTGGCTCTACAGACACAGGGAACCATACAGGACTGCTCAAAGCAAGGGGATAGGGAGGGGTGGCAAGGTTTGTTCACCATTGTGACATTCTGTACCTGAATTACCTTCTAAAGCCTTTGCCTCCAAATAAAATCAGACTGGATGTAGACTCCAACACAAATTTGGGGGGAGGGCACACACCTCCATCCATAGCACCATATATCAGTTACCAGAAATCAAAAGAAAAAGCTATAATTTGATACATGGAAAAAGGCTGCCTGGTATCAGGAGCCAGAAACAGGGCATGTGGCTCTTGATCTGATCTGTTCAATCGAATCTGAAATCAATTACTTCATGATGCCTCCAAAGCAAGAGTTCCATGTAAGTCTCCACTTGTAGCTAAAGAAACATCCACTAAAAAGAAATGTAAAGGCTCACACTAAAAGTTTGCCCCCCCAAACATTCATTTGGTAGTTTCTTTTTCACCTCCAGATTAATGTGCAAGTTATGAACACCTATAGCTATTTTATATATTACATATGTTTATATATTATATATTTAATACTACTGAATACACTGTGATCATATGGTCATTTCATTATTCTACCAAGTGGTTATAGACATAGACCAAACCATCTTCTATCTCATTCAAAGTTGGAAATTTGAATGAGGCTGGAGGGAGAGAGAAAATATCTTGACATTCTAAGTTTGTTTCACTGATCTCTAAAATGTTTCAAACTTTCAAGAATTAAAAAAAGATAGTCACTTAGAGAAAATAGCATTGTTTAAATTATAATATTTACATAATCAATAGAGTATATAAAAGCTTTTCTCATTTTGCTTGAATCTATTTGAAATTTGTAATACCTACTCTATCATAGTAGATTTCTCAGGATTGAAATTTCATATAGTTATATTTCAAAGGAGCAAGAAAATAATCTTGGAAATTTTTTCAAGTAAAAAAAGAAAGATGGCCCTCCCTGGTGG
>NW_004567131.1:22013369-22058358 GCF_000260355.1 Condylura cristata | reverse complement strand
AAAAAAAAAAAGAAAGTGCTCTAAAAGCATCTTCCATTTCTTATTTTCAATGGCAGCAACAGGAAGGAGAATACCTGGACTATGGTTACATTAACAAACTACAGAACAAATAAAGGACAGAAATCTGCAATATATACCCAAGAATTGCATTATATTTGATTTAATTCAGCTAAACACACAGTAGGCTGCATATGCGGTAAACATGAGGTGTCCCCCAGAACTTGGAAATAAAATGGCCTCTAATGTAAGTTTATACTAATTAAGAATTCAAGGCTTGATAACAAATATTTGTAGAGGTGTGAACCTATATTACTTAAAACAGATACAGTATTATACAGCAATGTTTCCTTAGTAAATGTAACAAAAAAGAATGTTATTTTATTAGTTATTGGGTACATATTAGCATTAGCACCTGCTAAAATAAGATGAGCTTATATTCTATTTTGCCATCATTATGCTGATCCATATGCTTAAGAATAAAATAAAATAACCAATACTTGAGGGTTTGAATGTCTCCCGAGAAAGCAGAAATTCTGGCAGCTGAGCCCATGTTTCACCTCAGGTGGGTAGCAGCCACCCATCTGACCAAAGTTCCTATTCCTGGCTTTCACGGTCCCCAGGCCCCACTGGTTTCCTACATCCAGGAAGAAAGCCCCTTGCCATAAATCATCCTGCATATGCTCTGGCTTTTCTTTTTTCCTTCAACACCTGGAATATTACCTGCATGACCCTGAGGGCTTCTTCAGGGCAATTTTAGTAGAATCTCCAGGAAACAAATTCGGAATGTGTTAACACTTTAGGAAGTGGAAACCCACTTTCTCTGTTTATGAAATTTTGTTTGGAGAAGTCTAGGTGAGACGGAAGACAGTAATCAATAAAAAGCAGTGGTTAGTTGGCCCTCCCTGGTGGCGCAGCGGGTTAAAGCACTGCACTGAGAAGCTAAAGCCACTTCCGCATGAGTTCGATTCCCGCCTGACACACTGCACAGCAGACCTCTCCTGGCCCGCCCGCTGCTCCTCTCAGCAGTGTACTTCGTAGATCTGCTGTTCTGCTCCCCACTCTGTCTCTGGTGAAGCCTCTCACCGCCCCTGAGCCTCCGGCCTGTACCCCAGTTCTGTATGTACAAATAAATTTTTAAAAATTAAAAAGAAAAAAAGCAGTGGTTAGTGCAACCATTCAAAAAAAAAATGGATTGAGTTACTTCATGTCAGAAGTGGCAGATATATAAAGCTTCAAAAAAAAAAAAAAAAGGAAAAGAGAGGATGCACAGGACTATGGTGATGGGAAGTCCATGGGCATTACAACTGAGATGAACTGAAATGGAAAAAGGCACAAAATTATATAAAAATAAACTATCAGAATAAAAAAATGGAAAGACAAATTCCAGGTTGATCACATCAGAGTGGAACTCAGAAGCAATTCTCTCATGATTCCCTACAGATTTCCTACGGAGTAAGTGGACGTGGGAGCTTGGAAGGGCCCAGTGTTTGCATGAGCCTTAGAGCCTTCTTTTCTCCCTTGTTGCCCAATGGACTTGGCTGTCTAGCAGCACTGTGATGCCTGCTGCCAGCGAGCTATGCCTGGGGGCACTCAGGCAGCTAAAGCTTCACAGCAGTAGCTTTGGGTTTTCTTCCATCACAGGCTTGGGCAGTTATCACTAAGGGGCTTCTTTGTTTTCTGTCTCCCTCCAGCCACATTTAGATAACTTGTTGCAGTGTTTATATTTCTGGTTGTGAACAACCATAGAAGAAGCAAGATGACTGAAGTGAGAGCAGACGCTCCAGCCACCGGCTGCAAGGAAGGGGATCCTCCTGCAAGCCCACCCTGGCCTTTGCAAACTGCTACTGGCTCACTTTGCTCTGCTCCAGAAAACAGCAAGGAGAAAGGTTGCTAATATTAATGCTGTTGACTCTCTGTACTACTTTGGTTGTGAAAAGCTTCTTAGCAGTCATTCTTTAGAAAATAAAAGTTTGGTGGTGGGAACATAGGGGAAGAAATTGTAGTGGGAGCTTCAGTCAGCACCAGTAGATGTGGGACTGCAGTGGATGGCAAGGTGGCTTTCAGGTAAGCACTGTTACCTGAAAACTGTCACTGTTTCTGTGTCCTGGGAGGAGGGCTTCTCCTTCACGGCCAAGAGATAGATACTTCCTCTGCATCTCTGTCACCACCTTGCTTGCCCTCAGTCTTCATCTCTTCTTTTGCAGAAAAAAAAAAAAAAAATTGGAACGCAGATCATTTGAGTGTGAAAATATTTGCGGCTGTACAATGAATCCCAGTAGACAGACTGCAACTGGAAAGGGCCAAGAAAAATATCAGGATTCTGTGGGTAGTCTAGCTGTAGGTTTCACATTCTATTTCATTTCCAGTCCAAGCCACAAGTGAGTCTTGGTTTTCTGGGTCAAAAAGGAAGTACATTCTGTCTACCCTTTCAGGGTTTTAAAGCTCACCCTCAGTTAAATATGGCTCTTTCTAGCATTTCTATGACTCTTTCTACCATTGCTGCAAGTCAATGGATGCCACATGGCATTATTTCATCCTTCATGGACTCTGTCATCTAAGCTAGATTTTCCTAAGCTTTGTCTTTTGAAATAGTCTGATCATTTCATAGTTCTACAGTTCAGAGTGAAACCAATAGTTTAGTTTGCCAAACCCTGCTTTAAAATAGAGAGGCCCCTTCATTTATTCTAATAGAGTATTTCTCCCATGGGCATATAGCAATGAGGCATATAAATGGCTTCAGGCTGCCCAAACTGTTACAGTGTAAGAGTTTTTTTGTTTGTTTGTTTTTTGTTTTTTGTCAAGAACAATCTTGGCTGAGCTAGCAAATTTGCCACTGAGAAAGGGAGGCCACAATGACTGAAGCAGACCCACAGGGCTGAGCACATGCGCTGATATAGTGAAATGAGCGGAGACAGAACTAGAGAACTTAGTAGACTGCTCCATCTTCTTGAGCCCAATATTGTATCTCCTTAGCTTTTATAATCACTGATCCCCATTATTTAAAAAAATCTATTATGCCCTCATTCTTTTCATGGTGTCTCCTGCTTATCTCCCAGACCAACAGCCCACAGGGCATATTTAAAAACGAAGGCAATCACTGAAGCAAAAGGGGGACTTGGCCCATCCTGCACAGAGCAGTTCAGTTTTTATTTTATCTTAATGAGAAAAACATGCTGATTGTATTACTCAGGGAAAGAAGACACTCTGAATGTAAACCAAGTGTGAGATAGATGGGCTATTCAAGTTTTCATTTATTTTTCCCTATATAAATAATTTTTATTTACACAGATTAGGAATGATGTATATATATATGTGCTGTGAACATAAGACACACAGCACATACACATACAGAGATGTGCTCACATTCACTTAAAATTATGAAAATTCCTACTTATGGGTTTTGAAAAATATCCCTAGCATGTAGCAACTTGCCCACACATAAGGATTTTTAAACAACCACTTATAATGTCAAGCTATTCAGCTTCAGCTCTGCAACTGCAGCCCAAAAGAAGACAATGGCGTATTGGCATGGTGGCTGTGGAGCAGATGGAAGCTCACGGTAAAATTCACTGCTAGAATACAAAGGAACAATGTGAGAAAATTAATGTCTGTCCTGAATCCTGATTCCGAGCTGTCAACCCACTCCTCTCTTTGTTTTTAGTGACTGTTTCAAGTTAGAAATCATCTCCTCTTCCTAGGTACTTTATTATCAACATTTTAAAAGTCCACAGAAAAACAGGAAGAACAGCCTCATGGACATTTACCCTTTATTGCATATTTGCATTCACAAAAGATCTTCAACTAAAAAAAAAAAAAAATAGTTACCCTTGAAAATGTTCGTGTACTTTTTATTAAGGAGATAAAGAGGCAGGTTTTTTTTTCATTTGTCCTTGTATGCAAATTACTTTGATTGTATACCGAATATATTACCTTGTCATTTTATACCTTTACAAAGCAAAATAAAAATAATGCTTGAAGTGTCAGTTATGATTGTTCAGCAACAAAACAGCTTGAACACAGCATGTCAAATACATTCTAAGTCAACTGGCACCAGGGAAAACCTAGTCAATGAAGCAAAGTAACATTTTGGTCATAGTGCAAGAGTGATTTTGATTTCCAGTTAAGATTTTGTGGAACAATAAGCAACTGCCCACGTCTTCTTTGAAAACAGTCAGGCTGGAGGATGGTTGACAGAAGGGAAGAACAAGGATTTGAATATACTGAATAGTTTACTTCTTTAGGTTTATGATGGCAAGTATTTGCACAGTTCTTGAGGAATAATATACCAAAAAAGTGTTTTAAAAGATTTTTTCCTTTTCAGAGATAATTTTGCTATCACCATTTCTAGTGAGTACCTATTATCTTGGTCTGGCACAATTCTATAATTATTCATAAAGCTGTTTTTCTTACACTGTTTGAATTGCATTTTCCCCATTTGAATATAACACTTCTGGTGAAGAGTAATCTTGTTCACTTCTAAAAATTACAAAGTAATATCTGTTCATTCAATAGACAGAGAAAGATGACAAGCCATTCTTTGTTAAATTGACATCTAAGAGAGAAAAAATGACTCTACGTGGTCTGTAAGCTAACTGATCATTCTATAATGCTATTTCTAAAGGATAAATCATTTCTTAAGTTTTGGGGGAAGGTTTGCTGGTTTTCCTTGTAAGAACTTTCAGACCATGAAATTTTATTGTTCTTTTTTTTCTATACTTGTTTTAAATGATAAAAAAAAATAAATGTAAATATTTGCATTCAAATGTGATCTATGCAAGATACTGTAATGTAGCATAACCAGATAATATTATGACCTAAAATTTTCTTAGAGAAAAAACCCTCAGCATCACAAATCTTTGAATTTGTCTTTGAAATTATAAAACTATATAAACTAGAATTCATGAAACTTGAAAAGCTAGGTAGAAAATTCTATTTCTAGATAGAGTATTCTATCACAGCATCACATATTTTTAGCTCTGGAAATAATTAGAAGGTACCATAAACAAGTGAACATTTTCATTTAAAAAGAAATTCAATTCACTTTAAAAGTTTTCCTTTCAAATTCCTTTGGCCACAAATGGGATAAGCATAGCCCTGTGAATCTAAAATAATTTAGGTAGACTGATGGTTCACAGATAGACACTGAAATACTGTCTAAAAGGTGAATGCTAGTGCTTTCCATAGCTTCGCTCTTTAAGCTACAGATTGTGTAAATGTATGAAGTTTACAAAAGAGCTAGAGATCATTTGTGAAAGAGAAATAGTTTCAGCTGCATTTAGCCCATTGATTCAATTCAGTGCCATGAATTCCAAACTACTATTTCAATTTAATAGCTCAGGCTTGAAATACCATATAGAAAATAGCTCAAAACAACTGTTCCCAAGTGCTGCAAAGTTCAATTCTTCTCTCTTTTTAGATGGATTTGACATCTATGCATTGCTGAGGAAAGAAAGAAAGGTTTTCTTTCAGGAATACCCAAAAAGAAAATGAAGGCAATTTCTTCATATTGTCCATGTTACCACCCCTTCTTAAAAAGACTTTTGGATATTCGACATCTTCCTTGGTAGAGTATAAGGCGGCACATTAGCAAATTTTCTCAAGACAAATGTAAAAGTGATGCCGATGCCGGTGAATATATATGAACATGCTTTGTTATAGAGATCCTTATCTATCTTAAAATGCTTCAGCAATATAAAGTGATGTAAAATTTCCCTGAACACTTACCAAAGTACATTGTACATCCCTGGTTAAAAATAAAAGTATTTGTTTTCATTTGCTATGTTTAAATAATCAGAAAATTTTAAATGCTGCTTTTATTTGTAGGCCTAATAGCATTTGTTCCAAGTAATAATATTTAGCTAAGACACATGGGATCACTTTGACAAAGGTCCAGAGAAACCTCTTGGTCCTGCATAAAAGTACAGAACACCACTGTTTATCAGATACCTATCTATTTTTATCACTAAATAGATCTAATATTACCTCAAACATACTGGTAAAAATTTATGCTATCGGGCTCACCCTGGTGGTGCAACGGATTAAAGCACAGCACAGCAAGATAGTCTCAGCCACTTCAGTGTGAGTTTCATACCCACATGCCCAGTCCCGGGGTGATCCACATGGTGCAGCAGACCTCTCCTGTCTCCCCCCTGCTCCCCTCAACAGCGTACTTTGTTAAGCTGCCTGTTCTGCTCCCCACTCTGTCTCTGGTGAATCCTCTCACCGCCCCCAGATCCTGGCTTGTACCCAGTTCTGTATGCACAAATAAATAATTCTTAAAAAAAAAAAATCATGCTATCCACATGCCTTTGCCAATTGACTCATTAGTCCTTGAGCTACAATCTTTTTTTTTTTTTGGTGATTCTGAAAAAAAAACAATGGACAAAGAACTAGGCTTTAAGGAATAACCTATTCATATACAGTGGCACTGACCTAATGAAGGCCCCCAAGTCCTTCTTTGCCACCTAACAACCAGATAGGTGAAGAAACCAGTTACTTGCTCTGAAGCAAATCAACTGAGCCCAAATTCAACATTCCTTGGGATCTGAAAACCCTACCTGAAATGTTCATAGGTGACATTTTTCTAGCACTTTCTCAATTGCTGTCAGTTAACCCCAGACTGCTTAGCAAGTAGCTCCTTTTAATATTGATTTCTCCTGTACAATCCCCTTGCAGTGTGCCAAATAAGGAGGGAATACACATGGGACATTCCTGCCTGGAGCACTGTCCCAAGATGAGACAACTCTCCATGGTGTGACAGAGGAAGGGGGGGGGGGCTTCAAAAGCCTTCTATTTCTTAGTTCCAGATCATTTTTAATGGCCGCTTACTCCATCACTTCAAACAATTAGTTTAAATATGTAAAGATCAGATACTTTCTGGATGGCTAAAAGAATAAACCAGGTTTTTCAGAATGATTTAAAAATATCAATTAGGTAAAGATCTAGACCTGTGACGACACTAGGCTACACTATAATTTTGGATTAGAAAATAATAATTTTCATAAATTTATATTTTAATTGCCCTGTTGTATGAGTTCATCTGAGCAAAGAAAATAAGATGGCACAATGACAGAATAGAAATTCAACTGAGTAACAGTTACCTGGATTTCTTATGTTCTTACTGTCAGTAGCTGATACAAACAGAGACAGAGGTTATCATGAGTAGTTAAAAAACTGAGATAGGGCCCTCCCTGGTGGCGCAGCGGGTTAAAGCACAGCACTGAGAAGCTAAAAGCACTTCCGCATGAGTTCGATTCCCGCCTGCCCTGGAGGTGACCACATGGCGTGGCAGACCTCTCCTGACCCGCCCACTGCTCCCCTCAGCAGTGTACTTCATTGATCTGCCTGTTCTGTTCCCCACTCTGTCTCTGGTGAAGCCTCTCGCTGCCCCTGAGCCTCTGGCCTGTACCCCAGTTCTGTATGCACAAATAAATAAATCTTTAAAAAAAAGACTGAGATAGAAAAAACTGGGTGCAATATCCTTATAATTAATCTCAATCTGGGTAGGGGAGGAAAAAACATATTTCTTTGTACATAGAGAATGCAAGACAATTCATTCTGAAACGTTATTGTTTTGATTATATGACTAACATACTTAATTAACTCCAACCTGTATGTATCATTCCAAAGATATTTTTATGTCATTACTATAGGTAAACCCTGTTAACAGTGAAGCATCATAAAGGTAATTCAGTTATTCTTTAAAGAACTCTATAAAAGACAGTTAGGGATCTTTTCCTTTTTCTTTCAATAAAGAGCTGACATGTCAAGCTTATAATAATCTATAATTGCACAAGATATATGATACTCTATTTTAATCCTCATTGCCATTTTAAAGGATGAGCAATAATTGCAGATAAGTTCTGCCTGGTTTACTATTTTCAGCACATTATCTCCTTCAAAAAGTAAAAGTCCTCCTCAATATTCTAAAAGAAAATGAATGGGATTAAATCAGAAATTTAAAGCTACACACTTTTGCTAATCACAGAACTAGAAGATACTGATAAAGATTCTGTTGTCAGATAATGACAATACAATCAAAGGAATGTGGCAAACTTTCAACACATCGTAGCTCAGTGCTGTCAGACTGTACATACCACCCAGCCAGGGAAAACAATGAGAAGGATCTGCAGGTAACCCTTAGTGAAGCAATCACCGAAAGTTGGGCAAAGCTTTGGTGAGACAGCTCATGTTAAGAATTAGAAATCCAAATATGTCTGAAATTCACATGCTCCTCCACAACCTTTCCCTTAACCATTATCTCATTTTATCTAGTAATAATTCTCACATAAGTTTAATTCATTTCTCCACCCTCTTAGATTTCTGTTTTCAGATTCAGTTCCCACTCCGCTCCCATTGCAATATTTTAGGAATGTCAACTTATCTTTCTCTATGTAGAATCTTTCAGTGATTTCAAGTACCTTGCAGATAAATCCCAAACACCTTAGCATAGTATTATGGATTGAATGTTTGTGATCCTCCCTCCCTTTGTTACTCATTCAAGTTTAAATCCTAATCTCCAAAGAGTTGCTATTAGGAGGCTGGGCATTTGGAAGGTGATTGTGATGATGGAGCCCACATGAATGTGGTTAGTGCCCTTATGAAAGAGATCACAGAGAGCTCTCTAGTCCTTTCTGTGTATGAAGACACACATGCATACAGCTTTCTATGAATCAAGAAATGGGCTCTGCCAGCTCCTTTATCTTGAAGGTGCTTGATCTTGAAGGTCCCAGTTTCCTGAACTGTGAGGAATAAATGTCTCTTGTTTAAACCACCCAGTGCATGGTATTTTTGGTATAGCAGTCAGAATGGAATAAGGCTTATAGTTAACAGTGAGTTCCTGACAATACAAACCTCTCTGTTTAGAAATATCTTCTAATACTCTCTTGATGATTTGGTTTAAATGAGATGATGTCCCTACATTAATCCTGGGTCTCTACAAAATCATACCTCTGGGTACTGATTAACTTTGGTGGTATTTCTCTCTCTTTTCAATTACATGCCCTCACACTGCTTGCTTTCTCATCTTTTGCAGAAGACAATCTGACACCTACATACAAATGGGAAATTTCAGTTCATTTGAATTAAATGTATAATTCTCTAGGGTTAATCTTAGTGTTCCCTTCACATTGCTTTCTATTTAAAATCCCCTAAAATAGAAATGTTAGCTTAAAAAAAAATCTACACCAGAAGTTCACAGTCATATTAAATATAATAGAAGAGCTGTTCAATATCAGGTGGGACTTTTCTTCCTTTTTAAATGGATATCCTATTTACAGAGTGCGATAAAACATTAGAACATACATTATAGCCTAGTGTAAATTAACAGTTGTTACCTTTTAAAGAAAAGCTTGAAATTCATAAAAATATGGTGTAGACATAACTAGTAGTGTATGTCACAGAAGATTAAAGAGAGGTATTACATATATGTTTAGCAAAATGACTGATCCCTAGCATTTAGCTATATGTCACACATATTTGCTATTTCTTGGGTATGAGTCTTAACATAAATATGATGATATGACAGTTGCTGGATATGACTATAATTTCTAATTTAGTACCATAATTAGAAATCCATGAAACATACTGTTGGTAGACACATTAAGGCCATTAGCTAATCTACATTGTGATCTGAGTTCTTCCAATTGAAATGGTCTACCCATATCTGCATCACCTCAGAATCACTGCTCTAGATCACAATGACCGAGTCAGTTTGAATCATGAAGCTACCCTTACTCAATCTGTAAGACCTAGTTATAAATTCTTTTTATAAGTCATCCAAGTGCTTTTGAATCAAGGCCCTCAAAAGAGTCAGATTTGGCAATCTTTCTCAAAAATACTTTCATTCCCCCCAAGAGAGAGAATACAATATTCTAAGAGCTGCGTGTGAGTAAGTGGCAAAACCACATATTTGCTTCAATGTGTTAATAAGGAATTTGGGACAGATAATCTGTAAAATGAATAACGTTCAGTTAACAACATTACCACAGAGAATAAGTGTCTGAAACTGAGGCCTATAAAGATCAGTGATTCCCAAAAACAGTGCTACAGTTCTCATGATTCTATTAGACACAGTGATGTCATCAGGGCATCATGCCAGAAACCAGAAGCATGCAGCATGTAGAGGATCCATGTACTACTTATTCCCACTGGTGTCCTGGGGTCACAGAAGGGTTTGCAAACAAGGCTGAGGCAAAAATGGAACTCAGCCTTACCTGAAAGTCCTGGAAATTCCTGTACCCCCCCCCAAACAAGTACAAAAAGTGGTATGATAGAGACTGTTTCATAACATCTCACTTTTAACACCTACCATCAGAAGAAGGTAGTTTTTCTCACTTGACTGTGAGCTTCATATGCACATGCAAGAATAAAGCCCCCCCATAAATCAATTTTCAAATCAACATCAATGCTTATTAACTGTTGAGGTCCTGCTTATACAACAAGAAATACAACTGGTTTCAAAACATCTTTCTATCTTCATGGGAAGGATACTTAAAAAAGAAAAAAAAAAAATGACAATGGCAAGGAATTTCAACGGCAGGGACTCTTTAACTGGGATACTGAGATTTACAATCCCTCCACTATCTGTCCTTGTGCAGAGCCAGAAAAAATACTATCACCAAATAAAGCAAATAAAAGCTATTGTTGATTTCTGAATGAGTTTGTGACCAAAGAGTAAATATGCCATTTTTAGCCATTTGGTGTTTTTGTTTAGTGAAAGTGGGCAGTGAAGTCTAGACTAAAGGGCAGGAGTTGAGGGGAGCATGCACAAAAATGCCACTCTGGGTGGTTTTAGTCTCACTGGGAAACCAATTATTTAGCAGCCACCAGTAGCACCAGGGCTTTCAAGCAAATAACTACGATTCTTGACATCAATGCCGAAAGCTTCTAAAAGGAAAAAGGAAAAGCACATGTACTTTTTCATGTCCAATGCCTATATTAAGCATTATAACTCAAAATGCTTATTTCTGAAAGATGATGAAATATTTTGTCACAAGGTCCAGAACAGTGTAGTCAACCTAGAAACATCTGTTTCCTTTCTTTCCTTTTCTTGCTTAACTCAATCAGGTGAAATGTGTTTTTCCCAAAGAGATAAAAGAGTGCTCAGAGATCCTATTTCAAGGACCTGATAAATGTACAGATGTTGTAGTTGTAAACTTTCCTTTCCTGAAACTAGTGGAAATGCCAAGAAGTGAACTATGGGTCTTTAGATCTCCAATAATCTCCATCAATCCCAGAACACCATCAACATCAGCTCACAGAATAAAAATAGCCCTGTGCAAATCTAACTTTAAAATATGTCTCGCTCCAAGAAAAATACTGGATAGTTTCACTCATAGCAGGAGCATAAAGGACCAGGGGGGAGAAAAATAATAACGAGCAACTATATACCAGAGACAATTTGTGGGGGTGCAGTGGGGAATGGGATAAAAAATGGGGTGTGGGGTAGTGCCCGGGTCTATGGTGATGGCACATGGATGAACTGGTGATGGGAAGTCCATGGAGATTACAACTGAGATGGAAAAAGGCACAAAATGATGCAAAAATAAACTATGATAATAAAATAAAAAAATAATAATATGTCTCGCTCCAACCAGGTTAAAACCCCAAAGTTACTTCTTTGATTACCTATATTCCAGTGCTGTCACCGACCGGGATTATTATATAATCAATGTGCGATTGTCTTGTTTTTTATTTTAGAGGAAGCAAAGTCAAGTAAAAAGGATAGATGTTAGGACCTGGGCAGGTCTGAGTTTGAAGCTCAGCTGCTTTACTCATTAATAGGAGACCATACAAAAAAGGCTACACTTAAACCTGAAATCACCCTGTTGTAAACGCCACTGACACTACCACTGAATCCAGAACACAAGCCACACTAGGCTGGCGTAACGACCAAGGAAGATGATATCCAGGCTGCACCTGGCAGGTGTCAGCACCAATGAGCACAGAGGAAATTGCTCCCCAGCACCCTCTTCCTCTTTTGTACTGATTCAGGACCACCAACATTATGTGCTCTTCCCTTTAAGGCAGAGAAGAGACAAACTGGCTGAATAACAAAATCATGGCTATAATGACAACTGGGATTGTACTTAGAGGAATGTTGTTTACATCTCAGAGGAAAAGATATTTTATTTTACAAGAGATTAGAAAAATTTCAAATTCTGTGTAGCGATCACAGAGTTCTAGGATTTTGTTGTCCTCTTTCAATGTCAGTAGGGTACTAGTTCTGGGCAGAAAGTAAACACTCTGCTTCTGTTTAGCTTTCTTTCCCTTGTGTAAAGAGTGGTAAAGACAGGTTCAAGGAAGAATGATGCTATGTTACTTACTAAGAGCTGTGAATAACAACATATCAGGCACTCTTCACGAGTCAGAATAGAGTCTTACAGACATTCTGATTTTGCTCCTGGCTCTTCCCAGCTGCCTGTGAAGGGCCTAGCTGTGGCATACGATAGCTAAGAAAATAGAGAGGGATTTTGAAAATTGTTGAGCTTATCACATACACAGAATTCCAATGAACTGTTTTTCAGATTTGCTGAAGATTCTGCCATGATGGAACAAAATGATGCCTGAAATCACTTACAGTACTGTTAGCATCTGCTCCCCTGGAGTTGATATTTTTTCCCAACTAATGAATATTTCAGGGATTAAAGAGAATATTGTCTTTGGTGCTTACAAATTATAAGTCTGTCACCTGAGAAAATGTAGGGACTAAAACTTCACATTGAGAGAGAATATGCAAAAGGAAAATGACCAGACCACAAATGACAATAGAACACTAACTCCAACTTCTACAGCATCCAGACTGGGCAGTCAAAGTACAATTTGAACGCAGTCAGCCTAGAATGGATAGAGCTTGAGTAATAATTTATAGTTCCCCTACTTTTGTTCCTGTGTCATAAACAGGACCAAGCACAGAAAGCCATATATGCACCCTAGTCCAATCAACTAAAATACTCTGTATCTAAGAAACCCAAATCAAGGGCCCTCCAAGGTGGCACAAAGGGTTAAAGTGCAGCACTATGAAACTGTCTGCAGCCACTGCAGCACGAATTCAATTCCTGGCCAGGGAGCTGACCCACATGGTATAGCAGACCACTCCTGTCTTGCCCGCTGCTCCTCTCAGCAGTGTATTTCAGTATATCTGCTTGTTCTGCTCCCTACTCTGTCTCTGGTAAAACCTCTGCAACTCTGGCCTGTACCCCAGTTCTGTATATATAAATAAATAAATCATTAAAACAAAAATAGTAGCCCAAATCCAGCTTCTCTGTGACAACAAACTTTAGTTAGAGTATACCTAAAGCCATCTTTTTTTTTAAAGACTTATTTATTTATGCATACAGAACTGGGGTACAGACCAGAGGTGCAGGGGTGGTGAGAGACTTCACCAGAGACAGAGTGGGGAGTAGAACAGGTAGATTGACGAAGTACACTGCTGAGGGAAGCAGCGGGCGGGTCAGGAGAGGTCTGCAGTGCCATGTGGGTCACCTCTGGGGCAGGCGGGGATTGAACTCATGCTTTAACCTGCTGCACCACCAGGGAGGGCCAGCCATCTTGTTTTTAACTGAGTAACTTTTCCACTCTCTTGTTTCTGAGTCTATGACCAAAATAAGTAATAGTAAATAACTTCTTTGGAAGAGCAAAGCTAATAGCCTTTGTTCAGTTGGGTGACTTCCACTTATTTCCATGTAATTTACAACTTTGTTTCTATTATATCTTGAATCAACAAGATCATATTCTATGAATTCCAATGCTGAGGATTGTAGAAACTTCCCCCATGTAATAATAGCAATTTGAAGCTTCTGGGATACCCCCAAATCTACCTAAAAGTTGACATAAGCAAACTTGTGTGATGACCAAATTCACGTCCTACTATCCTCCTTCCATTTCCTGACTCCAACCATAACAAAGAATTAGTTCCAGTTATAGAACAGTTAGCACTGATTAGCCCCACAATTAGGAAACCCTCCATCCCAGGAAAACTGAGATATTTAGTCATCTTCTAAAACATTTCAGCATATCATGGCCTTCTGTGGCTTGACTCAGAAATTGTGAATGCAAGCCACTCTCTGACCACTGACAGATTACCAACAGAGTGAACTCCCTTCAATCTCTTGAGCCCCTTCCTAAATGACCACTCCTGGGGAAAGCCTCTCTAACAATGGCTTGCCTACCAATCATAAGCTAGGTTGATCATTCTCTGATCCATGCCAGCCTACAGTCTCTATACACTTTTACACATATCAGCACGGCATGAGATCATTTGATGATGGCACTTAGACCCTCGTATACAATGGATGTTGCAGGCAGGTGCTGTATTCTACCCATTTTCACGTCCCCTCACTGTTATCACCATGTCCATATTTGCTTGTTTCATGAGTAAATTAATTCATGAGTGACTAAATGGTTTAATCACATTACTTCATTAACATAGTTATTATTTATATTTGCATTACTGATTATTAGCAAGTGAATTATTTATTAATGAATTAAATAGATCTTTATTAAAAAAAAAAAGTCCCAAAGCTCTAGAGTGAGCTGAAAGAAAGCTTATTTAGATGTATATGTGGAAACTGAGCACCCCAGTAGAACTGCATTCATCATTCCAACACAATTACCCAGGTTACTTAACTACCTCAATCTGAGTGGTGTTGTCCTGCCCATCATCCAGTAGGTCTGTAAAGCCTCGAGGCTCTGGGGAGTCTTGACCCATGCTTGCTCGGTTTGTGTCAACTGCCTTAAAAGAATCTGAGTTCCTTTTCCACCGGTGGCTGAAAGCATATGTGTCTAGTTCCACTTCCTCTTCTGTTTGAGGGAAGATGTGAGCGACTTGATATTGCCAATCTGTTTAAAAATAAAGTAAAATGATGAGTTTCTACTAGCTTTAAAACATATATATTCTATCTACTAAACAGAAAATAAAATTCTCCTAAATAGGAAACTAAGTCAAAACAATGAAATCTGTTTAATTGTAATATTTTGAATGAGTATGAACATCTCTAAGTAAAATGCAGTTTGAGGACATCCCACAAGTCATAACAATGGTTAATGCTCAGATCCAGCAGAATCCCTAAAACAGATGCACAGCCCTAAAGCAATGCATTTTAATTCCCTCCCCTCCCTGCCCTCCACACACATTTCATATTCTCTAGTTGTTCTGAGAAAACACAATCCAATACAAACAAAAAAACTAAGTCAAATAATGTTCAGCATATATGAAAATAAAAGTCGGACATTATTAACTGTGTTCTTACAGTCATTTCACATGAGTTGCCACAGACAGCAAAGATACAGCAATGAATCTGAACAGGTTAAATAACAAATGGAATGATCTTTGTGTAAATGTGCTAATCTACCTTCCAGCTCACAAGTCAGACCTGGTTCATTGCCTGGCTCATTTAATAAGCAACACCTCAGGAGGCATCTCAAATGCTCTTGTTCATTTATGCTGTTCTCACCTTGGAATCCTGTCAGGGTGGTAAAGGATGACAGTGATAGGCACTTAGAGAAATGGATGGGAAGGCAAAAAGATCAAATCGCAAAGGTATTTTAGAGCCATCTGCAGGGACAAGCCTTGCTGACCCAGCTCATCCTACTACTACAGGAGGGAAAATTAGATTTAATCATTACTCCTAGTCTTTCATTTCAGTGGGTCAGCAGGGGAAAGTATACCACATATATGGGAAATTCAGTTTCTGATCAAGAAGAACATCCCTCTTCTATGCAACTATTACCAAGACAGGATTTATAACTAGCAGGATATAGGTTCAAAAAGGGCTAAGAGAGCCAGTGATTTGATCATAGATGTGATGTTCCCTTCAGTGCAAGAATATTAAAAAAAAAAAAAAACTAAGTATATTTAATGCAGTTAATAATACTATTAAATCAGCTATTTCAGATGACTAGTGAGGGCCACCTCTACTAGCCACAGACATATGGTCTAAAAAATCTCTCTTTAGGGCCCTCCCTGATGGCACAGCGGGTTAAAGCACAGCACTGAGAAGCTAAAGCCGCTTCCGCATGAGTTCGATTCCCGCCTGCCCCGGAGGTGACCACATGGCGTGGCAGACCTCTCCTGACCCGCCCGCTGCTCCCCTCAGCAGTGTACTTCGTCGATCTGCCTGTTCTGCTCCCCACTCTGTCTCTGGTGAATCCTCTCACCCTCCGCATCTCTGGCCTGTACCCCAGTTCTGTATGAATAAATAAATAAATCTTTAAAAAAAAATTAAAAAAAAATCTCTTTAAACTCAGAAATGTGCTAATAATTCTTCTAGACAAAGTGTTTATCATGAACTTAAAAGATCTCCCACTGCCTAGTGCCTTAATGAATACAACTTAGAAAGAAACACTACTGCAGTGTTTTCAATACACGCCTTTCCAAGAGCTTATATTATGGCGTAAAACAACCAAGGTGGAGAGGAAGGGGATCAAAAATGGGGGGGGGGTGCACTAGAATATGGTGATACACATGGGTGATTTGGTGATGGGAAGCCCATGGGGATTACAACTGAGATGGGAAAAGGCACAAAATGATATAAAACAAACTATTATTAAAAAAAGAAAAAGAAAAAAGAACCAATGTGGAAATGGCCAAGAAATTCACAGAGGAACCTAATAACCAGAAACAATTTATACATGTAAAGCGTTGATCATGTCCCTCAAAGTAGTAAATATTCAGTTAAGTATGGTTAATATTGTCATTTTCAGTATACAAAATATTGCTTTTATGACATTCTATTCTCTACTGTGAACAGTGATCATAAATGTTTGCTGATTGAGTGAATTAATGACTGAATTAATTGTGGACAGTCCGTTTGTAGCAAGAATGATAGACCAGGAAGAATTTAGTACTGGAAAAAATTATGTACAAGACCTGGTCTGGAAATTATTCTTTGATATGTTTGATATGTATTTAGCATAATTTACAAAGCTCACTGCACTTCAGTTATCCTATATTTTAAATAGGAGTGAAAATATCTTACCTGCAAGAGTAGACAGCTTTTCCTGAGGATGTGTCAGGCTCTAAGAACTATGATTCTAGGCAAAGCTTCATAAATAAATTTTATTTGCTTTATATATACCTACTCTGTCTCATTACCAAAAATATATGAGGTAGCTTAGAACAAACTAAGCAATAAAGTTGTATAACAACTCAGTAAGACCTCCTAGTATAACACTTAGGTCAACTTTCAAGATGTTTATCTACCACAGCGGTGATAATATGAACACAAATAATTATGGAGGAACAATTAAAAATCTACAAGATCCTTGCCAGAATATTACTCTAGAAAATGAATGAACGGATATAATGTGATCAATGGATTAAATTATCTTAATTATAAAAATGACCTTAAAAATAATTTTGCCAAGGGAATATCTTCAATGAAAGGTTGGTCAGTCCTTTATAGTATAAGTTGGGTAAATATACCTGATAGTCTTTCTTAAAACCTTCAAAACAGAATTTCAAAGCAACTTTTGTTTTCTTTAAAATAGGTGTTAATTGTCCCTTCTTTGATTAAACATTACCATTTTCTTTTGGGTATTGATAACACAAGTTCAGTTACAGTGTTTTCCATGCTGCCAATCCACAAGACAGTACCAATCACACTAGTCCTTTGCAGTCCTGGCAAAGGACAGGGAATAGATGAAATAACTAACATCAAAATAGCACTTTCCTGGGAACTCTACTTTTCAGTATTCTTGAGTCCTCTTTCTTGCTTCCTTCCTGCCTTACTACTCTAGAGAACAAATGGAAAGGAACTGCAAAACTCAGAGATGATTAACTCCATGTTCCCCAGTGCTAATATAACTAAACAAGGAGGCCTTAAGCGAGGTGATTCTGATACCTTAGCATCCTGCGCAAGCAAACTGAAACCTCAGCCTATACATGCTCTAGGGTTAAGATCAAAAACAAACAATCACATACAGACAACTAGGTTTTTCTGAATAAGACGAAGATTAAACTACAGCCAAACAAGTAGTTTCATTGCTCCCCACTACCTCTTCTCCATAAAAGTTTCTTCTCTGATTCCTTCCTTGGAACACAGCTTAACACTTTCAGTTTTTCATTTCCTAATTCAAGTCAATTTAGTTGAGAAAAACTCTAGAAAGATTTAACATGCCTTAGTTTATTTTTTAACACCATTTAAGTTGAAATTCAGTAGGTCTGATTAATGTGTCCAGCTCTTGTATTTGTAGTAAACATACAGCCCCTGCTTGAGTTGGATTATTGGGGAAGTTAGACTGAACAGTATAAAACAAGCACAAATGTTTATTCCCACACTCACACAGGAAAATTCCAGATAGCTGTGCATTTTTAATGGTTTAATTTTGCTTTTCACTTTTCAGCACTTGTATGATTTTTTTTTTTCAATCTTACTTCTTTGCAAACCAATCTGATCCAATTCTGTTTCAAGAGCATAAACAAGAATAAATGTTCCAAGAGGATTTTCTTCTCAAATTTTACTGATTTTCTCATCATTTCTGTAACTATTTATTTTGGGGTATACATACCTCCACATGTACGCATGCTTCATGAAGGGTTTCCTAATGAGAAAATATGTGAACTTTAGAGCCTGACATTGGAGTATATACATATATTCAGTTCACAGTACGTCAATTGACCCACCAATAAAAAACCTTGAAAGATAATTTCCTCCAACATATCTTGCCATAGTTTTTAAACATATAGTTCATGAAAATATCAAGCATATCTAATGAACTGCACTTGGAATAAAGAAAGCTGAAAGACATATTTCTATAACATACAAATTGCTCTTAACAGGTCCTAATATAGTGTACAGATAAAACCTCAGATTGAATAAGGTGTGTCATTGCAAATAGAATGTGATTATAAATAGAATGTGTCCAGTTAATGTGAGAGTAAAATAAGTAACTCACTTATACTATCACGGTATTTCCTGTAAATCTTGCATATCTCTTTTGTGGCATAAACTACTGAAAACATGGTATAATTTAAAATAAAATGAAAACAAAAGAGAAGAAAGCTGTGCTGGGGTGGATACATTAATATGTACATCCTATTCTAATGATTTTATTTAAATACATTGCATTTAACTAATAGATAAGTGCTAAAAGATATCTTTAAACTCATTTGAGCCCCAAAGATAAATCATAGACATACACGACAAGCTGGATCATCATGCAGTGACTACATGATCTCCTGTATTTAGGACACACTAGAACTGCATTCTGATAAGTACTCTGGCCTAGACTTGACAAGTGAAGCAAATCACCACTGGGAATCCTCTGTGGAAAAACTGAAGTCGTTCACTGCAAACACATTTAGTGGTTATGGTCATCTGAGAATAGATGGGATTATTTGGTTAAGAAAGATTGTCATTTGACCTTGTTCTTCAATTTGTTGTGGAACAGAAGAGAAATTCTATACCAATAGTTATATCCTTAGTTATGTCCATTAATGAACTGACTGTATAGTGAACTTTTAGGATCTAAGCAGGAGCATTACAAAGAAAGCAAGCAACAGAAAATAAAGTGTAGAGTGTGTGAAGACATATGAAAGAGTTTCCGTGGGACCTGAATTTCAGGGTATTTAAAAGCCATCATGTAATTCTTAGTAGCCCTTGTTGAGGCCAGTGCTGTGAACTCCAGGTCTATCACAGGTGATTTAGGTCATTTTTTTTCATCCTCTTTCCCTTTCTGACTGGCATTACCAGTTTCTTATTCAATCTTTTGAATTCCTTATTCTGTTTCCATCTATTATCAGAACTACTTTTCAGATTTATTTACATTTGTCTTATGACTAAACCTCTACTGGCTCCTTACTACTCTGAACTATAAAATATTTCACATTCTTCTTCAAACAGTTCTGTTCTGTCTCCCCCTGTACCCTGGATTTCTCAATATTTCTCCCCCTGCCATAAATATAGTTACCTTTGTATGGAGGAAAATTACTTCTTCATTCCAGATATTGGGAAATCTCACAACTACTTCAAGACCCAGCTCAAATATGGTCTTTTTAAATAAGGTTTCTCTTAAATCACTGGAATAAAATTTCTGTAATCCCATAGGTTATACCTGATTATTTAAACATTCGTCTACTTATGTCCCAATTGAATGTGAGGTTGTGCCAAAATATATAACACAGCAGGCTTAAGACTGCTATCCACGAGAAAATTCTGTTTGCCAGATTGGCCCATGGCTGGTCTCTGGGAACTTAAATTTAAACCTAAATTTAAGTTTTCACCATTCCTTAGCTAATGAGAGACAATTCATGATACCTAAGCTGTTTGCACAATAATATAGTTTATACTGAACACCTGCCTTCTTCAGAGGGACTGTTATTGGGTACATGCTAGGTAGAAGGTGATTATATGAACAGAACCAGATAAAAGCCCTAGGCATTGAATTTCAAATAAACTCCCCAGGTTGACAATATTTCCCACGTGTTGTCACAGTTCATTGCTGGCAGACTTAAAAACATCCCATGTGCTTCTGGACAGAACTCTGGGAAACTTGCTTCTTGTTCTTCAGATATTGCTCAAGTACCTAATCCCTTTACAGACTTTACTTTGCATGCATCCTCTTGCTATAATGTCATAGCCGCAAATAATATTCTGAGCTTTCTGAATCCTCCCAGAAAATCCAAACCTGGAGTGGTCTTGGGGACCATTCACATGGTCTCCAAGAGAGCTTTCAGAATAGGTATGCCATCTTATTTTAAAATTTTGCCCCATAGTACAACAAGGACATTAACATATAATAAGTACCCAAAGTTTTTAAATAACAAATGAATGAGTTAAGGATGACCAAAGCCACTGCTCCTCTGAGTACATGTGTTAAAAGCTTATGCATGTAACCTCTTGTACAACTTTGTTTTTAAACTAAAGTAATGCTGGATTACATTAGTGCTGATATTTTGGAAATACAGGATCCCCTCTTTAAGGTCCAGTTACCATAGTGCACCCACCACCAAATCACTCTAGTCCACCCCCATAGTCCCTTGTGCTTCCTTCCCACTTTGCTCTCTCCCCTCACCTCCCTCCTTCCCCTCTAGATGCTTTGGATCTGTAGCCAAGGTTTCTTAGGTAGTTTCTAGGTAGTCAGACAAAAGAATGAAAGAATGAGGAAACTGGGAGAACAATCCATTAGAGCTCCTTTTATCTGACATGAGGTTGACTGGCCAGTTGGGGGATGTTCAGTAATATTTGTGGCTGCAGTTCATTATCTGTGTTCTCTCTGGTTAATTAAATCAGTAAGAAAGACAACATGTCTTTGAAGAAAATGAGCATATCTAGTGAGGTTGAAAAGCTATGAAGGAGATGAAATAAAGACAATTTTCTGTTCAAAGTGGAAAACTTGTGGAGAATTACTCTGAAAGAACACAACGTAAGAGTTCAGTCTCTGGGGCAGTAGGCATTAGAACCAAGAGGCCTGAGGCCAAAATGCAATTGCACCTCTCTAGTTCTCTACCCTCATCATTTTCTGCCTTTTAAGTTAATGCAAGCTTCTTAGTCATTGAACAGATTTCTCTGGTGAAGAACATTAGGCAGTTAAAGAAAAATATGAAGAAAATGAAACAGTAGGAAAATGAACAGTAGGAGAAATCTAATCAAACATGCAGTCTAAACTATGCACAGAATTAACATTTACATTTTAATCATTTTCTAACTTTACTATTAAATAAAGGATATTTAAAGAATAACTCAATTAACGGGTATTAAAAATAATAACAACAGCTAGCCTTCATTAAGTGTTAGTTAAATGACAGACACTGTTGTAAAAATTTTCCTACACTGATGTTTTGGCATATATTATTATTATCTCATTTTATATGAGAGGAAATTGATGATTATGAGAAGTTAAATGATAAACTGGGAAAGTAGTCAGAATTAGATCTAGAGGCTTAATCTTAACCACTATCTAATATGTCTCTGATTATTCTTTCAGAGAATGAATTTAGCAGTCTGTCACAATGTTCTAGTGATATGATCTAGAGAACCAATCTAAAAGAAAAAAAAATAGATAATATGTGCTATTTACTCCAGCAAAATATGTAAATAATAAAGCATGTGAAAGCAACTAAGGATGATAATAATCAAGTTGATTAGCTAATGTGAGGAAATGCAACAATGTTAATTTAAAAGCAGGGAAGAAAGTAATAGTATATTAATATTTGTTGTATTTTTTATTATAACTTGAAAGGTTGGGGATTACTTTAAAGTTAATAATTAATCTTATTAATGAAGTATCTTATATTGCCTAGTATAAAGTTCAGAAAAACTTAATGCTGTCAAGTACATTCTAACAACTGTTTTATAAAAAAGGATATCTGTCAAATAACTGTCCACCTGCTGATAGTCCAGACAAATCTACCAGATTTGGAGAACAAATTTATTTCCACTTAAATCACAATCCATGAATAATCTATACATGGAGAAAATAGCACTTAATTAAATCTGAGAATTTAATCTTTAAATAAAGGTCTTGTGATCTGCTCTAGAAAGCATTGCATCATAAACCCAGAAATCATATGTATTTTGAGTTATGTGACCTTGTGTTCTCTGCAAAATGAGAGCGGGCAGCTTTCCAGCCTTACGGTGGCTCTCAGCTATAGCAGTCGATCATTCTACATGTTTGTATTAAAATATTTTAATACATTTAAGGCCATTTGAGAATCACATACTAAATATTTTACATTAGTTTTCATTCTTGTTATTTAATTTGTACAAATTCATGTATTATGAGAGGGTAGTGTCTCTATAACAAAGTAAAAACTAAAACCATTTTGTAAAATAAATGAACACTTGTATTTATACTCTGCTGTCTTAAGCTGTCCTTGGTTCCTGGGTTAGAGTGACTAAATTAAAAATGAGAACTGTGCACTAAAAATTAAGACTCAATGCATGAAAAAGTATCTCTCTTTCAGGGGAGATGGAAAAATTCTACAAACAAGGACCAGTCATGGCCAATAGCTTTTCTTAGAAAATTTGAACATTTTGAGCCAGAACAGGCCAGATGGAAATAATTCTAGGATGGTGCCCAGTGTCAGAGATGATGTCCAAATGCCCAGGGCCCAAATCACTGAGGGCCTTCTATTAAATTATCACTACCAGATGTCTGATAGACTCAATCTTATTATATATTGTCATCGGACCATATTCAGTTTGTGGGGTCAGAATCCCTAATGGCTCAATGTTGAGCCCAAGCTGACTTAGCTAATGGCCACACATGATGGCCAAGGTGTATATGTCATCAGACTGTATTCTGTGGAGTTTACCTGAGACAAAACATATTATTTTAAAAAGCTATAGGTTAAATGCCCTCTAGAGATTTGCGTGGACTTAGAGAAGCAGCCAATAATAGCTAGTGATTTCCTCATCACAGCATTATCATTATTGTTTATTTTTTAGAAATGGAGGGTCCTATGTAGCCATAGACAAGTCTTTCAATTTCTCTAAAAGGCATATGCTTTGGGGCTAAATGACTTTAAGAAGTGAAAGGCATGCAGTGATTTTAGAATCAAGCCCAGCAGTTTTTCTGAAACTTAACTAGGTGTTTTTAAAGTTCAACCTGAGCTTATTAACTGACCAATTATGCTCGCACCTCCCACTTCCTCTCAAAGGCTTAACAACGCCCTCCAAATAATTCAACAAATAAGGCATAAGCTCCTGGCTTGTCAAGGCCTTCATATCCGAACTTACCCCTATGAACTGGTTTGTGCAGATTATGACTGACCAGATATTATTAGTTGTTAAATGTTGAATATCATTCCTAGATAAAGATGAAAAATTAAACCAGAAATTCCAAATTTGGACTTCCTGCCATGCACTTGGGATAGAAATATAAAGTAAACAAAATACAATTTTAAGATGAATATATATTTAACAATATATAGTTTTAATATATAAAGCACTTAGTAATAAATTATACATGATTAATCTTCAATTTAAAAAATGTGCAAATAGCATAAAAATAATTTATAGTAAATGAAAGGTAAATACTGATAAAAAGATAAGAATATCGAACTATAAAAAGTCAAAGAAGTACAACAAAATCTAATTCTTTATCTATTATTTTCCTGATGTAAAATTATATTTGTCACTATTTGACAGAGTATTTATTTTGGAAATAAGTATTATACTCTCTGATACTGGCAATGGGTTCTAATTTTATACAAAAATGATAGGGGCAATTTTTCATTTTGTAGTAAAGGTATTCTAGGCTTTAATACTATGAAATTAGAAATATTCTTAGATGTGCAAAAATTATGAACAAGTATTAAAAATGTATAGATATCAAAAGAAATATGTAAGAATATATTTATATAAATATATACTAAAAGAAAAACATGGACACAAAAATACATATGCACAAGTGAAAAAATTACAGAAAGAAATACATTGTAGTATTGTCAATGATTCTCTGTTACACAGAATAGCAGTAGCTAGATGGGTAATTTTCGGTTTGTTTTCCTGGCTTATGTTAATTTTATACAATTTGTACAATGTGGTATTTCTGTTATAAGATAGGAAAGTGCTAAGTCTCTACTTTCTGAAGGTCAAGTTCAAATATTCTAACTTGGTGAAGACACTCATCACCAAAAAATATTTTTCTATGCATAGTTATTTCATGTTATCTCATAGAACTTTACTCAAAAATATTACTTTGCCCTTCTCATTAAATTGCAATAATTGATTAGATGCCTTTCCTCCAAAGGCAACCATGCACTTATACAGTGACAGCACCAGGATTTTATTCATCTCTGGGTGCCTTTTTTATTATTTTAACAAATGTTCACTAAAACTTTCTAGGCTGTCCAGTCCATCTATCACTCAGCTCTGTCATGACAGTGAGGATTAGAGATCTAGAGTTTTCCATCATGGCAGCTCTTCCTTAACACAATCTTATTTCTCTGCCTATAATTCTTAGCCTTGAATACCTAAACATGCTGGGTTATTTGTAAAGAAAATTTCAGTGCAATATTCATATTTTCCTCACCTTTTTCTATACATGAGTTTCATCACTTAGTGATACAACACTAAAAGTTCAAAGTCTTTTAAAATGATCAGAGATTAATACAGCAAGAAAAAGTAATTTCCCATGTTATTCTGCTTCTCACATTTGATTCACAAATTTAATAAAATATTTTTACAGAACTTTAGAACCACAATGAAGTGGGAAAAACTACTTAGCTTTGACATATTCAAATAACTTTACAAAAAAGTTTTCTGATAGAAGATTTATGCTATTGAATAAAAAAAGCATTGTGATGAAAGGATTCATAAATAATATGTTAGTCATAGCAGAAAAACATAATTCTTTAAACAAAACTGACACTTTGTCACTTATACCTAAAATATGGAAAATATGGAATATTTTATATATAAAGATGCAATTACATCATTAAATAAATTTTGAGCATTTATTAGCTTTTGACTTGATAATACACTCACCTACCTCATTTCCTTTCTAAGTAAGTCAAGCTAGAATTAGAGTTAAGATATCTTGACAAATTTCTCTGTAAACATATAATTTTGAGTTAAAAGTAACAAATCACATTCTAATAGTTTTCTTCAAAGAATGGGAAACTTCAAACAAAAATTTAACATCAACATTAATTTAATTAGGTCTTTCAATAAAACTTGAAAAAATTTAAAAAGGAAAAGTATTTTTTCTTTCATAAACTGAATCATAATTCTGGTACTATATTTAACTCACTGAAGTTAGCAAGGTTTTTTTTTTCATGTTTTGGGGGAAAATGTACTTAAGTTCAATACCTACTACCATTCACTCAAAAGTAGTTTTAAATAAAGTTCCCAAGAATTTGTAAAATGTCATGAATGTCTGATTTTTGTCATCATTTTCTTTCATAACATTCCTAATTAAATTGCATGATTGCATATATTTATGCTAATTGTGCAATTTCACTAACATTGTAAATAAACCACAATCAACAAAATTACATTAAAAAGAAATTAAAACAGTGAACCTGTACTAAAATTAGATTCCAATTCTATGATATATTCCTAAAATATATCTACTACCAACTAATATTAATTCACTGAAGTAATATGGAAACCCATAATAACCTTTCAATCACTTATGGATTCTTAGTAGTACTCTGAGACTTAGAATTCAATTACTTTATTCTTCCTTTATACTTAAGTTACCTTTTTGTAAACAGTTTTCACTCATACCAACAATTTACAAATAATTGGAAAAGTGTTTCCTTTAGAACCATATTTATCAAAATCTCCCTCCTATGATTGACTACTTTATAATATGACAAATAAAAATATATGAATGCAATAAAATAATTAAGACTTACTACTTTTATTTTTGAATAACTGTCTGCCACAGCATTGACAAAAATTATATTTGATATATTCATAGAAGTTCAGAATAATATTAAGACAGTAGGTTTTTCATTCTTTTCCAAATAAGCAATATTTGAGGAACATGGATTGAAGAAAACCTCATCCAGTAAAAATGTACATGAACAATTACATATATGTATAATGACCTTATTGTGAGTATCTCTCTAATTTATCCAAAAAGTATATAAAAGAGCAATATGAAAGTCTCCAAAAATTATTAAATTATCATTCTTTTAATATGAAAATTTAAAATTTAAGTCATTTAAAAGATAATGGGGAAAACTGTACTTCAAAGCCACAGCAATCAAAACAATATTACATTCAAATAGAAAGACTCACACAGACCAATGGCACTGACTTGGAGTACAGAATTGAACCCATACATAATACAGAAAATAAATGTATGACAAAGGAATAAAATACTATGGAAAAATACAAAAGAAAACACAAAGAAAAAATGCAATGAAAAAAGCAAAGTCTCTTGGACAACTATTGTTGGGAAAACTGGACAGTCACAGGCAAAAAAGTAAAATTATACCATTCTCTAAAGCTTTACATAAATTTAATTCAAAATAGATTAAAGATTTGAGTACAAGACCCAAAATAGTAAAATACATAGAAAAAAATTAATACCCCAAGATTTTGACCATAAAGATATCTTTGGGGATTGAACTACACAGGTCAGAGAAATAAAAAATAAACAAATTGAATTATATCAAGCTAAAAAGTTTCTGAAAAGTATAAGAAACTATCATCAAAATGAAAATACATCAAACTAGGGAAAATATTTACACATCAGATATCTAAGAAGAGGTTAATATCTAAGATATATAAAGGGCTCATACTACTCAACAACAGAATACAAAAACATGAACAGAAATCTAACTAAAGACTCCTTCAAAAAAGACATGGATAATCAACAGGCTCATGAAAAAAATGATCATCATCACTTATCAGGAAAATGAATATCAAAACTACAATGTGCTATCACCTCACACCTATGAAAATGGCTTCCATCAAAAAGCACAGAACCTATGAAACTGGTGAATGGAAGAAAATAAGACCTCCTAAACTACTGGTGACAATTGAAATTGATGCAATTTCTATGGAAAACAGTATAGCAATTCCTCAAAAAATTAAAAACAGGTGTATAATATGATCCAGAAATTCCACTTCAAGGTATCTATGCAAAGAATAGACCAACACTAATTTGAAAAGATATATGAACCCCTATTTTCATTGCAGCACTATTTATAATAGCCAAGATATGGAAACAGTCTATCTACTGAAAGATGACAGAATAAAGAAGACATAGTATATAAACACAATGAAATACAAATTAGCTATAAAAAAAGTGAAATATTGCCAGTTAGATACAATAATATGAATGACAATGATGGGGATTATTCTAAGCAAAAGAAGAAGGACAAAGAAAATATCAAATGATTTCATTCATATGAGAAATATAAAGAAACAAAGAAACATAATACACAAAACCAGGACAAACCCTTACATTTTAACTATAAAAGTGATATTACCAATAGTGAAAATGGAATGAGAGCAAAGGGCAAAGAGTGTCTTTCAAAATGGTGGAAAGTTATTGGTACTTCAGTGAAGAGCATGGCGTGACAACATAGCTTTGAAGAGGTATAAATATATACAGGGATATAAAACAATAACCTCATAATTAAATAATACATGAACATAATTTAAGACACATATATGCATATGAACTGTATATGTATCTATACATGCACATGTGTATGTATAAAATAAGGAGTTGGTTTGGGCTCTCCCTGGTGGCTCAGTGGGTTAAAGCACCACATTGTGAAGCTCTCCAAAGCCACTGCAGCACAAGTTCAATCCCCAGCCAGGGAGCTGACCCATATGTCGTGGTGGGTTATATTTTTATGCTCTTTAGCCTAATGGTATTAACATTAATTAGTTGTCCTTTCACTCTGCACAGAAACCTGGATAATATCCCCACTCAATTTTTAGTTCAATTACTCTATACTTACAATGGTAGAATGTGAAATGGGAAAACTGAGATTGAGACAAAGAACTGTATACTACTTTTTCACCCCCAGCGACTTCCCATTTCTAAAGCTGGTTTTAACTGGCTATGAGAACTTCCAAACTCATGCACAGAAATCACAATTTGACTCACTCAAAGATAACACTCCTGCATTACTTCTAGAATAAATTAACACATGTTAACATGTTTTTCTTCTACAGAGATAATTTTCTTTCATATTTCCCCAGAGAAAGAGCACAATGTTCTGAGACAAACTTTCAAGTACACTGCCTATAAAGAATGACACGTGAATAAAAAGGAGAAAACACATCAGCTTGTTCTTGCTTTAACTTTATATAATGTCTCACATCTCACAACACACTGCTGTGGAGTGAAGTGTTTTAACCTGTCTTTTGTTATGAATTACTTGGCTGGGTTACAGACAGACAGGCAGTCTGGGATCCTTTTTTAAAGCCATCGATATCCTTGGATGCTATTTAGAATGTCAAGAGAAAGCATTCTTACGTTCTCACTTATCAATCAAATACTTCATGAAGTTTAATTAAAATTAAGTCAAAAATATTCTGTTTGTATAAATTTTAAATTTGTTAACCTGTTACTGGATTTTCAAAAATACCTGTTTAGAAAACTGAATTAATTTTCTATTTATATGTAAATTTCTGTTTCTAAGCTTAGATTCAGGTTGGCTCTGAGAATGCTAATCCTGACTCTACCATATTTAAACTCACTGTGGGTACAATTAGACAGACATCACATCTACTCCAAACAGCGGACATTTAAAACATTTCAAATTACTGTGAAATGCCTACCTAGATTTCCATTTAAGAGAAAAATCCTTAGCTCATAAATTCATTTATTTATTCATAAATCATGTCATGTTACTTGCCTGCTTCAAACTTTCCAAAGATTTCCCTGTGGTTTCAGCAGTAACAGCCAAGACAGAGTCACCAGCAACAAGGAGCATTCTACCAGAGAGCTGGAAAAGGAACAAGGTGTTGGGAGTGGGGAGGCCTGCACAGTGCAGCTGGAGTCAAAGATGGAGAAGTGAGTAGCGACCAAATCATTAAGCTCCTGGAGGAGCACAAGGAAGATGAATCTTACTCTGAAGGAGTTGAAAAGCCACTGGAATGTTTTAAGCAGAAAAGGGAAAATTCTGACACATTTCTGAAGAGCACTGCCACTGTTATTACTAATTATTTATAGGAAGATAAGCTGTCTTTATCACTTTAAAGCTTAGCTAATGAAAGTGAAAAATCAAACTTTGTGTTCTGAGGATGTTCAACCAGCATACAGAAGGATGAAAACACTCATTCAATAAGGCATTGATCCATTCCGATTAATTATTATGTAACATAAAGAGTAGACTGTTGAGGGGGAGATTCATTAATTAAGCTTATTCATTAATTAAGCTTATTTAACAAGTTAAATATTTAAAGTCATTAAGAAATCTACATTTTATGTAATTCATAAGATATGAACTATTTGCAAATTTTCCACAGCAACTATCATCAGCGACTTAAGTAAAACTAGAAAAATAACCATTCTCTAATATAATCCACTATAATAATCTCCACTTCTATAAAAGAATGTACATTACTTATACATCAAGTGTGTTGATGTATACAGCATACCTATACAACAAGTTGTGTTGTGAATGAACAAAAACCTGATTTGTTCTGTCACTATCTTTCAAAAGAGGAAAGCAAGATAGGCTTAAAGTAGAATAAAAAACAGGAGAGGATAAAGCTCAAAATTTAGGGTGGCTATAGCTGTCCATGAGCAGACTGTATCTTAAGTACAAATTTCTATTAGAAGAGGAACCAAAAATCATTTACAATGTATCTATTGCCCTCCTAATTTAGAATAAAAATGGCAAAGATGAAATGAAAATGGTTTCCTGGTGGGGTAACAACCCTTCACAGTACTAATAGATATTACATAAATCCTCTAAGAGTAAATAAGTAAGTATCAACATCTCAAAAAACAAAACAAAACTAAAAAAAGGAAGATATACAATTTCCTTTCACAGAATAAATACAAAAGGAAAAATTAAAGATAATTTATGCATCAAGCTAAACTTTATAAAAATGTCTACCTTTTTTACCCAAAAATAACAGTAAAAATCCACTAAATGAGCTTCTCAAACTTTAGAAAGCATCAGAATCACAGAGTGTTCTCTTCACAAAGATCTGAGGGATTTTGAGGCAGGCAGATCAAAGAAATATACATGGAGAAAGAAACACTGCTGTCAGTAAGACATTGAAGCATTCTATTTCTTCTGTGTCTCTGGAGTTAAAAGTCATACACTTTTGGGCACCTTCCAAAGTGATGTGTGGATATGAAGGAAACCACAGAACAGTCTGTGGATATGGTTTTCATTTTATTCTGAAATGGAAAAGACTCAAATATTTGGAGCTTTAGCTTAACTCCTTACCTGCACATACCACATTGAAAAGTCCTTTCTATACTATCAGCTACTATGTTATTCACAATAGCCCTGACTTCTGTAAGGTGCCATCACTGCCCCAACTTTATAAGTGATGAAATTCAACTTTAAGTGGATAAATTTGCAGGTCAAGTGCCAGTCATTAGCAGGAGACTAGATCTTCATGAGTCAAATTCAATCTCCACTCCCACTCTAAGGTGAATTGGGCTGTTCAGGATCATAATCCTACCCATTGCCCTGCCAACACTGACTTCACTAGCACCCCGCCCCCAGCACCACAGCTTTTACTGTGATGTTTAAGTCATAACAACCAACAGTGAAGCATTTGGAGATGGGGACACACATTGGAAATTAGGGAAAATAAGGACTTAAGTTCCTTTCTGGAACTTGGATTTTACTCACAGAGGAGATGGGTGTATGAGTCTCAAAGTTGTTATCTCTTGATCTTTCTCACATGGCACTTTGGCAATCCATGAATGTAAGTAGTCTTATGACAGATCGCTAGATCCTACCACAGTAACGTGTAATTATTTATTCACCTACAGTTGAGGATTGCTTTCTTGTATTGTAAATATTGGGATTCATTGAGAAAAAGATATAAAAAGGTGCTAAAGGAAATCTAAGGCTGATTCTAAAACAGGTGCAGGAATCACCCACATTGAGAGAGAGAAACATGTAGTTATGCAGAGCTTGACTATGTGTCAAAGACGAGGCCTGGGATCCTTCTTTTCTTCCATGGACTCCTTCAATAGCAGCCTCATTACTATGGTGTTTAAGTCATAACAATCAACAGTGGGGCACCTGAAGTTAGGGACACACATTGGAAATTAGGGAAAATAAGGACTTGAATTCCTTTTTGGAACTTGAAGTTTGGGAACTCTGAGCAGCAGAACTATAGGAGAGGTAGATTAAATATGCAATTTCAACAAGTAGGAATCAAAGGATAACCTGGCCAGGGATTAAAGACAGAAAGATGCTGCCTAAATACTAGTCTCGCTGGGTGGTAGTTTTCTAACAATGACTGAGGTTGCCAAAAATGACTGAGTGAGGTAGGTATCACACCAAAAGAACTTGGTATCTTAGACCTGCCCACAATATTTTGCTCTAGTCTAGAGACCAATTTTACTCCATCTCTTCCCTCTCCAAAACAAACAAAACAAGAACATTAGAAATCCACACATATCAATATAGGCACATTTATGGAGTTTAAGAAAACTAATTTGCCTCTTTCTCTTTTTCATAAGATAAACTGTATGACTTCTTTTATAATTTGGATAGGTTAATTTAGAAAAAAAGAATGGAATTTAGCAGCTATCCACAGCAGGCCTGATGGCTATCTAATCTACCATCAATACTTGTGCCAAATAATTCTCTGTGAGGAATGAAGCTGTAGAATTTTCTCATTATGAAGATGGGGGGTTTCCTGAATGATATGCTTCTTAAAAGAGGATGTATATAATTCAATGTGATACGAACAAATTTTAGATTAAAAAACATACTGAGTCATATGCAAATAGATAAAAATGATGCTCTGACATGAACTTTTAAAAACACTATATTTAAAGTTCAGCAGACTCACTGGTAATACCAATAGATTTCCTTTGAATATCTGCTGTTCTTTATTCAGTAACAATAATAATCATATCGATATATTCTATAATTCACGATCATTTAGCAATGTGAATGACATCTAAATAAACTGAAGGTTACATAGAGTGAATTTTCTTAAAATCCTCTGGTTTACATCCACTGACACTAATAAAGATGACTTTTTCAAAATTATATATGTATATATAATTTTTATATATACCTACATAGGGCCTTCCCTGGTGGTGCAAGTGGTTGGAGCACAGTGCTACAAAACTGTCCACAGCTACTGCAGCATGAGTTCAATCCCCAGCCAGGGAGGTGACCCACATGGTGTGGCAGATCTCTCCTGTCCGCTGCTCCTCTCAGCAATGTATTTAGAGTAATGAAACTATTCAGTGTGATATTCTACTGATGAATAATTAGCATTATACACTTGTCAAAACCATAGAATATATCACACCAGAATGAATCCTAATGCAAAATATGAATTTTTGATGATAATGTGCAATGACATAAGTTCTCTGATTTTTGGGCCCTCCTTGGTGGTGCAGTGAGTTAAAGCACAGCACTGAGAAGCTAAAGCCACTTCAGCATGAGATCCCCACCCCAGAGGTGACCCACATGGCACAAGAGACCTCTCCTGACCCACCCACTGCTCCCCTCAGCAGTGTACTTCGTCAGTTGGACTGTTCTGCTCCCCACTCTGGTGAATCCTCTCCCCACCCCAGCATCTCTGGCCTGTATCCCAGTTCTGTATGCATAAATACATAAATAAATCTTTAAAAAAAGTTATTGGATTTTAATAAATGTACCTCCCTGATGAGGGGTGTTGATACTGGAGTATGTTGTACACATGTAGAAATAAGGGGTATAAATAATATCTCTGACTTCTGCTCAGTTTTGCTATGAACTTAAAAATACTCTAGAAAAATGAAGTCTATTTTAAAAAATGTCTTGCTCTTGTCCAAAAAAAATTTAGCCAGTGACTATGATTCTATGATTTACACACTGTTAAATGACACAAGAATTACATCACCCATTGCTATAATACACATACACACACATACATATATTCAAACATATAGATAATTTTGCTCTCCTTATAATATAGAATCAAATAAATAAAACCAGATAGGTATTACTGCTGCTTATATTAGTGAATTACATTATAAAGAACAGTCTATCCCATAACTAAAATAAGCTCAGGAATCTATGCTATTCAAGAAGAAAAACAATTGTGAAGGTGATGATTGAACCAGAATACTGCAACATTAGACTTGTAAATGTCGAAGAGAATGGAAGGATGATTCTGAATGTATCCATCGCAAATCAGCCACAGATGACCAATCAGAGACGCCAGGATTAGAATTAATCATGCAAAGTGTTGCATATTCTTTCTCAAGGAAAATATTCTGAAACACTACCTCAGATGACTCCCTTAATTTAAGATTGTACAAAGATTTCAGTTTTAGAAAAAAGAATGCATGCCTCTGTTGGGAAAAAAGCACTTGTCAGTTAGTGCCAGAAAGTCAAAGCAGCATATTCTGCAGAGGCAGAAGTCAAAAGTAAATATATTGTTTATATGTGTGCTTGGTACTGATATATGATAGATAATCATACATATAGACCTTATATATGTTTACCTATAAGTAAATACACATAAACAATGCTCACACATAGGAGTAAATGATCACAACACTCAAGATTTCTATTTTACTCTTTGTCAAGGGAGTGCAGTTGCTTTTTCTGACCTACTCAAAGGAGGGTAGACCAGCAATTTATGAATGATTCTTACAGGAAGTCTTCACAGTGAACCAAGATTTGTATTTAATCTCCAGAAAGGCCTGAAGAACAACTTTTTCCTCATTCTTCATTCTTCTTTATGATTAATATGCCAGTTTGAAAAAAAACAATTACTTTATTGAACTCATAATTTCGGGATTTCGTGTTTTGCTGAGTAGACACCACAACAAATGAGTTGGCTGTAAATAGGCCCAATAACCCACACTGAATTAGCCACCACTGAGAAAAAGTTGACATCCACTAGTGATTCTGTGAGCTCTCACTTCAGCCTAACCAACTGGGTATACATAGATGCTGCCAGGTTCTAGATACACTTACTACAGAAAAGAAGTTTGATGCCAAAGTAAGACCCAATTTCTTCTTCTAACTTTCTGAATACTTATCACCTATTAAATTATCTCCGACTAAATGATATTTAAATCTCAATCACATCTCAAATTATGTAAGTTAACAAAAAAAAATAATAATCTACCACAGACACATATATCAAGACTCATTTCTCTTCCCACTGGGCCTCAGTTTCTTCATTTGTAATCTCTACTCTAACTATATCAGCTCTAAGGACTTCTCTGTGAAATATGGACTAAAAAGACAAACACTGAAGTGTTCAAGATACATTGCTGCTTCAATAAATTTAAAATGTTTAAAATTAATTTAAAACATAAAGACAAATATCTAATACTACTGAAAGTCTATTTACCAAAGATCAATCATATTATATATTTCAGTATTTAACTCAAACCCAGCTGAGAATTAAAGATGGTACAATCTTCTTTCCTATACTTTATATAATGTTCATCACTACCAAAATCATGTGTCCATGCTCCATATTAAAGTCAAGAAAATAAAACTAATTTGCCATTTTCCTTTCAACTTTTAAAATTTAAGTTTTTTTTTTTAAAGATTTATTTATTTATGCATACAGCACTGGGATACAGGCCAGAGGTGCAGGGCGATGAGAGGATTCACCAGAGACAGTGGGGAGTAGAACAGACAGATTAGTGTAGTATGTTGAGGGGAGCAGCGGACAAGACAGGAGAGGTCTTTTGTGCCGTGTGGGTCACCTCTGGAGCCAGGATTTGAACTTGCACTAAAGCAGCTGTGGCCAGCTTGCAAAGCTGCATCCTAACCCATTGCACCACCAGGGAGGGCTCAAATTTAAGTCTTAATAAATTAATCAAGGCCTCCTCAGAATGACAACTACAAATTTAATAAAGCCAGATGTTGTGAAGTAAGCTTAAGTCCTTCTAAAATTCATACATTAATGCCTGCACTTTACCAGGGTATGTATATTTGCAGAATGGATTTCTAAGAAAGCAATTAAATGAGTTAGTGAGTGGAACCAGATCTAACAGATTCTGCTTACTTATAAAAGGAGACACCAAAGGAAAGACTGAGACAGGGTACTTCTTGGCTGTGCTTATTCTTTCCCTTTGCATATAGGCTTGGAACTATGAACATTAACAGTACACATAACTCATGGCTTAGTGAATTTTAGCAAATTATTACTTACGCTCTATTCTACTAACTTCTTTGTTTTAGTCAGTTGTCTTCACAGTTCACTGACTACAAAGTGGATTCACCGCTGGCCTGCAGACTGGCCTGGTCAGACACAGTCAGCACATGTGTCTGGAGAAGAACCCTGAACTTATTCTGACTTATCCTCAAAACACTAAGGATCCCACCTATTGGTTGGATTTGTACTCCACTTTTTTTTTTTTTTAACTCCCAGCACATATTTTCACTTTTTGGTTGCACAAGATTACTAGAAAACCTTCTGCCTTTTCTTGCATGAGAAATAATGTCATTCCTTGTGCTATGCTCCCTGCAGTCTACAGAAAAAAGAAGCTGTTTTTACTCAGGGAGACACTCACCTTTCTGTTCTCCCTGGAGCATCCTGTCACTCTCCTGCTTCAAGAAATCTCAGCTTCAAAATTAACTGCCATGGTTAGAGTACTCATTTCACTGTATGAGGAATCCAAGAGCCCACTATGGCTGGCCATTTACAAGTATTGTGAGAAAGCAAGTATGTGGTTTTCTGAAAGGGGAAAAGACCATAAGAAAATAACTTACTTTTTTAAAAACCACTAAGTCTGTGGCATTTTGTTACAGAAGCCTGAGCAGACTGAGGCAATACATTGATCTCCAAATAAAAAGGATCCTTTACAGTTATGTTTAACATTTAATTAGTTTATGTGAGGGACACACCAAGTTATAAAGTTCTTCACTAAGTACACTTGATAAAATATGTCAATAACCTTCAGGCTTCAAGGAGATATGCCCACTGCTCTATTCACTTAAGCAAAACGAGACATAAAAGGAAAAGCAGTCACTTAGATATTAAAAAATGCAGAAACATGTCATCATGTTAGCATTCAATCTCTTCTCTTATATATCTTGTATGTTCACAATTTAGCAAGATATAATTGAAATAAGAAACCTTAAACACTACAAAATTCATAAAAGAAAATCTAAATAACAGTTAAGATAGTTCTATTATTCCAAATACATTAGATGTTTTTGGCACTTACTAAAATAAGGAAACTTTTTGAAGAGATATTTCAACAATAAAGATTTGATTAGAAATTGAATCAATTGCCAAGTTCCTAGATCAATATGGATTGTATAGGCTTAGTCATCTACACTTTGTTTTCTTTTTAAAGATTTATGCATACCAGAACTGGGGTACAAGGATTCACCAGAGATAGAGAGTGGGGAACAGAATAGGCAGACTGATTGAAATACACTGCTGAAAGGAGAGGTGAACCAGACAGGAAAGATCTGCCATGCCATGTGGGTCAGCTCCCTCTCTGGGGCTGGAACCCATGCTATACTGGCTACTGATAACTTCCTAGTGTTGAGATTTAACCCCTTCTGCCACCAGGGAAGCCTGCCATCTCCACTTTGAATATTCTAAGAGCTGGTGTTCTTCAGGAGGTGCTAAGAGGCAGATCCTAATGTTACACGTTTAGGAATTAATTGCAAGAAGGCATCAGAAAACCAGCTTTACTACCTTACTTTCCTGTTTCTATAGGGACATTTCTTAAAGTGTTATCTTAAAAAAAGGTCCTGTAGCCAAAACAGTTCAGTAGGTCTTGCTAAACCAACCTAAATGTATTTTAGGGCAAAAGGGCCAATCATATTAGTTCATAAGTTAGAAATATACCAAGATTCTCCAATCTGGGAGACTGAGAAGCTAGAGAATTCAGTTAAGAAATAATTCATGTGGTTCCATTCGATGTGACTATACACTTTCAAGAGTACAGAGATGAGAAAATGCCTGTAATAATAGTCAATATCATCATGTTTTTGCTTAGTCATTTCCATAGATATAAATAGCAATAAGAACAAAAACTTATCTGATGATCCACTGATGTTATACTAAGTGTTCAATAGCCTGCCAAGGTGATCATTCACTTGCTTCCAAAGTCTCTAACTTACGTTACTGCTCATCAAGTACCAGGTCCAATTGTGATCAACAACTTAAAGTGCTAAGTTTAATGTGGAATTATGGTTGGTTGATAGCACACTATTCCAACTCTTGCTCAAATGACAGGTAATTACTGAGGGTGAAATTAGAAATAACACACATATGATGCTATTATGATTCTAAACTCTAACATCCTGAAGTACAATAATATTGCATTCTGCTGGCATTTACTTTGACTTCAGAATCAAATAGGGTTATCATTAAAGCTGAGCACCAAAATTTCTATCTATAGATAGGAAGATTTAAAAAAAAAAGAAGTGTAGAAGAACATTTCTACATAAATGAATCATTTTTAAATATAGTACTTTTCTATTAATATGAAATAACTGTTAAGTATAAGAGCTCAGCGTTTTTAAACAGTGTAAAGGCACACTATAAAATGAATGATGAAACAATATATTTAGTTTATAAGGATAATATAGAAATTGAGATGGTGAATCAGAAAAGCTTTAAAGATTAAGGAATGTTCTTCTGGATAAATGCCATGAACTATATCTATACATTTACTTCTGCTCTTACTTTAAAACCCACCAAAAGTAAAGTGTGGTAACTTTAAAGACCCATATAACAAATAAAATGAAAGAACATTTTTGTTTGTTTGTTTGTTTTAAATGGTGGATCTACCAGCTACATCAGGAAGAAGAGACAGAGGTAGAGCAGAAAATTGAGGGTTAAGAAGCATCTAGACCACAAAATGATCTGTTTACCTCAGCAAATACTGGAGGCTTTTATCAAGAAAAGTAAAACAGAGGAGACAACAGTGCTATGAATTAAATGTCTGTGTCCCTCCAGGATTTGTATTATTGAAGCCCTACTCCCCAGTATGATAGTATTTGGAAATGGTGCCTTCCAGAATTATATAGTATTATGTTTGGTCATGAGGGTAGAGCCCTAATAAATAGGAATAATTCCCTTATATGAGGTGAAAAAGACACAACCTCTCACCAATATTAGAAGTTACAGCACAGTTGGTTATTTGTAAACCAGGAAGAAAGCACTCATCAGAAATGGAATCTATTGGCACCTTCGTTTGAGACTTCCCAGGTACCAGAAGTGTAAGAAATAAAAATAAACCTTGTTAGTTAAAATACCGAGTTTATAGTAATGTGTTATGGTGGTGCAAAGTGACTAAAACATCGGGCAACGACAAAAGCAGACACTGTCCTATAACCAGAAGATTTTTTAAGTGGTTATAAATTGAATATTGAAAGAGCCACCACCACTGGCCTCCTTGAATACAGATATTAAGTTTAGAACTTCAAGTAGTTGGAGTAATATCATGTAAATCATGATTTTGGAAATCAATCTAGATTTATCTTAAACTAAAATTGATCCAGCAATGCACTCTTGGATATCTACCAGAAGAACAACTCAGAAAATTATACACTCTACTACAGATTTTCTAGCCATTGGCAATGGCTAGGGCATTGAAACAGGTGCCCACTGACAGGACTAGATCAACAATATCTGAGATAGCCACACAAAGGAATATTATTCAGCAATAAGGAAAGAGAAATGATATCATGTATAGCAAAACAGATGAAGTACAAAGGAATTATGTTTAGCAAAGAGAAACAAAGCTACAATGGTAAATACGGGGTATTACATCATGATGGGTACCAACAATAGTAGATGTTTTATAAGGGAAAATTCTTAGAAAAATTAGGAGACATGAAGAAATGAAGTGAGCATGCCAGGGTTAAGAATGAGGTGAGAAAGAGAAAAGATCAAAGAATTATAAGAAATGGTGGAGGAAAAAAAATATTTCAGCCTCAAGAGTTATATGAAAACAACCTAAGTGTGCAAAATCAGATGTGTGGAGCAAGAAGAGGTGGGTTATACACAAAATGGAATATTACTCGGTGATTAAACTCGTGCCATTTGTGGTGATACAGGAGCTAAGTGACATAAGCTAGAAGGAGCAAGACAAATACTTGATAATATCACTTCTATGTGAAACATCAGAAAACAAAGAAAGGGTCAGAAAACTACAAGCTTAAAGACTAACCCTTGGAAGATGACTATAGAACTGAAGAAACCAGACGGTGGGGGTGGAGAAAGGTGGGAACAAAGTGAGAAGGGAGCACAATGGACTATGGTGGTGAGCTGTGGGTACTCTGGTGATGGGTGCATTATGGTAACTGAACCTCAGGGGTGATCCTCTACTTCCAAAACACCAACAACTATGTATAGCAATATTACTTCAAGAAGTAAATATAATAAAATGATTATGATGGTTGGGGATTGTGTTGTAACATGGGAAATGTTTAAACTGTTGAAATAGTTCTGCAAATTTAAATGTATTTGAAAATAAAATGTTGAAAAAACAATTAAGTAACTGAATAAATAAATAATCTAAAAGTGAAAGCAAGGGAGAGGAAAGGAATCCTAGTATAGTCTTATCTCAGTTCTGGAAAGTGTTTGTCGTCTCCTTCAGGCTAATGCTGGAAAACTGGAGAGATAGCGAGTTGTAGTTATTCAAAGCTTAAAATATTATCTTCCATTGTGTTTTAAGAGGTTAATTATTAAAATTGAAAAATCAGAGCCAGCACTATAAGGAGATTATTTAGATATGTTGTTGATAAATAACGTAGAAAACAGCTGCTTCTACAAAGTGGGGATTGACAGGCTGTGGTTACGGGTTGATGATGCATTTTTTGACTCTTTAAGTATGGGCCCACATTCATAAGAAAATGAAAAAATACCTATGGACTCCTTTAACATACTCTTTTTAGTCATTAATAACTTGAGAGAGTCAAAACTTATACCTTTTTCCAAGTCCCTCAGTAAGTTGCTTTTTTGAATCAGTACCAGAGCATTTCACTGTTCCATTATTTAAACTGGCATAATTATGTTATTAAAAACAACCACAGTCATAAAAGTTTAGATAATTGTTTACTCGTTCATTTAACAAAAATCTACTGAGTGCCAGTTAGGTTCTCCAGAGCATAACAGTGAACAAAACCAGATTCAGTCCCTGTCCCCATGGAGTCTACAAGTTGCTAAGAGACATGAATATGACATTTACAGCTAACTAGGAGACCATAAAATTTGGAAATTAAGTCCCCTAATTGTATACTCATCTGTTTTTTCCCTACATTTCTTGTGAAATTGTTTGCCCCACCTATAGGCTAACTCTTGACTAGACTGACTTACACAGTAAGCACCATGAAAATTTATTTTCCTTTCCTCCTCAATGCCAAGACCAGCATGTGAAATATGACCTTTAAACGACTTCATGTTTCCATGCTTATGTTGCTTGGTCGCCAACATACCAGCCCACAGACTGGCTGACAGCCCTCCCAGAGCCACAAAACCATCAGCTGGGTAGGAAACCAACAATTTACATCTTGTGGTGCAGTGAAGAGCCAGTAGTAAGTGGATTCTGTTGAGGACTGTAGAACAACATGAGAAACTGGCCACTGACCCACTTCCTAATGGAAATGTGACATAAGAAATTCTCCTTAAAGAAACAGTTCCACCATCGGACCATTTTGAAGCATTTTATGACTTTTGCTATTTAACTTCAAAAGGCAATATCTCAATATTGCTTTCCTTTTTAGCTCTTACTAATTAAATTATTTAAATATAAAATACATAAAACCTTGAGTACATTTAAAATTTTTAGTGTATGATACATAAAAAGTTGTATCTTACTTTCCACAAGTTAACCAAGCTGTAATGATTCATTAGTTTCACCTACAACACTTCCTTAAAAAATAAATGAAATATTCTGGGCCTTCTCTGGCGGTACAATGGGTTAAAACATAGCACTATGAAGCTATCAGTAGCCACTGCAGCACAGCCAGGGAGGTGACCCAAGTGTCTGACAGACCTCTTCTGTCCTGTCTGCTGTTCCCCTGAGCACTGTATTTCAGTCAATCTGACTGTTCTACTCCCTACTCTGTCTCTAGTGAATCCTCTCACCCCCCACAGCTCTGGCCTGTACCCCAGTTCTTGTGTGCAGAAATAAATAATTCTTTAACAAAAATGAAATATTCTAATTTCAGTTACTTCTCCTTTATTCCAAATGAAGACTTGCCCAGCCTCAATCTGTTTTTTATACTCTTTCATTCACAGTTTTACTGACTATGATCCCACATATATAATGAAGGCAGAATGGCTCTCTCCCAAGGAGCTCAGCCCCCATAATAACAGGTTTCAACCAAGGAGTGCTTATTAATGGTTGTTCTTGGGGTTTTCTGGCTGATGGGCCACCATTCTCCAGCCACTTCCTTTCAGACTGGCAATTCATCATCAGAGGGGAAATTCCATTATTATAACTTAGTTCTGTTCCAACAAAACTGGTGTTTCTCTAAAGGTAAATCTGAAAACTATATCCATTGGCTCCACAAGATTCAGCAAAACAATTTTGTTGTATATCCTACTCACTAAGTCCAAGTTCTAAGTAGAAATTTGACATTTCTAATGAGAGATTGAGGAGCCAAAATGTCTTTGGCCAATATCCTTCCCTTCCTACTAAATCCTTTTACAATGAGGAATTAACATATTTATTGTCATTCACAATTCTCCCCCAGGAGTGTGAGTTCCCTCTAAAGAGAAAGGATCATGTATATTCTCAAATTCTGAATAAAGTGAGACAGTTGAAATATATGCATAGATTGCAGATGACAAACCATCACATAAATTAACTCTTAAATATAGCGTATGAGGAGTAGAGTAGTAAGAACAAAACTAGTATTCAAAGTTGGATGTAATTTTTTTTTCTGCTTAAGTTCTGCTTCCTTTTTATTTCTATTTTAACATCTTAGTTTGGTCATTTATTTTATAGTTCTGTCTCCTCATAGCCTAACTCCACCCCATCATAATTCTCTCTTCATTTCAGTCTTGTGTACTGCCGCCAGATGCATCTCGATAGAGACAAGGGGATGTTCAGAAACTTCTACTGGCTCTAAATTGTCCACAGGATAAGATTGGACCTATTCATCTGACACTCAAAACCACTGTAAATGATATTCTTATCCACCTTTCAAAGCTCAGAGGGCAAATAAACTGCTTTCCTATGATGCAGACACTCCTTAGCCCCCCACCTCTCTGCCTGGCTTTTGCCACATCCTGTTCTCAGACTGTCGCCTCCACTCACACCGTCCACTCCAGATCATGCTGTGCTGCTTAACTTCACATCACAAGACTAATCTCTGCTCCACCATGTATTAACATGTGATGATGTACATCACTGGCATCAAGGCTTTTCTCCTTATGCTCACAGGCATATTGCTACATTAAAAGAAATGATTGCTGGAAGGTGAGTAAGTGAGTAAAACATGCCTAGCAGCAGTCTAAGATGACACACAACCAAATACTAAACCAACAAATGTAGGAAAACACAAACATCTTTCTGCCCAGGGACTTTCATTTTTCTTATTTTAAAATTCTGAACACACCAGTCTTTTTATTCACATTCTTCAGCCCCATGGCAGGCTGCCTGCTCACTAGGTTAGCAACTGCCTCAAAAATAGGACCCCCATCATTTCAGCTCTCTTTATGTTTACTCCTTACCACCCAGTGGTGATAATCAGGCAGCCTTGACTATCAAAGTGGAAACATGAACGAGGCTATAAAACTTTTCTTCTTATTTATGGTAAGCGGGAACTAAGATTGTGATGGACTCAAAATTTATATTGCTATAATTATAAAACTTGGTTTTAGCCAAACGATTTTCACCTCTTAAAAAACACATTCATCATTGAAAGATAAGCATTATTAAAATATTGGTTTCTTCACTCCTTTCATCTCTCTAATAGCTTCTTGAAACAGAAATAATTAAAAGGTATGTAATAGACTATAAAAAGGATTGAATAATTAATCAACTTTAAAATCTATGAATAATCTCAAATTGGCTACACTGTATATTTGTAATTTTTGTTTCTATTTTTTAGTATTATTATTGTTTATTCCCTCCACCAAACCACCCAATGCCATACTCCATTTGTCTTCCTCTCCCACTGGTCAATATGAATTGTATTTTTTTTTAAATTATATGTAAATTAAATAAATGTTACTAAGGCAGGAAGAAAAGGAGCAGTGCAGACCTTGAAGATACTGGAAACATCGGCATGGTATAATCCCAAGACATCCAAGGGATTACTTTTCATGTCTAAGCCAACTTCTGACAAATCCTGCAATGTTGGCATGAGGCTCTTATGGAAGAACATGTTTAGTCTAGATTCCTTGAGTCTACTTCCAGACTTCTCCAGGGAATCAGTGAGATACCAGCTTGTTCTCCATCATTTTTTCATTACCCTAGTTTTTGGAGGTGCCTGCATGTTGCATCTTGTTCCCCCAAATCCCTTCTGCATCTAGGGTGGTATCCCTGTAGACTGCAGTCACAGCAGAGGATATAAGAAATGCATAGTCAAGAAGAACTAAGTTTTGTTTTTATGTTTTCACACTGTAACCAGTGAGAAAATGTTAGAAAAACCTTCTTATGAGAATAAGCCAAGATAATGTCTTCATTACATATAGATGAGGTTACTGCATATGAAACTTCTACGAATTCAGAAGGATTATGTGAAATAATCCACCAGAGCTTTCATTATAAACAGAAGGCTTAAAATCACATTATTTATATACAAAACAAAGGCATCCACTGTCTAATTCTTAGTTCTATTTTCCTCATATGAACTGTCTTGGAAATGTCATTGTAATCTGCCAAGTCGCTTACTCTTCCTAAAATCTAACAAGAACCAGGCTTCTGATTAGTTAGTTATGCATAAAAGGTCTGATGACCATCATGTGCAGGAAGTTGATTTCTAAGCAATAAATCAGTCACTCATTATCTGAATTAACTCATAAAATGCAAACCAAGGGCTAGATGAAAGTCAGCAATGTTGTAAAAGTAGAAAACAGAAAAAAGTGTAGATCAAGATACATTTGGATCAGATGCAGAATATTTTCCTGATTTCACATAGGACTTATTTTTCAAAAATAGGTTTTTAAGACCTATTCTGTTGGTTTTTTTTTTTTTAAAGATTTATTTATTTGTGCATACAGAACTGGGGTGCAGGCCAGAGGCTCAGGGGCAGTGAGAGGCTTCACAAGGGACAGAGTGGGGAACAGAACAGGCAGATGGACGAAGTACACTGCTAAGGGGAGCAGCGGGCGGGCCAGGAGAGGTCTGCCACGCCATGTGGTCACCTCCGGGGCAGGCGGGAATTGAACTCATGAGGAAGCGGCTTTAGATTCTCAGTGCTGTGCTTTAAACCGCTGCGCCACCAGGGAGGGCCAGAGTTATATTTTTTTTGTAG
>NW_004567131.1:22002765-22013269 GCF_000260355.1 Condylura cristata | reverse complement strand
TCACCTCCGGGGCAGGCGGGAATTGAACTCATGAGGAAGCGGCTTTAGATTCTCAGTGCTGTGCTTTAACCCGCTGCGCCACCAGGGAGGGCCCTATTCTGTTGTTTTATGGCCAGTATCAATTGTTTAAAACACAGTAAGTTACTGTTTCAATAACACAAATGTCTTTCTGACATATTACCCAGAGTATAATGAGAATAAAATAATTATCTTACTATATTAACTGGAACATTGTCAATGGCATGCAGGAGATACAGGAATGTTCCCATGGCATGCCTAAGGACTCCAAGCTGTTCGTTTTTCTCCAAACTCAAGTCTGGCCTTACAACTAAATTCTCACTCTCCACCACATTTTTCAAAGAAGCTTTCAAGTGAGAAACCAAAGCTTGCAAAGTACCAATTTTGGATAATGTTAGCAATTTAAGTCTTTATCCAACTCTTATCTAACAATTGAATAAACTAGAATAAACTTTAATTTACCCCCATGTCCACTGGGGAGAAGCAAGAGGGCAATGGGATAAAATGTCAGAAAGTTTAGTAACATACCTTAGAAATGAGCATTTTCAGTTCAAACCAGTTTAGTTTTTTGTGGGATTTAATTTCCACTGAACAGAAACCAAGTACACATGTGTTTGATTTTTCCTTAAGGGTTAGTTAAGGGTGAATGGAAGAACCAGAGAAAATGCAACACAAAACATTGGAGCATTAAAGAGAGGAGGGCATCTTGCTTACCATCATCTGTTTATTATCGTTTTGCATTACAAAATAAAATCTCTGGTACATTGTAACTTAAGTTAACAAAATAAAAGAGAACCAAAAAATTGTCAAAGGTGATCAGCTACATAACTATGGTACATTATAATTCTAATTAAGTAAATCTGTGAGGTCCTTCAGCTATTAAAAATTGTCATCAGCAATAAAGCTAATTTGTGTCTGACCAAGGCTTTTACAGTAACTGATTACTTACAGATGCCAAGTGCCCACAGGGAACTTTTGCCACCTGTTTTCAATTTTTAGATTGGCAGCCTTGCCCTAACAAACTTTATTGATCTAACACTGGGTTGTGCCATCTGCTGCAATGATGCTGATATTTAATCAATAGATTTTTATAGGATACCATCCATATTACCAAAAGGAATTTTAGTTTAGATTTTTACTATATTTGGCCACTAATTGTAATGCATGCAAATGAAATGCCTCCAATGAACTACATTGTTCAGGCTTACATGGTTTTTGAAGAAGTCCTTAGTGACATTCTCCCCCAAACCATGGAATTATAGAAACAAAGAGGTGAGGTCATACTTCATCTCTCATGTAACCCAGGAGCCACCAATATAAATCTAAAACATTAATTTCAACTTGCATTTGGACATGCTGACTCTCATAAAGAAGTTTATTTCTACTTTTTATTCATTTCATGTTTTTATCGACTTGTTCCATCATTTACTTATCTATATAGCTTGATAGTTAATTTTTGTTCCACCATGCTTCAATCACCCTCCACCAAACCTCCCATGCCAATACCCTAGGTCCTTCCTCTCCCTAGCCCTCCCCCTCTCTATTCACACACCCTGTCCCTCTGTAACCAATATTGTTTCACAGAGTGTAAGAATTGCTTTTACTGTGAATTGATAGTATGTGGTATTTGGCTATTTATACTTCACAAATAAGTGAAAACATTGGTATCTGCATTTTACCTTCTGACTTATTTCACTTAGCATAATCACCATAAAGATATACTCCTTCTGTCCTAAAAGGCACTATATCATCTTTTTTTTTTGATAGCTGAGTAGTATTACACTGAGCATGTATTCCTCAAGTTCTTTATCTAGTCATCTGTCATTAGGCACTTAGGTTGGTTCCATGACTTGGTGATTGAGGATAATGCTTCTATGAAAATAAGAGTATACAAATCTTTTCATAATAGTGTTATCATATTTGGGTATGTATCTAGCAGTGGTATCATATGGCATTTCCATTTTGCATTATCTCCATACCATTTTCCGTAGAGGTTGCACCAAATTACATTGTCCCAACATTGGATGAGTGTTCCATTTTCTCTCCATCTTTGCAAAAATGTGTTCTTTTCATTCTCTTCAATATAGAACATTCTTAAAGGGGTGAGGTGATAATTCTTTGTGGTCCTGATTTGCATTTCCCTTATATGTGACATTAAACTTTTCCTGTGCCTGTAGGCCACCTGAATGTCTTTTTGGAAAAGGTGTCTATTTTGATCTTTTGCTCATTCTTTGATAGTTTTTTTTTTTTTTGTAACTAAATTGTATGAGCCCTTGCATATTTTAGAAATTAAAACTCTTGTTAGAGTACAATGGGCAAATATCTTCTATTATGGGTTGCCTTTTAGATTTTGTGATGGTTTATTTTGGTGCAAAAGCTTTTTAGACTGATGTACTCCCACCTATTTACTTTTGCTTTTGCTTCGCTTGCCATGGGAGGTGCATCCCCAAGTATCCCTGTACATTGGAATCCAGTTGTATATCACCTATGCTTTCTTTTAAGGCTTTTATGGCTTCAGGTCTTATAGCTAAGTCTTTACTCCATGATGAATTAATGGAGCAGAGTAAGGATCTAGTTTGTCTTGTCTCCTGTACTTTTCCATCTGTGTGGAGGGGCTGCTTGCTCCCTATTCACGTCTGTTGCCTAATTTGCTTTTTGCAGTTGAGGCCCTGTGGGTTTCATTTTATTTGTCTCTCTTCTTTGTTTGCTCTACTAGTAGATGGGAGCGGATGAGGAGAGTGGGGCTTAAATGCTCACTATCTTGGGGTAGAGCACAGGTCACTCTAAGCTGGTAGGTCACCTCTGCCTCTTTGGTTCTTACCCCAAAGCAAGCTGAGTTCAGTGCGTCATTTCTCCTAACTACCCACCACACCTCCCTGATGCTCCATTCTGCAGTGGGCTGAGTTCCACCAAGTTTGAATCACTTGGCACAGGAGATGGAGTCTAGGCATGTTCAGCAGGTGTGAGCCCTGGGACTCAGCTGGTGCTGCATTCTTCAGGCAACCTAAGTGAATCGTGAGCCTGTGACTAGCAATTGCCTCCATCACAGGTCAGGGGGCTCTAGGCGCTGTGGCTCTCTTGGTTATCTCCAAGGGAGTAGGTTGATACTGCTCCCACATGGACTACCCACTGTTGCCAAGCCCAAAACTGAGCCAGGCATTACCTAACCTGGAAGCTTTCTGTTCGTTCCCTTGGGAGGAGGGCAAGGAGACTCTCATTGTCCCACCGCACCAGGGAACTAACAGCACCAAGGTCAGTTCTATGCCCACGTGTGTGCACATTCCCTTTCCAAAAAATCTCTATAGTAAAATCTACGAGGCCTGGCAGGGCACTGGGTGGCAGTGCCCCAGTGTGTTCCACAGGCCTGGGTAAAGTGGTTCTGGCTGCCATTTCCTTCACCTGTTCCCTCTCCTTCGTCATAGCAAGACACCAACCTTAAGCTAAAACCTCTGTGGGAAAACCCCACGTCTCTGTTGGTGAACCTCCAAATCTTCCTTTGAGCAAATATTTATTTTTTTTATAGCTGTGTTTAGGGAAGATGACCTAAACTTCTCTCTTCTGCCAAGTTGTGGGTGGAGTGTTGTTTCTCCTTTAAATAGCTGGCGAACATACAGCGGAGTATGTATGTTCCTCACATTCAGTGGAGTCCTGTTTGTTGCTAACTTCAGCTTGGTGATTGTTCTTCTGCCCACTGAGTGACATCACCCAGGTGACCACCTTGAAAATAGGTGAAATGCCTTTCTGTTTAAGTCTTTTCTGTTCTGAGCTACATACTAAAATTTTTTTTCAGCTAATTCCCATATTTTCACCTCTTCTTCCTCATTTTACTTGTTATAAAACAAATCTGTTTCATCAGTGTCAGTGTAATAAAGCCTTTCTCTGAAAATGGATATAAGACCACATGACATGCTTGGCTGGGATGAGTCATTGAAGGTTCTGGAAGGGAAACTATCAATGTAGCCTAGTTGTGCATTATTCGCTTTTGAAGGCACAATGCTACATTTTTTATTCCTGTGTGTCTCCCTCTTTAAAACATAAAAGTAAGGGATAGCCCTCCCTGGTGGTGCAGCAGGTTAAAGTACTGCACTATGAAGCTCTCAGAAGCCACGGCAGCATGAGTTCGATCCTCAGTTAGGGAACTGACCCACATGGCATGGCAGACCTCTCCTGACCCACCCGCTGCACACCTCAGCATTGTATTTCAGTAGATCTGCCTGTTCTGTTCCCCACTCTGTCTCTGGTGAATCCTCTCACTCACCTCACCTCTGTCCTGCACCCCAGTTCTGTAAGCATAAATAAATAAATATTTTTTTAAAAAATTATAAAGGGAAGGGAACTTGACTAATGATAAAATGTAAAGCTGTGTGTTAGATTCATGGGGCAGGATAATGTAATAAAATAAGCTTATACTTCTCATAGTTGCATGAGAAATAACAAGGGCAATATTTTTTTTTTCTCTTCATTTAGCCAAAAAGGTAAAAATATGAGTGCCAAATAGGTAGGTCACTTGCTAATTTGAAGTAGCAATATTTTTAAAAATGCAACTCAAATTATAATACTTGTCCAGGGCCTTTGCTGGTGGCTCATCGGGTTAAAGCACCACACTATGAAGCTAGCAGCATCCACTATGGCATCAGTTCAATACCCAGCCAGGGAAGTGACTCACATGGCACAGAAGACCTCTCCTGTCTCACCCACTGCTCCCTCAGCAGTGTACTTCATCAGTCTGCCTGTTCTGCTCCCTACTCTATCTCTGGTAAATGCTCTCACCACCCCTGTACCTCTGTCCTATACCTCTCACCACCCCTATACCTCTGGCCTATACATAAATAAATAGATCATAAAAAAATAATATTTGTCTATAGCAATATGAATGTCATATACCTATTCAGACTTGTCCACCAATATATATATGGAGAGAGAGAACTTATTCCTTAGCTCTGGCTTAATATTCAATATTCAATTGTATTTTGTTTCTGTTTTTTGCTGTTGTTGTTTCAAGTATATGCGGCTTTATAAATTATCTATTTCTGTAACAAATAATCTCTGTGAACACAAATGAGATTATAACCAATCCCAGTTTTCTCTAGTAAAAATTGCTGGAGTTTTACTTACCCCATTTTACTGAAATCTAAAAGAAGCCTCTTCTGGATTTGAGAATGGGCTCTTTAGTTAGAAGGGCATTGCAAGTCCGTTTGTGGACTACTGGGATATAATTAAATAGGAACTTTATTCTAAAACTAGGACACACGGCCCATTATTAGTAATAACTATCCTGGAGCATGCCAAAGAATCTGAAGTTAATCATCCTGACTTTTGAGATTCATACATTTAGACATTTTCCCTTAATCATGTAACAAAAAGAATCTTAAAAAAACGGGGGGGGGGAGGGAGAGAAATGCATGGGACTATGGTGGTGGCACACGGGTGATTTGGTGATGGGAAACCCGCGGGGATTACAATTGAGATGGAAAAAAAAATGTGCAAAATGATGTAAAAATAAACTTTTGTAATAATTAAATAACACACACACAAAAAAAAAAGAATTAAAAAAAAATCATGTTTTGTGAGAAATCTGCTGTGCTCTTGAGCTTTTTATCTTTATAGCTTCCCACAGCCTCTGCCCGATCTAAGTCAGGGGATTGCTGGTACCATAGCATGTCTGTTATTCTAGACTACCTGGTACATTGTCATAGTCATGGGATACATGGGATGTAAAGAAATTGCTTGCAAAAAAAAAAAAAGAGAGAGAGAGAGAGCCCCAGGTGACCTACTAAAGAATCCCAGTGATCAAAAGGTAATTTAACATTAAAGATGATTTTTTGCAAAAGCTTTAGCATCTTGCCTGAGTAGAGACCAAAGGCACATAACATTTTCAACAAAAGTAGAGTTGACCAATCATTCTCACTCATTTTATAGAACTGTGTGGGCTCTGTGATTGCAGCAGATTTCTCTGAAGAGAACATACAATCTATCCTCAAATGCGTCCATGATGACCACAGCTGAAGCGGTCAGTTTAATACAGAGTTACAGGGACATTTTGAGGAAGTCAAAGAATCTAATGAATTGTTTAACTTAATAACACCCTCAATCAAATGATGCCTGCTTTTTAAATAAATGAAAGTTACTAATGTTGCTATGAACTGTAAATATGTGATTAAATTTTTCAAATTTTCACTAGACAGTATTCAAAAACTCACATATTAGGTATTGTCTCTGAAATGGAAAATTCAGAGAGATTGTTTTGTTTCAGTGTAGTCTTAGAAGCTACTCTTGTTAAGGAAGAGTGTTAGGGCTAAGCAAAGGGGTGGGGGTGGTATTCAATTGTAAAACAGTAACAACAGACCTTGGCTGATCCCTGGGGAACTCTAGAGCTGAGATGGTCCCTCGGAATTCTCCTCTAAGACACAGAACATCGGAAAAGTGCCGATGGAACCAAGTTCCATGCTGAGAGTTGGAAATACTGGGAGAAAATATTGCTGGTCTTTAAGGGGTTGAATGCTTGGTAGGACAGAGACATGCAAACTAATGTCACAATGAGGGTGGGAAGTGCTGTGACGATGTTTGGGGAAATGCCCAGCGCACAACTCACAGTTCAGAGGCATTATTGAAGACACTGTAAGATGCTACATGCTTTAGTAATGAATTTCATTTAACTCCTTTTAGCATATTGCTTCTTAGGAGTTTTTGAGTTTTTCCTACAGTGATGAAAGATGGGGAACTACTGAATGTACTATTGAAGTAGAAAGCTAGTCATTTAAAAAGGACCAACTTTGAATCTTCTTTTTTGGTCACATAAAGGATTGATTGCAACAACCTGAAAGTCCTCTTCTTTCTTACTGTTATGTTCACTTATCTGAAAACAAACAAATAGTAAAGTTGGCAAGTCTCACACTATGCTCTAGTCAGCTCCCAGAAACCAACTCTATGCATCTCGCCAACTCCACTGTATGGCTGTCTCGTTGGGAACTTAAAATTGGTTGTGGTGGGGATATTTGCACCAAAGAAATTGGCAAGTGTTATAAACTGGGGCTATTTTCTTTTCTTGGAGAGCCAGTGGTTAAACACTGACTGGCACAATGTTGCTTATAACTGATGATATTAATTGGCAGCAAAGCTTTCCTAGTTGCTATATTCTGAGTAACAAATTTACAAGGTTTAATACTTACACATTTTATAGTTCTAGAATCACTGTTTACAGAAGGTGAAAAACTACTGCTATCTCCCAAAAAAATAAAGATCGCACTAGTTATTTTGCTCCATTCCTAAAGTAACAGAAGTGCGGCTCTAATCAGATATGATCAAAAGGGCTCTTCAGACATTTCCAATCATGTACTCCAAAATCTGTATCCTGTGTCAAGCACATTAAACATCATTTTAAAACAACAGTAAGAGAAAGTGATCATAGCTTTACAGTGTGTGCCACACTTTATTACTTCTGGCTTTACACTTGATCTTGAAGCCAAAAGGCCAAATAGTGATTACTGCTTCTAGCCTTAGAGGAAAAGAGTATGCTGTAAATTATCTCCCCTCTAAAAGATATGTCTGAAATACTACAACTTCATGTACAAGGTGAATTGCCAACACAATGTACAGATGAATCTAGAGAAAAGAATCTGCCAAAGAAGTAGAAGAGCAGGGTCCTGAGTTGTAATCTATACAATCAGGACAGAAAAAAAATAAACAATTCCAGGTAAACAAGGTTGCGGACTCTTCAATAAAAATAACAAAAACATTTCTAAATAGATACCTTAAAATATTAAGTGATATAATTAAAAGATTTATTAATAATGCATGTGGATCAAATACACAATTGGTGTTATATGTCTCAATATTTAATCTATGGTTCTTTACCGACAGCTTACACTTCACTCACCAAAAAACACCTTTCAATGTCTTATAAAATTCTGTGACTTGATTAGTTTTTAAAAATAAAATAATTAAAAACAGAAGTTACAAAACAGAATTGTTTGAATTTCATAGTGCTATTGAGCACAAAAAAATAACACTTTTCAAAGTTTACTGAAAGTGACTGTTCCAGCAGTATTATTCAGTGACCAATGTGAACCATTGCTTTGATTCCCTTCTGTGGTCACATTAAACCAGTTTCTGATCTTTACTTAGAGCAGCTGTACTTAAGGTGTGGTTCTAGACTAGCAGGATCACCTGGATTCCTACACAAACACAAGTACTTGGAACTCACCCTAGACTGCATGATCAGATTACAGCTGGCAACCTATATTATATAGTTAGAATTTTCTTAGCATAGAACGTAAAGTATTTTACACAACAATAAAAGAGTAAACATGTGAAATGATGGATATGTTCTAGTTAACTTAGTGGAAGGAATCCTTTCTCAATGTGTATGTAAATCAGTCATTATACCGTACACTTCAAATGTCCTATAACTCTGTCAGTGGACTTAATAAAGGTAGAAAATTAATGAAATTTTAAAAATATGGATGGAGTACCATGATTTGTGGTTCAAAGAGCCCGGTGGTTGTACCCTCAGTAAAGTTTGAGAAACAGTGGTACATATGTAAAAGATAAATTGAAGTACACTGTAATTCACACAAAAGGAACTGACTTTACCGTGCATAGGTGCAGCACAGACATATCGACCCTGGTTATGCCTGTGTCACTAGTCTCTTCCACTGGGCTAGGAACCATTTCCTGAGTGAACAGGCCTCCTTTGCTATTTCTATCAGTTAAAGAAACAGTGCTAACTGAGCACATCAAAAGTCCTCGGGCTTTGTCGTGTTGAATGAAATTCAGTATAGGGTCCTGCCTTGAACTTCATTTTGATCACATTTTATCATATTACTATTGTGGACAGAATTCTTTTTCAAACAAATGACCTGGGATCTATTCCTTTTGATGTAAGCTGTTCAGGGAAAACTGATCAGGCATGAAAACACCCAAGTTCTCTAAATTCAACAATTCAACACAATTTCCTTTGCAAACTTCCCCTCTTTATTTCTTAAAATGGCTATTTCCAAAACAAAAATATGTTTGAAAAATTTCAATTTTATGGTAGGGGAAAAAACTGTCCTTTTTTTTTTTTCCCCCTACATCTAAATGCACAAGTGCTTAGTCACAGAAGTTACCTAATTTCCACATGAAAAAGACAGTACTTTCATTATAATTTGCTTTGGAAAAAAGGTATGTGAGGTGATAATTAAAGCAAGTTATCAGTTCAAGTGTAAAGCTATGGTCACAATAGAAAACATACCCTGCAAATTTGTAGATTGTTTCTCAGCAAGTAGATTATAAAAAAGACAATGTATCACCATTTGATGGGTTTTCTAGCATGATTAAAACCATCACCAGAACAAAGCAATCAAGCTTTGACTCAGAAATCAAGACAAACCCTGATTAGGTTGATAAAATTGAACCTTCCATAGGTCATTGCAATGAATCCCACAATTGATGTTCCTCCAAGACCCCTCTCTGTTTAATGACCCAAACATCAACTGCTTACCCTGGGCATCAGTGCCAGTTTACTTGTTGAGATGACACCAACATTAACAGAGCTGTATCTTACATAAGTTGCTGGAATATACATATAATAGTACCTGCTCAAGCTAATCTTTGACAAAGGAGCAAAGAAGATACAATGGAACAAAGAAAGTTTGTTCAACAAATGGTGCTGGGAAAACTGGGAAGGTACATGCAAAAAAAAATGAAACTAGAACATTGCCTTGCACCATGTAAAAAAATCAACTTGAAGTGGACTAAAGATCTTGACATAAGAATGGAAGCCATAAGGGGCCCTCCCTGGTGGCGCAGCAGGTTAAAGCACAGCACTAAGCTAAAGCCACTTCCGCATGAGTTTGATTCCTGCCTGCCCCAGAGGTGATCCACATGGCAAGGCAGACCTCTCCTGACCCGCCAGCTGCTTCCCTCAGCAGTGTACTTGCCTGTTCTGCTCCCCACTCTGTCTCTGGTGAACCCTCTCACCACCGTGCACCTCTGGCCTGTACTCCATTCTGTATGTGTAAATAAATAAATCTTTAAAAAATAATAATAATAATAAAAAAGAATGGAAGCCATAAAATATCTGGAAGCAAAGATGGGCGAAACACTACATGACATACACTTCAGCAACATCATTGAAGATACAGAACCCATCACAACAATGGTGAAGGAAAGGATAAATAGATGGGACTATATCAAGTTAAAGAACTTCTGTACAGCAAAAGAGACATTGAAAAGAATAGACATCCCACTGATTGGGAAGAAATTTTCTCACACAAAACTAGCAATAAAGGATTGATCACAAAGATATACAAAGAACAGATGAAACTCAACAAAAAAAAAGTAAACAACCCTATCAAAAAAATGGGCAGAAGAGCTAAAAGACACTTCTCCAGAGAGGCAGATGGCCAACAAGCATATGGAAAATGTTCAACATCATATACCACCTCACACCAGTGAGAATGGTACATGTTAAAACAACTAGCAACAACAAATGTTGGCGAGGATG
>NW_004567131.1:21999400-22002130 GCF_000260355.1 Condylura cristata | reverse complement strand
TATATATAAAAGTACAGTGTTCAGGGCCTCCCTGGTGGTGCAGGGGCTAGAGTCTCTGCACTATCAGACTATTGTCAGCCACTAAGGCATGAGTTCGATCCCTGGCCAGGGAGGTGACCCTCATGACACACCAGACCTTACCTGTCTTGACCCCTGCTCTCCTCAGTAATGTATTTCAGTGGACCTGCATATTCTACTCCCCACACTGTCTGGAGAATCCTCTCACCCCTCTCCTCACACCTTTGGCCTACATGCCAGCTCTTGTATGCATAAATAAATTTTTAAAAAGACAAAAAAAATTTACTACCCATCCCACAAATTCCAAAAGGATTATACTATAAGACTAGAGTCCCTGCTAAACCTTCCTTAGTGCTAATGGGCTTAGTTTAACTTTTGCTATTTCAGGTATGAATATTTTACTAAAATGTCTTCTAATGCAAGGTTCCATTAATATTGCATATATATGAGAAATGTAACTGATTGTTAAGAACAAGTGGGTTTTATGTTGTACATATTCAAATGTGCTTAGAGTCTCATAATAGTCCAGTTGTAAATGCTAGTTGAACTGTGAAGCATTATTATCTTATTTGGGTAGATCCCTAATATCCCTGTTGATATATTCAGTGAGACTCAATGGTTTGTACTTATATCTTGACAATGTTGAGTTCACAAGCCATAGACTATAACTAACAAATTATATCCACCTCAATGACTAAGAAAGTAATCATTCCATTTGAGGTTCTTAATCAGTGTTGAAAAAAGCCCACAGAGACACCATCCATAGACAAAGCAGAAGTTTGCTTTAAAATCAAATAGGGAATATCCTCCTAGCAATCAACATCTAAGTGAATTCAAATACAATGTCACATTGTACTATCCTAGCCAGAAATTTCCAGAACTACCTGGAAATACACAAGTACAACTGAATATGAAACGTCACAGCTCAAGACAAGTAACTTCTGCTGCTCTATTTTCTTAGGCACTAAAATAATCATAACACTTAAACCTTCATCTAATTTACATTCTTTAGTCACTAGGATCGTGAGTTATATTAATTGAATATCTGTATTCCAATTGGTGGTGCAAAATGGCAATTGAGTAGGAAGTTGTTCAAGGGCCGGCAAACAGATCTTGCGTGATTGTCAGTTTATTATGAAATCATTTGGTAATGTGGTAAAGAAAAGTGTGTACTATGACACCACAACTTCTTGGTTGAGGGGTGGAAGACATCTACTTTGTTTAGAAAAACCAACAAATGTTTGAGTACTTGCTATGAGTCACATGTTAACAAAATTGGATACCATGTGACTTCAGAACATTTAGTAGAGAAGTGTTTATGTTCATGGAGAAGAGTAGAATAGAAGGATGACAAGAAGGACATGGAGAGGAACTAGCAAAATCCTGAGGCTTCACTCTCACTTATGCTAAGGAGTGTGAGTGACCAAGAGACATTACAACAACAAAAATAACTTCTCCTGCACCGTTTTGCTAGTTTTTGTTGCTGTTGTATAAATCTCGTCTCTGAAAGTCCTCTTCTGTAACATTATGCTTTGTATTAAGTGGTCTTTGCACAGACTCAAATTAGGGACTCATTTTCTTACTTATATCATACAGAACAGCACAGAGAAAACAAGTGAAAGTAGAATGTTAAAAACTAAAGACTAGGTCCTCCCTGGTGGTGCAGCGGGTTAAAGCACAGCACTAAGAAGCTAAAGCCACTTCAGCATGAGTTTGATCCCCAGCCTGGAGGTGACCACAGGCACAGCAGACCTCTCCTAACCTCTGCTCCCCTCAGCAGTGTACTTGTCAATCTGCCTGTTCTGCTCCCCAGTCTGTCTCTGGTGAATCCTCTCATCACCCCGGTGCCTCTGGTCTGTACCCCAGTTCTTCATGCATAAATAAATAAGTCTTTAAAAAAATACTAAAGACACAGAAAAGGTCACAGAAATTTTCAGAAATGCTGGCAATAGTTCTTTATTTCTATAGGTCATAAAATTGGAGGTGGAGGTGTTGACCAGACTCTTCTGATCTTAAATATACGTAGTTCCTAAGGTTCTACTTGGCTTACTGGATGTTTTAGAATCTAGAGGTACCCCTCAAGAGAGGATTTCACAAGAGATAACACACATCCCAGACTTAGAAAATTGATTTAAAAAGAAACCATTTTGATTCTCTCCACATTGTGGTATATTTCAGATATGAATATTTCTAAAGTTAAGTAATAAGATTAACAGCTATTTCAAGATTCTTAAATTAAGAAATGAACTCTCAATTCACAGTGAACATAAATTTAGTGAAAACCTGGACAAGGTCCCTTTTTAACAGAGGAGCCACATAAACTCATGGCTATAAAGATATCACTCTAATGTCAGTTTTTTCAGTGATAAATCACACTGTTTTGCAGCTTTTTATCAAACTATGAAATTGGATAAAATTCTCTGTTCAACTATTTCTAGAAATAAGGTCTTCGATTCCACTGTTCTCTCTTTATTATTAATGTGTTTCCTAGAAACAACAAAAATTATCCTCCCACATACCTTTATTATCCCATCTTAAAAATCATTTAAAGATTTTGTAAAATAAAAATAATTCATCAAATAGATATAAATGTTTTTTATGAAAGGGATAGCCATTCCCAGTCAATTGCTCAAAATCTCAGGATTAATTTCTTCATTTGTAAAATTAAGCTTCAATGGAATGACAGCAAAGATCCAATTTTAGGTTCATTTT
>NW_004567131.1:21969080-21998430 GCF_000260355.1 Condylura cristata | reverse complement strand
AAAAAAAAAAAAAAACTATTGTCCCAATAACTTTCATTTCAAAATTAAATGTGTTTTATTAAGGAACATGGATATTGACTATAACTGGAATAACTTCTCTGAAGACTGTTCAGCAGCATAAACGGTAAGTCCTCACTTATAGGGTCTATGAAACTGGACTTCAATCAAAATGATGTATGATGAAGCAAGTTTTAGCATTGGCTAGTTGATATAAGCTACATGTTCATATGGCATATATCTGGTAAAAAATATATATATAACCAAATTCTGAATAAAGACACAAAATACTTCTAATGTTCAACATTCATTCACCCACGCTGAGTTGTCTTCATTGATTCATTTTCCAACCTGGTTGTTCTAGTTCAGGGCCATGGGAATCAGAGTTCATTCCAACAACTCAGGACACAAGATGGGTTCCCACCCCAGACAGGACAGACGGTCTTCTATAGCAGGGTGCACTCAGAAACACCCTCATGCTCACTCAGACTGGGACAACTGAGACACTCCAGTGAACATAAAAAGCGGATCTTTGGGGTAGGGGAGAACCAGGAGTAGCAGAGAAAACCCGTGCACACATGGGGAGAATATGCAACCTTTACACAGAGTGGCTGGGGGATTGATCTTGTTTTACTCATGAAAATTATTTAAAAATAATTTTGACTGAAAGCATCTCGTTCAAGAATATGCTGTATTTATATCTGCATGTCAGTGATCCAGCCAAGGCCATATGGAGGATTTGTACTAAACAACCAATCAAATTAGTGCACAAATCACACAAATAACTTCATCACAATGTCATTTACCCTCCAAATTGGAAAGCAATATGTGTATTTGTCACTGGGGTCTGGTTACATATATTATTATACAATAAATTAGAGTACACCCTTATGGCTACATCCTATACGGCATAGGTCATAATTACAAATGCTGACATGCTATTTCCAGCATATTGTTATTGCGCCAAAAATAACTTGATTTAATTATATAATTGATGCAATTTTTTGTGAAACTCTACATGGTATAATCTAACTGTAAGTATGAATTAAATGTTAATCTAGATGCTTAAGCATAAATATTTAAGTTGACTATGCCTGGTATCAGAAACAAGTCTTTATTTTTATGTATTAAATTTTCTATGGTCTTATAATGCATATCTGGAGTGAACAAAAGGCTAAGGAGGTCAATATTCCAACTAAAATTTATTAATATATCAGTAGTAATTCTATATTTTCAGTTAATTTCCACAGTCTTACATTGAAGACAAGAATTAGAACAAAGTTGGTTGTTTGTAAACTCTTAGGAAGCCTCAGTTCACAAATGAAGCATATGCATACATGTGTATCTTTTTCATGATTTGTAAGATTCCCAAATTGCTGAATCTCACAAATTGAATTGCATTACTGAAGAAGTGACATTCTTGTTGACACTGTACAAGGTTTACAATAGACACCTCAAACTGCTCTTTAATTAACAAAAAATGTTTCAGTCATATCTCTAGTTACTAATATTCCTAAAGTTTTTACTATCTGCACTATAAATTAGGAATAATTATGTAACCTTATGACAAAATATAATCACTAATGAAATCTTATGTCACTCTAGATATTGTAAAGTCATGCTGTATGAGACAGAACTTCCTATTATTATGGATTATTGCTATTGGTAGCACACACATTTTAAGAACTGCTTTTATTCAATATCCTATTATAATTTTTCTACAATGTTCATGCCTGTAAAGTTCCTAGATTTGAAATATTTTCAAATACACCTTTTAACCTAGTGTTTACTGGGATTTGTATCACTGTATGATTTTAGAATAAAACTCCGGTTTAAAAGACAACCCAGGAAACTACATACTCCATTTATCTTCTGAACAAAAGCAATGGAGAGAAGGGAGAATGTAACCCTTTCCCCTTTCACAGTGATGTTAGCTGGCCCAATTAGGGAGGGGATGTTTTTACAGCAAAAAGATTTCATTACTGATGAGACATAGAAAAGCCAAAGCTGCTGAAGGATACTTTAAGTTAAAGAATATATTCAAACTAGAAAGCCTTAAAGATATATGATGTAGAAAATAAGCAGGAGTTATGCAGAATAAAATTCTGCTTTGATATGTTTTGTTTTTAAGAATTATGGAGTATATATCAAGCCCATTAAGCGAGAAGGGACTTAGGAATTATTGATTAGTCAATGTAACTTAAACACCTGAAAACACAGTTTATCAAACTATCAATCAATGTTAAGTGTAAATGGAACACTGAATCCTGTTAGGAACTGCCAGACAGTAATTTTTCTACATTTGGGAACATACACTCCCTATTAAGCCTTTCACAGTTTTCCTCTGCAGAATCTACTGCATTCAGATCTTCAACACATGTCTGTGTTACATTGCATCTAGTTTTTGACATGCCCATTTTTTCAAGGGATCACAAACTGTAGCACTAGAATTAAAGACATATTTTATTTGTCCAGCACTGTATTTTAATAACACCAGTCTGATTGCCTTTCTGAGAGAGACACACTGTTGAACTTTCCATTCTTTTATGCTAGGACCCCATACACAGTCCATTACCTCTATGGAAACTGAAGATCTCTGAACTAACCATAAATCTGAAAGCAGAAACTCTGCCAGACATATTTGTTCTCCATTATTTAGAACAATAACTAACCCAAACCAAGGATTTAATATATTTTGTAAATAAAAAATAACATAGTGGGTGTTTTCGATTTAGAAAATAATTATTCTCCCTTTGCCTGGAATGCTCAGTCTCCAAATAGCCACAGGTCAAACTCCCACACTTTCTACAGATTAAACTGAAAGCCTTTCAAAGATTGTATATAATACTGTATGTATACTGGCTTCATTCAAATTCCATGCCCTAATATCCTTTGCCAAAGTAAATATTTATTAATTTATAAATACAATAATTTTATTGTTTATTTTTGGTTACCTGTCTTGCCAATCTCTAATTGTTACATTATGTTACCTATATAAATATTAAAAGACAGAAATATTCTTCTATCATTCACTGTTGTATTCCATGTCCCCAAACAAGTTCTGGCAATGAAAGCTCTATAAATATTTGTTGTATTCATTAGTGGAGGTGTATATAGTATTATTGCTTTCATTCATGTAAATAAAACATGAAAATATGATTCCATAGTCAAACATGAATCTAACTTTGATAGTGTAGTTTTTTTTAGCTATTCTCAGAACTTAAGGAGGTAAAAGAAAAAAAAAATGTATACTGTCTTTCCCAAAAGGGAAGAAAACCACATGTGGATAATAATAATTAAATTATCTATCAAACATTAAAAGCAAATCTTCAAAGCAGCTACAAAAGACACATGAGAATACCAACATGATAACAATAATAAGAACAATAGCTGACTCCTTATCAAAACCAATAAAAATCAGAAGATAATGCTGCAATATCTTTGATGAAAGGGAGAAGATATCAAATAAAATACTTAATCAGAAATCTAAAAATCAAGCAAAAGGTTTTTTTTTTTAAATGACGCCTACATAGAGACATTTGCAGATAAATGAAAGTTGAGACTTTGAAATGAGTAGGTCTGCAAAATTACTTTAAATAAAACATATCTACCGGGCAAAAGAGAGCAAGAAGAAAGCATAAGTGATACCAATGTGGGTTAATATAAAAAGAAACCACTAGTTTTATCCTTGTTTCATCTCCTTAAATGATAATTTATATTAAAAATGTTATTGTAAATATTAAAACATGGTGAATTTTATAATAAATTAAGAAATGAAGTATAAATACAATAGCATAAATAATAGAAGGTAGATAAATGAATGCGTTACAATGTAAGTTTTTTTATATATAAGGAAGCATAATATTCACACAAATGTGTCCACATAGATTTTGACAAGTGATGAGTGTGTATTAAATTCCAGACCAATCTCCCAAAATAAAGAGGAATAGGTTAATAGCCAGCAAAGCATATACAAACAGTTATTTAAAATACCGAAAAAGGCAGAAAGAAAATATGTGAGAATATAGAGCAGATGCAACTAATGGCAAACCAGCAAGAGGACAGATATCGCCAAATATAACAATAATTAAGTATAAAAAGTACTAAGTTTCCAAATTAAAAAGATCATTTTAAGATTGGATTTTAAAAAGCAAATCAATTATTCTATGTCCTAAGTAGACACTTTATATACAAAGACACAGATAGCTGAAAAACAAATAAAAGGATAAAGATACACTATACAAACACTAATTCTGCTCAACTATTCCACAGTCAGACAAAATTTCAGAACTTGGACTATAATTTGTAATAAATGGGACACTGTTTAATGATAATAAAGTCAATTCAGTAAAACAATAATAATGATAATAATAACCCTAGCTGTACATGCCCCAAATAAATTTAAAATCTATCAAATTAAAAAAATGGCATAACTAGAAGAAAGCAATGTGAATCACAGGTGTGATAAAGAATGCACCCTCATAAAAGGAGGAGAAGCACTGCAGTATAGTGAACTGGCTCTATTTTCCCGATTCCCACTTACTTGCCGTTGACTTTGATTACAAGTCCCAGTATGCCATGAACTGGACTACTGACTGCAAGAGTTACAGGGACCCTGCAGTGGAGTGAAGCAGACAAGCTTTGCTTATATCCAAACATATTTAGGCTAGGGGCACTCTTGTTTTTCCCATTTTGACTTGCACCTAGGGACTTCGAGGAGACATGTGGAAGAGAGACATGAATAGACACTTGGAAGAGACATGTGGGCAAAACACACTTGGATGCCAGACTTTGTCTTGATGGATCTCCTCCTTGGCAGCTTTAGAACATGCTTGCTATAGTTTCCCACCAGAAGGTACCTTACACTATGGCAAATTTGGGGGCCTCAAAAGCCCTGGCTTTGGTCTTACACTCTTTGGACACCTGACCACAGGGGTTAGTAATTTTGGATTATTAATAGGTAAATATTAGAAATATTCTCTTCTCACTTTAGGTACACTAATCCTATTAAAGATGGCCACACTAAAGAATATGCTTTCTTTGCCTCTGTGCATGTGGATGGCTGGCTCTATTTCAGAGCATGGTCCCATTAAGTTGGGTTCCCCAATGTTCCTTAGGCACATGTTATTGAAGATTTTAGTGACCCATCAGTCAACTTAATTTAACCAACACTGAAAGAACCCTACAATCATCAACTACAGAACAGATAGTCTGTCTTAAAACACATGTAAAAAGACTCACACCTGCAAATTTGTTCACACACATTTATTACTGTTACACTCATCAGCTATTCAAGAATATATATTATATTCTGACCATAAGTATTAGGATTTTCAGAAATTAACCCACATATTCCATATTACTTAACCAAAATAGAATTAATTTGGAAATAAAATGTCCTATGGGTCTAATGAGAAATCATAGAAGGAATCTGAAATCAACAGTGAATGCTCCCATCTTAAAAAAAAAAAAATTAAAAAAATACAAAATTAAAGCAAAAGGAAAGAAAGGACTCTACCGCAGGAAATACCTGTCAATAATATTCATTTTCAAGAGTCATGTTTGAAAACTTGCCAATTTGCAGATATGAGCTTTGTAAAATGTTAAATGGATCTCACCAGAATTCAAATAACAATTTAGGCTGCTCAAAATGCAAATGATATGGTATAACTAGCAAACATATCCAAGTAGAAAATAATTACACTGATTTATTTTTACCTTACAAATACATCAAAAAAGCAGGAAAATATTCAGTGTTTCTCTACATTTATTTGAATGACAAAGATTTACCCTGCCCACAATGCTAAGCCATTAACTGAAGGACAAGAAGGAGGATGATTACAGAGTAAGGAGTGTTGTGTTTACTAAATGGAGTTCTGTAGTCATCAAATAGTTTCATTAAAATGAAAAAGGAGAGTTTATTCTATGCATTTCCCATCAGTGTATATCACAAACCCATATGAATACATCTTTGGTAAGAATAAAAGAAAGGTCTAAGATTTGTGAGGGCCAGGCCATCAAAAGAAGGCTTAAAATATAAACAAATATTCCGTTAGCAAAATCCTCCCATCACAAGCTTAATATATAACAATAAAATTTGAGTAAAGAGAACATTGCTGACATTCTCTAACATTCTCTAACATGATCACTATGTCTCTTGCCTTGGAGGACAAAAAAAAAAAAAGCAAAATACAGATGTAAACAAGCATTTAGCCACTGATATTACAGAAGTGATGTAGGGTTATAGACTAAGAATATACCTTATATAAAAATATTGAACTAATTCTGGTAAATAGGATATACATATAAGACTGACAGAAAGTGCTAGAAGCTAAGGATACATAAATGTGTAAGACAGACAAAAAAAAAAAAAAAACCTGTGACCTAGTCTTTTTGGTCTTTTATCCCTACATTTATTTATCTACCCATTTACCTAATTATTTAACAAACAGCTAATGTCCATTATCAATCAGTAGTCAAGAAATTACCAAGTCAGTGGTTTGTTGGAAGCTGATGTCTTTGTTGGGCAATTTTAATGCTGAGATTTCAAAATAGCAGTGTTTGATGGAAATAAAATTTAAGCCAGATATGCAACTGTACATTTTCTAAAAGGTACAATGACAGGAAAAAATAATTTTAATAATCTATTAGTATCTGTGTCGCCCAAATGTTATCATGTTAACACGCAATCAATATAAAAATGATTACAGAGATATTTTGTGTTCTTTTGAAAGTGTTGAACCCTGAGAGTTTCAGTTGTCATCCACTCATTTTATTCTGTATCTTTTTAGTCAATAAATACTCATTTTCATATGAATGGTATTTTATATATGAAAATAAATAACACATGTATGCTTTTGAGGAATTTACAGTTTAGTAGAGATGATATACCCAATAATTATACTAAAGTTGGAAAATTAGAAGATTGTGAAAATATTTAAATGAACATGGTAACATATCAAAAATCATATTCCCTGTGGCAAGGAAAAACAAACACAGGTACAATTTTTGTCAAAAGAGCAAGGAATCGATTTTTACTAAGCAGCATCTGCTATATACCAGATACTGTGGATGTGTTTTACATGTATTATCTCCTTTCATACCCCAAATAATATAAGTACTTTATATCTTTTCAAATAAAGAAACTAAATCTAAAAATGTTAATGTTTCATTCAACATGCACTCACTCTGTACATCTGCTAGAAACTCCACCCTTGGATACTGGTGCTGGGAGGAGCTGGTTTGGGATGGGGATGTTATTTGAGGGAGAATGTAGTTCAGCTGAATTGGGAATCAAAGAAGGGGGAAATGAGAAGCAATAAAAGAGAAATGATAAAGAGAAGACCCACCGACAGCCTCAACTGGGTTTGATTGTATTGATATGGAGAATTGGAAGTTTTTGAGCAAAAACAGAATCACACAATTGTCCTTAAAGAAATACACAGAGTGGGCCCTCCCTGGAGGTGCAGTGGGTTAAAGCGCAGCACTAAGAAGCTAAAGCCATTTTAGTATGAGTTGGATCCCCGGCCTGGAGGTGACCCACATAGAGTGGCAGACCTCTCCTGACCAGCCCGCTGCTCCCCTCAGCAGTGTACTTCGTGGATCTGCCTGTCCTGCTCCCTACTCTGTCTCTGGTGAATCCTCTCACTGCCCCTGCAACTCTGGCTTGTACCCCAGTTCTGTATGAATAAATAAATAAATCTTTAACAACAACAACTATATCTATCTATATCTATATCTATACCCATATCTATATAGAGAGAGGAACAGGAGAGCCAGTGAAGGCACACCTTAAGGCCCATCCCTTAAGGAGATCAGAAGACACATTCAGAATTATCTGACTACTTTACTTGTGACAGAACATGGTTTGCAAACACATCCACTTAAATATACAGTCTGAAATGACTTCATGTCTATTTACTGTTTGTCAAATTAATTTGTGTTAACTAGTAGGCTTTAAGTTAGTGAAATCAAAAAGTCCAGTAGAATACCAAGGTAGTAGTTTTCCAGTCATTTTAAATTAACTTATTTAAGTTACATTTTAGAATAAATCCATGTAAATACATTTATATTGTGAAATTTGAATTAAAGCTTTTGTTCTCTTTAACCAAGTCTACATAGACAATAAAGAACACACATGAGTTATTAAAAAACATATATCAGGTTTTGAAAATATATTATTGCATTACATAATTCACATGATACAAAACATATAAATTATAAAATACCTGCATGACCCCTCCTGGGTTTCCCCCCAAAATATTATTCACAGTTAAGTTTGTCGTCGCTTGTTTAGACTGACTTTAGAGGGAAAATTTCATTTTAAATCCTGGTAAGGATAATGAAGAATTAAAAATGTGCCAAGTTTTGTCTTTAGGAAACTGTTCACTGAAAACAATATGAAAAGCTCAATATGAAAAGCTTAGTAAACTTTTTTTATTAATTACCTTCAAATTCTCAATATGAAAAGCTTAGTAAACTTTTTTATTAATTACCTTCAAATACACTTCTATAAAAGATATGCCAATATATTTTGCTTAATTAAGACAAGTTATTATTATTATTATTAGTCTCATAATTTTAGCCTGTTCCAATGTCTACCTACCTACCCATTTATTTATCAGGTTCTGCTTGATTTATATCATTTGCTATAAATTAATAAGCTTCCCATAGTTCAAGTCTCATTTTTAACATGATTTAATTTCAGATTTTCTCAGCACCGCACCCTTCCCCAAGCTTCTCAAAGTTATCAGCTGTCATTTTCTTTTCTGGACTCTTAAAGACTCACCAAAGGCTAGAGAAGCATTTTACTGAGACAGTACTTTTGCAGTCATATTTAAGAGAAAAAATAAAAAGCTAGGCTACTTTCTTTTCATTCTATATCAAGATGACTTATACTAAAAAAATTAAATCAACCTTAGAAATCATTTAGAGCACGATCATTATACATTTAAAGAAAAAAAATAACTTTTACTCAGAAAGTTGTAAGATTGACAGTTCCGAAATTGAAATTGGAAATTTCTCTCCCTTTCCAGTATTTCCATTTTAGTCCAAATCCACAATAATCCATTTTAATGCTAACCCTTTTAGACCTGTAAATAAGATTGGTGTTTTTGATAGACCTGTCATTGTTCAAAACAGAAAAAAGAGGCTTTGACATTTCTCCTGTTGTCTCACCCACTATTTCTTTACACACTTTTCACCCTTAGCAATCAAGGGAACTTCTACACACACACACACAAAAGCATAGAGAGAGAGAGAGGAGAAAGTGATGCAAACTGAGTGTTTCAGCAACTTCTATTGGTCATAGAATATATATATAAATATAATATATACACAAACATGCACACACACACATACATATACACACGCATATAACTACAAAATGCTTCCACTTCCACATTCTACATTCCACAAGGTTTGTCCAAATCATCACCATTTCTGGCCTGAACTTCCACAACAACCATAGTGGTTACTCTGCTCACTGCTATCCTCTTAAAATTAATTTCCTATATTGTAGATTAAATGTTCAAAAATATAAATATGATACTGTTTTCTTATATCACTTGGTATTTTTATGATTCTCCACTGGTCTCCCAGGTTCTGAACCAAATGGACACAGACTCTTTAGCATCCACTAATAACACTCATTCTCCCTTTCAGTCTGTGACATATACAGTGAGGGTTAAAACGTTTTTCTTCCCTAAACCCAGTAGTTATTTCAGGTCCAGGATCCTCTTCTAGTTCAGGTTGGATTTTTCACATTGTCAGGTTTAAATTTATATTTATATGTTACCTGACATCCTGACCTCCTTATCTAAAGGAGATCTACCCTGTGCCAGCTCTGACACCTAATACTGTTGAACTCTTCTGAGCATTTTGACATTTTGAAAATACCCGGGTAACTGCTCTACTATACAACATTCACAAAGCAGAAACCTTGAATAGCTGTTCCATTAGGCATTATCACAAATGCCTAATACTATGACTAATACTAAATGCTCAACGAATATCTCTTTGATCAATAAATAAGTAATGCATAAATATGTGTTCGGTACATCGGTTTCTTAAACAGAATACCTAGTAAAACCACCTGCTCTTATGCAAATACACTAGAATATTTGCACTGCAAAATTAAAATATTATAAAATAAGGTCAAGTATAAAATACAAATTTTTAAAAATTGCATTTCTTTAATCCTACTCCTATTCATACAGAAAAGAACATTTTACAATGGCCCTATGTCTCATTCCTGTTCTCCTGAAAAATCTGAAGCAGGAACTAGCTAGCCAATTCTTCCACAGAATTTACTTGAAACTCAATATGCTTTCAAGATAGATATCTTTTAAAATTGATCCATACTTAAGCAGTTCTTTTAACCCAACTCAACATAATAGCAAGTCATACATTCACTATTTCTCTACACGTATTCTGAACTAAACATGAGGCAATGCTCTAAGTCAGGAATCCTCTGGGGTTTTGACTGCTAAATGGAATTTCCTGCATTACAACCCCTATTACTTTCATATGTCCAAAGGTTGTTTAATTTTAGCTCAACAACTTTTGGTTTGGTTTTGAGATCCTATGGGAGAATCTATACTGTAGTTATTCAATTAAAGTTAAACAAATGTAGCTACTTGACTATCATCATTACTTATGTGAGGGTCATACGAAATTAGTGTCATTTCTTAGAAAATTAGCACTAGTCAGCTGGTAGAAAGGCTGACTTTATAAATAATTCACTTTATGGACTAAACAACAGCTGTTGTTAAGTATCAAGCAGGCCAAGAGAGACCTTCTGGACACTCAAGTTTTTAGATATGTTCATTTATGACTCAGAAACTCATCTATTTGAATCAAAATGTGACATTAGACTATCAAACAAACTGGGCTGCAACCCCTGACAGAGCTGTGATTATGACACAGAAGTTACTAAAAACTACAGGCACAAAAAAGAACATGATTTTTGTCAGACAAACAAGAAATGAGAATCAATATATATATATATTAGAAATAGAAATATATATAGAGAGAGAAATATATAGATAGAGAGAGAGAGAGAGAGAGAGAGAGAGAGAGTAGAATTTAAAATGAACCTTCAAAGACAACAGTAACTAAATTGGGCTTGCATCACATCTAGATTTTATAAATATAGATGCTCAACTGCTCTGTAAATTACCGCTCACTTCTTCACACCTCCTAAAATTAGTCAAAACTGCCCATTTGGAAATTGCAGAAAACAAATACTAAATAAACAATAAATTGTGGTTTCTGGATCACTTGTGTGCAAAAGTTTGTGAGCGTAAGTTTCTGAGAAATCACGAAAGAGTTTGTTATTATATTAAATAATTTGATTTTTTGTTGTTGTTAAAGTTGGAGTCTTGCTAGAGAATCATTCAGTCAGCAAGTCTTTATGGAGCATGTAATATAAACCACACACGAATACTATTGTCTCAAAAGATAGTTTTCAAGGGGACTAACTACACAGTTTTGTATTTTGTTCTTAATGAATCCAGGTGATTGGGAACATGCATCCAAGTCATTGAGAATCAGTCTATTCGCCAAGGTGCTGAAGCAGGACAAGGCATAGTTAAGACAACCAAAGCAAAGTTCAACTTAACATAGTTAGTATCTATTAAGTATTCATACATATTCAGTATCATTCAATGGATATGCATGTGTACTCATTATTAAAACAATCATTTAAGTGTCTACACACAGTAAAATCTTTTTAAAACCAATGGGTTGTGGCATTCCGATGGAGACTGTACTGTGTAAAATAATGTTTTGTTTTCATGTTATTTTCAATCAATTTTAAAAGTAATTCTCTGCTACCTTTAGGAGAAAGACTCTATTGAATTCTGAAAATTCTTAATGAAAATTTCAGAATAATGTTACAACCAATTTTCCAATATGGAGATATCCAAATAAGTGAAAAATGAATACACGGCACTATGTTCCATAAACTGAGCTTGAAGCTATTCACAGGGAGATCTCGGATTGCAGAGCTACCTGAAAGTTAAATAATAATAATAATAATGTTCCAAATATTCCTAACATCGAGACAAAAGACTTTGATTTCTAACAATTCTTTAGTTCAACTCAGTGTTTGTTTTTTCATATGTTCAATGTTAGATCAAAATTACAATAATAAGTCTCCTGTTTTCACCTTTGTCCCTCTAAGTCTATTCTCTACATATCACCACATATCACCAAAATAATCTGTGGAGAATTGAAAAAAAAAATTGTGTCGCTTTGCTACTCAAAGCCCTCCAAGGATTCGAAGTTGACCCAGTAAAAGCCTTGCACCCAAGTCTTCCTGAAGGACCTATAAGGCCTGAGCCAACCTTCCATGGGAAGTGCGGTGCCAGTCACGCTAGCTGGACCTGGCTCCTGTACAGGCAGAACCCACTGCACTCCCCAGACCTCTGACCTTGCCACTTCCTCTTCCTGGAACACTTCAGTCCACATCATCTTAACTTGCTTCAGGTCTTTACAAGTCCCTCTCTCTACCCGTCTTGACTAAGTATCCACCATCTACCCAAGTGCATATTACTCTTACTTGTTTCCTGCTTTATCCATAGGACACCTCTCTAACATAACACGTATTTTCTGGTTTATTAATCCTGTTGTTTGGCATCTGCCTTTCATTTATCTGACTTATCATCTGACAACTGCATGGAGGAAATGATTTTTGCCCGTTTTACACTGCTCTCCAGAGTCTAGATCCATGGTATACTCAATAAGTATTTGTAAGGAAAGTAGAGGACTGGAAGGACAGTGGGGCAGGGGGTGGGAATTAAGGGAGAGAGAGAAAATGTCATTTTAAAGATTATTTCTCCATTAAGAACTCAATTTAGTCACCAAAAGCTCTGCTATAACAATGTCTCTGCCTACTGAACATGGTTAAACAGTTGAACATGGCTGAACAAAGGACACACTGATACACACACACACACACAAAATTGGTCACAATTGTTACATAACTGCAGATATGTCTCTGTTATCAAGGCCCATTTAGTAGTCCAATGTATATGTAAACACATTTATTAAGTCGTCAATATCATATAAGAATAAGAATATATAAATGGGAAATGATGGGAGGAGGGGAATTGAGAAAAGATGATTAAAATGTAAACATATCCAGTTTTAAGTGAAGCAGGTTAGGGATGTAATGTACATGATGTGTACAGCTATAACTGCAATTTGAGATACAGCACGTCAATAAAGTAAACCCTGAGAGTTAACATCACAAGCAGAAAAAAATTCCTTTATGTATCTTCCTTCTTTTTATATTGTGTCTTTATAGAAGGTGGATGTTAGCCTTGTAATCATGTCACAACATATGTAAATCAAACAATCATCCTGTGCTTTTTAATTTATACAGTGATGCATGTGAATGATTTCTGAATAAAAATAGTTATTTTTTTACATCATAATATAAGCACCAGTCCTGTAATTTTATCCCCTAGCAGTACTCTGATATGTTAATCTCATTTGCCACATTTCAGTTGAGGTTAAAGGTATACCTCCCTACTGTTACTATAAATTGTTTTAGTTTTTCTATGTGTCTAACCTCATGTACTCCCAGAAGATATTCAGATAATTCTGTTCTGACAAGCACTTGAAAAATGATAATATCATAACCACTGTTAATTCATTCATTTCTGCTTTCATGATTTTTCCCATTTAACAATTAAAGGTCAAATTTTCACCTAACCTTCAAACACACAAAGAATTAGTATTTTGACAAGTGGAATACTCCTACACAAATTCAGATTATTCAAGAAAGGATATCAGAGCATATATTCTATACATTATAAATAGCTTTACAACATAAATCTGCAATGCAGATGTCTTATTAATTTATTAAATAATAAAGCAATGTCTTATTCTTTAAAATTACAAAAGACATAGAAAGTATCATTTTTAAGTAATCATAACCATTATTTTTAAGGTAAATTCTTTTTAATATTAATATCTTTACACAAGAAAAGTTTAGAGGGGTGAAGCAGGACTCAAAGCCACAGAAGTCCTAAGTGACAAAACTGGAATCCACATGCAGTCCTTCTTCCAGAGCTCAGGGCATTTTTACTACCACAAATGCTATAATTTTCTGCTCCCACCCACAGTTTTCCTCCAAAACTATCAGTATAATTTATAGAGAAAACTACAGGCCATAAGTGGAGAAGTGGGGCTTGTGAGGGCTAGTCACAGCTCTGGTCTAGTCTAGTTTAGAGTAGACTAGAATTCAAACCATGTTTCATTGAGGGCATTGCATTCTTCCTATAACTCCTGACACAAAGAAAATCAGCGGGCAGTGCCAGCCTCCACTTTGGTTTTAAGATCCTTGTTGATTTCTTTTCATTTCGTTTAACTGGAATTTAAGAAACAGCCTCAATAGAGGTCAGGAAAAAGAACATGACTCTTTTCTTTTCTAACCTCACTCTAGGTCCTCATAATAATATACTGAGTATTTAGACACTTCCCCATGTAATACATGCAAAGGACACATTTTATCCTAGTTTTAGGATAAAACTGTATTACATGTGTCAGTTGAAAACTTAAAAATTCATTTCGTGGGCCCTCCATGGTGATGCAATGGGTTAAAGCACAGCACTGAGATGCTAAAGCCACTTCAGCATGAGTACGATCCCCACTGTCCCAAAGGTGACCCACATGGCATGGCAGACCTCTCCTGACCAGCCCGCTGCTCCCCTCAGCAGTGTACTTCGATGATCTGCCTGTTCTGCTCCTCACTCTAGCTCTGGTGAATCTTCACGACACCCCTGCACCTCTGGCCTGTACCCCAGCCCTGTATGCACAACTAAATAAATATTTTAAAACAATTCATTTCGCAGGAAATATTGCTTATTGAAACATTTAATACTTTGACATTTTTACAGTGCTTACAGAGGACCAGTCTCCTTTACTTCTGAAAACAGGTAGTATGACTTCTGATGTAAAATAGCTTGTTAGACCTTAATTTCACAAGACTTTTTCAATTCCACAAAAAAATTGGAATCTATAATAAACAATATACTTGCCACTACACCCAGAGGGCATAGGAGACCCAAACATGAGCAAATTTATCCATCTTTTCAATGAATTATTCCGAGTACGAATAACACAACAACTAACTACAGCAATATTAAAGCTTAATTAAAATCAAAACTTAGAGTTGTACCAAAAAGGAAAACAGTGATTACCCTAAGGGGGTGGTAGAACATTTTTAGGAAAAGAGGCAAAATTAGTGTAGGAATCAATGCAGCAGATAAATACTTTCCAAGGAAAATTAGGGGCACACCATTAGCAAACGGTGGTAGCAATAAGACAAAAGATGCCTTTGGAGAAGGTACATAGCTAGTTATGTGAATTATATGAGTGAGTAGAGGAAGAAAGCCAAGCCATAAAGACGTCAAGAAACCTGGCAGGCACAGAGCTCATGACATGTCAGGAGTCAAGCCTGGTAGTTTAAGTCAGAACCTGTTTTTGTTACTTCTGCACTTTATAACACTGTATTAGTTTGTATTGCTGCTATAACAAATTGCCAACAATTCAGTAGCTGAAACAACACAAATTTATTATCAAATAATTATGTACATCAGCCATTCAAAATGGATCTCATTGTGCTAAATAGCAGGTGTTTGCAAAATGAACAGTTTCTAAGGGATAATTCATTTATTTTCCTTTTCTAAGGTCTAGAGGTCATCTTCATTCCTTGCCTCATGATTCCCTTCTTCATCTTCAAAGCCATCTATCACCTTCGAATCCCTCTTGACTCTCATTCTCCTGTCTACTCTCTTCACTTGCAGGGGCCCTTCAGGTCACACTGATCACATCTGAATAATCCTGGACAGTGTTTCCACCTCAAGGCAGCTGACAAACAAATTGAATTCTTGCTACCACCTTACTTCTCCTGAGTCATGTGACATAACAAGTCACAGGCTTTGGGGAATAGCAAGCAAACATCTTAAGAAGGGCACTAATCTGCCAGCTGTAAACAGAACATTAACTTTGGTTAGAGCAAAGAGTGGACTTTAAAGCTGGAAGGCTATAAAGGGCATTGAGTACTAATGAATACAGATTTCTTTTTTTTAAATGTAAGCAATGAGAAACACACACACACACCACCCTTCTTGGCATGATCAGACCTACAATTTAGAAATTAACTCATGCAGGCTGTGCTGCATACAATTAATTAAAAGATGAGATGATTGGAGGCAGAAGATTCAGTTAGAAATCTCAGATTAAGCTGAGTTCCCTTCAGAAAATTCTATAATAGCCCAAGGCCAATTCATGATGATGCTGACAGTCTTCTCAAAATTGAAAGCCCTCAAAACTGAAAGTCTGATTCATTCTCATCCCTTAATCAATGGGTTAAGTGAATTTGAGTGGCACGTGGTATTAAGCCCAACTTGAATAACTATTCTCTTACATGGCCTTATCCAAAATCATAACAAGGGATTTGAAACCTGGTGTGAAAAAGTTGCATTACCAGTCCTCTGGAAACCTTTTCCAACTCAACTGGGTACAGCATAATATGACCCTTTCAGATCTGATTGGGTATTTGGAAGCTTTGTCAAAATAAATATGGTTTGTTGGGATTATAGAGAAATCTTTCTCATTCCATAAGACTAAATTAATTCACTGATATCAACAGGTCATTGAATTAAGCTTATCAGTGTACTTCTGAGTCACAGGCAAGATGACAAAGAAAAACTGTAGGTCAGATTAACCTGAAGACAAGTTGGGTCACATAGCAAACTGCTCACAGTCAAGGATTTCACCAGTATCACAAGGCTAAATGGCATTTCCCAGTTCCATGAAGGCTGCATAGGGAAGAATAAAAGACCAAGGCCATGAGAACTGAATCCAGGCCAGAATGGTCTTGGCAAGGGTGAGGATTGCCAACATGGCTTCCATTTCCAAACAAATTGAAGGTTTACAGAATGGAGATAATGCCTAATCACCAAAAGAACTGCATGTCTGTGGCATGTTACAGGACAATGCAGCTTTTTTTTTTTAAACATTTCATCACTTGTTAACCACACATGACAATGACAGACAAGGTACTCAGTGACGAACGTTTCTGAACAATGAGTAGATTCACAGAGGAAGCACTAAAAGGATGAATAAGACCACAAGTATTCATATAGATGAATGACAATATTAATATAAAGTTCACTACGGCTTGCAACGATCTGAAGTATATATATATATAATTATCTTTATAAGTGAAGTTACAACCCAGAGAAGTTAAAAAATAAAGAAATAATGTATTTCAAATGTGTAATGTCTATACATGGGCATTAATATATTATCTGAAGGCTTTCATGTCAGAAATTGAAGAAAAACATTTTGGTCTAGAATTTATTTCTATCTCTTTAATATACATGAGTCAATGGGATGTGATAGCTTCTCAGTGAAACTATACTATCATTTTTTTATTGCTGTAGGGAAAATTTATTACTCCAAGGGTACAAGAAAATTTTTCTAAAGAAATTCTAACTTAGAAAAAAAAGAAATGTGTACCTACTAGAAAGTTATCCAAATGACTTCAGGTTTATGAAAATGCTATAGATACTTATATATATAATCTAAAAATCCCTTCAATCACTAGCAAATTGACCATGTAGTTACTTCTGCATAGTAGCTACCAGAAAGTTGAAGACAACCTACAAGTTTTAAAAGGAAAGTTGGTGAGAGTTAATATCCATCCATCTTGTACTAGCATGGTACAAAGGCACATTCTATCAATGATAATTCCAAGGAACAATGCAAAAGTCTGTCTCCTGCAGAAACTAACACAAATCACCTATATTGCTACCTGGTCTTCCAAGCAAACAAGTGACTGAAATAGCTCATTTTCTTAGGATGGCATGATGGCATTTAATAGCCCTAAAAGGAAAAGACAATACCCTTCCAACTTAAGAATGTCTTCAGAGGCAGAAGAACAAATATTCAGCAAAGAACAGAAGGAAAGTCCAGGAACACAGAGAGTTTTGTTTGACTTAATAGATTAAAAGCACTATATATATATATATATATATATATATATATATATATAATTTAAGTATTTAAGTTACTCTTGACCATGAAAATAAAGCTATACTAACTTGATATGGTAGTGGCTATGCACTCAGACTCTCCATAGACTAGCTCTTATATAATGATTGCTACATGAAAGAACTCTCACTCTCAAGGAGAGGAGGCCTGTGTGGGGTTTCTGTTGTTATGTCTTTGAGAGAAAGATGATGAAGACAAACAACTCCTTAGTATCTGCAGCTTAAACCATTTATCTAAGACCCAAAGAAAGCTGCTACAGAACATTCGAGAATGTGTAACATCAGTAGTTATTGACAGAGAGACACGTTTATATTTAAAAGAGACTGTATTGCTATAAAACAACTATAAGCAAGAAAAATGTCTCATTATATAAGAAGCAGCAAAGTATGGATAAATCTGAATCATTCAGAAGCAGAATAGGTAATTGTGGAGGGGCTACATAGTTTGACAGTAGTTGCTTCAAATTTTCAAATCAGACCCTGATTTTTAACAACTGTACTGTTGAGTATATAGAAATGGAAAGGAAACCAAACTTAAAATCATTACAGTAGCTATCACAGCATGAAAAAAGAGACTTTTCAAGGTGGAGTGATTATAATTAATGGTTAAACTACTTATTTTTAATTAACTGAAGGTGTAATCATTCATGTAGTGCACATCCTTGTTATTAAAAATAAGCATTTGTTTTGTAATAATTTAAAAAAAAAGCATTTGTTGATTTGCCTTTTTTCTCCTGTAGTATCTAAATTAATATTTAATCCCCTGAGGATGAAATTACTTAATATACATTGAACAGGATCCAGAAAAAAGTAGATTAGGTTTTCCTTTGTAGTATTTTTAGACAGCTGAAGTAGGTTTAATGAAATACGTTTAGGAAAGGAAAGAGTACATAAAACTGCAGAAATTGTCTACTAGAAGGGACATTAGTGAAACCATTTAACGCAACCTCCATAAGATAGTTCTCGGAATCACTAGGGGAAGCAAGTATAATATAGCAGATAGGTGAGTATTCTGCTTTTTAAGGCACAACAGAAGGCACTCAGCCCACCACATGATATTCAGCAAATTTTACCATCTAGACAATCTTTTTTCTCAACAGCTTTTCTTTTCAATAAGATTTCCAATATTTCAGATTAAGTCCATTTAGTCCTTCTCTGGCCTTTGGAGAAGACAGAGAATAATTGCAAAATTACTGCCATCTTTACAAAATAGCAACTGTAGATATTTATTAAATCTTCCCTTACATTCAAGAAAAATAACACCACAGCTTTCTGCTTTCTGTGCCCACCTCTTCAATCACTTTGGAAAAGCAACTATAAAACCAAAGTCCTTATTTCTCTAAGATTCAAAGGCTAGAAACAAACAATACCAAAAAAAGGCTTGATGGAGAATAAGTGTACCTAGTTTTATGAACCATAAAAATATACATTTGGTTAAAATGAAGTAAGACCTGTGAGAAAACACAATGCATGGTGCACAATGGGAAATCAATACATGTTAGCAGGCACTAAGGGTCTGGAGTGGAGTCAGAGGAGAAGTGAAGACAAAACAGAATCTAAGCAAATGCACTCTGGTTTCCACGTGCATTTCCATGAGTGAAAAATAAAGCATCACGTTCATGTTTTAAAAAGATGTCAAAAGGGTAAGCATGGGTCAGGCAGCACCAAGTGTCAGGTAAGACTCCCATATGTGTCTAGCTTCAGAGATGATTGAAAAGAAAAAAGAATTTTAAATAAGGATTCAGTGCTGTTATACGATGTAATCCAACCCAGCTAGTTCTCTGGAATAATGAAAACACAGAACTGGGAAGCCAGGAAGGTCTCAGCAAAATGTATCTGCCCATTAGTATCTTGCTGTTCACATCGTAGGCTCCTCTGCCGAGAGCTGCCCAAAGTCCCCAACAGCACCCACACGCCCTGGGACAGTCCAGAGACAGGATATCAACTTTCTGTCCTAATTCCCAATTGTAGGGATGTGGCTCTGATTGGTCTCCATCCTCTAAGGGCTCCAGGGTGGTGTGTTCAACAGTGAGGGCAGGCTTCTCCTGTATAAACTGGGCACCAATGCCCAGTGTTACCATTCAGGGCAGATACTGGAGGTGACCAGAACAGCATAGAAGTAGCACTCAGATAAAATCACACTATCTCTACAAAATAACACTACAGAGTAGACATGGCAGCTCTGTCTCCATAGATTCTGTTACTTTGAAATGTATATTCTCTGGGACATGTCTTTGAAAGTTGTTGTAGCTAAGGATCTCAGTCATTTATTCTTCAACAAAAATAAAGCAGGGCAGAGGGAGTTCTATGAAGGGTCAAGAATCCTGTTATATCACTGCATAGCTTTGTAAATCTGCTCAAAAATTATTTGTTTCCTACTTGTATTAACTATAAAATTTATTTACCTATAAAATAGTTTATATGCTTTTAATAAATGTGTGCAAGTTTATCTTTCTATAAAATTAAAGAGTTGATTTCTTCTTGCTTTGAAATTCTTTAGGTCTACAAGTAAATAATCTAGCACTCTATTTTAGTGTGATACCAGTTCATGAATTCACAATAAGGTAATTTTTCCAGTTAAACATGCCCCTACATACTAAATAAATCTGAGGTTTATATGTTCAACATTTACAATTGGAGAATTAAAAAATATATTAACAACTACTTTTTAAAGGAAGTTATTTCCTCTGAAGCACTTCATCCTATAAAGATTCTAATTCTACTATCTCTGTCTTATCAATTCTTCTTAAATCTCAGAAGTCCCAACATATCTCAAATTCTTACATAAGTTTTAAGATTAATAATTGGTATACCATTTTTTATTTCTTATTTTTCACAGAGGTAATGATGATTTATATTTACTTCAAACAAAGAACTCCAGGTACTTCAACTATCTTGATTATAGATATATTTAATATCCTAGCTCTGCAGATGATGAAACACGGTGAAGTTAAACACAGTATAAAAATGAAGTCTCAGCACAATGAAGCTTTTGGGAGCCAGTATAACCACTGCAGCATGAGTTCAATCCCTGTTAGGGAGGTGACCCACATGGCACAGCAGACCTCTCCTGCTTTGCCTGTCCTCCCCTCAGCAGTGTATTTCAGTTGATCCACTGACCTGCTCACCACTCTATCTCTGGTGAATCGTCTCACCCCTGCCCCCCACCACCTCTGCACCTCTGGCCTATATCCTAGCTCTTGTACGCACAAAAAAATAAATCTTTTTTTTTCATTAAAATGCCAAGTAACTCTGAGAATCAATTTCATTTCTCAACCATAGAGACAGTAATTGTTGAGAAAAGAAACAAGAGATGAAGGAGAAGGCCCACCAATACCAGCCTTTCCTTCTTCCGTCTTCCATGTCTACTTAAAATACTAACAAAACCTGAAAGAAAATTCAATTATATAGAGAAGAAAAAATTTGAAAAACTATAAAAATGCAATTTTTCTCATGAAGCTATTTTAGAAATAGTTGAACATTAAAAAAAATAACCATCAGGGTCTTTTTAAGAGATTAGCATTTTAATCACTATACTGAGTAATATAGATGAGCATTATCCAACCCTTTGATGATCCAAATAAAATTAAAATGCTGAGGAATCCTAATTTCTTCTTTTGCTTCTAGAGTTGAATGTCCAAATTCTGCCCTTGGACATTGGAGCTCCTGGTTCGCAGGCCATTTTGAATGGAATCACACTTAACACTGGTTTCCCTGGTTCTACAGTTACAGAAAGCAAAGCATGGATAGCTGGGCTCCCACAAGGCCATGAAATCAATTTCTGTAATAAATCCCTTTGCACGTCTGTATGTATAGCCTACTGATGTTTTTCTGGGAGGCTCTGACTAATACACAGTTGTCACTATACTGCTTTTATTAGAGACATTATTACTATTTGTCAGGCTGATCTTTTTTTAAAAAAAAAGATTTATTTGTTTATTCATATAGAACTGGGATACAAGCCAGAGGTGCAGGGGTGGTGAGAGGATTCACCAGAGACAGTGGGGATCAGAACAGGCAGATCAACGAAGTACACTGCTGAGGGGAGTAGCGGGAGGGTCAGGAGAGGTCTGCCGCACCATGTGGATCACTTCCAGGGCCAGGTATTGAACTTGCACTGAAGCTGCTGTGGTTAGCTTTCAGTGCTGCATCCTAACCCGTTGTGCCACCATGGAGGGCCCTTGTCAGGATGATAGTAACAGATTTTTCACAGTGTGTCTGGATTGTGTTTTTTCCTACTCCAATTTGTTCTGGAAGCAACTGCCAGTTAAATCTCCTCATGACACAACTCTGTGGCAACACTCCTCTAATAATCAATCTTCAATTATTTTTGGTTGCCTACAAAGCACAGACCCTGTTCTGAAGTTTTATTTTCAAAACTATCCACAACTTGGTATTCCTATCTTTCCAACCTTATCTCCCTTTACTACCATGCAACTGACACTCTTGCTAGTGAGAGATCAAGTTCCTGCCCCAGGAACCATTTAATGTTTTGCCTGAGTTACGAGCCTCGAGCTTCCCTACTGTGATACTGACATATGGTAACATAAGATAAGCAACATTTGCTATACATAATGTACTGTGATGTTGTATAAGTATGGGTGTGGGATTTGCAAATCAAGAAGGTTAGCAATGCCACCACATACATGGGAATTTTTACTTCTTATTGCTACTGAGAAGTCAAATGCAAAAGGCATCCAGGTCTGAAGGAAAATGCATAAGCTGCTGCTTATGCCATGCCAAGAGCCATAATTACAACTGGTATCCCACAAAGCCAACACTATGCCACAGAAGTGAGTTAAAGAGTCCCCAAAGGTGTTGGGGAGATGGAACAGCTACCAAGGACTGGTCACTGCCTCATTCCCACATCAATTTGACCAGAAGTGTTTCTAACCCAGAGAGAAATCCCACATTGATGAGTCTGCAGAGAAAGGATGGTCCTCTTATGGGATCATGGCAATAAACCCACATTATCACCTTATTTTGCATTTCCCTGTTTTGGTTATTTTTCAGCTATCTATTGTTATCCGAGCAAGTAATGTCAGAATGACATGAGAATGATAAATACAGTTTCTGTCCTCATGGAACTCTCAAAAAGACAGATATATAAGCAAATGATTTTAATGTGACATATATCAGTACCTATTAAGCTCAAATAACTGGGGAGAGGAATAATTCATTCTGCTGGGATGCAATTGTAGGCAGAAATCAAAATAGGGTAGAGATGTGTGTAGTTATGTAAATAAGACTTCACAGATTAGGTAGAGTTGCCCTAGGCAGAGGTTTTGGATGACCAAAATCCTTCAATACTCCAGTGCAGAGCAGAGCAGGGAGAAAGACATGAGGATGATAATGAAGATGTGGGATTAGGACTATATACAACTTGCTAAAAAAAGATTCAATCTAGATATTAAGAACAATGAACTTATCCACAAACAGATAAATGTCACATTCTGGAAAATAAATCCTAAGGACAGCACAGAAGCTGAACCAAAGGTGCTAAGGAGCATTAGGTATGGGACAAATGTAAGGTATGAAACATTGAAAAAGCTGTTTATAGGCTAGTGTAAAAATAATTGGTGAGCAGGAAACAAATGTTGAAGGTATTTCCAAAGTCAATATGAATATTGAAGACCCAGAATTAATACCTACCAATACCTAGAACATTCTAGTATATGATCAACATGTTGGAATGGAATATTTATGCAACGGCCACCCTGCTAAACTTTTATATGCATTGTTTCTAGATATTTCCATAGCCCCATTACTGATGAGGAAAAGAAGTCAGGACACATCAAGTAAACAATGAAGTGCAATTCTGTTACATTCCAAAGCAAATGGTGGTGGGTTTGAGGCATGACTTGCCTCGTTCGCCAATTTCCATAGTGTAAATGCTCCATCATGGACAATTTCAAGCTACTAACAAAACCTCACTGGATGCAGAGCTGGGAAGAGATATGTACAGTTACTTGTCATAAGTCAGTGTGAGTAGGCCCCTGTGTGTTACCAGAGGGACCTCAAAAACATATTGTCAGGCAGTAGATAAAGCAGAGGTTGGTAAACTCTGGCCCATAGGCCAAATTCAGTCAGTATCTGTTTTTACAAATAAAGAATTTTAGGAACACAGCCATGCCCTTATGTTTATGTATTGTCTGTAGTTATTTTCATGACACAATGGGTGGGCTGAATAGTTACAACAGAAATTCTATGGTTCCCGAAAATCTAAAATATTTACTAGTTGGCCCTTTACATGTAATATTCTCCTGCTGTAAAGTGTAAAACAGGCAAAACCTATAATATTTCTATTATTAGGGTAGGGTAAGGGTGACACCAAGAGAACTAAAGGAGCAGCAGAAGAATGGCCCAAGGGGAGCACACAGGACTGTGGGCTACCAGGAAGGTTCTATTTCTTCATCAGGGTGTGATTACACAGAGAAGATATATCAAGTTTATAACTATGATCTGTGTATCTTTCTAGATGCAAACTATACTTCAATACAGAAAAAAAAATATTGAAAAAATGATGAACATGTTCCAAGAGCAAACTAAAATATTCTCTTCACCAGTGATTTCAACTTCTTTACTTATATGTGACTAGAACTAAAGCATCATTACAAATGACAGTAAATTCTAAAGATATATAAAATAGCAGAAAATAGATGTATTTGTTGAGTAAGCTGATAATCAAAACTACAGATCGGGAACTTTCCTTGTATTAACATTTTCTCATCTTTTCTGCCCTGGAAGAGTTTTCATGGTATAATTCCAATGTACTAAATGCTTTCAGAATACTAATTCCTTTGAACTTCACTTATGATTACACTGTTTATGGGTTCACTGCATGTCCTTGGGGAGATAACTCTTCATTACTTTGATTATCCAAACTAGAAATCCAAAAAACAAAATGTGAAGCAGGTCAATCATATTAATTTCACGTTACGTTAGGTGACTGGGTTCAGACACAGATATGCATGGCTGCTATTAACCATCTCTGGCAATAGTCCAGTCAGTGACTAGAGCCAAAGAGAAGTCTCCATATGCCAAGTCTAACCTTCTGGGTATGAGTCCTGAACACGTGCACATCCTTTGACCAACCCTCCAAGCCAACTCTCTAAGATGAAATGAGAGGAACCAGAGCTTCTGGACTCTTCAGAATGCCAGGTCAAAGCATGCTAATTTTCCAGATTGGAGAGGATATTTCTCTAGCTCCAGGTCCACACCACCTGTCAGCTGTCAGGACAGTGCACAGACCTGGCCCTCGCAGCTGGCCATCTATTACCTGCTGATAGTGCCCACGTATCTGCGGAGGCTCGGAAAGCTGTGAGGTCATTATCTTGTCAAAGGCCATCAGATTCCTACTGTTAGTATCTCTTACTCATGACCTCCAAGACAGGCCCAGACCATGAAGTGTATGTAGAAACTGAGAAGAGAAAAAAACCCTCACAGAAAAACTTCCAAAGATGAGTTGAGCATAATAATGAATTTATTTATTTTTTATACCCCCCCCACTAAATCTTCAACAGAATGTATGTTCTCTTTCTAGAAAAGGAGCACTCTCAAGGCTTTGTCAAGGCCAGCACTGAAATACTGTTGGCTCTAAGAACAAACCTCCTCAGATACGTTTGAAAATGAGAGACATTTTCTTTGAATATTTTTAAATAAATAAGCCATGGAAAGACCCTACTCTACTTTAGTGAGTGAATCATAAGAGCAAACAGGCATTTAAGTCTGAGTGAAGACCACAAACATATCGATGGTTAAGTGACTCTTACAAAATTTCAGGGAGTTCCGAAGAAATAGCAAAATATTTATCACCTGCCTTCGAAAGAAAAATACTGTTCAACAAGTACACTGAATTTTTTTTGTACCAAGTATATCTCAACATGGAAAAAAAAGTAAAGATTGTGCTTATAACCCTTTCTTCATCAACCAAACAAGTTAGCAGATGATAACTGAATTTGTGAGGGAGACTGAAGCAGAGTCAGATCACGGTTGATGAAGCTGAATCCTCGGTTTCTGTCAAGGTGACTTATGTCATTATCATAACAGGAAAGCTCACGCTTCTGAGCTCTTCCATGGAGTCAAAGACTTTGCTATAAACCACACGCAGAAGATACCACCTCAGTTTTGCCAACAAAGAACTTGGGTTTAACCTGGGTTAAGTTGGGTAAGATCTCACAAATACCTCTGGCTTTGCAGAGGCCTGGCCAACTTCAGTCCAAGCAAATTATTAGTCTTGTTTGGTTCACATGGATTTTCTTCCTTGAACCTGCCGTCAAAAGATTATCTAGCCCCTCTTTGGCAAAAGGATATTAAAAATGTCTTAGGTAGAAAGATAAATGTGAAAGGTAGTAACATGCCAATACAATGTACCTCTCATGTTTCCCCAAATCACGAACTACCCATGGTTGTGAACTTGAGTCTACATATCTGAAACATGATGGATTACAATGAGTTCCAAAGAATATTTGCCTTGGAAAAGTTTTGATATTCAGAGATGCTTAGAATGTATTTTTATTTCTACAACATTCTGACATTGGGCTTTGCAACTAAAACTTCCAATATGAGATATGAAGGTAATCTATCAAGAGATTATAACTTACTTATTAGTCATCTCATGTGGAAAGCTAGCTGTCTTTTGCTTTCCTTTCACTGACAGCACATGTGGAAAGTGTTCCACTGTGCAGAAGAAAACACGATCTTAAAGAAGAAAATCAAAACTACAGGGAATTCATAAAACGCCATCTAATATGCCAAGCAAATGAAAACAAAGGCAGTTGGAAAAAAACTTTTAAAACACGTTTATTACTTTTTGAAGGTGATTCGGAGACTTGCCAGAAGAGCTACCTCACTAACTCCAGTTGGCTGACTGCATGGCCATAGAATAGGACAAAAAACAAGGGCAAGAAGATAAGATGCAGGTGTACTTAGAGGAAGAAAATGGAATGAGAAAAAGACAAAGAAAAGAAAATGTGTAAACACATACACACACACACTGTGGAAGAACTTAGAGAAGTAATAAATCAGGAGTGAGAACAACATTGCTAATTGACCTGGAATCTGTTACTTTGTCACTATTTTTAGTTAAAAGAGCAAAAACAGCCCTCCCTGGTGGCACAGCGGATTAAAGGACAGCACTAAGAAGCTTAAGCCACTTCAGCATGAGTTCGATTCCCGCCTGCCCCGGAGGTGATCCCACTTGGTGCAGTAGACCTCTCCTGACCCGCCTGCTGCTCCCCTCAGCAGTGTACTTCATCGATCTGCCTGTTCTGCTCCCCGCTCTGTCTCTGGTGAATCCTCTCACCCTCCGCATCTCTGGCCTGTACCCCAGTTCTGTATGAATAAATAAAAAAATCTTTTTTTTTTTTTTAAATAGCAAAAACTGTTTTCATGAGCTAAGAATCAGGGGCTATGTTCACACTAGAATCACTGAGATTAATAGGCTATTTCAATAGCACTTGAGGCGCAGTGTCAAAAATCTGTTAGCACAACCACATAAGACTTCAGGTGGGAAGTTTTTATTAGATTTCATTATTTAAATTAAATATACACACAGGCACCCAAACTTCCCAAATTAGGAGGCATTTCCTGTTTTGAAATTAAATCACATTTGTTGTCCTTGAAGTTTCAGTAATTTTATTTACTGTGAATGTGTGGATCTTAATCAAGGTTTATTCACAGAACAAGAAACTTACAGGAAAGACTGAAGAGGTTTTGAATAGCAGGAAGAGAGACAATTAGAGCAAATCTACCTTCTCCTCCTGCCAAACAGTCTGACCCTCCTGTGAGGCAGTGGCAACAAAATTGGTGAACAGGTGATGCTCATTTGGAATTCTACAGAAAGTAACCTGAAATATAGCCTACTCCACTTGAACTCTATCAAATATAAATAAGGCAAAACTCAGGGGGTGCTGCTAGTTACTGACATCATAAAGAGGCTCTTCCCCTTCCCCCCAAAAAAAAAAATTGCTACAGAATTCCTTGAAGCAGGGAGCCCACTAGAGCAATTAAATCACATTTGAAAATGATTTACATGGACCTTTTAAAATATATATTAACTGTGAATTTTTGAACAACATGCACCTGTAAAACAGCTGTTTGGCTGAAGCTTAGGGACAGTCATTAAAATCAACTTGGCTCACAGACTGGACCCTGAGGCAAATGAGGGGCCGTCCAGAACACTCATAGATGAACTGGAGGATAAATCCTGAAAGCCGCAAGGAGAACCAAGCTGGCCCATCCTCAAGGCTTCTGAGAGCCCACATACAGCCTCCAGGGGTGGCCAGATTGCTGTGACTCCTTTTCCTTCACTGCATTTGGATCTTTCTTTATTTTTTTCTAAATATCCTCTGCCTTCACTCATTTCACATTCTTCCCAAATGCTGTCAACTTGTTTCAAAAAATCACTATAAGGGACTATGAGTGCTTTGGTTGTAGGAGTAGCAAACTGAGGCGCTATGAACCTAGTCATATACATTATTGCAGACCAATGTTACCACAATTTTAAAATTTAATTTTTTAAAAGAAGGTATACAAATTGGGAAGGAAAGCATAAAACTGTTTTAGAAAAAAAGATCTGTGAATCTATGTTTATCATAGAGCAATTATTGTTTTCCAGTTTTAGTGTGCATTTGGAACAAATCCAGTATGATAGAAACAAAAGAAATTCAGAATACAAATATCAACGTCATTGCATTTCAGTGATAAGAGTCAACATCCTCTGAGTGGGCAAATATTCCTCTTGACAACCATGAATTATGATAAGAGCACAGAGCTAAAGACCTTATGACTGGTTCACAGGGTGCTCCAGTGGAAGAAAATACCCCAGCTGTTTTTTTGTTTTGCTTTGTTTTGTTTTTTAGGACAATTTCGTCCCTTCTATAAATCATAAAATGTTTCCTCTGAAGTTCTATTTCCAACTGACACATATCATCCTCATTTTAAACTTTACTTTAGTCAGATTCTTAATGAAATAATCTCCCAAAGTGGAATTTTAGAATTTGGACCTAAAAAGAATGAAATATTTCATATTTAAAAGGTACTCAGAATATTTGGGAAATGTAACATTTATTGAATAATGAAGAAAAATTAATATATATCTATAGATAGATAGATAGATAGATAGATAGATAGATAGATAGATAGATAGATAGATAGATAGATAGATAGATAGATATGCTGAGGCCCTTCCTGGTGGTGCAGTGGGTTAAAGCACTGCACTGAGAAACTAAAGCCAATTCCGCATGAGTTCGATCCCCACCTGCCCCGGAGGCGACCACATGGCG
>NW_004567131.1:21931378-21968965 GCF_000260355.1 Condylura cristata | reverse complement strand
TGTACAAATAAATAAATCTTTAAAAAATATGCTGGGAAATACAGTTTTAAAAGGAAAAATAAAAAAGAAGAAAAGAGGATATACTCTCTTGAGCCCTAACATGTGTCTAAGGACCTAACCTCCAGAAGAGAACAGAAAATTTCCTTCTTGATTCTCTAAGAAGAAGCAAGTACACATGGAAATTTAGCACCATGGTAATTTCAGAGCAACAGTTGTTAAAACAGTTCTATCTTTAAAGTAAATTTCAGCAACTAAATATGAATAGGCCAGAGAATGAAATGAGTTTGGGGACACTAATAAGAAATTGCAATGGTAGCTATTCTCCTTTCCATTGCTAGCACACGCCCCTAGCAGTTGCGGGGTATTCGTGGATGTATTTTGAGAACCTGAATGGAAAAGCAGATTTGTCTTATGTTTTTCTTCCTGATCCATCACCATTGCTTACATTCTGGTTTTGTCCAAGAGAGGAAAACCTGTTCTCAATTCTGCATTTGTGTACACATGGCTTCAGAGCCAGACAGACATAAATTTAGAGAAACATTAGAATGTGAATTTTAAGAGCTTACTGTTAAAAAAAAAAACAAAAAACCTGTCATCCAGTTGTTAGGAGGTTATAAGAACAAATTTCTACAAAGAAATATAAATTCCTTTGACAGTGTATTTAATCTTTCACATTGCTGAAACCAAACCTAATTATTCCGTGTATGGAAAGCATTTCTAGAGAGACTTCTAGAGAAGCCTTCTAGTCAGGCTTCTGTTGACTGTTCAAGATAAAAATCTAAGACCTGGGCATAAATCATGGGCTCTGGCCCCATTTGAATTTTCTTATAGAAAAAATGTCACTCTTAAATATTAAGAGAGTCAGGCCTTGCCCTCCTGTCTTAGCTACTAAAGATAATTTGCTCTAGGATGGATAAGGGGACCAAGGTCCATTCTACAATAAAACCCATCAGACCCTAGGCTGCTCTCCGTTCCCACTATGACAGAAAGGTCAAGGTCAGCTGAAGCAAGCACCACACAATTCTTAAAGAACAGTTTTCCATGTGTCCCCATACTGCTAAGGGGCTGTGTGTTTTTGTGTGTCCTTTATTTTCTTCTGCTTACTTGTCTTTCTACATTTTTAATGAACACGTTGGTTTGCACAATACAGTTATTTCTATAAAAGCATTAATTACATTAAGATGCACATTCATTCTTTGATACTAAAGCCAAAGACATATTATATGCTGGTCCTGAATGATTCCCCCCACTTGGAGACCTTCACTGCCTATCGTGAGCTTGCAACTCAGTGACAATGAACTGTCTGTCTTATTATACCAGCGAGACATTATACCTTTTCATGATTCTCTGATATTATATCTCTTCACATAAATTGCTTTTTATTTTTCCTTCATCAGAAAAATGTAATCAAACCTTTCCAAGCCAAGTCAAAGAGCACCTTGGTCTGGGAAACCTTTCTGGCTCTTATAAATGATGTTACTCCCACCTCATCTGTCCAATCTGCATGCACCTGCCTGACCATGTCTACTACAGCTTGGTGCCTAGTGTACCCCAAGGCGAGTTTCATCTTTTCTTTGACATTTTTTATTCTCATAATCCTTCTAGACCTGGCATGGTTAGGCAAACAAAGCAAATTCCATGACTCAGTGATTACTGAATGAATGAACAGCATTTGCCAGGAACATCACCTTCATGGTAAAGGGCAGATATATTTATTGTTCAAATAGTAGAGAGAAGGAAAATAAAAGTGATGGAAGAGTTTAGAAAACAATCATACCGAAACTGAAAACAACTCTTTAGGTCAGGAGCTACCTTTTTCACTTCTCAAGTCTCTCTTAGTAGATGATGCAGCAAGCCACGTGTCAAGGGTTCTCCCTGGTGTTGCTAATATTCAAATAATCTTTCTGTCTCACTGATATGCCACATGTCATCTCAGTGATTCCAAACAAGTCCACATACTACTTACTTTCTCATTTCACATGAAGGCCTTCCAAGGCCGCATGTTCCAAACAGCAGTGTTGGAAATGGGAAAGGATATATTTAAACAAGGCTGCAGGCAATAAAGACCTGCATGTGAGTTGTTTACTCTTCAACATAAAATACATTTTAAAATGTTATCTAAAAAGTTATATAAAAATATTTTTATTCATTATTTTTTCATTTGTGGTCACTTAGTATGGAACCATAACTCTCACAAACTAAGCTGAAATGGGAATACTACTTTCAAATTGGGACATAATCTAGCCTGGATCCTTGGCTAAGATGAATAAAAATCAGTACTTTTCTTACATTTATTTCCTATCATGGGATTGGTATAGTCATAGATTCATAAAATATAGAGACTACTGTGTGAGTAATTGCAATTTTGCTTCTCTAAATTCACCTGTGGTAGAAACTTGTCAGGTAGAATTGTATTTTTTGTCATCTCTTCTTTTCTCCCAATTTCTAATTTTACTTATATTAGTCCTATACTGAAAAATAAAAGAAATATCAGCTTTACCTCGCTGGTGTTACAGCTCATTTCTCCTATCTAATGCATCTGTGTAGACATGTTGAACCTCTGAGGGAGAGTTCCCAATTTTGGCCAATACTAATAAGGATGCTGTTTAGCTGATAAATGCTGGCATCAGTCACTGAAAGACCCCGTAAGCTGCATGCTTTCTCATTCTACCATGTGGAAAACAGCAGGCAGCTCTAAATCAATGAATGTTATTCTTCACCTAAGTACTGTCCTACAGAGGCTGAGGAAACCCTGTTCTGGAAGGGACAGATACTGAACAAGAAAGTCACCCCATCCGTTTGGGACTTAAACCAACCCCTCCATAGCATTCTCTCACTCCAAGGAGGAAAAGGTCTGTGCAAATTGAGGGTCATTAAGCAAAATATAATTTTACATAAGATATCATGATTAAATACTCAGATATTGATCTTATTGTTGATGTTGGCACAAATACCACTTGCTTAAAGTAATGAGACTGAGTCTCTTATCTCTCACTGCAACATCCTATTTTGCAAACATGTGACAGCATCCATTAGAATGTCCACATGAGACCCATTCAAAACAGAATTGAGTGCTGTGATGTACATCGGTTAAAGTTCACTAGTGTGTGGAGACGACCTAACACTCCCTGTCTTCAGCTTCCTTATGGTTCCAGATAAGCAAGCTTGACAAACTTTCCTGCCAGACCTGGGTGACCTTCTCTGGTGCTGTGATGTTAAATATGGCTCACTGGTGTCACTACTGGAAGTTAAATGAGTTCACTGTGTTGTCTAGAGAAGATCCACAAATTTGTATTCTATATAGTAGCAGTTTGCAGGCCTTTAACTTTGCCCTGACTTGAAACCATTTTCTGTCAACCTCCCAAAAAGCATGGAGAGGTAATAGATGAGAAATACAACTTCCTTGTCATATGCAACAAGCCATTATGGTATCATCTCTATGGGTGGCAATAAAGTGGGTACTAGAAAACCACATCTACCATCTGGGGAGTGCTGTGAATTTTACTAGTGCTAACTCTTCACCTGTATCGCAACTAAACTCACAGGTACCAACATATACACTATAAATGTTGGAACTGGCCATCAAGAAGTTACTGTTCTTACCAAAATCCATTTTATAGAGAAAAAGAAATGTAGACACAAATTGTCCATCATCTTTCAATCTCCTCCAAATTATATATGCAGAGAGTTAAATACAGGTCTTGGCACATGACATGATTTTTCAAAGAAGTTCTCTCAAATCGCTTTGCTATTCTGGGTGATCATTTACCATCTCAGCTCCAATGATTCACCTATAAATAAATAAGGATATTACTGGCCTATGTTACCCAAGCCTCCTAAGGAATTAGGGCATTCCACTTCTCCACAATGTCAACATAATTGCCAGTCTGTTTATGAAAGTTAAGGGGGTGGATAAATTATGTATTGATGACTAACAATAAGAGGGAACAATTGAAGATTAACAAGTTTATTTTATATAGAAATAGAAAAATGTTCACATTCCAGCTTTACCTGGGAAAAAATTTCAATCTTTTCAAGTGGAAACAAAGATAAGGTTTGTTCAGTGCTTCCACTAGTCCCATGTTCCATCAACTGTCGAGAATTTTTTAAAAGTTATCTTTACTTGTCTCAGTATAACACTCAGGTAAACACTCTGCCTCCATCAAAGGACAATTATTGGATTTAACAAATACATGGACAACAATGCCAAACCCTCATATCAACATAGAAAGCTATGCTGTGAATCATTGATGTTTTCTCTTACGGAACTCTTCTACGCTCTTCTATCATGATTTTATATTTTGTTTTTATATTCTATCATGTGTTTATATTTTGTTAAAGTAATTTGGATATTTCTTTAGTTAGGCAAAATATTTTGGACTGAATAACTAAGGGATGTTTTAACTGTTATGCAATATTTCGGGTGGTCTGCAGTGAAATAAATCTGATCACAAGTATGTGAAACCTTTCTAAATAAAGCTGGTACTCAATAACGCTTTCTGCTTAATTCTGGAAAGTTACAGCTTCCTGTTCTAAAGAAATAAAGTACCAGACAGCTTATAAAATGACTCAAAAGATTTCTCAAATATAAGCATCCTTAACCAAATAGCATAAGGATGAATTAAAAATAAACAACAACAAAATCTATATATAATGATCAGTTTTCTTTTGAAATCCCTAAAGCCTCAAAATTAAGGGGTTAAGAGAAATTTGTATTGGAAAGGCTCAAAGGATTTTAACAACAGTTCAGTTTTCTCTTTTCAACCCTCAAAAATGTTTCGTACCATGTCTGTTAATAAGGAAATAGTTCGATGAGTCAGTGTCTGAGCTTTCATTGCCTTGAAACCTGTCCAAAATGGGAATTTCTGGCACTTTAACCAACTTTATGAGCTTTAAAAACATGTTTTAGTTTGAGAATTACTGAGCTATATTTTGTCGTTCAAGTCACTGAGTTGAGTCTCTTTCCTATATGCTCTCTGAAGCATCAATTTTTTTTATTCCCCTTTCTTTGGTAGGGCCATTCCACACAATTAAGTCATAAAGTAGATTCAGTAGGACCTATTCAAAATAAGTGTTCTTAAGTCAACATGAGTAATGACTGCAGAGGGAGCTCTCTCCTCCTTATTCCTAGGATCAGAGCTTGAATAAACATTGAGTAAATAAATAGTCGCCACTGATGCATGTCTACCTGCCTTTCCCTTCCAACACACAGCGCATACATTCCTACCTTTAAGGTGCAGTCCATAAAGGGTAAGCTATAATAGCTGTTAATTATGTGATCATACCATCCCTCAATGGGTAGGCTCAGGGCCAAGTCTAGCTTCATGGCTTCTGCTGGCCTGGACAGTGATTTCCACGAAGTCAGAGTCAGGTGTCCCCTGGTGGAGAGCCCAGGCACAGTGGTTCTGACTGGCTCTGGACAGGGGTTCTATGTGGGGAATGGAGACTGGGTTTCAGTACTCCCATCCCTTAGCTAGTGCCTCTGTGCAGAACACAGACCCTACAGATATAGGACAGCAAGCTGTCCTATTTATCCCTTTCACCCCATGACAGTTAAAGCCCAAGTCACAACAAAGAGAATAATAAATGTGACAACTTCAGTAAGAAAAAATGTAACTAAAATCAACATCATACATTGTTTTTGTCTGGTTACATAGAATGCATGACCTAAGTCTGTTAACTATTTCAGGATATGTTCTATGAAAGAATTATGTCTTTGTGGCTTATTCTCCAAGTCTCCGGCTCACTTTTAGAGCTTTCCAGTAGAAGGGAAGTTCTCAGCATTTACACTGAGGCTCTCAGTTCTGGGATAAAACTGCCCTCTGAACTATCCAGAGGATTGCAGATCTCTGTAATTCCCTGCCTCTTCCTGGTGAAATGTGAGCCTATTTTTTTTTCTATTTTAATTCATGAAAAATAAGATGATTTTGTAAAGGTTACATTCCAAATTATGCTTTTGAAATTACGAAACCAGAAAGTTCTGATTTTTTTTAAAATCATACCAGCTGAAGTTAATTGAGTAAAATGCTCACTTCAAAAGAACAGTAATGAATAGAATATAGTCAGACATTTTGAATGATTAAGCATAATAATGCTGGTTCCTAACCTCGGCAATGAGACTCAAGTGTCTCTAGGATTTTGCAAGTTCCATTAACTAGCGTGGCGTCCAGTGTGATGAAAGCAAGATGCAGGAGTAAGGAATAACCACGGCACTGGGTCACCAGTTGGGCATCAACAAGGAGGGGGCAACAGGAGGTCTTGTCCTGTTATGAACTGAGTGCTTGTGTCCCTCTAAAAGTCATCATATGGGGTTAGGTGAGGCATTTGGGAGGTGACTGAGTCATGAGGGTGGAGCCCTCACCAACGGGATTTATGCTCTTATGAGAGGCCATAAAAGGAGGGAGCTTCCTGTCACATGGGAATACAGCAAGAAGACGGCCATCTGTCAGCCAGGGAACAGAGCAGCTTCAAACCTTGGATCTGAAATGTCTCCATCTTGGCCTTCTCAGAACTGTAAATGTTTGCGTTTAAGCTACCAATTTATGATATTTTTTATTACAGCAGCCCAAACAGATTGAAACACTCACTGCAAGTGGTAGAGTCATAATAAGTATCAACTCTGGCTATTTACAACTCAATGGGAATATCATTGTTATGAAATTATCTGGTATGCATTTAGGAGTGGATAAAAGGGCAATTTATTTTCTCATTTTAATCATTGGCCCTACATAAACTTCTTAGAATTATGAAATACAACAAATGTCATTTAAAAGATAGATTTCAAATCCAGAAGGTAATTAGCAAGGCTCTGCTGAGGTTTTTCTCCTGCAGACTAAACATCCATCCGGATCGGGAACCTTACTAGTCTAGTTCTCCATCTGCAGTTTGTAAGTGTCAGTATTAAGAGGTGGTAACTAGAATGGAAAATAAGATCTACTTTGAACACAGAAGTATGTAAGTGAACGTTTTAGAGTTAAAAGACATTAAGCAAAAGTAGATAGACCAGGTCTTACTGGCCAAATTCCCTCTATCAGCTACAGGTATATTTCAAACCATATCCATAAGAAACAAAGGTAGATAAAATACATTTTACTTCCTTTTTTGGAATCCTTTCTGCTTTTAATTGAGTAGATTAAGTGTCATTTCAATTTGTTAATTGGCTTCCTTAAAACAATTAATTATTAATTATAGTCACTATTATTAGCTGTCTTCAGCTCTTCCAAACTGCAGATGTTTTTACAGCAGGCTCTTAGTGAGGCTGGCAGTTTAGAACATTCTCTTCCAGCAAGCTAAATTCCTTTTAGCAAGTGCCTACATGCAAGATAACGTACTGTTATAATAAGGATTCTGTGCAAATTAAAATAAGCATGATGCTATAAATGCACATACAATAGCAATTTTAACTGACATGTCCACAGGGTAGATTTTTATATTCACTTTTTTGGATAGGAACTCCCTTGATTGAAAAGCCAACTTCAAATACTACTGGGAATAGTCAGAAGTAATTTACAGAGGTTGAGACCCTCTATTTACATTTCTCCAATTATACCCAAAATGTAATATAATAAATGCCCTATATTTACAAAGGTACTAAGTTTAAGCTTACATGATTGACACCATTCTTCATAGATTGTGCACATAACATGCACAGTTACTGTCCAGATTAGCTCCAGTGAGGCACTGTAGGACTCTCAATACAATAATGTATATTTACACTAGAGCCAACAATGCCTCCCTGGCCTGCAAATCCACATGTACCCCATACATGATGCACTCTTTCCTAATGATTTTTAAATGTTTAACAGCCTGTTACCTCCCACTGAAAGAGAAATCATCCTTTTATGTCCTTTAAGTAAGTTGTACTTGTTGTTGCAGGAAGAAAAACAATGAATGATCTATTCCAAACCTGCAATATACCCCAGGAGTGTTAACATTAGAGCAGGGTAAAGCAATTCCTGCATTATTGAATCATATAGCCAAAGTTTAAAAATAGCTGAAACAATTTCCTCAGCTTGTTAGGTGTTTAAAAAAATAACAGTATGTTAGAAAATACACAGTGTTCCTGCTGATGGGAATGCAAACTGGTCCAACCACTATGGAAAGCTGTTTGGAAGTTTCACAAAAGGCGAAAAATGGAGCTTCCATATGACCCAGCAATCCCACTTCTATGTGGGATTGACTCAAAATGACACTTGCACCCCCATGTTTATTGCTGCTCTATACAATAAGGAATCAATCCAGATGCCCAAAAGTAGATGACTGGATTAAAAGGATGTGGTACATATATATATATATACACAATGGAATATTACTCAGCGATCAAAAAAAAACTCATGCCTTTCACAGCAAGGAAAGGCATGGAGCTGGAAGGATTATGCTTAGTAAAATAAGCCAGAAAGAAAGAGAAAATACCAGATGGTTTCACTCAAAGCAGGAGCACAAGTGGTCAGGAAGGGGGAAAAAGAGAAGCAAATGTCACAAAGTAAAAGTGAAAACAAAGAACAACTATAAACCAGAGACATTTTATGGAGGTGGGGTGGGGAATGGGATAAAACTGGGGTGGGAAGAGTGCACAGGAGTATGGGGATGGCACATGGGTGAATTGGTGGAGGGAAGTTCACAGGGATTACAACTGAGATGAAAAAAGGCACAAAATTGAGAATGATGTAAAATATAAATAAAATACATAAATTTTTGAAAAAGAAAATATACAGTGTTCTGGGTTCAGCTCTACTTCTCATCATTTTCATAGCCTTCTTTCATAGATTTTCCTACAGAGACTCTGGGGCCTTTGAACTCTACCTACCCATGTGCTTCTCATCACTTAGGCTTATTAGATTTTCTACCTCCTCTGCAGAATTTTATTCCTATTTGTGGAAGCCAGCTTAATTACATTCTATTTGAAGAGATGAGGGTGGGACTTCCTGGTTGTGCCATGAAACAGCTGTAGGTCTTCACTGGCAGGCTGCCAGTGAATTCACTCAGAGAAATGAATGGCGAGAGGAAAGTGGCACTGTCCAGGGAAGTACACCAAAATCCCTGGTCTGACCTGCTTCACGCTGCCGGAGAGAAGATAGTCTCTATATATCTACCAATGTCTGAAATAAACCAATGTCTGAAATGGAGTGTGAGAACACAGCCTGAAATGCAAAAGGGCTGACTCCAGGAATGGGGCACCTGCAATGAAAGGGGGGAAATATTTCACTAGCTCATTCAAGCCCAAGGAGATATATGGTGTGCTCAACTTTACATCATTCACCAGGAGAGTGTGTGCTGTGAACTCTGCAAATCAGGTTCACTGCTTTAATCTGAGAGAAAAACTGATCGTGATTGTGTGATGTCTTTGTTATCTATTTCTCTAGTGTAGGAGGCATTCAGAGACAGTTGGAGCAGAATATAGGCATTTAATTTATTTTATTGCAATGCATTCAGATGACTAGGTTTTAAATACCCATTAAAAGGTTTACTCAGCTGTTGACACAGATCAGAGACTTTGGAGAATTAAAGGCCTCTAAGAGACCCAAATTGTCTGAATCTCTTTCGCACTGATGTGAGAAAACACAAACAGCCTGAATTTAAAAGGAATGTTACTGAAATTTAGATTGAACATATACATTCAACAACTAGAGAGCACACTCACTTTTCATTGCTAAAAGAATCAGGGATTAAATGACTCAAACATCTTCAAGAACCACAAAGCCATTTGAGGGGATATATGTCCCAAATTCAAAGATGCATGAAATTTGGTAAGTATGAAACATCATTTCAGTTTCAGTGATACTGTTGATGGCCATCCTCAGGGTGGATCTGAGGCATCAAATATGTACCCTTGTTTATCGGAATGTCTGGCTCAGTAAATGGAGTAAACTGAAGCCCAAAACCATGAAATATCCTGATTTTGTTACGGCTGCAGTGAACCACAGTTAACTACACTGCTTGGTGGCCAAACTTGTGGCAATGTTCAGCTCATCTGAAAGCATAAAATCATTCTTTCTTGCAAGGTGCTGCTAAAACCAAGACCCTTGGTTCACTGTATCATTGTAAAAGGCTACTCTCACTGATGCAATGCAGAAGAAGCTGAATTAAGTCAAGCCCTGTCTAAACAAATTCCACAATTTTTTTTCAAAGAATTGAAGTATTTCAAACACTAGCATTTCCACTTAGCTAATGAAATTTAGTTAACAGTTATTCTTGTAAGTAAAGCACAAAAAGAAAAAAAAAAGATACTTAGAATTTAGGGGCAATATTTTTGTTATCGCTAAATATTCCCTTTTTTGAATGACTACAACTTTGTCTTGAACAACTATGGCTAGAACATTTTCTTGTGCTCTGCATACCCTGTTTGTTTGCTTTTTTTTTTCCTTAAGTTTCACTGCTCAGGTAACATGAACATACCTCAATCAGATAATTACTTAAACTATAATTGAAAAAAATGGCTTTAACTCTCATTTTTTTTGAGCATTAGATGTCTCCCAGATACTCCACATGCATTTCCCAGGTAAATAACATACACTACTTATCCTTTCTTAATTTTTTAAAATTGTATGGCCAAAGTAAAACTATAATATTTTTAATGTTGCTCCATGTATGTAAAGAAAACTGTAAAACAATCATAAGATGAGGAGAGTAAAGGAATATAATAAAAAGTCAGGTAAAGTTCCTTTATTTCACTTGAAGTGTCACAATACTCAAATTAGTAGACTGTGATTAAGTTTCAGATGTATTTTATATATCTCCAGAACAACCTCTAAACAAAGATCATATTCAAAAACACCAAAGATAAAATAGAATGGAGTACAAGTTATAAATAGATATTGTGAAAATGGATTTAAAAAACAGCTAACTATATAATATTTACAAGAAGTTCATTGAGTAGAATATATAGGTAGACCAAAGAAAATTATTAGAGTCAGAAAGGAATATTAAATAATAATAAGTGTCCACTCATCAAAAGATATGAAAAAGGACATGGTTTCAAGTCATAAAGACAAAATAATAGACTGATTATTTAACTTTATATGTTGACTTTGGACTTTAGTTTTCTGCTATGTTTTCCTAAACTTCACTGGTCCCAGCTCAAAAAAGAAGAAGGTTTAATGATACTTATGCCCTGGGATTGTTCAAAGGTATAAATGAAGTAATTACATAAAAGTACTAAGCAATAGTTTCATTATTGTTTTCTCTCCACTACCTTATTAATGCATTGCCCTAAGGGCTGAAAATTAACATGAAAAATCATCAAACAAACTCTGAATTTTCAATGTTTATGTATCATTTCTTTTTCATAAATGGTCATAAGCATTATTGCCATGACCATTTTTTTTTTAACTGTAAGAAGTTTCCCATAAGGAAAAAAAATTATTGTTAAATAAAGATCAGAGAAAGGTAGATTTCAATGAACTTTGGGGCCCATTGTGTAATGACAAGTGAATCCATGGAAGATCTGTTGACACAGAATACAGGACTATGCATGTTAATGGCGTAGATTACATACTTTCAACCTTAGATATTTTTTATCTACTTCTTTTTCTCAGTCTTAACATAAGAAGGGAAGGGAAGGAATGAAAGAAACAAAGTAAAGTAGACTGTATTTATTTTTTAAATATTCTACAAAACAAGAGGAATTATGAAAGAACAAAATATGATTACTCAAGTTATCTCATTTGATGTACACTTTATCTTCTTTCTCTTCCTCCCTTTTCTCCCTTCTATTTCTCTTTCAAATTAGGTGTATACACTGCTATCATCTTCCTTATTTTGATGGGGAATAGAATATTTTATACATCCCTTTCATTATAACTCTCATCTGTGTTTATGTGTATGCATGTGTGTTAACTACTGTAGCTCATATGATCTGGTTAGAATTAAAATTAAAAGTTTTAATGGATGTTAATTTTCTATATTCAGAGTAAATGATCTGGATCAAAATTTAACATTCCAAATACTCTAATAAATATTTTAAAAGAAGTAAAAATAGAGAAAAAATGAATTATTACCCCTCATTGGAACACTAGTGAAAACATTCTAAATAGGAGCTATTATTTATTTCACCCAGCATAACTGACCAAAAGAATAGTGATGCAAAGAAATTTACAAATTTACACTAATTAAATTTGACTTAATTTTAGAAAGTGACTTAGTTTCCAGTGGCATAGCTAGAAGTGTATTAGAAAATACTCAAATGTAAACATAAAATGTCAAATAGCCTACTGTTAAGCTTGAATATAAAAATGAATTAATAGGAATAAAATTGATGTTCATAGATTTCTTATGTGAATTTAATTCATTGTATCACTACATTCAAAACATTCAGATTCTCTGAAAACTTGTGAGATCTCAGACATCACAGTTAATTAAAGGTCATGCTCTTTTGGGTCAAAGCTTAAGAAAATAGTCTTTAAAGCTGTAATTTAGATAATTAAACAGCCTTAGGAAACAGTTCCAGATGAACATTGCCCCTAGTTCCTGGACTGTACAGTTGGAAAGGCTAGTAATTTAAAAAATGTAATCAGGCCATGGGCTGGTTATCAGAAGCAAATCCATAGTCTAACTATACAAGAGTTAAGTAGCTCATAGTTCCTGGACTGGACAGTTGGAAAGGCTAGTAATTTAAAAAATGTAATTAGACCATTGGCTGTTTATCAGAAGCAAATCCACTGTCTAGCTATACAAGTTTTAAGTAGCTCATAAATATATTTCTCATATTTAAGTGCTGTCCTTTTTTTTTTTCTTTTACATTCTAAGACATCACTGCAAACCCCCAGTTTGTAGCAGTTTTTAAAGTAATCATAATACTAAATATGATTATCTCAAAAAATAAGTATAGAACTTTAGGAGAAACAAAGAAAATAAATATTATCAATATCTTTCAACAACAGATCTTACTAATACCATTATCCCCCTGGCTTCTGTCACTGAATTTGACTAAGAATAATGTTACATCAACGGCGCCTGTAATATAAGGTGATTTAGGCAATAATTAATTCTTTGCTCTAAAGCATCAGTGATGTTTGATAAAATACCTTTACCTTCAACTCTCAAAGTACTAGTCTATTCATAGTATAGCAAAATTCCAGCCAAAAGGAGGTTTACCAGAATATTCAAAGGGGGCAATTCAGATGATCTTGTCTCCATTTTATAAATTTAATTTCAAGATGAATCTGTGAAGGCCTGTAATTTTGTAGAGAACAAAGCATGCATTTGTGTTTTGTTTGCCTGTTTTTTACATCTCATTTGACTTATGGAAGAATCGGCAAGACGAAGACAAAGCCCCCTGCTTCTCAACTCAACTGGCCCTGTAGCGCAGGCTGTACTCTCTTGCAGCTCCACGCAGGAGAAATGCTCCAGGGACATTCATCCAAGTGTCGAGATGCTGTGACTGAAAGTAGCATGTGGAACCAGGTTGAGAAAAATAAACTATGTCAGAAGAAATGACACAAGTAACAAACTAAGATAGAATGGAGACTTAAAAAAAAAAAAAAAAAGGAAATGGCTTAAGGGAAGAATTGTGAGATACAGCGGACGGAAATTTCAGAGCCAGAGGGACAGAATCTGCTTACACAGAAGGAGTACTATGAAAACTGTGTATCTTTGCATTACCTATATTTGCTTGAAATTATTTGTAGTACTGATCTGAAACCTAAAGTAAATTATGTTTCATTGATAAAATAGTTCTGCTCCTTGATGAACTGAAAATAGCAACAGACCTATGTTTTGTGGTATAGTAGGAGGGCTCTGGACTGGAGACAAGAAAACTAGAGACAAGACAACGCTCTGTTCTTCAGGGTTTCTGGCTTTCTAACACAAGGTGAAATAAAATGACTGCAGGCTCCAGTTGTCTGAGAATCCGTGAGTCTAACACCTCCCATTACATCAGATGTGTAACAAAGGCTTTCCAGAGAGGGACAACATTTTCTCTGCAGTAAAAAAAGCTTACTCAATTATGGGTCAAGTTTGTAGTAAATTTTTTAGGGCAAAACAATAACCTTAGAATAGCTGAACGAGACAGCCAGAAAGGTGTCATGCCAGCAAAATTGAAGAGATGTTTAGAAAAGCTGTACCAGTATTTAATGTTAAATTAGAGAGTTATTGAGATTGTATGTCTTAAATGTGTAGAGGTGAAATGGTGGATTACAGATTGTTAAAGTAGTTTTTCACATTAGATTCATTTTAAATAATAGTGTCAAATTTTTATAACAGGAAATTATTATTTTGTAAGAAAAGCAATTGTAACTTTTAATTAAGTATCTTAGATTTTAAAATTATGGGGGAATAAATAGATTTTCAATTTTTTGAGGGGTACACACAAAAAAAATTGAAGAACATTGGGATAAGTTGATAATTGATTTTCTATTGAAGTATTTTCCATTAAAAAGTCATTGTCTCTACTTAATCTAATTAAGAAAATGTTCAACTAGGGAAATCTAATATAGTTAGGTATGTTGCTTATATTCTACTGGCAGCTTTCATAGTCCTTGATCTTAAACTATTAACAAAGATGTAAAACAATGGTACTTCATTAATAAAAAAAAATTCAAAACTACCTCTAGACCGCCCTCATTATATTTATATATTACTTTGGAATAGTTACTTTATTGTTTTTTTTTATTTCATTTGGCAGATCAATAGCCTCATTTATTTTCAGGTTGCCTTTTTTATGTTTATAATCAAAATGTCCCCTCTCTCCACATTACTATGTTATCCATTGATTGTCCAGCATTCTATAGAGATGAGAAGATGGTGAGGACATCATAAGCTAGTGTGGAAATATCCTGTCATAAACAACTAAAGGTCAAAGATGACTTCTTGTAGCAGGACAGTCATTTCCACAGGAGGAAAGGTCATCACCCTGCAGTGTGCCTTCCCTTGTAGCTAAGCTGCCATCTCTGTGAAGTTGGTCCCCATCAGTTATAGGGAGAGGCACACTTCCTTAGCGGAAGGGGGAAAGGAAAGAAAATAGAAACATCCTTTAGTAGATGACAGACAGGCTACCACACTGACTGCATAATCTGTGTTCTACCAAACAGATATGGTGAAAAGGATAAGTGAGAAGTTTAAATCCAACCATGTGCTTTGCCATCAACTTTGATCTCCAGGGCTGGGATGTCCCACAGGGAGTATCTTTTTCTTACCCATACAAAGGTGATGTGCATAAGTCAAAATTATCTTACTTCTCCCCTTACTCTGATCTATTACATTTCATTTTATGTCAGAAAACCTTTTTACTCAAATAGGCCCAGCATCTGGCCAATTTTCACAAGCTTTACCAGTACCAGTTGGACCCAAGACCCTGTATCTCATGTGGAGATTGTTGCAATAGTCTCTTTACGACACACCCTGCTCAGTGCAGATTTTGAGTACAGTTATCACCACAGCAACCAGAAAGATTTTGCTAAAATTCAGGTCAAATCAAAACATTCAATGGTTCAACCCTACACAGGAGGAAATATCCAGTGCTGATACCCATCAAGTCTGTGTGATTTTATCCCTTTGAACTAAATCTTTAATGTCATCTCCAATTTTTCCATTTACTTATTCTGCTCCAAACATATCTCTGTATTTTTCCTTAAGGGCCTCCTTGGTGGCACAGAGATTAAAGCACAGCATCTTAAAACTATCTGCAGCCACTAAAGCACAAGTTTGACCTCTGGCCAGGGGGGTGACCCACATGGCATGGCAGACCCCTCCTGTCTCATCTGCTGATCCCCTCAGTAGTATACTTTGTTGATCTGCCTGTTCTGCTCCCCATTCTGTCTGGTGAATCCTCTCACCCCCACACCTCTGGCCTATACCTCAGTTCTTGTATGCATAAATAAATCTTAAAAAAAAAAAAAAGGTATTTCCCTGGCCTGAGTCATTTGTATTTACTGTTTGCTTCATATATTTACATGGTTCATTCTCTAGATTCCTTTTAGTTTTGACCCAAATTCCATTTTACGTGTTAAAACATCTATAACCACTGCTTAGAAGAGCAGCAACACACACACACACACACACACAAACTGTCTTTTAATATCTGTATTTTTAATACTTTGATACTGGGAGTGCTGCACATATACTGGAGAGACAGAATCCCCAAGTGTTAGTTCATTCCTAGAAGTAGTGAGCTACTGATCTGCAAATCAACAAATCCAGAGCTCATAGCCCCATCACCTGGCCACCTACATCATCTTTTCATAAATGGAAACCACTGAAGTTTGATTTTGGGAGATTTAAACAATTTAATTGTTTCCTGTAAAATAAGAAATTGGTGATACTTTCAAACTAAACAAATTTGGCTATCTATAACTACTAGCAAAGCATTCCTTTGATGGTTGTGACATGGCCTCAGGAGGTTCTTTTTGAGGCTATTCAAAGGGGTTCATAGGTACTTATACACATATAATATATGTGTAATCAAAAAAGTCTGCATTAATTTTATAGAAATGATATTTTAATTAGGTAGCAGTTGGCACTCTATAAAGACCAGAATGTTTAACTACCAGAACATCATCAGCTCTAGCAGCAGATGGAGGGCAAGCGGGTTGTTTAGTCTATATAAACTATCTGATTGGAAAGAAAATTGGACATTATGTTAACTTATTCTTCTCCCTTAAGTTTTAATGTATCAATGAAGTATATAAATTTCCAACTGTAGTACAAAACTTATGAGAAACAATATAATAGCCAACTTCACAGAAGCAATAGATCTCAGAGATCTCAGAGGGAAGTAAGGGTGATTGTCTCTAGGATGTAAAGGAAAAGCAAATTAGCAAAAGGAGAATAAAATGAGACCGCATGAGGAAATTAAATCCAAGTTCTCTTCCTCCTTGCAAAGCCTAAATGAATTTTGCATATGGTTAACAGGTTGTCTTCTAAGTCCCTTCTCTCTCTCTCTCTCTCTCTCTCTCTCTCTCTCTCTCTCTCTCTCTCTCTGTTTTGTTTTTAAGCATAGACATGCCACTGAGAAGGTTAACTTCCCTAAGGTAAGACTTTGGACACAGTCTTAGCATGGAGGCTATCCCACTGAAGGTGCTAAGTACAGGTTTGTGTTTTTTACTCATTCATACCCTAATTTAACATGTATTTAATAAATGTCTACTTTATGTCAAGAACTGCTCTAGATCAAATATGGCTGAGGGCAAAGAACAAATACTCAGGGGGTGGATAATTACAGGGTTATGGAATAGTTCTTAATCTAGACTGATAAGGAAACTTTATTCTGCAAGGAACATAGAAACAAAGAGAAAAATGGAAATATGTTTACAAGCAATATTTACTTCTCCTTAAGTTAAGTAAATTTTTGTTGTTGCTGTTAGCTTTCAATTTTTTCTGTTAATTTTTCACTGTCTGTTCTTACCAGACAGAGGTTAGTTTTGGCTGCTGTTAAAGTTAAATCTTGGTGGGGGTGTTAATTTCCTACTAGTTGTACCTGTAAGACATTGTAAACTAAGATAAAAACCTGTTTTAACATTTACAGATATGACAGAATAGTAAAATTCTTAAGTGGGAAAGAGAAGAATTTATATACATATAACCAGGATGAAAGTTGATGATTATTGAATCTAACTGTCTTGATACCAAGAGTAAATATTTTCTCTATATTCAGTAAGTGTGTGATTTTCAAGGCTAGCTTTAAGTTATAAGTCTGTATGGAAATAATGTTATTTATTATCATTTCTGAAATCAAATCATATATAGAATAACATGGTACGCAGCAACCAAGAAAAAAAAAATATTTAATGATTGATGGTATTCTTCAGATTCACTGATTACAAAAGAAGAAAGACATGATAAATAACAGAAATATTTTATTATGCAAAAAACAACACCCTCAACTAGTCCTACTTGAAAATCATATTATTACATATTAATTGATCATTAAATTGTATATTACACCTGTTATAATATATGGGAATTGCCATATATAATCATGCATATGCCAGTTTGAGAGATCTAACATCTATTCTCAGTTCTGCTGCTAATCAGCTGTTTGTTTGACTTTGGCCAAATCACTTTTCTCAGGAGTCAGTTTTTTCACCTGTAAATTCATGAGATGTTAGATGCCCTTTTAAAATAATTTTCCACCATATATATCTTAAAAGAAAATGTTGAAAACTGTTTTAATACGGTGAGAATTTGTGTGTGTGTGTGTGTGTGTTTATTCTGTTCCTTAAACTACAAATTTTCTCTTATTAATATTAAACAGAGTCATAGAAGGGATGTGACTAAGGGATCTTCAAACAAGACAAATCTTGTACTTATTGACTGAAAGAGATCTCTCTCAAACACACACATGAGTCTTCCTGCTAATGGCTTTCCTAATGGCCCTGAGAGGTAAGCCAATGAAGGACATTTGTAAGTAGATACGGACAAATGAGTACCTCCCCTCACCACCCACTTTGTCTTCTAAGGAATGTAGAAACTGGAAAGTGGTGAGTGTGATGAATTTCTGATTAGTGAAGCTACCCCACTAATTAGAGAATTTCTTACCACAGTATTTCTTACTTCATTTGGGGAACAAATGAAGTACTTAGGACTGTACTACAAAATGGAAAGTTGACCAATCCTTTGGTTTCCCAGCGATTCTTAGGATGTTGGGCATTTCGATATCTCAGAAATGTGTGTTCTCATTAAGATGGACCATTTTCTTCCACTAGAATATTTCTCACAGGCCTGACTCCAGTCTATGGAGCTGTGCCCAGGCTCGTTCCTCCATGTAAAGATCGGGCTTTGACTCACTCCGGGATTTGAAGGCCAGAGTACTTCTCTGATCTTATCCCACTTTCAGGAATGAAACCCTACGAGGTCAGAGCCCTGGGCACTGGAGTGGGTTCAAAGGAGTTGAGCTGTTAGCATGGTTGACCCCAGACCCTGCTATTCAAGTCATTTACTAAATCCTATTCATGAATATTCAGATTTCTTCTTCAAAGCTCACTTATGGGGCTTCAAGAAAGGAAACATTTCTGGGAAGGGCTGTGCAACTAGTCAATTAGACCCAAGCAGGCATTTGCTTTTCTGACATGTTAAAAAAAGTAAAAAGGCCTGGCAGAATTGTTTTACTAACTACCAGGTTTCCGATTAAGTGGGCTTTGTCTTTAAAATTAAATTTTGTCATAGCTGTTTATTTTCTGCTGGCTGTGTTTGTAAGACATGTCGTTTTCAACTGTTTATTATGTGCATTTCTAAAGCACTGACTTTCATTTTAGGACTGCTCCTTTGCAAAGGAAGGCATTATGTTGGTCACAGATACATCCTACTGCCCAGAATTTTCACCCAATTTAAGATAAATCTTAGAGCTATCAGATAGAGTTTATGATAATTTTTTGAACAGAGGAGTATTTCCCTTATTTATGATTTTCTAAAGGCATTTAGGACTTTGAGGATGAGCATTATAAAAATGCATGTATAGCCATTTATTGTAAAAATTAAGTAGACCACAACCACTTTAGCATAAGCCATGAAGTATTTCAATCAACAATATAATGGAAAATGATACCTTTTTCTCCAAATGCTATTTAATGCTTCCTACAACAAACATCAAGAATATTAGTTATTCCTGATGTATATGCAGGTCTGGAAACACTCAGTGAGACTGAAAATTCAGCATAACAATATGTTTTTATGTGGAAACAGGCAATTTTCAATCACAAACTTACCAGACTCAAGCAAAGTGTATACTCAACATAGTCATAAGCATTTTAAGTCCTGTGTAAATCAATTTACACACCTAGGAGTTTCCTCATAGTCTGCATAAGCTGATTAGTAAAATATGATTATGTATGTCAGCTCCCTTGAAACAGGATTTTTACCCTTCAGCAAAGAATGTTGGTGTCAATTCCTGAGAATGTAAGATAAAATAAGCCTACATTTCTATATATATGGAGAGTTGACCTCTCTTGGCTGAACTTAGTCGTTGTGATGACAATGGTACATCAAAACAAAGGTGAGGACCTCTCTGGTGTCACAAAGAGTTAAACCAAAGCACTCTGAAGCTATCCACCCAAAAAAACAGCAGCATGACTTAGATCCCAGCCAGGGACATGACACACATGGTGCAGCAGACTTTCCTGATCACTAGCAACCCAACAGTCTATTTCAATCAATTCACCTATTCTGTTCCCCACTCTGTCTCTGGTAAATCCACTCTCCCCTCTGGCACCTGTGGCCTGTACCCTAATTCTCGTATGCATAAATAAATCAATCTTAGGGAAAAAAGGGTGAAGACATTTTCACTAAGCCAACACTAAGGAAGGGAGTCTCAGCTTTAGTTTGTTCCATACACTAAGGGTTTTATTTGGAGATAAGCAAATCCCTATCAAGACTTATTTCAGTAAAGGCAGACCAGAGAACATCCAGACTTATTGCTGCATGATGTGGCCATCAAATGTGGAGGTTATTTGGGGGAGAGACTGGAAGAGATTTAAAAATATAAGAAACCTACTTTCTTTAAAGAAGCAATTTGTCCTTTAAGACAAATTCTCACCTTAGGGTTGAACTGCTCTGGCCAAAGATGAAGTAACAGCAATAAGCTAAGTTACAAAGTCAAAACAATCAAGAGTCCCATTTATGACTACGTTTATCAAGTCTAGTAATTTTTATTAGAATCAGAGTTGTAAGTTTACACCTGAAATTTTGATGAGGAGAATTATTTCACAAGCAACTCTGGAATACGGTTTTTGGAACAAGCCTTTCTGTGTCTGCACTGGGATAGTAATGTAATGAACGGGAGTCAGAACAAAACCCAGTGTACAAATGGCCCAGGTTTAAATACTGCTTCAACTTCATATTCTCTGTGTGACTTTGGACAAGAAAGGCATCTAATATGACCATACCTTGGCTCTTCATTTGTAACTTAGAAACAATAACGGTAACTTAGAAATACCTTTCGGTGGATGTGAGGATTAACTATGAGTCCTTAGGCCACTGCTGGAACATAGTAAAATAAGTATATTAAATTTTTAACTATTATCACTATTGAATAAATATTTATCAGGTGCATATGAAGTATCAAGTATATATGACTGTCACTAGCAAATAGTAATGTAATCTGAAATTAATTGTACTGAATTAACATTCCGGTTTTCCAAAATTCCTGATTTTTTTCTTACATATTATAGTTCTCCCCTTCCTCCCCATAAAGAAGTAAGCTCATTAAGAGAGAACAGTCTAATGTGAGGATAAAGCTATGCCGTTTTTTGTTTCAGTAAGGATCTCTTCACTTATACTGTGAGAATGAAAACCAATTTTTTAAATCAAAGAAGCAATTTCACATGTAATATCATTTGGCGTTTACTTTGTTCAGACCTTGAAGGCAAAACCAATTCTTTGAGTTATTAGACTTGGGTTTTATTTAAAAATAAGTTATAACAACAAAATGGAATTAGTCTAGAAGCAAAAGCGATGTACCCTTAATCATGCCTTGCTTTAAAATTGCCCCCGAGGTGACCAACTTCCCAAAGGCAGTGGGCCTAAAATTAGGCCTAATCTCTATGTAGGGAAGATGCAGGGAGCTTTTAAGCAGAAGGCAGAGGTGGGATCCCTGCAGCTTCCACTTCACAAGGCCTGCAGTAGGTACTTGACAAGAAGGGAGCACAGCTCTGAAAACAACATTTCTCATGTTAGACTCTGTGCCTGTGCCATTCAGAAATCTGTAAGGCAATTCAACAGATGTGAAGGGTAATTATAGGAGATTGTGGAAGGGAAACAGGAGAAAAGAAAGAGAAAGGGAAGTAGGTAAAAGCCATGGGTGAATATGGTTTAAGTGAGGACACCGGAAAAACTGAAAGCTAAAAAATAATGTGCTTTTATCTACACAGAGTGACAGACAACCCAGTACAAGATAGCATATTTATATTAATACACAGAAAATGAAAATACTAACTACCAAATATTATTTGAAAGGAGAATAGGGCATATGACATTGTATTCTAAATCCTTTAGCTAGGTAGTTATGGTTTTTTTGATGGCTGAGAGACAATCATTTCAGAAACAATTGATATATAGAAAATGACTGTGGAAGGAGGATGTAAGGAAGAATGGGGAGAAAGAAGTGACAAAGACAGCAAAAGAAAAAGTCAGAAAGTCAGAAAGAAAGGAATTCCAAAGTCAAGTCACAGTGAAGGAGTGAAAACAAATTGCTCAACGAAGGATATTCCCCAGTGTCCAACATCTTGTATTTTAGATACCCACAAGATAGACATATGCATGGTCAAGATTTTTATCATTAATGAGCGAAACATTTGTATGCATTCAATGCACAGGAAACTATATTCATTCACATTAATAACTACAGGATTCTAAACTGCTTTCAATATGCTTATACACACTTGAGTTTAAAAAGTGGGATTTAGATTCCTATATTGGGAAAAAAAAAAAAACTGTTCTCCAGCATGACCATGAAGAAATTAGAGGGCGGGCCTCCCTGGGGGCACAAAGGGCTGAGTCTTGGCACTCTGAGCTATCGCAGCCACTGCAGCAAAGTTCGATCCCCAGCCAGGAAGGTGACCCACATGGTGCAGCAGACCTCTCCTGTCTCACCTTCCTGTCTCGCCTGCTGCTCCCCTAGTGCATTTCAGTATCTCTACCTGTTCAGCTCCCCACTCTGTCTCTAGTAAATCCTCTCACCTTTAGCCTGTACACCCCAATTCTTAAGTATGCACAAGTAAATAAATCTTTAGAAAAAGAAATTAGAGGGAGTTCAGGTCAACCCCGAAATTTAGAATAACAGACTCCTTCCATTTACTTTCAGTGAGTGGGCATTAATAACTGAATGGGCAAGTGGATTAATTAAAGAATGACAGAGGCCTCTGGAGTGTGGAAACGGAACAGCAACCAGCTTGGTTAAGAGCCCCAGCTCTACAGTTTGCTTCCTCTGGGGCCACTCTAAGCCTCAGATGCTTCACCTGTAAAATCTAGACTAATATGAAACCCTATTCGCCCATAGAATTTTTGTGAGAATTTAATGGGAAAATTGAGATAAAGTCTAGGCCAGTGCCTGTACATAGTCAGTTCTCATTTTAATTATATATATTGACATTACTATGTCACTACTATTGACACTACTACTGCTGACACTACGGTGGAGAACATCTCAGGACACAAATACAAAATCTGCCAGGGTCTATAATTTTCCTGCCTGTAGATGTCTAAAATTAAAGCTTAGAAATGTATTATATCTTGGAATTGCAAAGTTACAGGCCTCTAGGGCATTAATGTATATTTTTAGTTATGCTCCGGCAAGACATATTGGAAAGGTCACAGATAAGCAAAGGAAAAGTAACCCGGGAAAGTAACTTACTTCCCTTTATAAGCCTACCATACCTGTGGTCACTTAATAAATTCCTTTTTCAAGAGTGTCTGAGTCATTAAGTGAGGATACATTTTGAGAGCACTAGGACACTATTTAATTGCATGCTTCAGCAAGTTATTAAATGAGGCCCTAGTGGTTTAGAGACAACTAATGAGTCATTTAATAAATTGCACACCAGCATTATTTGAAGGAACCCAAGAAGCTTGAATGAGTTAATACATGGTCTTAAGTGCCTGATTAATAGCAGCAGTGCCATGAGCATTAAAAGAAATAAAAATAACTGGCAATGAGTAGAATCAACAGATCCTGCCAGTATATAAGGTAAAGAATTTACAAAGGATGGGAGGGATGTACCTCTTCCAAAAGACATCAAAATGTTCTTAGCATTTTGTAAATGTCTTTAAGCCATAAAGGAGAAAAAAAGATAAACACTCAACCTGAAAAATGATCTTACTAAAAGGAATGAGTCAAAATTGGGATTTATTAAACTACCATTAAAAAAAAAAATTCCAAGAGGTAGAGTAAATATTTTTCTACTAACTTCTGCAGAATGGAAGAACAAATGATGGATTAAACTTGAATATAATAATAATTTTTAAAAGATGTATATCAAATTACTCCAAAGTATTTATCGCTCTTGAGAGCTGAAATTCCTGCAGATATACCCCAAAGAATGTTGGCTGGCACCATCAGAACCACAAAATTCTTGCTCTACATACTGTACACCATTTGCCTGATGTGCAGCAAGTCTGTGATACAGTTTTGAGTAATTGAGTTTTTTATTTACACACCTCCTCCCTCATCTTCTCCAAGTAGGCCAGTCCTTCCCCAAGAACCTGTCACTTGATACATTTTTCAGATTCAGGTACCTGTTCCTTGGTCACCCAGATCTATGCAAGTGTGATCTGCTCTAATTTTGTTCCTGTCTGTTCCACCTGTTTGGCATAGTATGTCTCTCATCTTGTGCTGAATGCAGACTGTGTGTGCCCCACTGCCATGCTCTGGTTACAACGCAGTCAACATGGCTTGTTTTCCTTCTGACTTCATAGATCGACGTCTCTGTCAATCCTTAGATGCCAATCTAGTAGCAGGTCTAACTCACCCTAGTTTGCGGCATCCCACTACAGCTAATCCACTCCTACACATTTTCTAATCATCATCTTAAATACCCAATAGTCGGTGGGAGGTCAATAACAAGAAGAAAAATAAAAAGGACTTGTCCTGAAAAAAAAAATCTTTAATTTATGACAAGTTCAAGATACAGCTGAAAAAATTCACAATAATTCCTAGAGTTCTCAAGGGGTAAAATTCATAGCAACTTTGGTCAGTTCAGTTCAGTAAATATTTACTAAACAAAACTGATCATTGTCTTAGCACACTGCTAACTCAGTCTATGAGGGTTTTTCTTCCTTCCTTTCTTTCTTTCTTTTTTTTTTTTGTTTGTTAATTATAGTAAAATGAAGACATGACAGGAAAGTTCTTCCAGAGGTGAATGGTTTAATTATCACAGATCCATAATTATTTTCCAGCTGGTGGACATCAAAGCATCCTGCACTGTCAGAGGTAACCTGATCCGCACACTCCCCCACAACCATGCTCTGCACGCTGCAATTAAACAATTACACAGGACAGAAAGTGGGATGTGCAGAAGTAATTCAAAATCTTGTTTTCCTCCTTCTTTTGGCTGCCTCAGCACTAATGTCATCTTCAAATGACTTATAGTCTGCTGTTGCTGTCTGTGTAATTACAAAAAGCTGTCCATCTTACTTCCAGCAATAATCTATTTTACTTTTACTTTTGTGACCTGAATAAGTTTTAACACTTTTACTTCCAAGATATAGGCAAATGTTGTCAAACTAAAACATTAATTTTTGTTTTTGCCCTTATTCTCTTACTCACATGAGTGTACAGTGGAAGCTTTCAGATTCCACTATATGATGTGTGATAGCATGAGGATGAATGAAGAAGCAGATGCACAAATCTATCATCATGTGTTGAAATGAATATTAAAGACATTTGCAAAACTGAATATACCTAGAGTCTACTTCCAGAGTTTTGTCCTCAGAAATATAATATTCTTTCATACTTTGTTATTTATATTACAGTCAATTTACACTTATTTTATAATAAATTGTTAGATGATTATTTTTAAATGCTCGCTTTTAATTTCTTATTAAATATATAGAGAGAACACAAAATAGAAAAATTACGAGAGGCCTCAATCACTTTTAAGTGTTTCAAGGGACACATTTGAGCATCATTGATCTAAACTAAAATAAGTTTCTGTGATACTAACAGGGTTACAGTGGGGAACCTGAATAATTGAAAGATTGAACTGAATTTTCACTTCACTATCTTCTCTTGCTAACTGCTTACTTTTAAGTTCGAAAAATAAAGAGAAAAGAAATTACAGGAAAAGAGAAGGCAATATATTGATCCTAGGTAGCACTATTCAAAAACAGGAGACATAAGTGAATTCTTGGCATTCTTCCCTTCCTTCTCATTGTGACTGTACACGCTTGGAGGCAAACCACTAGCACTCCAGGTAAGAGGTAGAGTAACTTACACAGAAATAAAGTAGGGAGAATATGGTAGTTCTGAGTGTCATGCCATGGATTTCACATCTGAACAAAATATGTCTACATATGAAAAGAGATTCGATGGATAACATCTATTATGCCCAGTCCAGCTTTCTTACAGCCTGCTAACACCATCAGTATTTTCAACATTTCGTATAAGCCAACATTCTTAATTTTGTATTGCCTTTTGTCTAATTAAATTTTAGTTGTTATACTTTTCCTTAAAGTTCAGGATGAACCAGGAAATCAAAGCTCAAGTGCATACCACCATTATAGAACAGGGCTCTCATCCTATTTGTTCTTAATATTGTGCTTCTTTTAACAATTATCAAAGTATAAACTTTGTGGCAGGGTTGAGTAATAATAAACTTACATTAAACATACTCATTTTTGTCATATGCTACTGTTTATTGATATCTCATCAATTTGTTCTTTAAGTTTTTCCTTAAAGCTTAGTGCAGAATTTTGCATTTGTCTTTATAACATACTCACACTATTATACTTGATTCATAGACTGAGCTCTACCAAACTGCTTTATGACATCCATTTATGGAAGCAGGACAGCGGTGTTGCAAAAGGATTTTACAGAATGGGGCTTACACCTGAATCTGATTTCTCCAAAACCTGATAAACTCTTCCATTATCTTTCAATTACTATCCTAAATATTTTGTTGACCTTCTGATATTGAAATGTTTCCAGTTTTTTCATTTTATTTAAGGAACAATGAGGATACAATGAAAACAATAAAAATAAGGGTGCACCTTCATTGACCACCTTCCTTTACTGCTGAGTTCAGGTTAGTATTCCTACACTAGAATCATGAACTAAGGCACATGTGATGTTCTGACAGAAACAAACATCACTAAAATCTTTATGATAATAGGAGGAAACATATGCAATTCCAAATTTATGTTATCTCAAACTTCATCATGAATATATATATTTCTTTACTGTGCCTCAAAATCCATAAATTAACAATCCATCAAGGAAAAGTCGATTAGTCACTTAGCTAGGTATTTAGTAGGCCCTCATTATCAGCTCTACTTGAAATATGCCCAAATTTTTTTTTTAAGTTTTATTTATTTATTCATACAGAACTGGGGTACAGGCCAGAGATGCGGAGGGTGAGAGAGTTCACCAGAGACAGAGTGGGGAGCAGAACAGGCAGATCGACGAAGTACACTGCTGAGGGGAGCAGCGGGCGGGTCAGGAGAGGTCTGCCACACCATGTGGTCACCTCCGGGGCAGGCGGGAATCGAACTCATGTGGAAGCGGCTTTAGATTCTCAGTGCTGTGCTTTAACCCGCTGCGCCACCAGCGAGGGCCGAAATATGCCCAATTTTAATACTAGTGTTGAGCTGAATCAGCTGTCAAAATTTTGCCAAAATTGATGTCTAACAGTGGGAAATAATTATACAAAGAAGCAAAAGGAACATTAAGTTAGATTCTTACGGCCCAATCAGAAAGACAATTTTAAAAGTTTATAGAATGTAAATATATAAATATTGGCTGTGTATAATAAAGAGATAAATAAAATGTAAGAAATGTAATAAAAGAATAAATTTAAAATGCTAATAAATTTACATGCCCTCTGCAACTGGAACTGAGACTGTCTGAACTTATTGACAGCTTCAATAAGGAGAAATATATAAATGATTTTACTTAGCACAGTGATGAACTACTAAAATTTCTTAGCCTTTCCCATTATAGCAACACTGCAAAATACCTTTAGTGTTTTTGTTTTTACATCTACCTTTAAGCAATAGGCCGTTAAGTTGTCAACGAACAATATTTTGTTAAAGTGTCTATTATCGGGTATCTTAGAGTTCATGTTTATCAGCAAGTCTAGTCAAGTAATATACTAAGTTGTAAAGTTGCTATATTCAGAATTAACCTCACTCTTAATAATTAAGAAATTCAAAATGGAAGGAGATGCTGAGGTCCTGCAGGATGGCGGCAGGTAGAAAGCCCAGGTTTACCTCCTTCGTGTACCCTAGCCAAATCATCACAAAATAAAGTACACGCTTCTAGAAAGATAAATGGATCTCCATCATGTACATCTGGAGTAACAGCATGGGGAGAGGGTAGGAGTTACTGAAAATGCACTGTGTTTAGGATGACAGGGGCAGACTTAGCTGTTCTGTGAAGTCCCTCAACCATTGTTGCCTTGTGCCACATGCTTACATTAGTGATCTCAATAACCTGGCACCACCATGGAGAAGAGGATGCACAGATTTGGCATGCAGGGCAGAGGGTGCACCACAGGAGAACTAATGTTATTAAGGGTACAAAGCAATAATTACTAGTTTGAGCCTCTGGCTCTTGTATTAGAGAGCTGAAGACTGAGCCAGTGGGGAGAGCCAAATCAGATCACCTGTGTCTCCAGGAGAAGACGCTGTTATCCCAGCCTGAGGCTGGACATGCAAAACATCTGGCTGGGCTCTACTGAGGGCCAGAACTGAGAGAGCAACTGACGGCTCTCACTAACCAGAGCTTAAGCTGCTGGACCTTAACTCTATAGAGGTGTGTCCCAGGATTAGGATTCATACTTAGAAAACAAAAGGAATAACTTAACAGTGTGTGGTGGGTCTCAAGTACAGTCCTCATCTAGCATTACACTAAATTAACTTACTGGCAGTGAAAATCAGGTAGGTCCACCACAATTTTGCATCATCTACTTATCACCAGTTACCCACAATATGTTCTAAATTGGTATCCCTCTTTATTTCTTTCATATACCCACCACCCATCCTATAAAACACAGCTAGATCAATTCCCAAAAATGCACTATTAGTACATGCTCCTGCTTATGTCTTCAAGAGACTCCTACTAGTTGCTAAAATAAAACCTCCTCAGCTCTGAAATACAAGACTTTCCATGAGGTGGCCATACAGAGACTCATCCCTAAGGCTCCTGTATCTACGCCATGTCCATACATTTGAATCCAATTGCTACTTGACAAATATATCTCATGACTTCCCAGAACTATAACTTCAGCAATGTTCTCCCTCTTCACAAAATAGCACTAACTGCATGTTCATTGCACTTAGAAGTCATAGTACTTTTTAGACTTATGCTGATCCCATGTGCCATCTCTTCCCAGGGAGAAAGGCATGTCAACCATGAAGATTCTGTAATCTCTCCAACCATATGTGCTGCCTCCCTCCTTTGCATTTTTGAGAACGTACTCCAACTTTTGAAGCAATTGCATGATCTATGCAAATGCACTAAATCTGTGTCCTATTACCATTCTTTTTGTGTTATATTTTTTCCTCCCCTCCTGCATTCACATGATCATTCTGTCCTGAATATTCTTCAGCAAGAAGTTACGTTATAAATAATTCAATAAACCTATAATGTCACTATGTCTCTTAAAAGGAAAGAAATAATACTTTGCTCAGAATTCAGTGAGTACCTATTAATACTTGTAAATAACCTAGTATTTGTAAATGACCTGCTATAACTTTCATTCTAGCAGTTTTCAGATCTCTGATATATACCTAACTCAAAACAACTTAAAATAGCTGCAAAAAGATTTCAAACAGTAGGGGCCCTCCCTGGTGGCGCAGCGGGTTAAAGCACAGCACTGGGAATCTGAAGCCACTTCTGCATGAGTTCGATTCCGCCTGGCCTGCCGCCTGCCCCGGAGGAGACCACATGGCGAGCCAGACCTCTCCTGCCCCGCCCGCTGCTTCCCTCAGCAGTGTACTTCGTAGATCTGCCTGTTCTGCTCCCCACTCTGTCTCTGGTGAAGCCTCTCACCGCCCCTGAGCCTCTGGCCTGTACCCCAGTTTTGTATGCACAAATAAATAAATCTTAAAAAAAAAAAAAAAAGATTTCAAACAGTGATGTGGCTCAATGTAAATCACTAAACATCTGACTTTCTGCAAAATTACACTCAAATATGCTTAATGGATAAGAAGCTGCTGCTTATTAAGCAGATCTTGACTGAGGGTACTTGGTGGGCCCAGAACTATAATACACAAACAGTATTATGTGGGGTTTCAGAACTAACATGAGCTTAAATATTTCAAGTATAATTAGGCTTATACTTTGCATTTTATTCTTCAAAGATTCTGGAAGGTAATGCTACTCAGAATTTTATTTAGTTTCTTAATATCACTTGAGTCTCCTAAATGGAGGTACCTAATTTTTGTTCATTACAAGTGCCCACAAAATTTGTATCCCCATTATGCAATGATTCGCTGGCTAATAATACTGGCAGAGATATAGGTCACTCACTTTAAAGACTAGTCAGCACATGGAAATTTAGGAGTATGTTAGTAAGATAAAAAAGGAAACATCCTTACATTTGTGGGGAGGCCACCCCTGGTTCTAGATTCCCCATTCTGTGACTCATCTGCTGTCAATTCTGAGAGAAAATCAAATTGCCTAATGAGAATCAATTTGGAATAGTTTTAACAACCAGAAAAAGCCAGATTTCATCTTCTATATCCTCTCTAATGTGTAGGAGATGACAGGGTAATTTGAAGCTGAAAAATATTCACAGAAAAAAAGACACAAAATAATTTGATTTGGCAATAAAAATAAATTGAGTTGTAACAACTGTGCAGGGCAATTAATAAACCAGAAAGATCTTAAACCATTTTAGCTTCAATTGACTCTTGGGGGTAAGGATAGTTTATTGTAAGATTGAATTATCCAAATGCCAGTGAACACATTATATTAAAGGAGTTTCCCTAGATTTGAGTACTATGATTATTTTCTTTGGAAATTCTAACATTACCAGCAAAAGCATTCTAAAACTTAAGTCAAGGCAGAATTCATTAATATGAAGTACAGAACTGAAAAAAAAAATAAATGTTTGCTTTTTTTGATAAGAAATGTACTCAAGTCTTAAGAAGTGAGAAAGAATATCTATAGAGCTAAATATTGTGTACTATTTAAAATCTTTAATTTAAGAGATAAGTGAAAAATGAAGACTAAAGGGGAACCTAATATTATTCCAGTTTTCAGTTTTAATGAGATATGACCATAAGCAATACCATTTCAAGAGCCTGAAGACAATTATATGCAATGCTCATACAATATTTTCCCAATATTTACATCTATGTATATAATAATCAATATTTTATTTTAAAAATATACAATTTAGGGCCCTCCCTGGTGGTGCAGCAGGTTAAAGCACAGCACTAAGAAGCTAAAACCACTTCAGTATGAGTTCGATCCCTGCTCTGGAGGTGCCCACATGGCGCAGCAGACCTCTCCTGACCCGCCCACTGCTCCCCTCAGCAGTGTACTTCCTCAGTCTGCCAATTCTGCTCCCCACTCTGTTTCTGGTGAATCTTCTCACCACTCCTGCACCTCTGGTCTGTACCCCGGTTCTGTATGCATAAATAAATGAATCTTTAAAAAATATACAATTTATTAAGAAACAGTAACTTTAACAATTTTTTCTTAACCATTTCAAAATTTTATCTTGCTGTGTCCCACTCTTATTACTATTCAGTTATCTCCCCAAACAGAAGACAGATTCAGGTAGTAGTATCTGTTACAGCAATGCTACTTGAAAATGTTTTAAACTCCCCCAACCCCAAGATATTTACTAACAGTATGTTAGGTTGGACACATTCTGCCTTTAATGTTCAGTCATGCTGAAGATCAAGAAAGATGAAGGAAAATGTATCAACACTGTAGAGAATGCGCTTTAACAGCTGTAAAGCGGCAGGCAATCGTCAAGACGAGTAAGAGGAATTTGCTGCAGGAGCTCATCCAGTGACCCAGCTCTTTTACACTAAATTGTCCCACTAACAGACGCTCTTGATTTTACACCTGAGCTGGGTTACCAGATCTCTATTCCAGTCTGCAAAGAGTGGAAACAATATTCCCATGGGCAATAATTCAGACTTTGCAAACATCTTTTCCCTGAGTAGCACAAAAATAATCACATGGACATAGCTAGACATTTGGGTGCAAGAGCAAAATAAAAGTATTGCTAGCTAGATAGTCACTTGCCAAACTAAGCTTTGTATTACTCTGAAAGAAATGAAGGGATTTCCAGGGCAAAGAGGAACTTAAATATAGAGTTGGATTGAATATGGTGAGAAAAAACAGTGACTCTAGAAAGCTTGGTTTACTCCCAGTTCCATTGCCCTCTACATACACACCCTGGGCAAATGTCACTAAGTGACTTTCTCTTTCTCTCTCTTCCTTGTTTGTTTTAGTCATCTATGAAATACAGAGTTTTAATCAGAATAATCAGAATTTCACTTTTTTTTTTCTCCATAGAATTCAATAACCAATTTATACTCCGTGGGACTCACAAGATTGAGGTCATAATCACATCCTGGGTTAAATTTGCATTTTAAATAGGTTCACCCATCATTCATGTTTATTTCAATATGAACAAACTGTGGCCAATGTTAATTATCCAAAGAGCAGACATGTTTCAGTATGAGTGTTTTTATGTACCTGCAATTTAGTATCACTGATGAAAAATACAAGTTTAGTAACTGTAACTTAGCCAAAAGGTAATAGTTAACTTGAAAATTGTTAACAGGTGTTAGATGCAGAAACTTAATTCTGTCAAGAGAGAGTCATGATCAAGAAACTGAGAAATGCTGCAGAATTAAACGGGAGAACCCTTATATCTGTGGTTGTAGAGCTACACACACTCAGGTGTGATTCTTTCATGATTATGCAGAATCACAGATGCTTTCTATCCTCTTAAAGAACTGGGTTTTCTAATATCTTTTCCTGTTTATGGAGGAATATATACCCTCATCTCAATATTGGTTGGGAAGTCAGAAATCACAGTTGAATAACATTTCACTAACAACAAGCCAGTTTCCACATAGATTTTCAAATCTTGAGGCACAGTTTTCTTACTAGTTTCAAAATAATCTTCCAAAATTAGCACAACTCATTTTGCCACAAATGGAAAAGATCTGTTACTTCATGATCCTAATTGCTTCTCTTCGACGTGACGTTTTATCTTTCTAGTTCCTTTCCTACTCTCCCAGTCACAAAACAAATAAAACTTGAAAATAAGAAATGTAGAAAGAAAAAGTATGTGCCCATGTTTACCATCTCTGATCACATTCTAATTTTGTGGAATTCGTTTAACAAAATGTGCAGGCAAATGCTGTCAAGAATTTTTTTTTTTCCTCCAAGACAAATGTTACAAAAAAAAAAAAAAAAAAACTTCTAGCATAAGTTTGCATTTACTGCTTTTGCACATATCAGGAAAATCAACATGTTGTGCCTTATCTCTCCATTAAAATAGCCCATATTTTATATAGCAGTGAGCTTGACAGAGGTGACAAACTCCTCTCACTTCTCTGATCCTCAATACCTGAGAGTTTTATTTTATTTTGAAAGGAAATTATACAGTTGAAGGAAACAGAATCTTTGCTTTTGATTTCTTAGAAAAGGTTAGCTGATTGCATTAATTTTAATATTCTTCTCCATTGCAAAACACAAATTCACAGTAGGAACTCTAAATTTCATTTGTGCTCAGTTGAGCATTCTGGGAAGAGGGTGAACATTGATTAGCTCCTGTGCTAATGTGTGTATGTGTGTGTACACACCAGTAGTACTTTTACTTTTATTGCACTTACTCTTCATTTCACTGACAGTTTTTGAATATTTTGTACCCCATGATTATTAATTACCAAAATTGTCATAAGACTTAAACTTTATTTGTTTTTTCCAATTTACTGCTTAAAGATATTTCTAAAAACTGGTCCTCCCTGGTTGCGCAGCTGGTTAAAGCACAGCACTAAGAAGCTAAAGCCACTACCACATGAGTTTGATTCCCGCCTGCCCCGAAGGTGACCATATGGCGTGGCAGACCTCTCCTGACCCACCCACTGCTCCCCTCAGCAGTGTACTTCCTCAGTCAGCCTGTTCTGCTCTCCACTCTGTCTCTGGTGAAGCCTCTCACTGCCCCTGAGCCTCTGGCCTGTACCCCAGTTCTGTATGCACAAATAAGTAAATCTTTAAAAAAATATATTTCTAAAAACTATCATTATTACTCTTTATCTTTTTCTTCTTTCAGATTATGTTCTGTACCAAAAAACAAAACACCATATTTTCTTTTACTCCCATGATATTAAGTCCAACCTTCAATTATTTATTTTTATGACACAATCAAGGAATAAAACTGAAGTCATTGTTTACATTCAGCATATCTGTTGTTTCCAACACTTCTCAAGGCTTACTTCATCTTAAATCACTGTAGCAAAGAACTCTGGGAATTTCATGGACAAATATTAACAGTGAACTGTAGTGCACTTTGGCACTCATGATAAAAACACTGCATGAACACCCTTGTTTTGATCTAGTACCGACCCCTTTGTTGTATCAAGAGGTTTTCTGTCAAAACAATTCTTTGGTGTCATGTAAACAGCCAAAATGTTCTGTTAGGAGTTTGTGCAATCATTTGAATCAGCATAAAGATTGGAATAGACATGTGGAAAAGGTCAGTTAACAAAACAATCCCAGACTCTCTCATCTAGTGACCTTCAAGTACACCCAAAAAAACCTTATAAAGTATTTCACAGGGTAAGACAAGATGAAGCTCTCTAGCTCTCTGCATTTGGGTAGACTAAATCCACAGACCCTCCAAGCCAGAGAATACCCTGGAGGGAGATCTTGGATGCTAACTCAACCCAAAATATCCCACCTTGTTTGGAACTCAACAGCTGCCACACCACTTCCCTCTGGAGATATTCCAACACTCCAAAACATTTTTGTCTAGGTGTGGTTAAATTACTTTACTCCTAAGTTCATCTACATTGATGTCAACAACTTTCAGGGAGCATGAATAGGTATGTAAGTGTAAAAGTACAAAAACATACAAGCAAGTAAGGGTGTCACCATAGAACTGAAAACTGACACCAACTCTGCTTGACTAATTCTCTTTATGATGCCACAAATCACAGTCCTGACTTTTATGCCTGGTAGTTTCAGATGTTCCTCGGGCTTATCATGTCCTTTGAGAGCTATTGCCATCATTGGGGGTCCATGAGAGTTTCATGGCCACCCCCAGTTCACTTTTAGTAGTTCCTCTTCCTTGGGGTGTTTGTCATTACTTGATTGAAGTTCACTTCAGAGCTCACCTTGGCCCTGCTCCACAAATGCTTCCCTACTAGATCTGCATTGCCTTCACAGAGGTCTTCACTCACATTTCAGACCACTTATGTCTATGGGTCCCAGGAATTCTTCCAACCCACTGCATTTTCTAAATAAAAATAATTCACCAGTTCTTTCTGAAGAAAAATAATCTTCATTTTTCTAAACAAGTATCAGCTTAGTTATCCCTAAAAAAGGTATCATTCATTCATTAGACAAATATTTAATAAATGTCTACAATAAGCCATGCAACCAGCCACACTCTAGAGGTACAGGGGTAAATAAAACAAAGAAATGCCTGCCCTAAAAGGATTACACTTAAGAATGGTGACAGTCTACAATACAATACAAGAGTGAGTTACACGGTATGGTTGGAGAAAAGTGCCATGAGGGAACAGATACAGCAGGAAATAGAGCAGGCGGGTAGCCCACACAATTAAATGGAAAATGTCAAGATAATCCTCACTGATAAGATTATATTTGAACAAGGATTTTTCTTCAAAGAATCTAAGAAAGGACAACTTATTATAAACAAAATTTGTCACTCAGTACATTTGACACTGCCACAAAACAATGATCTGTCCTCTACGATTAGTCTTTTGTTTGATGGTTTAAAGCTATGATATGTCCTCATGTCAACACAATATGGCTCAAAGAATGACAATGTCTTTGTGAATTCAATTGCCATATATGTGAGCTATTTTCTTCATAAGACCCTATTTCTTTACAAAGAAAATAGTGCTAGCTTTATACTTTATTATCCTTCTCTTTTCTTAAGGATACTAAATACTAGGATGTTTCAGCTTCTAGGGGAAGCTACCTGCCTTTCTATCTCATTCCCACCCCACATTCCCTCATTTTGAGAAAGAATTAAATTTATTCCTAATGGTGTTTAGCAGCTGGATTGCCTGTTTCAAACCCAGCTCTCATCTTGGACAATCAGACTAAGTCTAGCTTGTTTAACTGTACAAATAAGACAATAATAGCTCCTACGTTGGGCACCCCTGGTGGCTCAAGGGGTTAAGTCTCAATGCTATGAAGCTATCTGCAGCACAAATTCGATTCTGGGCAGGGGCCTGGCTCACACTGAGCAGCAGACCTCTCCTGTTTGGCCTGCTGCTCCCCTCAACAGTGCATTTCAGTTAATCCACCTGTTCTGACCCCCATTCTGTCTCTGGTGAATCCTGCCACCCGACATACCTCTGGCCTACACTCCTGTTGTTATATATCTAAATTAATAAATATTAAAAAAAAAAAACAGACCCTACCTTATTGTTTGTTGTGTATAAGAGATAATGCACAAAAAACATTTAACATAGAATCTAGTTCACACCAGACAGAAATAAGTTTTATGTGACAAATCTTCCCTCCTCATCTGAGCCTAACACTGAACTAATTTGGCATTCTAACATCACAATAATTATAGAATTACAGGTTGAAGCACTAGTAGTAATTGTAGCAAATTTTCATGCAGTACTTACTAATGCTAGAAAGTAATCTAAGAATTATGCATACATATTTCAGTTTATTTTGCTGCTAGTCTAGTAGTTCTCAGCTTTTCTCTAAGCCTCTGTTCCTTCCTGTTTACCTTTTCTTAATTGTAGTAATATTCACAGCACCTCATTAATTTAAATAATTCCATAACAGTGTTTGGAATAAAGCCCTAGTTTCGCTTCCTTTTCTCATTTGTGCAAAAACTTGTCAAACAATATTTATTCTCTTAGTGAGCCTGTCGGATCTCTCTCATCATTGCTCTGGTTGTAATCACTCAACACAAATTACCTTTACTTTAAAATCATGTGTGTTTAGTTTACCTTTGACCTTGTGGTGTATTGAGCACTGAAAGTGCTTTTACAAACCTGGAATGCTCACGATGGCTGATTAAATATGTTTTCACTTGTTTATGCTTCTAACATAGTTTAATGTCCAGAAACATAATCCGTTGCTACTATTAAGTAAAATAACAATAAAACATAAACAATTAAGTACAAATAATTGTACAGATTATTTTGTACAGATATTGTACATTTTGTACAATAACTGAATATATATACTTAATCAAAAAGCAATATAACTAACCATATGGTTTACTCTCAATTAACTGAAAAATTTGATATAATAATAAATTTTTAAAACAATGAGGTAAACGTAGATTTAGAGAAGTTAAAGTAACTAGGTGACAGTTTCTAAAAGGTAGACAGGGGCACCACCGCTCACGAACATGGGGTTCTCGGACTCAAAGGCCTTTGGGAACTATTCTAACCTATTTGTGGTAATTTCTGATGAAGCAGAAGGTGTTTGCATATTTTTAATTAAAAATTGTCAAAGAGGACAATCAACTGAAAATAGGAAAAAATATTAAAAGAAATAGGTATATCTTATGTTTTAACTTAAGATTTCACCAGTGTTTGCATCAGCCACAAATATCCTTCAATCTGCTGACTGCTATGTTCCGAAATAATATTCAAAAGATATTCAAGTGTTGAGGTAAGGAAGTGAAGGCTGATACAATAAAAACACTGCACTTTAAAAAAATAAAATAAGGCCCTCCCTGGTGGCGCAGCGGGTTAAAGCACAGCACTGAGAATCTGAAGCCACTTCCGCATGAGTTCGATTCCCGC